>NC_082600.1:29438608-30101942 GCF_030936135.1 Gavia stellata
TGGTAAAATAAGGAACTTCTGCTTGCCACAGGGCACCAAAAGTTAGAGTGCAATAAAAATTAATTGCATACTACACAGACCATTCTTCCTTCCTATCACAATCTGGTAACACAAAAATACAATCTTTTGCCACATAACTTAACAGTGCTATGTGGAACAGAACTGCTAAAACACCTAAGGGTACCTCCAAAACTTTGTTGGAATACAAACAATCATCACAACTGATAATAAAGTGTAATGTAGGCAACAGCACAAATCTGTGAATCTTCATCTTTACATGCGTAAATATACCTCCAAAGGTACTATGATTATTTGGAAAATATATTCAACATTAGCTGCTATTAAACTGAAACAATTTTATGGATAAATCTCTAAAAATACATTTATAGTGGGCTTGAGATACCCTATACCTGGAGAAGTTGAGCAGAACTTTGCTTGAAACCACTTTTTGATTTCTGTGGATTACTGTAACAGTAAGTGACAAGACACAAGATTAGCACGGATTTCCAACCTGGGGTAACAGAGTCCCCTTTGTTGGTGCCCAGACCGCAGGAAAGAAAGCAATGTGATTCAACAGCAAAGAGAACAAGAGCCAGAACTGGAGAGGGGGTGAAGGAGAACAGATCTGAAACAAGGAGGCAGACAGAACAGACTTGGACTGGCTGTTGGGACAAGGAACTTGGTCAGAAGTTCTGGGAACTGGGATCACAGAAGAAATAGCAGAGACAGGTGAAGGATCAACAATGCCCGACTCAGATGGAGACTAGGTGGAGCTAGAACCGAAGGAAAACAGACTCATTATATGAGGAAAGCTGGGCAAGGAGAGGGGACACTGGGGCAGAGGCAAGTACCTAGTTTAGAGACAAGGACAGGCTTGACTGGGCAAGAGCAAGGGAGTCGCGCTTCTTAAATTAGAGAGGCAGAGGGTCTATTTCCACTTACAGAAATAGTCTCCTCCAGGAGCAGCAAGGAAGTCAGCGCTCCAGACTCCCCACACTCCTGGGCTACCAAGCAACACTGGCCAGGCATGAACTTCATCTCCCCCCATGCAGGGCTAACACAGAAGACCACAAATGTACACTGATGCTATCAGGTATTCTGTAAGTTCAGGCCGCTGTGGTCTTGGCACTTAACAGTTACAAATCCTAATAAACTATACAGATGTCAACATGATTCTAAGTGATGAAATTCTTCATGATGCAACTTTTAGTATGTATTGTTTTTTGAAGCAAGTATAGCAAGGGATATGTTTCTCTTTCACACACACAGAGCTGGAGATACTAGTAATGGTACTAAAACTACAGCTGTTTACACCGATTTAAAATGCACATAAATCAGGTGTTGATCTCCATTACATTTAGCCATTTTCTTAAACTTACATATTTTCAGCAAAGAAGAAGTCTGCCTTATTCTGCATCTCCTTCATAATCTCTCTTTTCCAATTTGAAGAGTTGATCAGCATGTGTTTGCGGCCCAGCACAAGCAGCCGGACATTCTCTTTTGCCAGGCAGTTGACAGCATCAAATAGCTGCAGAAAACAAAGCAAAACCAAAGATTTTCTTAGCTGTAAAAACAGACTGACAGGAAACACTTTCACATCTGTGTCTCACATTAGTGGGACTTCTAGCATACCCTCACTCCCCACAGCTCTTAACTGCAATACGAATTAAGTAGATAACTAATTTAACTCCCTAATAACAAAGAAAAACCAAACCCTGTTCATTATAGAAAGCTGCTCTCAAACACACAGACAATACATTGCTATTATAAACCTTTTCCAGCTCTTGCAGCTTGAATGACACGAATGAACTCAGGAAGAGTTGTATGGAGATTCCAGAAATTCAGAGTCAGCTGTAGGAACTGAATCACATTGGGATTTAAGTAATACCTACTTTTGGAAATGATTCAGCACTGAAGACTTCATTGGTACTAGAGGAGGACTGAGCCCTAAACCATACTGCTTTTCCAGCCCCACCTATTGTCAAAATAAGACAATTACATGTGATCTGGGCTGCCCTGTGGGGAAGAAGCAAGCAGCAGTAACAGGAAACCTGTGACCTCAGGACTAAGGGTTTATGAAAGGCACATCCAGACTAGCCTCCCACTGATGAACCAACATCCTGAGGTGGCAAATTCACTGCTATGCCAGCTTCTCTTCAGAGGGACTTTTCACCAGCCTCTTAGGGCTGTGCCTGTTCAGCAATAAATGCTTCTCAGGACAGGCACTTGTGCCTGTGGCTTTCCCTCCCCGCTTCACACAGACAGAGCTCATGGAGGGCAAAGGTTCTGGCTTTCAACATCCAGTTCATTACTGTGCACTGCTCACAAAACAATGACATTTCAATGCTGCCCAGAAAGAGAGAAGAACTGTTTCTTGAGACTGAAGCATCACGTTTGAAGGCCGAGGACAGTATGCTCAATCTCCAGGGAAAGGCGTTTCCTAGTTTTTACCTGTATTTGCTGCCACTATTTGTCAATATACAATCTCCTGATTTTTCTCTAATCCCTCTTCCTGCTTTTCTAGCTATTCCCTCTACCCTGTTATCTCTTCTCCCTGCAATACCTCCAATTGCCTTTCTCCTTCTCTTGCTCTTTCCCTTCCTTTCCCTCCTATTTGTGACCCTTATTATTTGGTATCATTATCTTTTGTTTCAAGGACTGGAAAGAATTGTTCTTCTAACTCTTGGGTACAATTTTACAATGCATTTAGTTTCATCTATCTGCAAGTAGCAGTGGAAAGGGGCGGTCCCACTCAATCCTCTCTTGAGCTATACATTCCCACTACTTCTGTTGCCTCAGCTCTAACAATGTCACAACTACCCGTGAGCTCGCTGATCCAACAAAAGAATTTTTTTTTTGCAGAGTTGAGCTTGAAGCCACACAACTGATAGACCTCAGTCAAAGGCGATGACTGATGGGAACACATCGCTGGAGGTGGTGAGGACAGAAAGCGTGGGACTGCCCCTCTCAGCAAAGGACCTGCAGGTGGATCAAATTAAGTATGCCATGAATCTGGATCTGAGAATCTGACAGAGGAGGCCAGAAGATTTTCTGCGTTAATTTTAACTGTTGACCTATAAGCTGCTGTTACCAACATTGACTCTGAGGGCCTGAAGGCTCTGTTTTCATGGAGACATAGGGTCTCGGTGCTAATGCAAAGCACAAGAGCCTAACAGTACCTATTGGAACTGGCTTCCTGCTTCCAGGAGATCATGCTGGACATAGGCTATTTCTCTGCATGCATACAATCTACTTTTCCGTGGTTAAAACAAACAGGACATAATGTGAGCAGGAAAAGGCCAAATGCAGTAACTTCTGCCTTTAACGGCAGGTAAAAATAAAAATGGCATTCTCTCCATTGCATGCCCTGAATCTTTGGAGATACATTTCAGAATTCTTACTGGAACACAGAATTGAAAGATACAAACAGAAGCCACCATTTTAATGTTACTGGAAAGCTTTCAAAGTAACTATATTAAGTAATAACATATCTTCTCGTCTATGTCACATAATTTATTTGATTATTAGATTATGAAGTTATTAAAAATTGAAAAACAGAAGTTCAGTTTTTCAGTATTGACATTTCTTTTTGGAATGTCTCATCTGGGCAGTAAAAACTGGCTCATCAATTTTACTTGTTTACGTCACTTTTACGTTCCGGTTCTCACGCATTGGCCCAGTCCTGCAAATAGTTGGATACAAATACCAAAGGAGAATTAAGTTTGTTAAACTGAGTTAATTAAACTTAGTAAAAGTTAGGAATGTACCTACTACATTCAAACACATTTTCATGTAGAGAAGTCAACAGTGAAGAAATATCAACTATGAGTAACTTAAGCAATCCCTTACAAATTCCAAATGAAAATACTTTCTCTTCTTGTGTAATGTTTTGCTACGTTAAGGGAAGGTTAGCAGAAAGTCATGTCGAAAAAAAGAAGTTCAAAAATTTTTTGAAGAACACTCCAGAAACTGATTCCGCAGAGTCTAAAATAAAAAACTTGACAGCAAGAGCATCCTGGTGCGACAACAGAAGAAACAACTCCTAAAAGCAGACTATGAGTCAAAAAGAGTCTCAGGAACATAGCTACACTAGTGATACTACAAAGAATTGCCAGTATTTGAACTGCTGGAGTTTACCCCCAATAAAAAAAGGAAACACATTTTAATTACACTTATGGTTCAACACAAAGGCAGCTGGATTTCCAGATAGAGATTGGTCAATTGCGGCTATTCCCAAGTTTATAAAAAAACTTAACTGGCTTGGATCCAGCTCCCTTAAGTCTTTCTTTCTGAAGGTTGTAACTAGTGGCACTTTGTACCTGTTAGTCACATGGACTTTCTTCTCCTACATATTATTAGCATATGAGGTTCTCTAGTATGAAGTGCTTCTGGAAAAAAATTGAGGGCTTGGTATAAATTAGCTACAATTTTGCAACGGAAAAAACTCAAAACAGGCTTAAATAGTAAAAAAATTAACAGGAATTGCCATTAAAAAACTTAGAAACTCTTGCTTGCATAACAGCACATTGTCTCTCCTCTACTTGCCACAAAGATTAACCTTTACTTACACAACTAAAACACAGAAGATAGTACTTTTGCTTTCACAAGATAAAAACAATTTTGTTCTGCACACTCCCTTGCCTGATGCAACTCTACTAAGGAGCATTTTATCTCATTTTAGGCTTGGGTGCTTAACAGGGACTCATAGAACTTATGGGGGGGTTTCCTAAGTACGTCTACTCCCACGCCCAGCTGCTTCTCAAGAAAGGAAGTCATGAGACACACAGTAACACCTGTTTCAGTCATAGAGGAAACTGAACATAATGCTGTTAACAAAAAACCAGCAGTAGTGATCTCTCACTTAAAAAGACACAAGTATTTTGAAGTTGTGAATCGCTGCTGTTCTGCACAAATCACTGGCCACACAACAAGGCACTAGAAGTACTACTGTGTTACAGACAACTATCATTGCATTCAGTCTTATTTTCTTCTGACAGGGCACATCAGGTGCCGTGTTTCTTTCTGAACTACACAGACAGTTTAATCAACTGTTTGTGAAGATCACTAGATCCTTCTCCAAGAAACTCATGCTCATTAGCACCTGCTGAATAAATTCTGCTTGCAATCCCTTTCATCATTTATCAGTTACATTTAAATTATTCCTGTGCTGTCCCAGTCTTCGTTTAATTAGATCTCCCTCAAGCTTCTCCTGAACCTTAACATTTTACTTACAATGCAAACAATTTTGTGTTCACAGCATTTTAGCAAACGACTCTGATGGAGCCAGGGTGCAACCACATAGAAGTATGAAAATACACACAGATCAATGGAAGAGTCAAAATCAGCTGTTCACAGATGTATCAGGTATCTCCCTATGTGGTTCTTCTAAGCACACTGCTAATAATTTTTCTATGATTTTTTTTCATTATTAAAAACAATCCATAATTAAATGGATGTATGTATCCAGTGTGCATGTTCTAACTCTGATTTCTGCACTCTAATCTGTGGATCAGTGAAAAACCAGCACACTTGTACAATACTCTGGCTGAGTGTATGCATTTATCTTTCCTTGGGACAGTCCCAGAGAGATGAGCTATCTCCCCACACGTAAATGAGTTCTTTTTTGCTTCTGCAGCAATGCCATTTTATGGAATTTCCCCTCCACCACCAAGCGCCTGCCCTCATATCACAATGCACCTTTTTTTGTTTTTTTCTTTTGTGCTGATATAATTGATTTGTTGGGCCATGTTGCCAACCAGATCATGGCCCAATCACAACTGCACTCACACACCAGGGCAGGAACTTCTGGATCAGAGGAGCTGGAGTGAAAAGTGGTAGGGAGGCAGAGCAGTAGGACAGAGAATGCATACTCCACAGGATCATGCTGTTGTTGAACTCCTCATATCATGCAAAAAGCCTGAGCTTTGCAAATATGAAATAAAGCAACCGAAAATGCTCTAACTGGCAGTTTTACATTTTAAAAATCAGCAAGTTGTACCTTAAAAGAAACCACTTTTCAGGTAAGAATAAATATTAACAGCTTCCCATCAGAAAGGAACTCTTCTATACAAATTCCTGAAAACAGTTTTGCAGTGACCCACATTCACAGTTCTGCACAATTTAATGGGGATCAAATATAGGAGTTAAGCTGGGAGACCAGGGAATCCTTGTCACACTGCAAGATTAATCGTCATTCTTTAAATTTCACAACAGCCTTATGAAGTAAATGCATAATTACATCTCCATTTTACACAAGTGCGTACTGGAGCACAAGGAAGACAGAATAATTACTCTCATACAAGGAACTATGAGCAGAGCAGGATAGAGAGTTCCTAAGGCTTCACTGCCAGTCACCCATTCTGATCACTAGATCACGCTGTGCCACGTGTCCCAGTTTCAAAGGTTAGCTTGCTGCAGGACAACCTTTCTCCTTGGACACTGTCGGTGGTTTCCCATTTGTCAGATGGGAAACCCCTAAACATTGCTGCTGGGAGGCACACCATTCAGTGACTCAGCAAAATGTTGCTCACCTATACAGGTACAGCATGGAGAAGTAATCACCCAAAAAAAGTTTAAATTGTTCTTAATGAATCATGTTTGGCATCTTCTAAACATTTGGTTTCACTAACTGCCATTTAAAAGCAAAACACACCTACAATCAGACATCTGCTAATAACAGCAACCAACTGCTCTATTATTGTTATTTTCACCTGTCGTTAGTGTGGCCTCCCACCCAGCACTGTAGCTGTGGAACTGCAGAGGAAAGCCCAACACTGACCACAGGTACAGAGCTGCCCTAAGTACACTGTCAGGTGGGGCTGAGCATGAGTATTCTCTCCAAAGGTTAGCAAGGAATCAGTTCCCACCATCACCACATTCATTTGACTTACAGTTTCATCCTTTTTAGTTCCCTTTTTACATATTATAGACAAAGAAGCTCAAAAAACCTGTGCACTTTAGTACCACACACAGGAGAGAGTGACACGATGTGAAGCGGGAGTTTTTTCCCTACAGCACGGCCAGTTACCCATGGAAGGCAAGGGTGCTGCTTGCAAGAAAGGCTGGACTTTCTCACTGAGCCTGGTAATTTCACCAAAGCAGATTCAATACCATTATCACACCATCAAACACAATGGAAGCTGCTTCTTGTATTCTCTACGTTATTGCTGATGACACAGTGTAAATTAGTTGCAAAGTCCTCTTTACTCAAATGCAGGGGCAGCACACACATTTGCTGATCCCCTACAGATTATCTGCCCCTGACTAGCTAAGGGAATAGCTACTTAGAAGGGAAAGCAGTAATGGAAGAATAAGTAACAGTTACTAAGCTTAATTAGCCTAGTTTACTTTATGGTCTTAAGACAGCTGACAGCTAAGTCCTGGGAATTATCCCTTACAACATTGGGGATCTCTGCAATACTGCAGAAACAATATTGTTGGGAATATTTGTATCCTGTGTTACAGTAGGAGTATTTAGACTATTGATGCAATACACACATCATCATGCAAAACTCTACCAGTGACAGCACTTCACACATCAATGACAGCAATCGCACAATGTTTAACATGTTTTAACCTGTCTACATTGACTCCACACCTAGAATTGACTTACCCTCTCTTGACACATTCACTAGAGAGATGTCTAACTCCCTATCACAATTCATTAAAATTTGCAGCTCATTTTTAGATGCCAGCTTTTGCTCTTGACTTTACAGTCACCTCTATTAATCAAAGGCAGATTATTGATTGAGCAGGAAAACTAAACCATAGAAGCAAAGATACCCAAGTTAATTTAATATAGATTGAGGATGGTACGGTAGCCTCAGTTTGCTCAGATGAGGTGATGCCTAAATATAGCTCTGCTGTTTGCAGAGTAAGTTTGTATTCAGAGGCATCCTGAGGATGCTTTTGCAGCCAGGTCCAACCTGACTGTGTACTAAGACACCCGGTGCCCCTGCACAGTCCAGTATTCCCACTGACTGGAGGACTTGGCTCAAGTGCAGCACTGGGTGAATGGTAGACATGTTACTTGCAGGTCAAAATTGACTACAAGGATACTCCGTGCACTGCGTCCAAGCTAATGAGCCCTCTTGAATCCTGCGTAGTGGGGAGAGCAAAGCAAAGTAAGCATAAACAGATTCAGCTCAGGTACCAAAGCAATAGCATAATTTGTATTTTCCTGTATTCATGGTACCCTGGCTATTACTCCAGTAACGGAGAAATCTTTAATTACAACTCTACTTGATTTCAGTCAAAGGTGGAACCTGCTCAAAATAATCTCTGAAACAGTTCTGAAAGTAGAAGTAATATGTTTGTAATTAGGCTCTGACATCATATTTTGCTGTATTATAAACTAAAATTTCCAATTTCAAACAAACTTGAAGAGCCACCCCTGTTTTTTATTCTACTGAGCAGCTCAGAGAACAGCACAATACAAATCAAACCTGTGTAAATTAACTTCAGGTTTGGAAAGACTGTTACAAATTTCTCCTATGCAACATGAAGACAGGGATAGTTCCCTATCCTTCCCAGCAGAAGGGATATTTTCTAATATATAATCTAATTACAGCCGTATCCTGCTCTGCCTTTGTCCCAAAAGGCATGACAAGTAGTGATTTGATGGATAGTGAAGCAGTACTTCTTAGGATAATTAACAGAATCAAGGCAGGACGCATGCAGGGACTGAAGAAATGTATACACAACTTACTACACAGAATTTAAATTGTGTGTATGACATGAAGGATGGGGAGGCAGGAGCAGGATCATCAGATGGAGGAGACACTAGTTTTCTGGAGTCTGGCTTTTCAGAATGGATTCTCACTTCTAAAAGATCTCAGCCACTGTGTCAGACCTTACACCTGACAAACCTTTTAGTGTGACCAGTCTTGCTCACACTTTTTGAATGTCACTCCTTTTGAATGGTAGCGTTTTCATCATCATTATCTTTAGATTAATAAAGGTCAACCATGAATAAAAGAAAGAAAAATGGGTAGTGAAAATAGGTAGCATAGCATGTTATTAAATGAACAATGCCAAGAACTCTGGAAATGATGGTTGGAGAAGAGACGGACAGTTCGGGAATTGCTGAATTTTATAGTTTAAATTGCAAAAGAGAAAAACAGGCAATTTTTTCTGACTCTTACAGCAATTCAAGAAAAACATGGACAAACAAACATTCTTCAGTTGCATAACGGCATTTTTGGAAGCAGAATTTTGTAAGTCACTACAGTGCCAGCCAAGTTTCTCAATCCAAAAGTTTTGTTAACCAACTACAATACCATTTTCTTTCTAAATCACTTACAAAAAATGTAATGTTGGTTTAAACATGCAAGCAGACCCTTTGATGTTGGCTCAGCAATTATGAAGTAGGCATAAAGATGGAAGAGAAAGAGTGACTCTGAAATCCAAAGTAGCATTTTGATAAGGCAGCAACTGGGAAATGTTCAATTCACAATTAACTATAGCCCAGTCCTAGCAGCTGTAAGTTTTGTATTTTAATTATGGACAGGCAGTAAAATGTTTCCTTTAACAAATTTTAATTTTCTGAATATCCTCCCTTCTTGAGTCATGTAAAAGGGCAAAGTTATTTCTCTTTTTCTGATCTTTTCTGAGATTTTTTTTCTATGTAGCTGATACCATTCTATACTTCTATCTTTCCTCTTACTCATCTTCTTTCTTGCAACAAATAATAAATACTAAGATCTTGACAATGCATATGGGGCATCTTACATGGACTCTTTTTTATCTAGACCTCTCCTAGGCACTTACTGTTTTGTACTAAAACCTGGAGATTTGCAAAGTATTAGAAAGAGTTATCAGTATCAACCCTCCACACCAAGCAGATAAGCTAAGTGATTCTGTCTATCTGTGATTCTACAAGAGTAGGAAAATAAATATGTAAAAGCTGAAAGGACATGAAGTGTTAACTGTGCATTTCCACCTATCAATAGTATCCTTTTTTCTCATCCTTTAATTCTTTCTGCCTGCACTGCTGTTTCTTCAATAGTATTTTCTTACTGGTCACTACATATTGCTTCATTGCTCCAAGTACTATGTATATCATCTTTATTTTCATGAGGAAACAAGTTACATAAAAATGAAAAGCTATGAGGTTTTACTTTTTTTTGTATAGGCTTCAGAAGTGAAACTTTACCTATCAGAGCCACTGACTGTAAATGGAATAATTCTCCCAGCTGAATTCACAGCTTCAGGGGTCTGCCATCTTTCACTGTAAATCCAGTCTTTGCCATTACATTGGTAGTCTCGCATTTCTATTATTGTAGCAGCTATATACAATGACTTAAGGCCATTAGAGACTTTCTCTTACCATTTCTCATTTTAGAAAGAATGTAAAAAGCTAGCTATTAGAAAGGAACATTTGTGAACTAAATGCAGCTGTGCCAGTCTTGGCTTTTCACAGTGTGGGTCGGAAGTTAGATTTAAGTACTGAAAATCCAAAATGTGAGCAGGATCTCTGGGTGGTAGTGGCGGCAGCAGTGGGGTGTTATGAAAATGAAAGCACAAGCTTGACTGATCTTTTCCATAGATAGGAAATAACTTGGTGCAGGACTGAAATCTGCTTTGTAAGACTGAAACTGACAGTTTAAAAAGATACCAATATTTTAGCTGTCACCACTGTCCTATGCAGATGTCTGCACAGCATCACTGACCTAGTCTGATGTTAAGTGTTTTCCCGCCTCTCCAATCCGTGGTTCAAAAAGTCCCAGACGGTACTTTTATTCTTTGAGGAAAGGTGCCACAGCAGCTGGGGAGGTCACTGTTACAGAAGGCACAGGCATGATGCTGTTCAAGACACATTAAACCTATGCTTCTGCAGTGACATCCTATGTTTAAATAAACTTGATAGTTCCACAAAAACTTTAAATTAAAGACTATTTCTACACTCACAGGTCAACAGGCTTATCGTCCAGGTAGAATGATATGATAACCAAGGAAACCCATCAGTAAATTGATTGCAGTTGAAAAAAAGAATTGAACTACAACATGCAGCAAACATTTATAACACAATTTTCACACTGCTTTTCTTCTGTTTCTCATTAGTACTCTTCTCCAGTTGCCTGCTACAGATTACTATTCAGAGATAAAGAGGTTACCTTCAAAACCAATTATTCCAATAAGAACAATTTTGCAGTTCTTAATACAAATAAATACATTAACAAACAATACTCAAGTGAGTGTTGATTTCTCTTTGAAGGTCAGAAAGATGAAAAATTTGTTTAAGAGAACATATAAAATGTTCTTCTTCAACAGGAAAAAAATCAGCAGAATCAAACTAAAGCACAAAGGTCTGCAGTGGAGGAGCAGCTGTGCGGTCAGAGTCAGGCCAGCTGCCCTGGGGTAGACAATGCATGAGGGCTTTCAGCAAGGAGGGACCAAGGAAGGAATCTGTTTAATACTGGTAAGAGCATAACAGGTATTTACCAGGCTGAAGAAAACTTAGGGGACTTTCATATACACCAGTACACCTTGCACTGCCAGTCCCATGAGGCAGAAGTTCAACTGTCTCACTTGGATCAAGGCTGCACACCCTGTTAAGTAACATATTGTTCCTTCAAAACCAGCAAAAATCTGATGCAGAGTGTATCACAAGTGAATGTAAACTATGGGTCAGCATTATTTTTCTTAACACAGTCATTAACTTTGACTGTACATCACTGCAGACTCATGCCATTTTACTACTGGGAACACTGCAGGCAATATCTATGCCTGGAGATCCTAAGCAGTGAAGGTCTGAAAGCCCCCCACAATAGCTACAATCCACAAGATCTAATTTACTTCAATGCTTTTAATATAACTTTATTGATAACAGTCTGCAATATTGAATAGCTGGACACTGGGCAGGCCACAGTTTTATCTAAAGTATTTTTCTTTAACTCAGGAGATAAGATACAGCAATTTGACAAACAGATAATATTGTCAGCTCCTACAAATTAATTATGGATGATACTTAGCATTTGTCTAAAAGCTCCACCTCCTGGGAACAACTGGTTATATGAAAATCTTTGTCCACTTAGTCATTTTTTGCCCCTGTAGTCAAGAGAAATAAGCTTGAGGATATGAAAATATGACCATCAGAATGGCTTGGACAACAGAAGCCGAGTAAGAACCACCCACCCCCTAATTTCATAAAAGGATCTATCTTTTGTAAGCAAATTTTGGTTTGGGGACTCAGCACTGTGGTATCCAGGTATCTGTATATGACTATACCAGCCAGCACCTTTGAGGAATTTTGTTGCATCTTTCCCTCCTTTGTCCATTTCCACGGAAAGAATGCAGATAGCCACCTAAACCCCTGGAGCACCCAGGACCAAACAGCAGTGCTCAAGTGCAAGACAGCACTACAGTTTCAGAAGTATTTTGTTTACCAGATTTATCAGGCAGCTAAGAGTTAAAACTCTGTGTCATATTACTGGTTATGTTAGCTAGGCTGGCAGAGTGAATGGGCTTATGGAAATGAGAGTGAGTGGGATGAGAAAAAAGAAATCCCTAACCTATAGCATTTGTATTTCTGAAAGCCCATTTGGGGATGCCCATTCAATGGAAAGTTAGAGCTTTTCACTCCGCAAGGCATGACAGTATAAAGATACATACGTACCAAAGAGAAGTGAAAATGTCAAAAGCCTCCAATTCTTTTATTTAAGCCACTTCCTTTAACTATTGAGACTTAGGGCCATCATACATAAATGGATTTGAACAGCACAGTGCAATGTTTTACATGGTTATCATGTAAATGACTTCACATGCTGAAAGCAGCATAGTGACATTAACATTAGACAAGCCCAGGATAACTACTCCTAATAAGGAGTAGGGTAAATCAACATCATTAAGACTGACTGGTTCTGCTCTGTGACTACCTGCTTGCAACCTTCTTACTACTACTTCATTCTATTTACCCAAATGTGTGTCAACTTAGGGCTGCGGTGGAAGAAAACTCGTATCAATCAATCAATCAGGTAGCAGTATAGGTAGTATTCAAGCAATACATATCTTCCACTGTGCTTTCCTCAAACTTGCACTGAATGTAGAAGCTCAAAATTCCAATGAACCACAACTCTAATAAGCACATGCATCATACTTATACTTCTTTTTGTTCAGTGTATAGTGTAAGCACTACCTAGTTTACCCAAATATCAGACAGTTAGGAAATAAACAAGGAGAGAAGGCATCAGCAAGGTTGATCTTCCCACACTGGTATACCACGTAAGGCAGGAACAACTCCACAGAAACAGTGCAACTGAACTGGCTTTTAACTTCTGTTAGAGAGCTTATTGCACACAATGTACATAGCTTGCTCACGGAGCCATGTCAACATGACTCCTTGAAAGTTCAAGACTTGAAAAGATTCAAAATATTAGAGACAGAAGAAATATTACTGCCAACTCATTGTTTCCTTTTTGGCGATCATAGAAGTGAACAGGTAAATGGATAAATACTGGACAATGATGAAGACAGACAAAAGCATCACTGGTATTTCCTGATTTACATAAAAGATTAGTTGGTATCGTCAATATGACAGAAGCACAGGTCCAGTTTTAACAGTCACTACAGGAAACATTGTGCAAGGGTAGGATAATGCAGCAGCTAGAAATGGTAGAAATGATTTGGAAAGATTAGACAGAAGTATCAGTTAATACTTCATAAAATTGGTTGGAAAACAAAGTATATTATATTTACATAATTTTGACAACCTCTTTAGCTTCTGACTCACACGACTCATTATAACTTCAATGCATGTTTCCAGATAGAACTGTGAAAAGAACTATTCAGATCATTAAAGAGCTGACTGGTGAATAATAGATCAGGAATAAACAGCATCACAAGCTAGTATATCTCTGGGTGGAAAGGAAAAACCAGTAGATACTTGTAAAGATTAGTATGAAATATGTAAATTATCTGAAATAGAGAATTTCTCAAGAAGAGGAAGGTTTCCTAACAATGAGAGAGGGCAGTAAGTACAATGCCAGAGATTAAGCATTCAAAGTGATTTAAAATGTAATTATTTGGGATCATATTTAGGAAATAACATTTATAGAATAGAGAATATGAATGTTTAATTGATGGAGATGCACATAAAAAGGAGAACTCTAACACAAATGATGCTTTATAAGGTTATTTTTTCATCTAATGTTTTTCAATTACTAATTTTTAAGATCTTGAGGTGGGCATCTTTCTTGGAGGACGGGGAGGCTCATTTTCAGGAGATCCTGCAACTCAGGACCTCCTCTGCAGTTTATTTCAGCTTGGGTCACGTTGCTATGACTTTTCTCCCAGAAATCCCTGTATTTCCTGGAGTTCATTCTATATGACAGAGTAAGAACCCATGTAGATTAGCATTGCCTGTGTAGAAATCAGCCTGTGGGTTGTTTTTTTTCCTGAAAATTTGAAGAACAGCAGCGGCAAAGATAGCCATAGCTTTCTTATTATGTTCTGGGTACTGGTATTCTTACTACATCACTCCTGTTCCTCACATGATACCAAGCAACAAAATCATTTACAAGTCCCAGCATGTATGATAACAGCTTAATTACATTTTGTATGGATAGATCAGGTCTGATTACAACCATTAATAGACACGCTTGCAAAGCTTCTAGGCATTTCACATTTTGTACTATTCCAGACCATGTTTTGATTTAATTGATGGTGGGGAGTTAGACAGATGATGCCAAATCACTGTTCCCTACTCCTGCTATCTCTGTTGCTATGTTGTAATTTAACCACAGCAGAGGCACACCACACATCATCCATGGGAGACTGCAATGGATTTCTGCAGTGGCACACACAAACTCCTAAACCTTTCTGAGGTGCAATTAATTTTCAATTTTATTTAAAATCTTATATTCATCCCCTCTCTTATACTTAAATAAGGGGAAAAAAGCTTATTAGGAATTTTCATGCTATGACAAATAAGAATGTCTTTTAAAAAATACTGAAAAAATCCACAGGAAACTGGCTTGTTATATTAACTACAGGTAACCTGCAAGACCAGGATACTTCAAACTGAGTTGCTCACAGTCAAACAGGAGATCACCATTACACAATAAAATGCTGGTCTCCTGAGTCCAATTTGAGGGGCTTACTCTATAGCCCAATAGTAGCCCTGACGGTCATCATACACACCCAGGTAGAACAAACACCCTATCAAGAAAGGAACATAGTTAAAAATGAAAAAGAAACAAAAATCTGTGTGGTACCTATCTTGCACAATTGCATGCAATTTTTTATTCCAGACGATTTATAAAAAGAATATATGCTAGTTATCTGAGAAGGTCTGTAAAATGGCAAGTTAGCTGGAAAGTGCAAATTGGGACTATTCACCAATTCTCAGCACAAGCAACAGAGGCCGTCATAAAAAATTAACAGTCAGCAGGTTTAAAACAAACAAAAGCACATGCATTATCATATCCTATATAATTGCGGGACTCATTGCCACAGGATGGTTTGAAAACCAAAAGCAAACATAAGCTGGGAAGGTAATTAAATAAATTCATCAAAGGAAACTCCATCAATGGCAATTAAACTTGCTAGTCAGGATGCAACTTCTTCATCCAGAAGTTCCTAAATAAGTAACAAAATCTGGGAGACTGTAACAACTGGAACCATCCCTCCAAACTTGTCTTCTTCTTGCACTCCTAATCCACTTCTGACCACTGTCTTGATTAGACAGGTTAGATACTTTGGTTTGAAACAATACAAATACTCTTATCTTTTTAATAGCAAAGAGGATAAAAAATTTTCTTATCATTTCTAGAAACTGACTCCACTTATGGCATGATTCTGACAGCAGCCTACAGAGAAGTGACGGGTATTTGTATGAGATCTCCTCTTTATATTAGCACACATAAACATATTAGTTTATTATAATTTGATATAATTTATATTCACACCACAGATAAAGCCACAAGTCTGAGTTAGTCGGAGGGCTATTTTATTTTGACTTTTATTGCCCTGCCTCCTTCCCCATTCCCTTGTTTGGAGGAACTGCACAAACATACCCTTAAATAGGTAAATTAGATAGCACTGGTCTCCTAGATTCAAATAGGAGTTCCTATCTCCATGTTCCAGACAACATGAAACAATCAGTTTATGAAGAGATTTAGATTAAAAGCTGTGGACAATTGTACTTGACTTTCTATGTGTCTAAGATTACAAAAAATAACATTACTTTAACTTTGGTTTTAAACTTCACTGCAGGTTATAATAATTTTATAACCTCAATTTAAATATATTTAATTACCTATATATAAATGTCTCTTCCACTCTTGCTCTACAAGTAGAATGCAGCTAGAGAAAATACAACAAATGCAGCTTAATGGATTGTTGGATCATTAATCAGCATGTCAATATACTGAAATCCCTGTGAACTACTATTCAAAAAATTTAGGCTTTCATAACTTCATAAATAAATCCAAATGCAGTTTAGGTTTTTGTTTCATTGTACCTTTTCTCCTTCAGACAACATAGCTTCCAAATATGTTTTCCTTCCTACTTTTACTAAAAATAGCGTATCAGATGCAAAAGCCAAGACTGAACCAAAAATTGATTGTTTTTCTAAATATATAAATAAATCCAGATGTACATGAATGAATGCAATCGTTGTTCTGAGGATTTTATCTACATTACCTTTAAGACGACACTAAAAAACAGCATTTCTCGGGCTCAAATCAAATATTTATTCTTACACAGAATTGGCCTGTAATAACCCAACCTTCTCATTTTCTGGTCTGTTTCCCGTATTTTAATAGCACTATAGTCTCTCACTATTATGGAAACTTGCCATACAAGAATCACTTCTGAAGAAGCAGTTTAGTTCCCTAAAGACCAGGTTTCCGATTTGGAGGCCCAGCACACCTCTTACTGCCACACTGATAACAATTCCATGATAGGTGAATCAGTCAGGCTGCCCAAAGAAAACTCATCTTGTGGTCTGGTTTCTAAGGGAGAAGTGAGAACAGCAAGACTGAAACTCATCTAGTTCAGAAGATACCTTCATTTGACATCATCACCCAGATTTTAGCAGGGCTTCTCTACAACATACAACAAACAACCTGTTGCTACAGTTACCAAGTTCACTGGGACATGAATCATCAAGGCACGTTCATTCTGCTCTGCTGAATTTCAAGCTTATATCCCTAGTGATTAGAAGAATTCTTGTTATGGAAGGTATGACGCAATTTCCTTCATAAAAAAGGAGTGCTTGCGTGGCTCGTGTACTTCCCTTAACTTTTGATTTGCTGCTATTACCAAATACAAAGGTACAAATTATAAATACCAGACAGAAACTGATAGAGATCGTTAATTTAATCACATGGGGTTTATTCAGTTTTATAGCCAGCAACAGAAGTTGCAAATAGTAAGGGGAGGAAACATAAGGAAGTATCTGACTTTGGGAGAAAACAACAGGGAGAAGTTGTTAAAATGCCTGATAGTCAGGAAGTTAAAGGCTTTGAGAAAGTTCCCCTGTACTCACAGGTAGCCAGTCTGACTTCGTACTTCTGTTCTTAAAAAGTCCTGTCTACATCCTACTCAGCCCTCCCAGTACTGCAGAAGCAGCAAAGGATGTTGGAGCATACCCCTATGGGAAGAGCCAAACCTCGTGGCTCAAGGTAAGTAGTCAACATCTGCGTTTACTCGGTGGAAGCATACGTGCTGACCACTTGCAGGAGCTTCTAGAACCTCTGACACACTCACACCCAATACACCTTCACTTCCTGTGTACTGGTATACAAAGTTGAATATATTAAATGCTCTTTTCTATCTCTTTTAGCCACACACAGAAACTGTCAGGTTTCAGAACTGCAAGGAGAAAAGGAAGACTTGCAGGCCAGGCCTTTCCCCTAGGTTTCACAGGCAAATGAGTCTAGTCTCCCTCACCTCTCCTGAGAAGCTTAACAGCCTTGCTCTTTTGGATTTGGTGACCAAAATTTTTGAGATTGATCTATTCTATATTAGGATGGTCCCAATATAGGAGGAGAGGGAAGATTTCAGCATATCACTATCAATCTCTTACATGGCTTCGGAGAAGAACTTGACTCAGTCCACCTGCTGAGATATTCAAGGAACCCCAGAAATTAACTGATGAGAGATGAATGCAATGCTGAATGTTCCAGTCACATATCTCTAACACTAAAAATAGGTGAAGTTTCCAGGGTACCCCTTAGTGCTTGAGCTCCTTTCTCTTCTAAGATCATGTTACACAGAGGCTGAAGGTGATTTTCAGCGGAAACACCAAAAATCTTCATCTTTATAATTTGTGCAATAAAGGAAATGAAAGTATAGGTCTGAAGAATGAAACACATGTTGCAAAGACAGAAACCTCTCCAACCTTGAGCAACAGGGCAAATGTTTCGTTACTGTGGAAATGCAAACTTGGACTACCATTAAAAGACAGACAAAAAAAACCCCAAGAGATGGAAAAGGCTGGGAGCAAATGAACAAACAGATGTCTGACTGCTTTGTTGAGTAGTAAGACAAGAGTTGGTGGGAGGAAGAATTGATGAACTGTCACAGTATGACAAATAAGACCTCTGTTGGATGTATTGATTCTGAACAGAGCATGACTCATGGATCTACTTAATTCTTGCTTCATTTACAGACAGTAAAGTACTTGAACAAATCACAGATGCTGCCAAATGAGTCAAAGAAGAAAAAAATTGTTTTCCATGCATGACTTTTTTTGGGTCAAATTTTTTAATAACTGTTTGTTTTGCAGGACAGCTCATACAGCAGAGCTCATATTTTGTATAAAGTATCACTGTCTCACTAATTGAGCAGTTGATCTCTCATATGCGTGTTGCCCAGTTAAGACAGACTTGAAGACTGGGAAAAATTACCACATGAAAACCTGAGCATATTAGTACATGTATTTGTCAACTATATATGTATGCACAGGTGTTGATTTCTTTGTGTGTTTCATGGCCTCAAGATAATTTTCAGTAAGCGGGACTCAGGAGAGAAAGTTTTACTTACTATTTTCCCAAAACACTATAAGCTCCTATACTACTACTTCTTCCCCTTTTTTCCATCATAGATGATTTATAGGCACAAGAGAAGATATTTCAAAGAAACAAAATTGTGCTTCAAAGTTGATGTGGGTTACTAACCTAAGAGAATGATGGGTCATAGGTGCCTTGTTTTGGGTTTTTCCCCCTCTTTTTCAACTTTAACTTCATTTGAAGAGTTATTATTTTTGTTTTGATATTTGAAACATGAGCCTTGAAAATGTGAATAAAGTGCATACCAAAACGATGGTTCTGAGCTGAATTTACAAAGCTAAATTCATCAAGGTTCTTCAATTCTGTGGCCACAGTTGGGCTTTTTTCAAAAATTGAACAAGACCATTCACCATTTTCCTGTAGACTAGTACCCTGCATCCTGGTTCTCTCCCCTATCCTGATGAAACGTCCTTCTCACTCCCAGCTTTCCCTTCAAGGCTGTAACCTCACTCTACCCACTCTTTTCCATACTGCTGAAGTAGGTAGGGAGCTCAGGAATAACTACTACAGAACTACTAGAATAACTAAAACTATAATATTAGTTTTAAACTTTGAATCCCCTTGATAAATACTACTTTAAAAATATGTAACATATGGAAAACTAAAATGCAATAACCTGTTCACACATTATTACTATGCTACTTGCAACCACACAATTCATCTAGTCAAAGAACGCTTCTCCAATTCAGAGAGCAGCCTCCCCTCAACAAGTCTGCTGCTTTTACCCTGGAAGAGACAAGAAATAGTTGCAAGGCATGTCCTGTCCCCTCCGTGTGTCACAGAGCACCCCCAACTACAGCAGTCACAGCCTGGCTTTTTGTGGCAGCCTGTGAGGTGCAGGAGGGGAGGTCTGGTGGCTTCGCTGGCAGGAGCTGACTGCTGCTGCTGCAGACGGGAGGTTTGGTAGGGGTGGCATGCCAGCTGCTGCCACCAGACTGGGATGGGAGGGGAACAGCAAGGATCTGGCTTTGTCAGCTGTTGTACAGGCCTACTGCAATTTACATGGGAATTACATGAACTTATGTAGTCCATTTATAGAAATGCTGATTAAGTTTGGAAGCAACCACTTTGAACTATCTGCCAAGAGCAAAAACTATTCCTTTGTGCATTGTCAGCCTTAAGGAACTCAATCTGGAACTATTTTACCAATCTTTTAGATGTCCAAGTTCAATACAGAGATTAGAGAGGGTAAAGTTAGGGCAGAGCTGACCCCAACTGCCAAACTGTTTGAAGAAGAGAATTGTGAGTTAGCTTTGATCCAACACACATTTGAAATATATATTCAATTACGTCTAACACCAGATGGGTACAGCTAAAAAAGGAGCTGGCTGCATACCTCATTTATGATATAGCAATCTCAATGTAAATTAAAAATAGTGAAGTACTCTTTAAATTGCGCTTGCTGATAGTGTTCCCTCACCCCTCTGTCGCCCCCCGCCCCAGCCCTTTACAGCCTAGGGGTAGCTGGAGCACAGCTCGTGGTAGTTCCTTCACTCCTCTCCTGCAAGCAAAGCAAGATGCTCCAGAGCTTAGATATCCTGCTTGCACTTGGATTCCCCCTCACTTCCAAGGAATACTTCTACAGAAAATTGTGATAAACAGGAAAAAATACATTTAAGAATCATGTAACAGTTTGTGTTTACTAAGAGAACCGGACAATTAGTGTGTGGAAATTCCCTCTCTTGACCTTTACAAGGTGAAAGATGGGGGCACTACAGGGAGTTACGACAGCAGAGGACAGGGAGTCCCATGTGTCATTGTGCTAGCTAAGGATTTATGTAATTAGATACATCTGGAGGAAAGGATTAACTCAACGTCATAATACAGCCTGAATCAACTTTGCTTAGTTAAACTGCAAGGATATCTCAGTTTATAAACTACCTTGTTTGCAGTACAAACAGTGACTGACTCATCAAGGCAAATACGCATCAGGTACAGTCTTAAACAGCAGTAGAATGCACAAAAATCTGGAAAAAGACAAGACTGATTTTACACTTTATGGGAGTTTGTTTCTATTGTCTGGATTATATAGCAAAAATAATTTCGATTCTGTAATATCTTTTAATTAGGAGTCAACTTTAATGTCTAATTTAAAATGCTGCAGTAAGGTAGCAAAGGGCTGAAAAGAGGTGCCAGCTAATACCCAGTATTACAGTTTTACAGTCACCGTGTGTGCAGTGCCCTCAAAACAGATGATCTCACCATTCCCTAGCCCTCAAAAATCTTTGTTCCCACACTTGTGCTGCTTCCTCTTTTTGTCAATAATTGATGCAGCCACATAGTGATTTGTGCCAGGAAACAGACCTAGTATAAAACCAACCTGAAGAAAAAGGGGATTCTAATTACAAACTGAGAGTGTCATATACTAGAGAAATTGCCACAGAATATTCCTGTAAATCTGCCAAGTCAATAATATTCATGATGATCTGCTAAGTAAGTGCTGGCTGTGAGGACTGAAGTTGCTTAGAGCTACTGGAAGTCACATACCTAGTTTTCCAGAATGTCAGAACACTTTGGGGATTAAATGAGTAAAAATCATTCCTTTAACTTCTGCTTTTTTTCCTTCTCTTCTTATCCCTCAAGGTACTCGTGCCTTGCCCACACAACCCAGCCCCCTTCCCAAGATGCCTAAGGAATGCCTAAATGGAATTACAAATGTTAGGATGTTTGAAAAAGGAAAGGAATATTTTATCAATGTTTTCTTATTTTAATCATATGACTAAGAGTTAGCTAGAATTGGTCTTCAGCAAAACAGTTACAATTCTTAAAGTGAAATCACAAAGTGGAACAGTATTTTTTGTTAAATTTAAATAAAGACCAGAATGCATTTAAATTACCATATTATTGTCACATAAATCTTAGGCCTTCTCCTGTGTTTAACAATGCCCTTTGTTTTGCTATTCTCTCTAAATCACATAAAGGACATAGTCCAAAAAACCTAACAATTTGCACATAGTAATGTTTACAGTGTGTTATAAATGGAGAGCAACAATCTAATTTTCTCTTTCAACCACCACTGCATACTAACTATACACTGGAACAGGAAAGTTTATAAAACAATATCCTGACTGGGTCTAACAGCTCCAGTAATGAACCCTTGAAAAGAGCATAGACTGACTGCCACCTGGAGACTTAAAATAATCTAGCTTTTTGACAAGTAAAACACGGGTTGGGCAGCTTTTAACACAGGTCCTTCGAAATACTGCTCCTTTATTATTATCTCTCAAGTCGAACAGAAGAGGTCACTAACGAGTCACAGCATGCCCCACTCCTTCAAAGCGGGACAGTCACACTGACCTAGCCAGCCAGCTTGACCTCAGCAGCCCTCACTCTTAGCTGTTTTCCATCCTTCGTGCTCTGACGCCAGCTTCTCTTGCATTTATTTCTCCTCTCCATCCTCTCAGTTCTGCATTATGTTTCCCTATGTACACTGAAGAGTTTAATAAGGCAGGCTGTGAACACTCCAGACCTTCCACTCCACATTTTCCATTCAGCTGCCTCTGGCGTGAGGATAGCAGCCTCTACAAGAGGATGTTTTGTGGCAGAGTCAGCCCTCAGAGGACAGGCTACAGCGTTCAGAGAGGTCAGCATTCACAAATGGGGCACTACTTGTCAGCAACACATGCAGAGATTCCCGTGGCCTTCCCTTCCCTCATCTGGAAGAAAAGTTTGGAGACAGAAGAAAGGATTGCTCTGCTTTGCGGGTTTGGTTGTGGTTTTTTTTTCTTACTGTTTTTAGCAGTCTTGAAAAAAAGAGTAAGAAAACAAGAATACATGCTTCTTGTCAGAAGTATCCAAAATAAGAACAAAGACACAGTCCTTTCCTGACACGTTACAACACAGGAGTTCAGAGTCGTGAAGAAATAAAAAGAGGATTCACTAGCATCCAGCATGACCTCACATTTAAACAATGTTTCCCGTTGGAAAAAAC
Organism: Gavia stellata; assembly: GCF_030936135.1. Classification (NCBI taxonomy): domain Eukaryota; kingdom Metazoa; phylum Chordata; class Aves; order Gaviiformes; family Gaviidae; genus Gavia; species Gavia stellata. The sequence goes on from NC_082600.1 coordinate 29,461,553, forward strand.
CTGTAAACTCAATAGTTAATACTGTAATCGTGTATAGACAGCTATCATAAAAAATAATTTAAAAGTATCTCAATGAATAGAGAGGCTCAATATAGGAAAAAGTCTTTAGTAGTTCATATGTCTAGAAGAGTATTTCTTTTGGGCAGTGAAGGAGCTATTTTGTTGCTTAAATATACACCTCCCATGCCACAAAGGTACTATTCAGCCAGTGAATATCTACAGGTATAAGGCAGGAGTAATGTCCATGTCCATCCTGTCCCATGTAATGACTTCACACTCTTAAAAACACGATCCAGATAACAGGAGCAGCAAAAGATGAGCTGGCAGAAGCTCCAGTTATTAAAATTTTTTGTGCATGACAAAACGCAGTAACAAACAACAGCAACATAGCTTGTAGAACAAGTACATTTTAGCTAAGAGGATCTTCTTTTGGAGGTAAGATGAGGTAAACCCAAGTTACTGTTCTGTTGTGCAGGAAGAAAAGGCAGACCTTCCTAAAAATCATCCTAATCTGTAAATACGTGGGATTCCAGAGATCTGACCTGTATCTGGATGCAACAACCTAAATGGAAAGTTGTTGCCTCCATACAGTCCTTCTGGAGCCCGCTGACGTCATGGATCCCAAAGTCCTTCCAATACAGCAGAAGCAAAGGAGGAACTCAAAGGCAGTTTATGCTGCTCAGCATGCTAATGCCTCACAGTAAGATCTCTGATCAGAAATCAGCAGTAATTATCCTGCAAAACCAGGCTGCCTCTTTTCTCCATTGCTTCCAGCTTTTACAGAACATTCAGGATCCTGTTCAGAGTTCCCACACCAGGACAGGTATGCACTGAGGAAGATGTTTGTTTGTTTCTCTTCCCCTTCTTTGGCAGCACAGATCTGTCTTTCTAAGTCTTAAAACATTGTGCCACTACATGCTGCCTGAGATTCTTCGCAGATATTCAACACTTCCTCCCTGATCCCATGCAAACAACTTGTAGACTTCCTTTTCTATTTTCATAGTAAGGAAAGTACCCTCTTCATTAGCCAGCATTTCATGAAACTTCACTGCAGCTCTCAAATAAATATCTTTCAGCAAGTTTATCTAACCTCCCTAGCTCAACTGCTTTTATCTACATATATGAAAGCATATCCTGCTTCTTAAGAATAGTTTTAAAGTAGTTCTTAGAACAAAAACATATTTCTTGTAATTACTACAAGTAAATTACTTCCTTTATTATCAAGCTCATTTATAACAGTTTTAATTTTAAGAGCATGAAAATTTAAATTCTGGCTTTGGAATACATGTGAGCAGCTACTTTGTCATTTCTAATTTAAAGTAAATATTTGATGGAAAAAAATAAAGCCTTAAGCCATTTCTTAGTGACATGCTAAAGGGGAGTGCTAAGAATTCACAGAAATAAGCATCAGTAAAAAAGCAGGATTATTCTTCTAAAAATCACCAAATGGAAAGAACTGAAGCCAGTTTGAGCTGCCCCTGTAACAACAGAACTCAAATGCTTAAGGCAATAGGAAGTGAAATAAAGTTTAAACTTGTACAGGATGAGGTTTGTACTAAGTAAGGGGTTATTTTAAGAACTCTTACCAGCATAACTATATTAGACTGAATTTTCTATATGGTAGATTTACTCTGTTCCCCCAAATCCCTATTATTATGAAAACATACACACACAACATATGCCCTAATAAAGTTATTATCAATAACTTAGCTGTAACTATGAGCACTGCATACAGGGGGAAATTTGGGTATGATTTTTTACAGCTAACACAGTCAAATATGTAAGAATCATATTCCCACTAAATATTTTTAGTTTGTGAAGTCTAAATAACACTTCGAACTTCATTGTAACACGTGCTACAAAAATGTTTGATCAGTTTCTCAAGAGGATAAGTAATAATGAGGCACTAATTATTTTACAATCAGCCTAAGTATACACAAAACTCTTAATGAATATTTAACCAGCACTTACATTTTCACACTGCATCTTTCTGGGTTTTATGTGGGAAACATTGAGTCCATCAATAACAATATCAAACGGAAGTCGACTTTCCACAAATGTTTGAAAGGCTTCAAATTCCTGAAATAAATAAACAAACAAGCAGGGGGAAGAGTATGTTGAGTTTAACAGAAACAGATTTAATTCAGTTTTTATTAAAAAATGAAACAAAGCCTAAGTCACTCACTTTTCCTTTGTTGGCTACATTTCACATCTTTACTTGCATATTTGCTAAAACAACCACAAAAAAAAAAAATCTTTAAAAGCCAGAAGTGCTACAGTGGATGCTTCCAATATAATTTTAAATTATATTACAACTGAAAAGCAAAACTTTACAATCATCCAGATTTTCAAAATTTTAATCCAAACTGTACACTTTTATAAAGATACATGTTGTAGCTGTTGTTACACAACAGCTGCAAGACAAAGCAACTTTACATACTAGTAGACTGTGACACTACCACTAACTCTTAACATTTCCAAATGTAAAATAAGCATTGTATTTACTTTCTCTGTAAGAATTCCGAAATCTCTGAATGCCAGTCTTTGGATAACAGACATATTTAAATAAACATTAATTTAGAAACACAGCACTCCATTTGTGAGAAACACACAGCTTTAAAGCTAGCAAAACAATGAACTTTCTTACTAGGTCAGAAATGCAGTGATTGAGCAAACCAACAGCATCCATCCAGTTTTTCCAATAGAAGGAAAACCACATTGCTTTAGGCTTGAGACCCCATAGGAGGAAAACAGAATACAAAGTCATAATAAAAACTTCAGGAATTCCTCCCTTGATTTTTGAGGAAAGATTTAGTGCTTTTAGCAGACACTTGCATTAGATTTCTACTTCCTGCTTCTGAATGTTTTTAATAGAATCACACAGAAATCACACAGAATCACTAAGGCTGGAAAAGACCTGTAAGATCATCAGGTCCAACCTTTAAAAAAAAAAAAAACAAAAAAACCACAACAACAAAAAAAACCAAAACCCACAACACACCAAAAACCAACCCACCCAACACCACACAGCACCATGCCCATCAAGCCACATCCCACAATGAATAGGCACAGGAGCCCTAAGCCATCCTGGTGGGCAGTGACCTGGTTTCATAAATGACCTTTCTAGTAACAGGTAAGACTTACTGGGTAACAGAGGTTTCACAGACCAAGGCTATAAATGAACTTTCATAGGAAGTCAAAACAATTGCAAATTTCAGGACTTCTGCTCAAAATTCAACAAGCACTCGTCTAATCTTGCCTTCTCCCATGTAGTCATATAGCAATATGTAAGTCTAAAGAAAAAACATTATCTCAGCACCCAAACAAAATCCTATACAGCATATACAATTCTTCCTCGGAGAAAAGAATGAAAGAAAGATTTGTCCAGAAAATACATTGCTGTCAGGCAGTAAAACATGACCACCAACTTCAAATCTAGTCAGAATGCTTATGACAAATTATACTAGGAAAAGGGTTACTTGTATTAAGAGTACAAACCAATCAAATGAGGTAAAGATGCCTCACTCAGATGTTAAAATTTCAGGTATAATTTCCAAGTGAACAGAGGTGTACTGGTCAAAAGCACACTGACAAGAACACAGACAACACCTAGCAGTCTAGCACCACCAGAGTCAATTGCGTTTTAGGGGATCTTGCATTTCTCCATGGCTTAAATAAATGGTATTAGTGAGAAAGTATAAAAAGCCGGGCAAGAAAATTATCATCTTAAACAAAAAGAAATAGTTGGCGCTTGCAAAGTGTTTCCCCTGTCCCCCAGCCCCAGTCTCAATGTATTTTATATAGATGAATAAATATTCTCATTGCTGTCTGACAGCAACACCAAGACACGGAAAGGAAGCCACTAGCAAAGGTGGTGGCAGGGAGCAGGAGGAGAAACAAATGCAAAACCAAAAAATGAGGATTCCTGACTTCTGGGCTTATGCCATCCAGTGGACTTCCCCATGGTTCAAAATCAGATGAGTCATCACTGTAATACTGGATGGCTGTCTGAAAAGTGGGAAAGATAAAAAGAAGGAAAACACACAGAGACCAAATGAAGGTAAAATATGACAGTTTTGAGACAAAGATGAGTGAAAATGGAAAAGACAAAAGAAAGCGGAAGCAGATGAAAACATATGATAAACAATCCAACAGAGCGTTGTTTTCCTAATGCCAACAAATGCCAACATTATTTCAAATAACATGGTTAACATGGTTACAGTCAAGTAGACATTTTTATAAAGTACAATGTACATGTAATCTTGTCTTCAAGGGCTCAGTTCAATACAAAACAAACAATTTGTGGAGAATTTCTAAAGTGGTATTTTATTTCAAGTGACAATAATTCTAGAGCAGTTCCTGAAGGGATGGGTTTTCCCTGACAGGCAGACTAGAGTGCTTTGTCAAGGGAACACCACAGCACGAATTGGGGGAGCAAGCAGAGGAGTTTGGTGAGTCAGTGCTCCCCTCTGCCCACTCTTTGCTTGGCTCCCTCTCCTCTCCCAGCAGGGCAGATAGTGCAGGAGCTGCCAGGAGGGTCCTCCAAGAGGCACAAGGATAGGCTCAGCACCTCTCAGAAGCCAGCTCTTGGCTCTCGGATTTACTTTTGGAGCTGGGGAGATGCCACAGCCTTTTCAGTGTCGTTCCCTTGGCCATCCCACCTGTCCATGTCTCCTACTCAGTTCTCAACGGATGCTTGACAGCGTGCCCCTGCCAGCCTCTCAATTGTTTTGTCTTCCTACCAGTAAACTGGGCAATACAGGGAGAGGTGGTTTGCTGGCACAGGAGGCTCTTACCCACACAGGGAGATGAGGAGTTAACAGCAGAATAAGTGCAGAAGACAAACGGCCAAGTTTAATTTATGTCACCAAATACAGAACACTCCAGTGAAAAGTCTTAGACAGACTAAAAATCCCCAAGGATCAGTTCATTTTCTCCTCGCCATCCATACTTCCCCAACAACACACAAGAGTGCTCCTTTCCTTTTCCAGACAAAAAAACCATGAAGACAGACAGAAAAGATCCAGGTCTGCTCCCCTGAGAGACAGTTTTTGAGTCACTGTATTTCCCATCCTCTCCGGACACAAGGAAGGAAAAGGACAAAGCCTGGGAATAAGCAGCAGGCTATGTCATCCAGATGCAGTAGAAAGGGTTATTCAAACACACACAGACTTACACTGTGAGTGTATTGGGTCTGGCTGAGATGGAGTTAATTTTCCCCACAGCAGCCCTCGTAGTGCTGTGCTTTGCATTGGTAGCTAGAAAGGTGTTGATCACACACCAGTGTTTTGGCTACTGCCGAGCAGTGCTCACACAGCATCAAGGCTGTCTCTCCAACACTTCCCCCTCACCAGTAGGCTTGGAGGTGGGCAAGATCTTGGGAGGGGACATAGCCAGGACAGCTGACCCCAAATGACCAAAGGGATATTCCATACCATATGACATCTGTTCAGCAATAAAAGTTAAGAGAAAGGAGGGGCGGGGGGGGAGGGCATTCATTATTATTACATTTGCTTTCCAGAGCAACCACTATGCGTACTGAAGCCCTACTTCCTGGGAAGTGGCTGGACAATGCCTGCTAATGCGAAGTACAGAATACATCTTTTGTTTTCCTCTGCTTTCATGCACGGCCTTTGCTTTTGCTGTATTAAATTGCCTTTATCTTGACCCATGAGTTTTTTCCATCTTATTCCCTACCCCCCACCGCCCCGTCCCGCTCTGTCCCGCTGAGGAAGGGCGTGATAGAGCGGCTTGGTGGGCACCTGGCATCCAGCCAAGGTCAACCCACCACAAAAAGAGAAAATATGTAATTCAAAGGATGCTGATCTGTCAAAGATCAGGATCTGTCTGGATTTTACACAGATCTTACTTACAGTCACAGTAATAAAGAGATGATTCACCCACAATTCTCTAAAGATATTTCCCTCACTAGCCAACTGTAATAAGAAATTTAAGATCTTCTTTATAAGCAGTAAATGAAGTAGAGCAGCTAGAGATCAAGAGAAGCCAGACACAATAATCATCAATGCAGTACAATGATGATGTGAAGGTTGGTTTAGGCAAGAAGCAGCAAGCTATTCTCACAGGCTTCCCCTTCCAAAGGGAGAATGCAACGCGTGATCTATACAAACCCCTGCATATGATGCGGGAACGTTTACATGGAAACATCCTGCTGAACACAACAAGGGGCACTTCTGATGAATCCCTTCAACATACCAACAAGTAGCAAAACCTCTCTCTCTCTCTCTCCCCAGGTAAGATCACCAAAACAAACACAGCAAACCTTACACTGATTTCTAACTTGTTCTGACCAGGTTCATCTCACAAAGTTTCCCAGCCTTGGAAATGCTACTCAAACTCGCTTCAACAGAGTTGGCAACTGAAGGGACAAAACTTTTAAAAACACATTCAGCATTGCTTATTGACATGTCCCTCTTAAATGCTTGGGAGCCACAGAAAAGTGTTGCAATACAGCAAGGCTGTTACCTCACTGCAAGACTTCCCCCAGCAGCCCATGCACTGTGTGAATGTGCCTCCCTGGAGCAGGAATACACACAATGCAGCAGGGTCCTCACGGGAGGCTCCAGTGATATCCTGTCTCACACAACATACAAAAGAAAAGGGAATTTTAAAAAACCCACTTGATTTCATTCATTGCTTAGCTGGGAAAATAGGGGAATGCCAACTACGCAATGGTTAGAAATGATTCACCGCACCTTCTACTAAGAAAACTTTTCTTTGCAAATGGACACCACACTGATTAAATTGATTTGGAAGTAAAAGCCAGCCATAACAAACCCATGATGGAATTTACCTTGATGTGAAGAATTAAAGACATTTAAGATAATTTTTTGTTTACCCACTAGCATGTAGATGGCTCAAGCCCATTCATATCTCTACAAAAGCAGAAAACAGTCTTGCATGTTTTTGGTATTCCACAGCAGCTGCATGACTCGTGCTATTTCACCATCATTTTATACTGGTATGTACTGGTGCTGCCACAGAATGGGGTGTTTCTACCTTCTCCCTTCCCTCAGCCATTCATTCCTAGCCTTGCCCCCTCCTCTACCTATGCACACACATTCGTTGGCCCAAGGAGAAAGACTGAAGTGGATGGTGAACTGAGCCAACGTGAACTGAGCCAATGTAACAGTCTTTAGCCTGCACCAGTCCCCTTGTTCAGGTCAGAACACAGAGGTTTGTCCTGGCATGAAAATTCAGCCAGGACATGGAATAGGAATGAGACTGGTAGTAAGTGAAAGGAATGAGACTGGTAGCAAGTGAAACTACTGGGATCACCTTTTCCCGTAGGTAGCACTGACTATGCTAACTTACTGGATTGTGAAACAACAACATTTTACGAGATTTATCTCTCAACCTGGGGTATTGCAGCAAAACAAGAGGTAGAGGTTGGTTTTAAAAACCAGAAGTATAGGAAATATTGTTTGTAAAAGAAAAAAAGATTGTTTTTGCTATTTTAAACTGTTAATTTAAAAAATAATTTAAAAAAAAGGGTGACCTCAGACTTCAAAAGTCTGGCTTACACAGCCAGTAATATTTGAAATAGCAATAGATAATAGATCTGAAAATAGGGCTTTTCGGTAAGCGTATTAATACTATTTCAACTTCTGTAAATACATTTATAAACAGAAATGTATGTTTTTCTTCCAGTACCAGTACACAGACAACAAGCCTCAAAAGCACAACAAAAACGAGGGAAGAAATTCATTGTTAGTATTTACAGATTTACCATGTTAAATATAACATAGAAATAAACATCACAATTGAAGACAAAACAGAGAAAACATAGCTAAACAAGCGTGTCCTTTGATAAGAGCAATGAGAGTAATTCAAATCAGTATTTTGAAATAATTTTAACATCTATAACAGATCTAAGGATATGACAAGTTTCAGATCACAGAAACATTAGATCACATGAGCATTTTTCTCCTTAAGTCTAAATAGGAAACATGTTGGCAGCTAGAAATAAAATCATGGTATTGCTCAAATTCTTCAACAATCCAAAATGTCTACTGATCTAAATGCCAAAACCCAAAGTAATACAAGATACAAAGGAGATACATGAGCAAAGCCATAGAGGACTTTTAAATACAAGAAAGGCTATTATGTTCATGCCAACACATGGAATTTGAAAAAAATGAAAGAAAAAAAAAGAAAAAAGAAAAAATCCTACCAAAACCTATTAAAATCACTGCAGGAAAGGCTGCTCATCACTTCTTCTAAACAATAAAGTTTATGCTCACTCATCAGGAATGGTGGAGAGACACTGAAGTCAAATTTAAAAGTACAAAGCTACAGTATTCAACCTATATTGTTTCCAGAAGCATTCACAAGAGTTTGGGCTTTGTACCAGAGAAAAAGCAGTGCCTCCCCTCTCCACATTAAATGGCATATACTCAAGTGCAAGGAAAGAGCAAGTTCTAATTAACAGAATATTAATCCACACTTAAGTATTATGTAACTCTACCATAAGTATCAAACAGCATGTTTTTCAACACCATAAGAGCAGCTTTTAGAGAAGTGAAAACATTCACTTTTTAACAGTGTCATAAGATACAAGGTGATGGGGGTTGCTTTGTTCTCAGCAATGTTTTTTGGTATTAGAAGAAAAACACAGGAATGAGCATTAGAGTGTGAGAAATAAAATTCAGCTGTCAAACTGAAATCCAGCCAATTTTTTTAAGGCGCCTTGTTGGAGCACTCTGCAATCTGTTTGTTGCTATGCCTGAAGGGTTTGAATATTTCCCCCACAGTTTCAAAGCTTGGAAATCCCCTTCGAACCCTTATGAGCAGGAAGGCTTTTCTCAGTATTGGGTATGGTACTACTACATACTCTGGACTGCATACAAGTTGATTGCCCTCTGTTATATGCTTCTAAAGTTAACAAATAATCCAGGAGTCACAAACTCCTGTGGCTGTAGCCTTCAGAGATACCATCACAAACAGGAAGGTACTCGCAGGCACACCGACAACCTGGCTGCGACATGCTCTGGGTTGCCTGTTCGTAATCCTCAGTCAACAGCAGGCAGTGTCGCAGGACTTGTTGCTGCCTGCCTACATCAGACAGGAGAGGGTCAGTCATAAGGCCAATGCAAAACTTGGACCTCAACAATCCAGGCACTGCACTTCTGAAACGTCCTTCCTGAGCACAATTAACATGGAGGGAGGAACAAGCAGTTTGTGCTGCTGTCCTCAGTGGAAAAATGCCCTCATCTTTGCAAGGCTGCCATCCTAAATACAAGAGTACAGAAATGGACCATACCAAGCTTTCTTTTTAAACAAACAAACAAAAAAAACCTTGCAAAGGCAGAAATATTTTGAATTCACAGTGCTTTCAAAATTAAAAACACTATTTTGGAACCTTTTCATCTTAAGGCAAACCACCTAACAGAATGCAAAACCAGGAAAAGATTGACTGGAATGCTTAAATACAATGTAATGGGCATTACAGAAAGACAGGGAAATAACAGAAAAGCAACGCATCATGAACTGCATAGAAAAGACAGCATCCCAAGTGAGGCAGACTAGCACTTAGTTACAGACAGTCCATAACATCCATGTGGAAAGATGGCTAATGAATATCAGACAGCCGGATATACCTCCATGCTGCTTTCTCTGCTATGCTGGTACAAACGTATGAAGCAAATCTAAACAAGGAACTGATCTAGCTGAAAACACACCTACAAGAAAACAAAACATTATTTTGTCATCTAGGTTTGTCCCCTGCTTACCATAAGGCAATACTCACTTGTTTCCTGGCACACTTGCAAGGGCCAAAGGGGGCAGGAATGAACAGCTGGCAGGGTGGTAAGGCTAGTTATGCTAGTTTAAAAATCACGCTGCCACCAAATGCTTATGCTAACTAGCATTTGCAATCTCAACAGAAACACCAGCTGTTCTGGGGGACTGAATGGCATGACATGCTCTACCCCTATTTTAATATTTCTAGGAACAATCCAGAGAACTATAAACCTATGCACCCAGCATCTGTACACTATAATATGGTTGAACCGATCACCAAAAACTGTGCAAACCTTCTGGAATAATATGATCTGGTAGAGTTTAATATGCACACCTTTTGTAAAAGAGTGTCTAAAAATTCTTTCCTTGTGTCAATGAAAATGTAGGTAAAATAGAACCAGCTGGCACTACTTAGATTTTAAAAAAACCTGACACAAGATTTCATAATAAGCTACTAAAACACTGAACTAGTTATAGCATTTTAAAAGGGCAGAAAAAACAAAGGATCATGCTAAAAAATTAGCAGCATCTTTCAAAGTTCTGTACTAATTCCCATGTATATGAAATATTTTACAGGTATTTAAGAAAGGGAATGGCACAGAAGAAGCCAAACCAACAACGAATACAAAACCAAATTAAATTTAGCATCAGAAAGATGAAACAATGAGTACTATATGAAAAAAGTACACTTATATTCTACAGTTCTATGGAGGAACTGTATCAACTTAAAGGATCATCACAGTGTAATGAAAACATCTGATCAAATTGATGGTGTTCTAAACCAAATCTAATCAAATCTTAAGAGATAAGGTGTTGGATAGATAACATGAAATCATTATAACTTGTTAAGCCATTCTAATTATCATAAATTATAATGAAGCCCTATATTAGACAATTCCACATGGGCCTCTGCAGCATCAGAAGAATCTGGTTTTGACCACTGCTGGAGACCAGCTCCTTGCCTTAGAAGGACCTTTGGTAATGGACCAAAGTACCAAATGGTAAAGGACCATTCGGTAATGCCTAAGTTCCAAGAGGTAACATTTCAAAGCATCTTCAATCAACATGTGCTCACAGTAATTTTACTTTAGAAGTATAATCAAAGAACTTAGCAACATTGAGAGACAGAGAACACTTAAAAAAAAGGATGGTAGTTTATGCAGTCTGCATTACGTAAACATCTCTCAAGATCCTACTTAGTGTAATGCATGAGCTGCAAGTAAAGGACTGGTAAAATAATCTCCTTAGAAATTAGCTACTCAGATTAATTCAGTTTAGTTTAATTCTTTAGTTAACAGTTACTGTTCTGACTTCATGTTTATGGTCCTGGCTGCCTCTGTGATCAGCTAATGAACAGGAAAAAAGAAATACTTTATCAAGGTATGCCATTCTTAAATGTTGGTGAAATTTTTCAGTTTCTTCTATTTCTCTCTATTTCTTCCTATACGTTCTAGCTAATGTAAGGAAGATACAGATCTGAGAAAAAATCACTGCATCAGCAAACCATGTTTGTATTTTGCTTAGCAACATCTTCAGATGATATAAAGTAGAAACAAGTTAAGGTTAGCAACTCTATTTTAACCAAACTTGTGTTCAAAAAAATAAGATTAGAACCAGATTTTTTTCTTACTTGATTACACTATCTGGAATATGAAGAATGTATCACGTTAGAAGAATTTCCAAATACAGTGGTGACAAAGTTCTAGTTTAAAAAGACTGTGGAGGACAACGAAACAGTTCAGACAGTAGATTAGAAGAAAGGAACATTCTTGTGTTGCAGGGTGGCCTAATTTTGTTGCACAACCATTTGATGGCAAAGGAGACCAAGTGACCTGAAAAAGTCCCAACTCATTCCTTGCTATGTATGAATCAAGAAAAGGAAGACTGTGGACCGCCCCAGATCTGACCCACCCCCAAGAAAGATTCTCTAACACTGAGGTAATCGAGGGAAAGAAATATGCATCGAATTTATAATGTTTTCATCTAGATCTATTTCTTGCTGCTAAGGAAGCAGCTCAGTCTTTTATTCTCCTGCCAAAAGACTCTCCGTGCTTCTGTTTGCTTCCATTATCAGGAGCCTCTGGGGTAAGGGAAGATGCAAGAGAAACCTTGGAAAATTCCAACTGCCTTTGTCTCTCACCACCAATTTCCCATTTGGTCTCCCCTCTTCCCCTCCTTTTCCTTCCTTCCTTCCAGAAGTTCCCTCCCCTCTAGCAGATCATATCACAAGAAGAGTGTAACATCAACCCTGAATTAAATGGAGGCAGGACACAAAGTAAGCAGGATAAATGCTGCAGCTTGGGCTGCGGTGCTCTCAGACTCTGTCTGGGCACTCTGCTACTGCAATTGTCTCAACACCCACCATAAACCATTACCTGTCTTTATTCTATGCTTACTAGACCTACAAGATTCAGTAGTGGATCAGGCTCTGAGGCTAGTGTTCTTTCTGAACCTCAGACTAACCCTAGTTCTAGCAAAACCAAACCCACAGCTAATCCTGAGCCTCACTCAGACCAGCTCTCTTTCATCCTTGTGGATATTACAAGATCTAGCAGCAAATCTGGCTCTTAAGGCAATGCAGGATTCTGCTCTACTGAATACTAACCCTATCCTGACTGAGTCCAGTGGCCCATATTTAGCAGAGAACTGAAAAAAAAAGCTGTTCAACCCTATCTGCAAATGTTGTGTCTCAGCTTTGTAGGTTTCCCCAGACCTATGACTGCCCAGGGCTCTTCATGATCCAGCAGTCTTCAGGCTTGATATCAGTGTATTTAATTCTAATTGCAATGCTAACCCTATCCTTATCCACAAGCTAATCATCATATCCTTCCCATAACTAAAATCAGCCACAAGAGAACAATGGACTTAGTCATCAATCTGCTGTTCTGCAAAACCTGTAGAATTAAACTGTTCCGCACTGACCATCCTACAGTCAAGCAACAGTTACAACTAAGTTTTTTGGTCTGTGTTGTCACAGACTAGATAACACATTTGTCCTTACTGATGCCACCTCTAACACTAATCCCCAAACACCACACTTTCAGGACTGTCTAGATTCATCAATAACAGATTCTTCCATCCTTGCTATCCTGAAACCCCAGCCTACCTACAATCCAGTAACTCATATCCAGCCAAAAATTAGTCATAACTTGCTCATCTAAGCCAACCTCAGCATTCATCCTATTCTTGGGCTTCCTAGATGACATGAAGGAAGGGAAAAAAAAGAAAAAAAAAAAAGAAAAAAAAGCAAGCAAGCTCAGAAGCCTCTACTCTTGAAGCCCAGGCTTAGCCCTAATCCTAACCCTAATTATAGCTCACCACCCCTATATCCTTCTCTAGAACTAACAGAAAGCTGCCAGCACGCTTCCTGCAAAAGCTAGGTCTGTATCCAGGTGGTGTCATTTTAAACTGAACCCTAGCAAAGTGACCCACCCTGTCACAGAACTGACAGGAAGACTTTCAATCATTCCTACCTGAGAAGAAACCACAGGAATTGTTCCTGCCCAAAACAGCCTCCATCCCAGTGCAAGGGGCTTTGCAGCATTCAGCTACGTACCAAATTTTTGCACTCCTACTGTAGAGGACAAACACTTAACTGGGAATCTGATCCCTTTGCTGCAATGTGGCGCATATCTGGAAGGGAAGGGGGCACACAAACCCATGGGAGAAATTCCACCCAGCCTTCTCCTTCCTTCCATGTTTCCTCCCCTCAGAAAGGTCTTTGCTCCCTGGCAGTGACAGGGAGGAGGTAACATGTATGGGAATAGAGGTAGAGGAGGTAAATGGCACACACAGCCTGGACTGTGGCCCACACCGTGCACACAGTATCAGTTGTTTGCTGGGAAGGGGTTTTCTCCTCTTCAGCCCATGAGAGTCAACAAAGCAGGCAGAAGAATGAGAAGTTCACACTGAAAGTTGGGAGTGAAGGCTCTGCCAGATGGGGTTAGGGCAGACTGTGTCAGACACAGTTTTCTTAGAGTTTGGAGTACATAGTTTTTTTGGAAATAATAAACTACTCCATTCAGAACAGGACTGACATAAACCACACAGGGCTTTGGGACAAATCATGAAGTTTGGAAACAGGTACATGTGGAAGGAGAACCAAAGCATTATAGAAAGAAAAGGCATCAATCTAAAAGTAAGAGATAGAACTTATTTTCAAGGCTCCTTGGAAACAGCACAACCTCATTCAGTTGCAAAAATAACACTGAGATGAATGGGTCACTTCCTCTCCCTGCTCCAGTCTCTAATATTCTAGAAGAATATGTAAAACCCCTTTACACACTTAGCCCAGATCCAGTGTAGGGACTTTACATGCCCACAAACCCATCTCTTCTTGCCTTCTTGACAGCACATACACATCTCCCATGTGCTTCATTCCCCCTGCAGAACAGTCCTTTCAGGCTTATCAGGGGTATGAAGTAGCCATGAAGGGAATGAAATTACTGCATTTGCGTATTTGAGAGAAACACCTGGGAGCAGCTGTGACATGAAAGTCATCACAGCAAAAGTTGATTCTGCCTCTCAATATACCAATTATATCATCTCAGGTTCAATGGCGTAGCTCCCAATTACATGCAGCCAGAGTAAACAGGCATCCGACTGAAAACATCATACAGACATTGGTACAAAAGGTGACAGTGTTGTTACAATTGTTTTCTTTCTATGGCAGACTGCAAGGTTGCAGCTCGCTATATTAGATCATCATATGACATCCTAATAGACCTTTCAATTCAGATCTTTATGTTCAACTACTGATGTCTATTTTTAATGTGTAACAGGTATTTCCTTATCACAGATGATCAGTTTTATAGTTCATGCAAGCCATCTTTTCAACATATTTGTAAATAGTGTTCACTACCATTCTGATGTACAAACCTAAGTTATTTGATTTTCTTTCCTAAAACTAATAACAAAAAATATTATTTTTTTTTAATCTACAGTCTACTTTTGGGGGATCCTCAACAAAGCAATTCTTCGCTCCTAATTTTCTATTCTGATCACATTTATTCTTAAGTGAGAGAAATAAAAATCAAATAAAGCAATGATGCTGTTACAATAGTAAGAAAAAAGACTATTCCTCAGTGGGGAAAAAAAAAGATTCCAAATGCATTACATATTCAATTTGAAACATTGTTGGAAAAAACATCTGGAGCTCAAAACAACTCAAACTGTTTCCCTGAATAATCATTTAATTGCAAGAAACACAGATGCACTAAAGAAAACTAGTTAAAAGAAAAGAAGGAATAGAAAGCTAGTAAGTTTTCTATTTGAATTGCAGCTACTACAAAAAAGTGACTGACTGGAAAATGGAAACCCCCTCTCAGATATATTTGCTTACATCCTATTTTCAGCCTCTTCACCTAGTTTCCCCTCTGGAAAACCCTGGCTGCAGGAGAAGTCACTCAGTCTGGCATACCTAAAAGGGGCAGCATATTTTCATCCCCACACGTCTGCTTTCACAGCACAAAGGCAACTAAGAAGTCCCAAATTTATTTCTGGAAACCTCTGACACCTCATGACACTGTTTTGCCCCTACTCCCACATTCATGCTCAAAATTCACTGAGGGAGCAGATTTTAATCTGTACTGCCAACAGTAAACACGCCAAATTCATCTCCATTCAGCCTCCTGGTGACTGCCTGCCAATATGGAACTGGAACAAGGTCAATTTGGAACTAGCAAATGGGTGGCCCCAGAGTGGTAAACGATGGAATTTCAGCTATCACACAGACTAAAAAAATCTACTGGCATCAAAACTTAAATTAGTGTATTAAGTCTTTGTTTCATTAGATTGCATTCCTTTGATCAATCAGGTTCTCAAACAGGGAGAACATAATTTCCACTACTGGTCAGCTTGGGCATGAATGTCCTGTTACCCGGAACTCCCTTCCTAAATCTCCCTGCTTTCAACTGGTACTGCTAATCTAGCCCTGTGTACTTGACAAATCTGAAATTTTTAAGCGAGCAGTCATCACAGGGAACAGAAATGAAACTTCACAGACTAGACAGTTAACTGGTTGAGGAATTAAAAGTTTTGTTGTTGCTGCTTTCTTTAATAAACCAACCTCAACCATAATTTTCACAAAGGCTTTTAGAGAACAGATAGAGTTAGTTGTACAGTGTGCAATAACGTACATTTTTTTTATCTTATCATATTATAGAACACCAGTACCCATTAAATACTTAAAATTATTGCTACATTTTTAAGGATAATTTTACTCCCCTGCACAATTCACAGCTGAAAGTCCTGAACCGAGGAGAAAAATCTGTGTGGAATGTCTGAACAATAGGCTGCATGCACTACAAGTATCCCAGCACTAACTGTGACACATGCACAAGGTCTGTGTCTGCAGAAAGCCTGAAGAATTAAACCTGGTGTCCTCTTCCATATTTTCAGAACCGCTGCAGAACTGTGGTGCCAGCTGCAGCAAAATGACATCAATACTTAGAAGGGTAAAGCAAAAGCGCCCTGAGGTGTGGCGTGGGCTCCATCTAGTGGAGCTCGCTTCATACTGCTGAACCACTGATCACACAAAATGAGTAAGAAATAGAACTGCAATATATTAGAGTGTCTGGGAATTACGCCCTCTCATATGTTTACAAGGACCTTTGAAAAGCTTGATACTCCTGATGTATACTGTGATTATGAATATGAAAGTGTATCTTTAAAATTGAGGGGTAGTTGGTTGCTTGTGAAAGTTGACTGAACAAAATGAAAATACATTCTTTATTGTTTCTGGCAAACAGCTGCTCAACTGAAAAATCAAATATTCAGCACATAAATGTAAGCTTCCAATATGATACTGAACTTAATAAACACTAGGATGTCTACTTTTTTTGCAAGCTCAAAATACTAGATGTCTTATTTTGTTCTAGTTACTGGGTTTTATTCCATATTTAAAATTTAGCTTTTGAAAGATTAAAACATTTCCACACCTTTTAATTTTTTAATGTAAAAAAAAAAAGTTTTAACTATTTCAGTGTTCATTAACAGCTGACTGAAAATATAAGAACAAAGACAATATGAAAGAGGTCAAGATTCAGACCCATTTTATGAACACAAATGAAAAAGATGCATAGGATACTTCAATATCTAATAGTGTATTAATGTTTAAAGCACAGAAAAAAAGATCTGTGATGTTTTCAAAGTACCGGAATATTCATTGTATATTACCCTCCTAGACAATGAACCTGACAGCGTGCAAGACCTACCTGTGGGCTTGTCTTTCTAAAAGTGTCAGTTCCATGTATCACGTCCCTTATTATTCTTTCTCTGAGATTATTATACTCCTCTTCAGTGAGGTCACTTTCCTCCAACTGATGGTTGCAAACTGGGCACTGTCCACTGTAGTAATAGTGAAACAAGAAAATAAAAGAATAAAGGCTTTTAAATAAGAAATACCTTACATTTTTCTAACTTATTGAGTGTCTGTGTATGAACACAATTCTTTACAAGAACTCCAACACAGTACAATCATCAGAAAATTATTTGTACTCTTTCCGGGATGCATCCAAAACCTACTAAAGTCACTAGAAATATTTTTTTGTGATTTAGCGGGATCAGGATCAAAGATTTAACTCTAGAGATGTTAGAGGATTTAGGACTAAAACTCTGCATGACAGCATGGAAAAGAAAGGAGTATTTAAATATTCACCAACGTTTATTTAGGCCTTGAGAGATCAATTCCCAGCATTACCACAAATTTCCACATCTCTAATATTTGAAAGCTTCCCTACCACACAGGAAAGTCACCATGGATACATACAGCCCAGATATCAATGTGGGAAGGTGATGCAGTGCACTGGCCTGGCCAGAACATATGAAGTAGCTGTAGGCATACTAGATGAAGCTAGCAGGCAGGCCACGGAGCCTTGGTCCAGCTATAAATCCATTCCAAAGTGTTACAACAAGAAAATGCACCAGTGAAATGCTCCACTATTGTGCCACTGACAGAGAGGGGAGGGAGGGGATTTAGCATAAATCTGCTGTATGTTTGGAAAAGCAAATCATGAGCAAGAGTGCCTTCTTTGTGCCACTTGTCTTTTGCTGTCAGACTTCCCCTTATTTCTAGGCTAAGACTGTTTGTTCAGATCTCTCCAAGGTGGTCAAAGTGAACAGACTGAGAGCAGAGTATGACTAAAACAGAAACACTGTTGGCTTTGAAAGCTCTCAGCAACACTAAGTCACACTGGTACTACGTGTTCTGTACGATGCTCAGTTCCACCAGAGATTTTCTAATATCAGGCTGACTGCACCCAAGCAGAAAGCAGTTTTACATTGCTATCTCCTGGCAACTAATCACTACTTGTTTCTTTATTGCTAAGAAACTTTTGTTCCCGGTCTGTAGCATGAGCTAAATATCTTCACATGGACCTAGAAATGTGGACTGCTGCAGATGAAAAAGCTCTGCAGCTACAGTCAACCAATGCCATCATTTAGTGTTCATTTCCCAAAGCCAGAAACACCACTCCGTCATCACTTCTCAGTACTCTTAGTCTCCCCATTGCAGAGCCAGCAGCTGCCATAATAATTGTGGTCCTGCAAATTCCAAATCATACGTTGTTTTGTCTGTCACAAGAACTCTCCACTGATCTGTTCATGCATGCTTTTAATACTAGAAGACCAAAGAGACTGAAAATCCACCATAAAAGAAAAGATTACAGAAGAGAACAATAGGGGATGTGAAAAAACAGACCTCAAACTCTTTAGTTTCTGCAAGAAGAGTGCTGGCATGTCATAGCAGATCCTGAAAAATTTTCCAGAACAGCATGAGTGAGGCAACGCTACAGAGAACACACAGATCCATGCCAGCCAAGAGGGCCAACTATTTTTCTAACCAACCTAGTGCTGCAAAAACTCCCCAACACTGGGAAAGGCCATCAAAACAAACCACAACCAAGAAAATCATGTCAACTTCTATGAGTTGGGTTTTTGTTCCTACAGTCGGCTAGCACAGCACACACGTAATTCCAAGATGCAAAACAGGACAGGCCTAACTTCTGTGGCCACCACTGGATTTTTGTATTATTTCCCAGAACTATATCTTGAGAGAAAGAACAAAGGTATTTTTTAACATCTAGCATTTTCTGTTCTTTCATGTCTCACAGTCACGACCTCTGCCCTAATACATAGTCTGAAGGAAATCAAACTGGAACCGGCATCGCTTCCATGTCCCATTTGTTCATTCTTTTCTTTCCTAGTTGTCTCTCCTGTTAGCCCCCATCAACTAAACACATAATCAACACAATGCATAACTCCATACCCAGGTCAAAAACACATGTCATGCATCACTACCATGAACCTCTGGGCCCAGCACAAAACCAGCGTGTAAGGTGGGGTAACAGTGGAGGACTGAAACGAAACAACCTGCACCTCTGTGCTTGAATTGTGAACTATATTAACCTTTTTTTTTTTTTCCTAAAACCTTATCTGAAAGTTTTGCAGATACACTTACTAAAGACAAACCAATGAGCTACAAATATACATAGACTTCATGGGTACACTTCTTGACTTGCATCTCTGACTGTGGGTTAAACCTAGAGATTTTTCTAAGCTTAACTCTTTAATAACTACATGAAAAAGGAAAAAGAAATGGTCAGAATTACTAAGAAAATACACAGTCAGTCATGTCTGTTCTCAAGCACTTCTGCCAAGAATATCAGACATGAGATCCAGCTTGCATCTTCATCACCAGGCTGGACACTCCAGTCACGGTATCAAGAAAATAAGCAGATTCTAGTAGCTTCTCCAGCAGGCAATAAAATGATGCTTAGTCTGAACAGGTCTTTAGTTCTTCCTGGCTGACAAACAATGCTACTTGCTCCCACTTAAGCTTCTCTCATATACAGGATATGCTGTTGATGTTTCACATTTTTCCTTTCTATCATGCTCTGTTCAGAAGCCTATATTCACCCAGCAGAGCATAGTTTGAACTGAAGGAGTAACAATTCTTCTCTAAATCCATCCAAATATCTTATTTTCACAAGCACAATCTCAGAACTGAATTGTAGGATTTCAGCTTTAAGTATTAAAATGGAATGAGTTATTCTCCCCTGGCTGTCTCTGGAGAGATATCCTAGAGATGCCAAAGCTAAGTCACTGTAATTTTCTAAAACCATGGCAATCAGAAATGTTAAATTCTCTTAGAGATCAATTGTTGGTAGACATTAATGCACATACCATAAGCCAAGACTGCATTAATTGCAATGCTGACAGTACATTTACTGAATCAAAAAAAGTTACACATGGAATCCCAACAATGGACATTCGCTGATGCATGCAAACAATACACTCCAGTTGCTCGACCCACTGTAGCCGCTGCAGGCTTAGCCTCCATATAAGCACTGAGACTGACTGCTCATATAGCTGTAAAGTTATCATTAAATACATCTAATTGCACTAAGGAACTTGACAGTTTGGCAACAGAGAACAAAGGCCTAATGAACTGTTATAAGACTATTTCAAAACCATTAAGCCTAAAGTTTAAGGACCTGTCCCATACTTAACTTGGATCCTTCTGCAACTACCACTTTCAGATTACTTGGAAAAAACAGCACCCCATACCCCAACAAATGAACCCAGCACGATCACCTATCAACAACCAAAGCTCCTGAAGCCAGTTTCTTCTTGTGAATTCCCAATGTGGATTCCCAAACGGAGCAGAAGCAAAACTGGCACAAGAAACACTCAGCATCTTGCAAGAGTGGACCCTTAGTCTAACTGCTGCTTTTTCGCAATCATATGTTTAAAATCACCTCGCAATTTTTGTAACTTCTCATTGATCATTTTGGGATTTCATGCCAAGAAATTCCCACACAGGAGGTTTTCACCTCAGTAGGATGTATGACTGTCCTTACAGCTAATTGACCATTTAACTATTTTTTTGAGGGACTACTTTATTGAGATCGATTTGGAATATCATGGCATCTACATATCAAGCATGAAGTCAGACAAGCTACAGTAAATTGAACGCAGGCTCAAAGAAATTGAGCTGCAGCTTTCTACAGCTGACACTGGAAATCCAAAGCTTTTGTAACTCTCAAAGAAAAACAGTCAGCAAACTTCAAGGTTTGTTTGCAGGGGGTTCAAGCTTCTGACTATCACAGTTCAAAGAAACAAGGAGCTCAGTGCTAGAGGAAGAAGAAAATATCCTGGATATGAGCATCATAGACATAACTGCCAGTATTTATACAAAATCAGAATAACCTATGAATAAACCTATTAAATTGTCAAACTCAGTTTAGGAAAAAATAGTTCTTCTGGATTTTTTAACTCAAGACTCATGTTTTAAGAAATCAGTTACAGCTATGCTGACTGCAGAGATGAGTCTAGTAAAAATCACATGAGTTTCAGAGATACCTTAAGGTTTTATCCTTTATGATTAGGACCAAAAAAAAAGTCCACAAAAAACCCCACAAAATTTTTTTTTTTCTTTCTTAAATCCTACGGATCTTTTCTGTCAGCAGCCATTTAATTTAAAAACAAAACTCATATATTCTTTTTCTTTTCTTGAAACCATTTTAATTTTATTCAAATACTCATCCAAGCAGGCTACCTCAAACTTGTTTATTTAGAAATAAAAAGTGTTCATACAGTTATCACAAAAGAACTACAATATAGGACCTTGTCACCACTTTGTTCACAGATTCTTAATCCATGATAAAATGTGAGGTGATCTAAGTTAGTTTAGCTCTCAAAGTCTGTAACAGAGTTCACAGACAGTAAGATAACAAGCTACCTCTTAACCAAGACAATCAACTTCAGAATTTTAAAACTTTAAAGGCTGAGAAAGGTTGTCTAGAATTTGGTGAATTACCATAATACAGGATAGTAACACACACACACACTCATACATAATAATAATAATAATCCATCTTACAGTGAACAAACCCTACTCTTAGGACAATGAGTTATGCTGTTCTTTCATGAGCTTCAAAAGCAGCAGACTCTACACATGCTTTTACTTCAGAGTATGCAACAGTGTATTTTTATAAATCACCAAAACCCCCATAAGAACGTCTCCAACAGATTATAATTAATACATTTATAAATGCCAAATTGCTACAAAAACACAGAACTAGCTTTCAAATAAAGTAACATTTAAATAGGAATTTACAGGCATTAAGAAAACTATGCTGTAATAGAAATATGTATCCAAATTATCCCTGTGAAAACCTAACATAAGAATCATTTTGTCCTCACTGAAAATCAGGTGGGAAGGGAGAAGCCTTCCATCTATATAAATTAACTGCAGCATGTGAATATTATCAGTTTCCAAGATGACATCCATTTACAAACCAAAGCTGCTCTGTTAAATATCCTCTTAAACAATGGTATTATAAAGCCAACCAAAAAAGTCTTTCATTCCTAAACAGTAAACAAATAAGCCACCCAGTAAAATGGCAGCTCTTATTCTCTGCTTTTTTCTGTCTTGGCTCTGCTTAGTGTAACTCCTTTCCAACTGTGCGTGTTGGGTCTTGTTTAATGCACAAGAATGAGTTGGAAAATGGAGTTTGGGAAATCACATGTACACAACAAAGGTTCATATTCTCAAGGATTAAAATATTTTCTTATATAAGGAAAGCAATTTTTTATATTTATGAAAGAAGAGTTCAAGACAGAATAACTGAAGACAACACCACACTTTTAAATAAAATGTTGTATTTACCTGTCTTTAATTTTGGTCAGGTGTCCTGTCCAGTTTGCTCCTGGTATACTAATATGTACACAGGGAAAAATAAATAAAAACATTAGAGTCTTATTTAACAATATTTGAATTACAGATAAAGAATCATTCTATTTTGGTCAACATTTAGAAATAAAAGACCAATCAATCATTTACCCTGCAAAGAAATCATACAAAGATTCATACATAATTTAGCAATGTCTGAAAGTATTATAAGAAAGAACGAGCATTTAACAACATTCAGAGAACTAACACCATCAACCTCCCCAGTTTATGTTGTTCCCAAATATTAAGAACCATAGAAATAACCAGGCTGCACTGACTATTTTTAAGTTGCTGCCCTAGACATTCATAAAGCACCTCAGAAACCAGATGGGAAAGCAGGAATCAAGATTTCTATGCAGATGTCATCCTGAGAAATTAAGATACGCTCATACCAAAAAGTTGCACTGAGACTTTTTGACTCCACACCATTATCATCATTACCACCACTACCACAGCTGCCATCATGCTGGTGTAAATATTCCTTTTTGCCCACAAGATCCAAAACAGAATAGGTTACAGAATGGGAATACCCATGACAACATGCAACTGCAGACAACTCTCCCTTTGTCACTGTGTTTATTATCATAGGCTGCACAATTACACATGCCGTGGGCTGTGGAATAACCGTCCTGCTTCTGCCCTCCTTCCCCATTTCTCATGCTGATACACAGAGGTTCTTTGTTTTCTTACAAAGAAGACAACAGGCAACAGAAAATACTGTGATTCTTTGTTGCACACTCAGATCTCTGTATTGGATCTGGGTTTACTCGCTACTAGAAGTCAGAGATTTTTCTGAAGAGCAGACCAGCATTTTGTAAAACTAACATCTATTCAGTTACACTCACCGAGCTCACTTCTGTGCTTATGATGGGTTTCCTTTGTCAGCAAAAGTTACCTCCCAATCTGCATCATTTTTGCAAGACTAACAGTGCTAGAAGTTACCAGATTCTATTTAATTTTGGGAACTCCACGTAAACTGCTTACTTATTTTCAACCACCAACATATACAAGTTCAGCACTAGCAATTAGAACAGACAGGTAAAACTGAGCATTTTGTACAGGTTCACAGATAAAAAGCCAGGTGGGGTAACTGATCACCCAGTTTCGTCCCTCTATTATGGGCTTTGTTTCTTCTTCACATTTGAAACACTATTTCCTTTAGGGAAACACCAAACGTTGGTCTTAAGACATGAGTCTACCACAAACTTTCATGAATTGTTCTAACAGTTAAATACAGTATTAAAGATACAAACAGGAGCTTGTCTAGCTTCAGCTTGCAGCACTCGTTTGCCACTATATACAGGCAATATATAGCTCTTCAACATACTGACTGCCTCTGCAGTCTCCTTGCCAAGGACTTTTTACTACCTTGAGTTTCCTGTGCATGCAGCACACACCTAAAGGTAAGTCCTTCTCTACTCACTGGGAAATAGCACGCCACAACAGATTTTCACCCACTAAACCAGTTCGTCTCGACTGAAGCCTACGCTGTCTGCTCCCTAGCTGTTCTCAGGAAAGAAAACAGCTAGGGGACAGCAGTATAAACTGTTCTAATAATGGTAGTGCATTCCCACAGCCGTATTTTCCATCCAGGAAGACTAAGTTGTCAAATGGCTGTGTAACTCACATAAAACAAAACCAGTAATTAAAAAAAAAAAGTCATAGATGGGCTCATATACAACAGCACGACAAACATGCAGTGGGCTCAGGTGAACTACACTCTGCACACGCAGCTTAACTAGTTGCAATTTGCAGTCTGACCATCACGACTCATGAAAACAAACTGTGGCCTGCTAAATGCTGTGCTAAAACAAAGAGCCTCCTATTAAGATTATTCCTCTCCTATTATTCTATACAAAGTCAACACTTAATCTTCACTTCACCTGTGCTAAAATTGCTGCCTCTTTCCTTTAAAGAGAGAAACTATCTAATTTTCAAATAATTTACTATTTCTACACTCCAATAGATTATAGGAAAAACTCTCATACCTGTCAATATTCCTTATGTACCAACCCCAGAAAGAGATGAAGTGGGATATTTTGGACAGCCATGACCCATCACAATTTCCTACTTTCTGTACCAAGGAATAATATTTAACAGGTAAAATCTTTCAAGAAAGGGTCAAATCAGCAAGAATTTTACACTTTTACAGTAATTTTGGAGCAAAAATAAAAGGTATCTTTTCATGACTATGTGTCTCTTCATAGAGAAGCAACAACCAAAATGAGATGTTGAGGGATCTTATTAGACTTGATCTGTCCAATAATGTGAATCCCATCCTCATGAACTGGAGCTTGCTATTGAAACATTATTTACCTTTCGAACCATAGCTTTATACTCCGCATAAATGTTTTGTGAGGATATATTTGGTTCTCTCTCAAATATAAGAGTATACCAAACAGCTCTTTTTGTAACTCAGCACCTTTCATACCCCTGCTGAAGTCAAAAAAGGCCTGCAGGACATCCAAAGTTGGGACCAAATCCTTAGCCAACATATCATGGTAAAGTTCAAATGCAAGGTTCATTTCTTGGTGACGGCTGGCTGCTTTGATACAGGATTCATAGTTTGTCCGTGAGGGAATCATAATCTTTTTTACTTCTTCCAAAAGAGTCAAGGCCATTCTCCATTGATCTGAATTACTCAGCCCCCTGATAAGAAGGTTGTAAGCCCCGCTTTCTAAAACCCTAAATCTGATTTTCATTATATCATACACATCACGAATTTCTGAAGTCTGCCCCTGCTGGACGCACAATGCCAGATATTTGACCAACAAATTATATGCAATGTCACCGTTACTCTTTGCCACATGGGTCAGCAAGGACTTAGCCACATCAATGGAGCTGTTGCACCTAACCATACTGTTAAACATCACTTCTTCAAATTTTTCAGGTGATCGAAAGCTTTCCCTCAGCCTGTTCCATTCCTCAGCCTGCAAAGGTTTTTCTGGAGGCTGTACTTTGGTAAACTTATGCCTTGACAGAACTTGACTCATTAACCGTTTCTTTGGAGCTCCAACAGAAGAAGAAAAGTGGAGTTCTCCTTCAGATATTTCTTTAGTCTCCTCATCCCATCCTTTTTCTTCTTCATAATCAATTTCAGACCTTTTCTTGGTAGGAAAGATGTCAGTACCTTTGGGATCCACTGGTAACGCAGTGCTGGAAGACGTCATAAAACTGAAAAAGCTAACCTTTTCCCTGCTGGGGATGCTGAAAGAGACAGCAAACAGTTGTTGGCATCTTGAAACGGGCCAGAACATACGACATTTCCATAGCAAAGCCTGAAAACCCTGTTGACTAGTTTGAGACAAGAGTGCCATCACAAGAAGAAATTATCTCACTATTAGCTCACTGTATCTAACAAAGTTATAAAATGGAAAATGCAGTTTGCATGAGGACGTTTATTAAAAAAGCCCAACGGCTGTCAAGCTGTGTAAGCTTCAGTTTCAAAATGTTTGTTCTATGAGTCCTTTCTGCTTCTTATGAAAACAAAAAATGGTAAAATCTTTTTTCACAAATATCAATCTCTCAGACTGTGGGAACATTCATCCAAAATGAGGGTATCTTTCTCTCTAGACAAGATGCTTTGCAGGTTTGCAGCTTATAATTTGTTTGTTGGTTACTGTAAAGATGAGTACTGAGTATGCTGTACGCAGACAGGCAACTCTGAAGCAGCTAGGCAAAAAGCATGGGTTTTTTCCTTCCTGCCTTCATCCGAGTCAAGTCAGAAGGTTTCCTAAAAATAAAATAAAAATAACACCACAACATCATGACCTGCTCCATGCTTTCCTGTCATATTTACATTTGCACGCTAGCAAACACAAAGTTCAAGGTACCGTGACAATTCCAGGTCAGGAATCCCAATCCTGATCCCTCAGGCAGTCCCAGCACGGGATTCCTACGTTGGAATTTTGGCGGTAATTACAGTGAAACCCCACGTAAACGGTAGGGTATAGAGGTAAATATCGGGAGGATCACCGGCGAAGGGAAAGGCAGCAGGCACGGCTCACGGGAGGCTCGAGGAGGACCCGCAGGGCCTCACGCGGTGCCCTGCCCTGCGGGCCCGGCCCGGCCGCGCCCCGTACACTACAGCTCCCGGCGTGCAGAGCGGCCCGGCCCCGCCCTCAGCAGCGCAATGCCTGCTGGGAAAGTCTCTCTCTCCACCCTTCCTCTCCCTCTCCCCTCTCTCCTGTCTCTCTCCCCCCTGTCTCTCTCCCCTCCTCTCTCTCCCTTCCCTCCCCTCTCTCTCCCTCCCTCCCCCCCTTCCCTCCCCTCTCTCTCCCTCCCTCCCCTCTCTCTCCCTCCCTCCCCTCTCTCCCCCTCCCTCCCTCCCCTCCCTCTCTCCCCCCCTCCCCTCCCTCTCTCCCCCCCTCCCCTCCCTCTCTCCCCCCCTCCCCTCCCTCTCTCCCCCCCTCCCCTCTCTCTTCCCCCCCCTCCCCCCCTCCCCTCTCTCTCCCTCCCTCCCCTCCCTCTCTCCCCCCCCTCCCCTCTCTCTTCCCCCCCCCCTCTCTCCCCCTCCCCTTCCCTCTCTCTCCCCCCCCCCCTTACCCCCCGCGCTGCGTCCTTGCCCCTCCCGGATGGGCCTCCCTCGGTCGGTGCGCAGCGACCATGGGCACCTCGGCGCTGTGAGGCGCCGGCAGAGAGGCGCTTACAGCAGGGGCTGCCACACGGCGGCCGGGGCGCGCGCCTCCCGCTAGCCCGGAAGCGCTGCCGGGCCCGCGCCTGAGCTTGGAGTAAATCGGTCTCACTGGGCTGGTCGGCACGAGATCCCGTGCGCCCTGTCAGGGCGGATGGGGTGGCTTCGCCATGTCAGTTGCGGGCACCGTGCTCCGAGGGTCAGGCGCGCCGGGCAGGGCATCGCGCATGCGCGCAGGGCCGGCCGGCCGGGGCGCGGCGGCTGCGGCGGTCACGTGCCGCCGGGGGCGCGGAGCGGGACATGGACTGGAAGCGGAGCCTGCGGGGCCGCTTGGCCGCCCGCCGTGCCCGTGAGTGCCCCGGGGCCGCGAGCGGGCGGCGGCGGCAGTCCTCGCCGGGGGGTGACGGAGCGCCGGGGCCGCCTCAGGTGGGGCGGGCCTGGCGGGGGGGTGGGCAGGGAAGGGAAGGGAAGGGAAGGGAAGGGAAGGTGTCCCCGTGGGTGAGAGTGGCCGCCGGTGCCCGCAGTGACGAGGGGGAGCGGGGTCAGGCCTGGCGGGGTGGTGGGGCGAGCGGCGGCGTGTCCGGTGTTGTTTGAGTTCCCCGTGTGCAGGCTGCCGTGGGGGCCAGACAGGTCTCCGACTCGTTCTGCGGAGAAACAAGCACCCTTCCTTACTTTAGGAGGTAGCGACAGCAGGGGCGAGGCTGAGGACCACTGGGGAGCCGAGTGGACGCTGGTGCTGGAAAGGCTGGTTTGCCTGTGGTACACACCCCTCTGACAGCTTTGGCTGGTAACTCTATTAGTAAGCGAACCAGCAGAGAGCTCATGCAGGTGTATAATCGTATCCCTGTGTTACAGAGTGAAAGGTGATTTTATGCTGCTGCTTGCAGTAAGCGGTGTCTTAAACAATGCTACCACTGTAAAACAAGATTGCTACTGCTTTGTCAGTCATAATTATGTATCTGTTACAATCACATAACCTAGGTGTTATGCAGGTGTGTGCAGTTACTGGAAGAAGTGCTTTGTAGATACTCGAATATACATATGACATATTTGATATATCTGTTATATAATATAAGTAGTAGGCCTGTGCTCCGTTAATTTCTACCTAATACTGTGTTACTAAACAGCATAACTGTATAAGCCTCAGCATTAACTCCTTTTTTTCAAGCTCCTTGTTACATTAAAACTCTATTTGGATACAACACAAAAATTCTTTTCTGTTTTAATCAGCCAAAAAGAGCGAACAAGAGCTAAAAGATGAAGAAATGGAATTGTTCACAAAATACTACATGGAATGGAAAGGAGGAAGAAAAAGTGGCAATACGTCATATACGAACATACCACGATTTTACTACAGGGTAAGTGAGGTATCCAGATAAAATTCAACAAGTTTATCTGTGTTATAAAAGAAAGTTGTGCTTATTCAAAGGGATATTTCAGCTTTAGAGGCTTAAGTAGATTGAAACCTGAATGGTATGGATTGCTAAGCATAATTTTTTTGTTTTGTACAATTGTGGATTTCAGCAGTTTCAAATAATTACTAAGCATCTCATCAAAGGCCATGAAATAGTTTGCTAATCAGGCAGTAGGCTTGGCTGTTTGCTAAAGATAGGAAGTCCTCTTTCTCTTTTAGAGAAACTTTCTGTTTTAACTAGATTTTGAGATACCAGTGTTACAAATATGTATCTTCCTGTTTAGACACAATGGGATGCTGCTTCATGAAAATGGTGGGTCATTGGTTTTGCAGACTAAAGATAGGTCTGTTGCTTGCATCATCCAGCAGAAATGCTTGGTCTGGCAACTTATGTGTGAGACGAATCAGATTGGGATGGGGGAATATGGAAGCAAAAATTCGAAATCTTGGTATTGCTGGCACTTGTCAACTTGACTGCTCAGCTGCTGTCTAACCTCACGTGGTCCTGTATTCCTTAGGATCATGAGTTTCTGCCAATTAAGTTCTCAAGTATCTATGTTTCAGTTGATGAATACATATGCAACCATCCAAGTTCTCGTAGTGCTGTACAGTTTTGCATGTAAACATCAGCAGAACTTTCATACTAAGTGTTCTTCCATCTGTTTTGTTGGCCAAAACAAGTCTAGTAGACATTCACACTTCTGAGAGTCAGGTCTACCACAAAGCAGAAGGCGCTGCTGTCTCCTGACTAAAACACAGTATTAAATGTCTTTTATGTGTAAGCCCTCCTATCTTGCAACTGTGGGAAAGTGCTTACTGGATCAGCTATCAGGTATGAGATATGTCTCTGTCTCTCATGTTAAAGATGTCTTGCTTTAAATAACTAGTTCAATATTGAAATAGTTTGGGACAGTATGCAAGTGATATCCCTGTAAAAGAAGCAGGTACCATACAGCATTCTGGTAGTTTGTTATTTTCTGTCAGGTAAACAGCTTCATCAGAGTATGTGAGTCAGGACTACCTAAGAGTACTTGCTAGATGTGTAGTTTTTGAATGGTACCACTGTACAGAAAATTAAAGTGCCACAATGTTTCTAGCTGCCAGCTGAAGATGAAGTCTTGCTTCAGAAATTAAGAGAAGAATCTAGAGCAGTCTTTCTGCAAAGAAAAAGTAGAGAGCTGTTGGATAATGAAGAGCTGCAGGTAAGAAAATATTTTCTGTATGTTTCGTAATGGTGTCTGACAAGACTTCCTCTTCCTGCAGAGTTTGATTGTCTCCTGTCTATTCTCAGAACCTTGTTGTAAGGTGCCTTGTGTTTGGGCAAGTTGGCTGGTTGTGAGGTACTAGCTGAAGCTGAAGTGCTGCGTAGTCTTGGGCTGATAATGTTAGTGTAAAGCTTCCTCGTTATGATGTATATGAGGACTAAATCAATGGCTTCTAGTTTTCCAGCACATTCCAACAATTTGCCTAGTGGGCCTGGAAGAAGAAATAGGTTCTGTTTACATATCACTGAGACACACTCCAAAGATGGTTGGGTTTACTGCAGTGCAAAGACAAAAGGGATGTGACCCCAGAAATCCTAGTGAGTGAGAGAGAGAGTGTGTGTGTGTTTGTGTGTGTGTGTGTGTGTGTTTAACACCAGTTTAGAGCAGTGGAAGTACTGCTTGCTTGCTTTTCTGAATGAACCGATGATGTGTACTGATTAACTGAGATAACCTTGCAGCACAACCACATTTTTGCTGCATTTCTTAAATGCTCTGTCTTAAGCACATTGATATCTCTAGAGAGATAATCTTCTTAACCAAATACAAATGCCTTTTAAGAATCTATGGTTTCTACTGGACAAACATCAGACATCACCAATGATTGGGGAAGAAGCAATGATCAACTATGAGAACTTCCTGAAAGTTGGTGAAAAAGCTGGACCTAAATGCAAGTAAGGCATTCTTCTCTTGTCTATGCTTACTTTGGTTAAACCTAAGCAGTGCTGTAACTTCCAGTTCTAAAACAGATGGAAACAGTTGAATGGTGAGATGTCCATGTAGTTACAGATGAACTAGTTGCTTTGCATCCTTGCAAAAGGTGCATTGCCCTACATCTCTGAGGGAACTTTTGATAGAAATGTTTTCAAGAGGGGTACTGCATCCTTTTGAAGAAGAAATTCTCATCAGCGTGAGCATTTTTATGATGTTAGTGGCCAGTAAACAGCACATTTTCTGTTTGAAGAGGAAATCATGTCTCCAGAGATACTCCTCAACCTTCCCTAATATCTTCTGATGGAAAATTTCCTACCAGATGTTCTGTGTACAGCATACAATGAATATTCCTTCTTTATGCTCCTGTTGGAGACTGCTATTGTGCACATAGCTTTGTGATTGAGGTTTGGGCAGAAGCAGATTAGTGGTCAATATTGGCAGTTCCTTTTATGTGCATATCATTGTAGAAAATTGGAAGCTACCAAATATATTGTACTAAAGAGAAAATAAATTAATGAAAGCTCTCAAAACTCCCACATCACTGAAGAGTCTCATGAGCAGCAAAGGCAGCTGCTTTTTATTGAGTTTACCATTAATACTTGGTAGGATCCCACTTGATGGGTGTAGTGTAGCAAATTAACATCTTTGAATACACAGAACACATTCTATATTGTTAAAACAGTATTTTAAAGTGTCTGTAAGTTTTGGATACTGTAACTGGATCTATCAGTGCAATGTAATCACATGCATAGAGGTAGCTTTGTGTTTTTCTTTTACAGGCAGTTCTTCACAGCTAAGATCTTTGCTAAATTACTCCATAATGATCCTTATGGGAGGATATCTATCATGCAGTTTTTCAATTACGTTATGCGAAAAGGTTAGTTGATGCTTCTTCTGTGTTAATGAGAAATTGTTTTATTTTCAGGGCTATTTTAAGCTTTATTAATTACTTGCTGTTCTCTTCAACAGCAGTGAGATCTAGCCCTTGATTGCTAATGCTGTTTTCCTGGAGGCTTGGGATTTTTTTCTGATTACTAGGAAGTGGGAGTTCACCCTGCCTCTGAAATCTCTCTCTCCTCTCAGCCAGAGATATCCTTGATCTGTTTATTATATATAGTCATTCTGATTTCCTTTATTCAAGCAGTACTGTGAAGAGCAAAACAGTAAAGTTGTGGCGAGTGTGATCCTAACCACTGTGATCAGACTGTCCAGCAGATAGCTTTGTTTGCTGGTTTTCCTTCTACAGAGTGGTGTTATCTATGTTTTCTAACTGTGCTTTTCAAATATGTCAGTATGTTCTTGTGCTCGTCACTATAGCCTTACCATATTTTCAGCTATTTTGTATTATAAATAACCACTTGGGCTGAAAAATGCAATTTTATTTTTTATAAAATCTGTATCAGATCTTACTGAAAAACATGAGGCTGGCTAGCAGAAAGGAAGGTTGCCCCATTGCCTTGTCCCCTGGCTACTGTGTTCTTAGGTCTGGTAGAGCCTTCAGGAAGGGAGAATGGCACCTTTCCCCAGAGCAGCTCAGCTTGTTTAACTTAAAATCTGTGGTGCAAGGGATGAGAGATGTGTTGAGCAGGAAACCTGGTGAGTAGATGTGCAGAGTGTGCAAGAAAGGAGTAATAGGCCCATTTGCAACAAACAGCAAACCTAAAAGCTTCAGGATAGGAGACTTGTGAAGAAGTCTGTGAAAATTGTATGCATTTCAAAAAGGCCTACCCAGATGTATGCAACAGAGATTTTTTCAGAGCTCTTTATTTCATTTTACCCAGAAGTTTTAAGTCTTGTGCATTTATGGTGATAACCTTTTTTCTAAAAAAAGAAAAAAGAAAGAAAGCCCTGTATGAGGGCTAAAGACCAGGCCAGGTATTAAAGGAAGAAGAGACTTAAATTCCTGTAGGAACTTTCAGTTAATACTTTAGATTGGAATTAGTGATTTCCATCAGTATTTACTGCTAAATGTCCTTCAGCGTGGCACTGAAAGGAGAGGAAAAGTAACATGATGAAGGGAGTTACTCTGTAGCTGCTTGAGCTGGTCCAAGCTGGGGCAGTGCAGTCCCACATTTCACCTTGTTTTGGCGAGGTTCATGCAGCGGAGCTGTCAGCCTCCAGAGTGGTACTGCAGCAGGGAAGAGGCAATATCACCCTGAGCTTAAAACATCTTAAACTGCTGTGCCTTGGGTGTGTGATGGTATTATCTAACCAGCTGAATTCATTAATGAGCTTTTGGGGTTTTTCTTCTATAAAGTTTTAGGAATAGCTGCATGTATTCACATACTTGTGCCAAACATGTAGCATTCTGTCTTTCTCCTTCCTGCCTCCAGCTGGAGGATTTCCCAGAGTCCATGGGTTACAGCTTTTCTTCCTCTTTCTTAATGATCTACACAGTCTTTTTCGGAGGGACCGAGAGAGTGGTGAAGTTAATAACTGAATAGCGGTGAAGCGTTTCCCAAAGCACCCTCTGCTTTCAGTAATGCTCCCCCTTCAGGAGGAAAGGTGGTCCAAACAAGTCAAGCCTAACAGAAGTGGTTTGAATTGCTTCAGGGTGTATGATGCGCACCTGTAAACTTCAGCCAACAAAGAAACAGCCTCACCGTACAACCTCTGTCATTTCTGAGTGATACTTAATCCATCTTGACAAACACTTAGCTTAAAGAGTTGAATGTTGGTATGAAGCACAGCTCGTATTTCATAAGAGGAACTTTTAAACCATTTCTTCACGAAATGGAAGTTAAATTTAACATGGAGTTTGTGAATAATAGTTCTTATGCCTAATCTGTACGCCATGTCTGTTACTGTGTTTTAACAGTGGTCTTATGCACATTGTCCTGTAGGTTGCCTGATTAATGTGCCTTCTCATTGCAAAAATAGATGCTTGTGCTATTCTAATTCTTCTGTTGTAACTCAGAAGTGCAGTCAGGACCCATGGCTGTAGCTGCAATTGTCTTGTGCTGCACGAGGGGCTGTAGCAATCTGACAAGCAATCTGTATGCCACATTGTACAGCTGTTTTTAATCCAGTGAAAATGTGCTGCTACATGTATCTCTAGGTCAGCAAGAGAACAAACCCATATGATTCCATGTATGAGATAAAATGTGGTGTCTGCTCAGCCACCTCTCACATCTAATTACTATAAGGCCGTCTTGGCCACAGCATATCATATATTGCCAGTGACTTTTACCAACTTAGAGACTGAAATGGCATTTCAGAGCAGGGCTGGTGTGTATCATGGCTTTGCTTAAATCTCAGAAAAATGGGAAATAGAGAGATGCACTTAACATCCAACAGTGCCTTGTGGCCTTCAGAATAACTTCAGATTTCTTGCACTGTAATTCTGTTTTCTGTTTTACAGTATGGCTTCATCAGACAAGAATAGGTCTCAGTTTATATGATGTGGCAGGACAGGGCTACCTCAGAGAATCAGTAAGTAAATTCTTGATTAACTTTATGTCTGTCTTTACTCAAATAACAGAGCATCAGAAAGGCTTCAATTTTATTCCAGTCTTATATCATAAAAGCTTATATCATAATCTAGATTTGGGGTGGGCAATTTTGTTTGGATAAATAGCAGTCTGTATATTCTAGAGATTTGGTGGTGAGAGTGCTGCTAGCCTTTTTAACATATGGGTAATTCTCTGAAAAAGAGATCGTGGATATCAAGGTTTCATGTCATAAACACTTTACTAGATTTAGTAGGATATAGCAGAAATCACAAAAAGGGATGGTTAGAGTGGGCCTCCATGAATTATTCTCCTGTTCTAACAGGAGTTAATATTATAAAACAAATAAAGGTTCTAGTTACCACTCTACTTAAAAAGATCTATTAAAGAATATTCAGCAATAGGATAATCCAATTAGGAGTTATGCATTGGTATGTGAAAAAGGTACAGTTGAATACATTTATAATTACATGTAAATATCATCTACTTTGTTAACATTTTGCATTATTTGTAGACCGTTTCAGTCGTGGCATCACATGTGCATGTAAATGACCTAGGATTTCTTGCATGGAGACAGAAGCTTTTTTGCCTGCTTTTATGCTCTTTCCTGCATTGTTGCAGGATTGTATTTTTAACAAAGTAACTTGAAAGCCAGGGTGGAATATAGCAAACATGCAACGATTGTATTCTTTTCTTTCTTAATTCTGCAGGATTTGGAAAACTATATTTTGGAACTTATCCCTACTTTGCCACAACTGGATGGTTTAGAAAAATCTTTTTACTCCTTCTATGTCTGCACAGCAGTTAGAAAGTTCTTCTTTTTTCTGGATCCTCTCAGAACAGGTAGGTCCATGTTTTCAAAATTCTAAATATGTGGGAGTATTTTCACTTTTAAAATGTTTCCACCGATGCTGCTTGTGTTTTCAAAATAATACGCAGTTGTCTTTCATTCAGCAATCTTGTGTTTGAAGATTAATCTCCACTGAAGACCATGAGTCTTTCTGTGGGTCTAATGTACTTCTACAGCTAATTAATTTTAATGAGCTGCCCATCAGTTGTGGTACTATAGAGTTATCTCATAGAAACTGACAATCAATATATTGTTTCATCATAATGCATCATTAGCAGTAGCTAACTTTATAAGTGTTTAGGGTGAATGGAAAACACAGCAACTAACAACAGAACTGTTTGGCAGAACATCCACAGAGCTGTGGAAATGCTCAAGAATGCTTTCTGTGATGTGCTTCTCCTGTCATTAAATTCATGTAAACTCCTGTAAAACCATGTAAACTCATTAGAAAAGGTTTGCAGTTATGGCTGCTAATCCTTATTACAGATGTAGCTCCCTCGGACAACAGTTTGCTTTTTCCTATGCCCTTGATTTAAGTCACAAACTGCATGTGTTTTCAAGATCTAGCTGTGCCACTCGAAGACGTCAGAGTTGTGTGGGCAGTAGCCTGTGGCAGAGGTAATTACAAACACGTAGCGAGAGGGTGTGTGAAGTTATAATGCCATTATTTTGCACAGCTGTTTGTGCAGTGCCTGTGCACCAGTCAAAGCTACACCAGCAAAAGTACATTCTGCCACCTTAGTTTTGTGTCACATCTATACTTTCTCAAGATGTAAAAATACCACATCACTTAAGAGACTATTATTCCAACAAATGTTTTAAGCATGCTTCCTTTGTATTTTTTTATTTTACATTTTGAGTTGATGTTGAACACTCACTTTTTTTTTATCTAGTTTTCTGCATTTAAGGCTTCAGGATAACTCCTCTTCTGCTAATATCGGGCTAGTTTTGTTCAGTTGTTTTAAAAGCTGTCTTTATTTTATCTCTTAAATTACAGCCTTATCTTTGACATTAGAAGATGGTTTTGGTTTTTCTTTTTTTTTAAAAAAAGGCATTTTTTTTCTGCTCAGAATACTTCTTTCTTAAGTAGAACCACCTAAATGAGAACAGTCAAATGGCTAGGTTGGCTGGTGGACTGTTAAAATGTGTTTTCCTTTTCTTGCTGCAGGGAAGATAAAGATACAGGATATTTTAGCTTGCAGCTTCCTGGATGACTTACTGGAGGTAAAGATCTCTTAGCATATCGTATTGTATTTTAATTTACTCTTTCTGAATTCTAACTTTATGTTTCACTTAGTTAAGGGATGAAGAACTTTCTAAAGAAAGTCAGGAAACAAATTGGTTTTCTGCTCCTTCTGCATTAAGAGTTTATGGTAGGTTCCTTTATATGTGAGTGCTTTTTTTTTTTGCCTTTTTTTTCCCTCTCCTCTATTCTATGACTTAGTCACCTTCTTAGCTTGCTTTTCCTCTGTTTTTATATCTTTAAATCCTCCTGATAACTTATCTTTTCAAATCCTTTAGCCATCCTTTCAGTATATCTTCCTGACTTTCTTTACAGTTTCAGTTCTCTACTGTTGCTCCTTACCACGGTTTTCTCCTCTGTCATTTTGTGCTTGTTGCACAAGGTGCAAGACTCCTCTGTAACCTTCTCTTTTTGACTGTTCTATTTGTGCTTTTGCATCACCTTTAGCTCTTTTTTTCATGCTTACAGCAGATCTGTTTAAAATAACATGCTCTTAGCCTTCTGCTCCTTTCTCTTTATACACAGCCTTTAGTTTTGAGCCATTACCTTGGAGTAGAACTTTTAGCACCTTGTTATGGGAATCCCGCCTCCCCTCCTCTCATGTTCTGTTCTCATTTATGATGCTTTATGAATATTATTGTGGATCTAGCATATTCCCACTTAACTGCATTAACTTTATGATGAAAATTAAATAAATGTTTAAAAAGTGCTAAATTTTCTTTCTCTGTTGAAACAGTTCTTCGCTGATACAGTTATATTATGTTTTGCCCTTTATATCTCCTCCCTAGGCCAGTACTTAAACCTTGATAAAGATCACAATGGCATGCTTAGCAAAGAAGAACTGTCCCGGTATGGAACAGGGACTCTGACCAACATATTTTTGGATCGTGTCTTTCAGGAATGCTTAACTTATGATGGTGAAATGGTAATCACATATTTTCACTTTGTTCACAATAGAAAAACTTTTGGCTTATTGATACAGGACATGTCTCATAATTAGTATCTTTAAAATAAAGAGTAGCTTGAGGTAAAGTAAGTTTTGGTTATCATTATGCACACAAATGACCGTGCGGCAGATTAGAAAATTAATTTTCTTAACAGCAAGGTGATCGCAGTGTGGCTTAAAGACAAGTTGCTTGTTCTGAAAAGCAGAGGTGATAGAAAATCCAGACAGCCTAGGATAAAGCTTCTTGTAGATTCAATAACGTAAAGTGCATGTTGAAAAAATGTATAGATGTAGCAATGCTTTTTAGTTACGTGTAATTCTGTAAAGAGAAACAAAGACAAGTGGCACACTTGAGACTAATGCAAGTTAGCTAACTTGTCCACTTCTTCATGAAGAAGACAACAGTGTTTTTTGTTGTAAGCTTTCCGTAGCTGTGAAAAATGGGAAGTCTAACTAAATTAGAGTTAAAATCAAAATTTATATCTGTATTATGAAAGCTTTACTTAACATATTGCTATGCTTGTTCTCTGCATTCAGATGACTCAACTCTAAAAATGATAAATTACAAATTCACTATAGAGTCCTGCTGCTGCCTTAGCAGTTTTTTGTAGAATCACAGAATCATTGAGGTCAGGAGGGATCCTGTTAGTTGCCCTTTGCTGGACTTGCTACAGTATGTCCATATCTCTCTCATACAGGGGAGACCAGAACAGGACCCAGCGCTCAGATGGTTCTAACTAGGGCTGAGCAGAGGGCAAGGATTACCTTCCTCGACATGCCAGCAAAGCTCTTCCTAATGCAGCTCAGGATGTTGTCAGCAGCCTTTGCTGCAAGGGCACGTTGCTGGCGCACGTTCAACTTTGTTGCCTGTCAGGACTCGCAGGTCCATCTGTGCAAAGCTGCTTTCTGACTAGTCAGCCCCTAGCATGTGTTGGTGCATGGGATTATTCCTCCCCAGATGCAGATTTTGCATTCCCTCTGTTGAGCTTGATGAGGCTTCTGACAGCCCATTTTTCCAGCCTGTCAAGCTCCCTCTGAATGGCAGCACAACTCTCTGGTGTTTAAGGTAGACAGGGTTATTATGTACATAGGACTGAAAGATTTCTGTCCTTGTCACAACTATGTATTGATTGGGAAACAAAGAATTAGTACTAGTGAAAAAGAAAAGTGTGATGCATGTTTGTGATGTCTACTAATACTTCTACCACATGATTTACCAAACTACCTACTCTGGTCTAAGGATTATATACTTTAATTGGCCATATAGTTCACCATTTGATAACGGTAGGCTTACTGCCACTGGACATTTAATTTGTGGTACTGAAAATTTTTATATGGCTTTTCTTCACTACTTGGGCATGTCAGCAGTCTAAATATGTATTAAACATTGTTTAAAAGGTTATATAGTATGTTTAATTCGGATTTATTCTTAGAATGCTATTTTACCTCTAAAATGGCAGGACTTCCTATCATCATCAGTCATTAAAAACTAACTTTTCTGTTCACATTGGTGGTAGCAGCCATTTTCTGTTTCATGTTGTCTTTTTCAGAAAATAGACTGATCCCCTACAATGAAATAGCTGCCAATTATAAAGTTCCTGCTTGCAAAATCAATTTAGAAAGAAGACTGTAATAAACATGATTGTATCTACCTTTAGGACTATAAAACCTACCTGGACTTTGTGCTTGCATTAGAGAACAGAAAGGAGCCTGCAGCTCTGCAATATATTTTCAAACTGCTTGATATAGAGAACAAAGGATACCTGAATGTCTTTTCCCTTAATTATTTCTTTAGGGTAAGTCTCTTTATACAGGTAGGCCATTTTCTGTGTTTATAGTCTTATAGCCTGTGTGCTTCTGCATGCAGATCTGCAGGGAATCACTTTAAATTACCAACACCCACTGGGAGGCTAGTAACTACTTCTAAGAAGATTTAAAATATTAAAAAAAAAAATCCAAAACTTGGAAAGAATTCAAAAGGTATTTTCAACATTTCATTTCCAGTTGAAATTAACTGTTTTGGTTTCGTTTAGGAAAAATATTTTCTATTGATTTTTAAAAAAAAAATTGAAACTGTCCTAAAATTCCCTAAAGATTACCTGTTAAAATCTCTTGTGATGGTTCTAACTGGTTATTGACCATTTTTAATTTCCACTATAATCCTAAAATTCAATAGAACGAATTAAAATAATGAAATGCAGTGATGGGCCTCTACATCTGTGGGATTTTTTCATTAAGTGTATTGATTGCAAAAGACTGCTTGCATTTTTCATATTCTGTATTTTTATCTGTAGCTCCCAGAATAGATTTAAAATAAGCTTAAATATTTTTAGTTGCTGTTAAAATTAACCTAAGGCTTGTAAAGTCTTCCTCCAAATCATGGTTTGTGTGTGAATTGTTTTTTTTGTTTTTCTTCTGGCTTGTGGTGGTTTGGGTGGGGAGGGAGGGAGACTCTATGGCCTATGTGGGCAATGTGTTCCTGTGTCTGACTATCGTGACTGAGAAAACACTTCTCCCCTCACCCCTTCCCCCATCGTTGTCTAATTGGAATGCCTCTTGCTGCAGTCGGTGTCCACTGCCTCTTGTCCTTTCGCTGTGTGTCTCCAAGAAGAGTCTGGGTGTGTTGTCTCTAAGCACCTGCTAGGTAGTTGAAGATAGTAATTAGATTTCCCCCACCACCTCAGCCTTCTGTTCTCCAGGTGAATTAATCCCCATCTCAAGCCTCTCCTCTCAGCTGTGCTGTGCTTTAGCCCCCCAAGCATCCTGATAGCTGTCTAATGGCTTCCCGCTGGTTTGTCAATGTCGCATAAAGGGGAGCCTCAAACTGTGAGGCTGCATCTGGAGTACTGTGGCCAAATGTTGAGTCAGGAGGAATCACCACCTCCCTGAACCTGCTAGCTGTGCTTGTACTAATGCAGCCCGGTATTTATCTGCCTTCATCA
This sequence comes from Gavia stellata, assembly GCF_030936135.1. NCBI lineage: Eukaryota > Metazoa > Chordata > Aves > Gaviiformes > Gaviidae > Gavia > Gavia stellata. Next base: position 29,501,501 of record NC_082600.1, read on the forward strand.
CTACAAGGGCACCCTGCAGATTCTTGTTCAACTTCTTGTGTGCCAAGACCTCCAGCACCTTTCCTGCCAAGCTGTGTCTAGCCAGCTGGCCCCTAGAGCATACTGCTGCATGGGGTTATTCTGCTGCAGGTGCACGCAGGATTTTTGCATGTGCCTTTTGAACTTCATCATGAACTTTGTTTAGTAGTCGTAGCTGTGTTGTACGCTTGATGGGCAACTGTCGGGCCAGGACTTGGCAATACTAAGGATCCTAGAGAAATTAAGCAATTACTTGTCTTCTCTCCCTGCTTTTACAGCTCACCATTCCCACCACTTTCTCCACTTCTGTTCACATGGCAGTAGGATTCAGGGAAGCCAGGGGCCATAGCAATTGTCTCTGACTCTGATTTTAATAAAGGGTGTTAATTTACAGTTTTGCATTTTACAAAAACATGAATTTTCACATTGTCATAGTACATAAGTGATTCTAATATGAACGCAATTTAACGAGGAAATTCTGTATAAGCTACTGTGACACAGCTATTTTTGTGCATATCTCCAGTTACATGCTTACTTTATCGGTTAGTCATTGAAAAGATTCCTTGACTACAGCAGATACTTGATCATACTCCAAAACGTGTCCCTCCTTTAAACTTTTGGAAATTGAATGTTCTAAGTTTTCCTCGAAATCAGAACAGTTCGTTTTGACTCTGTGAATAATTGCTTTTCTGTTAGCCTGGGTGTGGGTAGGTCTGCACCTACAGAAGCTGTGCTGACAAGGCTATGCAGCTTGTGCTAGTGAAACAAACAGTTTTGTTCATAGTTGTTATTTGCAGGCAGAGGTTTGGTGATGGAGCTGTAAATAATACCACATTAAAAGAACTAACGGTAGGGAGTACAATTTTGCTCAAAACGAGAAATGCTCACTTACATTATGAACCAGGAGAACTTTCTGTGCATGGACAAATGCTCAAATAGACAAATACATCATCTCCCTCACGTTATTATTTGATCAACCAGAATACAGGTTCCATTTTCAAAGTAATTCAAAGTGTGAGTAGCCACGCTGCTTTGTCTGTCTCCTGGTTGGTCTTTTCCCTTCTCTTTTTCCCTAGTCTGTATCTCACACTTTGTCGGAAAACTGAACCTTCTGCTTTGAGTGTATTACTGTCTTAAGCTTTGAGTGTTGAGTGGTAATATTCAAGTGTCTGCATATCCCATTTGCAGGGTGCTCAAACACTGGTCATAATGAAAGTTGGATTCTTGGTGTATTGACTAAGAACTGTGAACCTAGAGATGCATATCGTTGATGATGCCTTAACTCACCCCTGCCTCATCTGTGGAAGGGAATTGATTGCCAGCTGTACCATGAATGCTTTGTTACAGGGCAATGCAGCTTCAGATGCAGAAGCATTAAAAAAGTTTCATACAGCGTCAGTATAATACTGCATTACCTATTCCTAACTTTTTTTTCCTAGGCTATTCAGGAACAAATGAAAATCCATGGACAAGAACCAGTTTCTTTTCAGGATGTCAAGGTTAGTTTTACTGAATAGAGTACTACGTGAAATATTTTCAATAAGCATTTCATAATTTACTTGTATCGTAGTTTCTAGGTTCTTGTATATTTACTTGCAGAGTAGTAGAGATAATCTGACTTGTCCTACTTATAGGTTTGAAAATGTCTTTCTATTCAGCAGTTGCTCTGTAAGAAATCTGGTGTGCAACTGTTCTAGTAGTTTCCTGACAAAGTACCTGTTAAATACATGTTGCTGTGCCTTAACACTTGAAGGTAGTTGGTATGTCTGTTTTATGGTTCAGGATCATCCCTCGGCAGGGACGGACTGGTGACTAAAAAAAAAAACCTGTCTATAAAACTCTCTTTATTACTGCCTACTTTACATTTAGCAGTTTTGGTACTTAAAGTACAAGAGCTTCTATAAAACTTAGCTCATACAAGCAAACTGAGTTTCATGTTGCCACTCCGAGGCCAAAGCCTCCCGAGAAAAGTAAATTCTTATTTGAGATGCAGGAGCTGAGCACACTCCTCCTATCTGTAGCCAGTTATTGTGCTTTGTATCTTAAATGGTTTGGGACTTAATAGCTTTTTTTGGTAAATCGGTGTGGGTGGCACTAGTTACCCAAAGATCATTCTGTGTATGGTATAAAGTAGCTGTTATTCTACTCAATGTGTGGGTGGTTTTTCCCCAATTTTAACTTTTCTTTCATAGGATGAAATCTTTGATATGGTGAAGCCTAAGGATCCTTACAAAATCTCCCTTCAAGACTTAATCAATAGCAGTCAAGGAGACACTGTTACCAGCATTCTAATTGATCTGAATGGGTTCTGGACATACGAGAACAGAGAGGTCCTTGTGGCAAGTGATAATGACAACACTGCTGATGTTGATGATACATGACTTTGAACAGGAGCAGACTGTATCCATAGATAGATACATCTCAATCTGATGCACCAACTGTTGGAAGCTGGAGACATTCATTATCTGAATCAATGCCTCTTCCATTTTACTTCCCGCCCCTTCCCCCCTGCCCCCCGCCACCCAATGTAAAATGTGGTACATAAGGAATCGCAGAACTAATTTCTGAAACCAAAAAAGCAAGTGTTGTTTAAGAGGTAAAAATTATCTCTTTTTTTAATAAATATTTTTGAACCTTTTCCCTGTGTACCAAGCCCTATTCTTATTTGAATACCCTATTCTAAATGTGAGTTTACCCTGAAAGTAAGGATGTGGTTCTTGGTATCTTCAGCACTGGCCTGTATCCACACAGCCACCCCAAGCCTCCCACTGCATTCTGTATGGCTTCCTCTGATGATAGCACTGTTGAGCATTCTGTTGTAAAGGCAAAAATCTTCAGTAAGAGTTTAGGCCTTTTTCTTCTGTATGTATGTGTCCAGCTTCAACTGTCTAACAGAAAGGGTAAGTAAGTAACTACTGAACTGACCGAATAGTTACCTAATTCTGAAGAGGTTCATTAAGAGAAGTAAAACTGCACTGGCTTTAGGTCTAGTTAAAACTAATCCAAACACCTGTATAAAGGCTTTCACCAGCTTAACCTGCTGGGCTAGTATTTTATGTGGTTTAACTAAATTGCACAGCTGAGCTGCAGCAGTAGTTAAAGCAGTGAAACTCTCTTGAACAAAGCTGTAGAAGTGTTTCAACTTTGAGATAAAATTACAATAGCTCCAGGCCAGAGGTGGTTGCAATCCTGCATTATGTGTTAACACACTGAGTATGTTAACAAGTACTACATGAGATTGTAAGGAAGGGGTGGGGGTAGTATGGTATTTTGAATTTCAGTGCTTGAATATTCCACCAGGATGTGTGACTCAGTAAATATTGAAAATAGTGAACAGGCACATGCTCCTGGGTGTAGGCATAAAGTTTTAAAGACCACACAGTTTTAAAGGAAAAGCTATAGCCAACTTCCAGTTCAAAAATTATATTAAATATAAAATAACCAATTAATGCATTTACAGAAAAATTAAACCATTATGAAAGTAACCGCTTTCATACAGTTTGCAAAAAAACGAAGGAAGGATTAAGTTAAGGCACAGTGAGTAATACAGTATTTTATACAAAGAAGTTTAAACCCAAGGCAGTGAGAGCATTTCCAATGCAACAGATAGTAGGGAGAGGGGGAAGAAAACCAACGCAACTGACATTAATTTCTTGGCAGAAAAGCAAAGCATCCATCAGCTGTAAAGGTTTTACTCTTGAGCTATGTGAGGCTTTCTATCTTTGACAGTATAAGAACTCCCAACAAGCTGTTTTTCTGTGTATTCCCTAAGTGTTGAACCAAGCTCCCCCTTGCAGGTGTTCAGGGATAAGGAATGATTTTACACAGCTGTCAGCACTGTTGTACAATTCAAAACGAGGCAAAGAACAGAACATCAGAACAGATGGAACAGAGCTGATGATTGAATCCTCCTCAGAAGATGCTGGAGTGCTAAGGGCAGATGTGACGAGAAGGAATTTGTGCTCTACAGGACGCTAGTTCAGGCAGAGGGTTGTCTGAAATATATAACTGAACTCTGGAAACTAACAGCCAAGTTAACATGGCCTCTGATGTTACATCAGGCTCCTTAGGTAGTTGGTAGTAGGACCAAGGCCAGGGATGTATGATGATACCCAACACAAAATTTCACTGAAGACTATTTTTAAATTTTTTTTTTTTTTTTTTTTTTAGAAATCTCAAGGACGGAAGTAATGTTTCACATAGTAACTAGTGCAGGTTCTCTGCTCCTTTATCTACAATGATTCTCTATAGAAAGTGACTGGGGCACTGACAGTGATTGTCGCAAAGTAAAGCATTCACCTTTTACAAGCTACAAGTAGAACGACAGTCATTGCAGTAAAATAGCCTCAATTGGTATTTGGGGCTACTTAAAAGCTCTGGAGCTACCTGCATTTCACTTACTTAGACAAAAATAAAAATTACTGTTGTTGTAGTATTGCAATAAAGTGTTTTGTTTATTTAAGAAAAAGAAAGAATCTTAAGTTTGGTTTTGTGATTTCTAGTCATTTACGTATTCTGTGCTAGAGGCAGGGGGAAACATCTGCAATGGCACATCCCTTACTGGTAATTTAACATTAAACAAATAGTCTTTAGGTTAATCAAGTACACTGACTCAGATAATCTATGCCAAAAAAAGTTTTCGTAGTTCTAGATTGGTACCATACACAGCGTCCAGTGCATTCAGTATAATTTAGCAAGACTTTAGTTTACTTCCCAGGACCATTCAGAGCATGTAAAGAAGTATTCAAGCAGGTGGGTCTCTTAATTCTTGGACTTGGAGTGAGAACATCTTACACTGATGCTAGTTCTGTACTTTGCTACAGCACTGAACGGAGCAGCTGAGCACTATTAGCCTCCAAGGGTGCTGGTACCTGTTAATAAGTAAGTTTTTAAGGGTGTTTACAGCCTCCTTTAAAGTTGGGGGTTTTTTAATAAAAAGTAAGTGGACCCTTACATCTAATTTACATTAAATCTAACATTATCGCTTGTGTTAAACAACAACAGAAAAAAAAATACATGCATACAACAGTGACAATAACTAGGGGAAATCAGACGCTATTATAAAGACTTGTGAGTTACAGGATATTGATTCCTATTAATCTATTCATAGAGAGCAGAGTTGCAAACAATGTGCAAATCAGAAATCGGTATTTAGAAGTAGGAAACAGCACTGCATCTGCAATCCACAGGTGTTAGAGACACAGCAATTCAAAGAAGGCATTTTTACTTGCTTTACACAGAAATTAGCTCACACATTCAATTTTAGACTAAATGTTTGTAGTGCAATTTTCATTTTAATTGAAGTGCCAATTTGGCAGAATGCCTCAGCCTTTATTAGGCAGACAGACTGAACAGATATTGCTTAGCTCTCTCCTGATCAATAAGAATGCTAGAAGTTGTATTTCACTGAACAAGTATAATCCTATTTTTCCTGCTTCTTCTAGCCAGATTGTGACACCTGACACTTCCTATTTCCTACACTATACAGAGCTTTGCACTTAAGGAGGGACAGGAACTACATCTTGTTTATTTTCCCCAGCAGACTGGCAATCTCCCTCATTTTCAAAGTTTACATTCACGAATGAAGTGCATGCTGTTGCTTCAGGCTGGTCTGTCTGAACAGGAGCTTCAGCTTGTGGCTTGTTCTGCTGTTCCTGATGCTTTCTTTCTGCTTCTTCTGACATCTTGTTTTCCTGTTCCTCCTCTTCCTCCTAAAAATAGGTAAATGGATTCATAAGCTACTATTTACTACTCATCACTTACTTAGATTCACTTTAAGTCTTTCCAAAAGAGCAGACCAGTTCCTATTACAAGGCAAGGACGTTTGTTCCACTAGAAAATGGTCACTAGTTGATCATAAGATGAGGTATATTCCAGATTTCCCATTATGGGAAAAAAAAAAAATTGCCAAAAGTGAAGGATTAAACTGTGTTAAATAAACACAGAGAAAATGTCACATGTCTAGATAAGCAGTTTTTAGACTATAGCAATAGTGATACATCTACCTTCTCTAAAGCTTTTTCAGCTCTTAATAATAAAGAGCTATCAAAAATAAATAAGTAGTAAAGCTTTAAATATGTTTCCCATCTCTTCCAAATGAAGATTATTAAGGGTTTCTTTGCATAAAGCACTGGCTAACTATCAGTCATTTCCAGTTACGATTTAGAACAAATGGTAACATCATGTTCAATTTGCCCTTGACACTTTGTTGAAAAAGCTTTAGAGTTGGAAAGCATATTCCTAGCAGCTGCCTCTTTACAGTGTCCAGTAACTGTTCCATCCAACCTTCTCACACTGTTGGCTTGAAAATACATTGTACAAGACAAACAAATAGGGCAGTGGTCAGGACCCAGCCTGTTCTAAGACTGATGAGCTGGTGAGAAAAGGCTGACGGATAAGCAACCAGTAATCATGTGTCAAATGAAAACCGAAGGCAATCCGAAATAGAGGTTCTAAAACTTCATTTTAATGCTGAAATACAACTTCCATTTTTTAAAATACCAGGGAAGGTAGGTTGGAAAAAAAGGAGTGCAAGAACCCTGTCCCACACACATACCTCTCTCTTCATTCTGTAATACTCATCAATGGCATATTGGTATTTTGGTGTGCTTATCCCCAGAACAGATGCAATCTTTTCCCCAAGGAAATCACACACTAAAAAATAAAGAGACGTTTACATACAGTTAGTATCTAGAAGAAAATTCTTAAGCAGAGTTTTATTTTAAAAGGTATCATCATCTTTCCTGAATGGTTTTCCATAGTCCCTACTTCACTCAAAAGACAAAAGCAAAATCTACCAGGCTAATCTACTTATATGTAATTATTAGCTCAATATACTAATAGTCATTCTTAAAGAATTAACAAAAGGAGAATAACATGAAAATCAATGAAAATCTAGATGGTGGTAGTGTTTGTTTGAATTCTACTAGTTTCAGCTTTGGATCTAGGTTTGTTTTGCTAGGGGATCGGTTAAAGGAGAAGCTTTTAACTGAACTTTAACTGAAAATTAAGGTTAGACAAAAATAACATGGCTACCAACTGTATTGGCACTTTAGTCTAATAGTACCAGCACTTTAGTCTAATAGTACCAGCAAACTAGCAAGTTATTGATTGATACATGCATACTGCAAGTCAGTAGCAGTTTCAACACTGTTCTGTGTTGCATGCTAATGGATTAATAAAAGGTAGTGCACAGTCTGAAGTATGGAATGGGGGGACTTGTGTCAGTCAGTCTCTTTTTACCATGATGATGGCTGCAGCACTGGTTCCTGAGTAAAGGCAAGCAAGAAGTCAAACATACTGTACTGCAAATTGCACATCTGCCCCAAGGATGCAAATGCGTTCGTCATCTTCAGGGAAAACAGGTTAGAAGTTAGCAATTGACTGCTTCAGTGAATATTCACAATAACTAATTTTATAGATATCCTGGCACCCAGAGCTCTGTGCAAAAGACTAGTTCAAATTACAAACGTAAGAGGCAAAACTGAAGTGGGAAGGAGGAAGTACTAATCTTCAAGGAAAGCAGTATCTACCTTTGTGTATGAAGAACAGATATGACCAGGAATAGAATTACACTGCACATTAGAGAAAAAGTGTTTCAAAAAATAAGGATAGGTTAATTAGTAGAATAGACTGCCAATAGCTTTTAAAAATATTCAAAATTAGGTGTACAATGACAGAAACTCCACAATATTTGTCAAAAAACCCAATAAAGATACTTTACACCTTGGGAAGAACACAGACTAGGACAAGCATTTTTAAAACTTAACAAAATTTTATGATATCCACAGGTCAAATAAACTTCTATGCAGAGAGTTTAAGACTCTTGACAATAGTCTTATTTTTGTTTATTTTGTAACCTCAGAAGTCTGTTGTAAAGCACAAGACTAGATGTGCTCTTGGGATAATTTCTAGTTGTCTTCTTCATAAAAACTGTCAGTTTAGTTACTACAGACAGCATTCTTTTCAGATACCATCTGAAAACGGTTCCGTACAAAACCTAACGGAAAGATGATATACTCCCTTGCCAACACTACCCTATCTCCATATGGAGAAAAAGGGGAAAAAAGTGTTCAGCAAAAGGGTATTTTCTGTTCGTTCTTCCATTCAAGAGTTGTTGATTTAGAGTGGGGGGAAAAAAAAAAAAAGAGTACCTAAGGCAAGAGAGTACGTCTCCACAGATTAAAATACAGGCTCATTCATACTTTTGAAAAAATGGCGAGTAGCTCATAAAGATGATTTACAGTCTGTCAAAGCGACTTTCAATATTCCATTACTGATTTACCCAAGAATTAAATAAAGAAATACCTGATAAGGTTGATGTGGCAACTCGCAGCATGTGAAACCACAAGTAGGGTCCCCATGTGAGCGTTGTCTGTAAGAACAAGAGTAATATGAATACGTGTATCTGTATGTTCATGGCCCGTAACAATACATGCAAAAGCTCAAACAGACTGAGAAGAAAGATCTGCAATGTTTCCTGTTTGCTGACTACCACAATATTTTTGCTTTAAAATAAGCCTAGACCAGACATACATGAAGCAAGGTATAAGACAAGATATAAATAAGATATAAGCAGAACCACGATTTACATGTGATAACATTTGTTTCACTGGTTTTTGTTTCCCACTCCCAGACTTGGGAAATGACAAGCATCCAACTCAATCCCAGGGTAACTCCTGTAACTAGAAAGACCTTTCCATAATGTTCTGAATTCCATCAGGCCAAGAAGAGAATTGGGTTAACCAAATAACTAGAGAACCGCAAAAGACTGTTTAAAACCAAACCAAACCTTCACAGTGGTCCCTGAGCAAGAGGCTACTTCCAAGTATTTACAACAAGATACAAATTATGATTTCGAATTGCACCTGAAGAACAAAAGCAGGAACCATGAGGGAGGGAGAGTTACCGAAGTCCTCTGAGGGAGCGATGGGCAGCGCTGACAGGCAAAGCGCCTGGGGTGATGTGAACAACGAGGAACACAAAATGAACAAAACAGGCCTTAAGTGGCATCACCTCAAGCATTCGCATGTAAGCAAGGAAGTCTCTCCGTAGTGCCTGCACACCAAGGCACGCAGCGTGGGGCGTAAACACAAGGAATTAAGAGATCTGTCTGCAGCTGCAGGGCTGGGATCCTGTTGGGATCCCAGAGGTGCAGTGGACGGTTCGCATGACTGGAGTGCTCCAATGGAGGGATACAGATTCTTTAGGAAGGACAGGCCAGGACGAGGAGGAGGAGTTGCCCTTTGCACAACTATGGTGTATTCACTGCCACAGAGGAAGTACTGCAGCCTCCAGACAAACTGAGATACTTACACATAGGAACTCAAAGAAAATTTAGAAATTAATGGGCACACATAGGCTATCTATCTTCTTCACTAAGAAAAGAGGCTGTATCTCTTTTTTCAAAAAAATCAAACAACAAGCCACATAGTAAAAAGGAGAAGGCGAAAAGCAGATTCCAATCTAACGGGTAAAAAGTTGCCTTTTGTGAAAAGGCAAACTCAAATTTCATAGTGAACCAAAACACGTTTATAGTTAACAGTCTGTTGTATTCAGGCAAGCTCGTTGTTAGGTATTTCCCCCCAGTAAAGATCTCTGTCAAGGTACTGTCCTTGTGGAAATTAGCAATTAAAAGCGTCTGCTTTTATTAAATGAAACCCATTAGCTCCACTCAGTTACATATGTATTTGTAACTTGTTGCTAAAAACCATTTGATAGTAACCATTTTCTGTGATCTTATTTAATAGATAGCTGTACAGGACAACCAATATTATTGTAAATAAAACAGCTACAGAGACTAGTCAGTATAGCCTCAGCATGCATGTATGCAAGCTACTAGATTTCTGTGCTTTCCAAGCATAGCCTCTACAAATCAGTGCAGCCAGAAATCATCCGTCAAGCCAGACACTCAAGTTGGGCAGGCTGAAAAAAGCCAGATGCTATATATTTTTGGCAGTGGGTATGGAAAATGTCCTGCCAAGGTAAAAGTGTAAGCAAAACCAGCTGCTATCCTGCTTGCACAAAAGCACCCCCAGCTTGTTGATTACATGCTCAGTGGGCAGACAGGCTAACGACAATCATTTCGGAGTTTGTTCAGTTGAAGAAGTCAAGAAAAGCGCTGGAAAAACTTGTTGCGACAGGTGCAAATAATGGCGTTGACGAGGCTCTGTACAGTCCTTCATAATGAGGTGACAAGGTTAAAAAGCATTCACACAGTGTGCAGGACAAACAAGGGCCTGCTGTGCGGCTGTAAGCAAGAAGCTACAAGAGCCCCCTTAACATTTAAGAGTGAACAGACAAACTGAACTTCAGCATGACAGCACTAACTCAGACACAGAATATTCTAACATGTTTGTGGTAACACAAACTTGGGCAACATACGAGGTTTGGCAGCCACAGAGGTTCTGTCTCCTACTGTTCCCCCACCACAATTAAAAACCAGTTTGGTAGTTTGGTATGTTAGGAGCACTTCTACGTTCAGCTTCACGGAAACCTCTGCTTTCTGACAAAGCCCAACTGGACGCTTCTTCACCCCCGCCAAGCAAGGCTTTGCCAGTCACCTCAATTTAAAAAAGGAGAATTCTTTCAAGTGTCTCAAAAGGCAATATAAAACCATAACAGAAGCTACTTCACACAAATTCAACAGGAGAAAGGAGATGGCTTGGAGAGTAACACACCAAGAACAACCAGGAACAAGGGAACACATCCAAGGAATAATCCTCCTTCTTTTTCCCCCCTTACTACCTCAGGGTAAGTTTGGGTGGTCTCCCAGAGCACCTCAGAGACGGAAGCAGGAATGGCGAACGTCAGGCGAGAAGAGGTACTGGAGAAAACCAGAACCGTTGGGGTGGTATGAACAGCGCTGTTAAGCAACAGCTCAGTACAAAGTAATCCTACGCCGTGAAGTAGCTTTAACGTATGGAGCGATACTGGAAAACAGTACCCAAGTCAGGTCCTACTAATGTTCAGTACGAACCACATACCCAGGTACTGTACATCAACCTCCTTTGGCCAGTGAAGCCTTAACGTTCAGTCTTTAATCAACAAAAGGACACAGTAATACTGTATTTCTTGACTGGAAACAAGGGGCAGCAGTATGAAACTCAGGACATTGGTTTATTATAAGGGGACAGTATTTCTCCTGCCATTAGTCTCTGTAGTACACGTTTCTACAATGCTTAATAATACTATTCAGCTAGCCTGACTTTATTTTGTTGTTTAAAATGGAAAAAATGGTTACGACAACTGGTTTTTAAACTACAAAAATTCTTAATGTACAACTTTAATCCAAGTGCTGCGTTTTAAGCAGGAATGAACATAATGCATTCTACCATTGATAAAACCAAGAGGGGTCTGGTTCAACAATAGAACATGATTTTGTTTCCTAGTATGGGGCTGCCGGAGGCAGCACATATGTGCTCCCTGGAACTTCTGAGCGCACCATGTTCCTAAACAATCCACATCTGTATTTATTTTTGCCAGATTTCAGTCCCTAATAACACCTGAACTTCACAAAGAATGTAGGGTTTCTTTTTGCCAGAGAACACGGCAAAATGAGGACAAGAATCATTTCCTGATTTAACAAAAAACAAATCCTGTATTTAAGAGTTAATATACACCACCAAATAGATAATTTTCCATTGTTTACTGCACCAAGATGCATTTTAAATGAGTTTAATTATTGACTGGTCATTGCTATAGTAGGTCCTTCAGTGTATGCACCATGTAAAACTGTGGCATCTAAGATAAGCCAGTGAAAACAAGATCAGAAACACACATACTATCCCCCATCAAAAAGCTTCTACCACATTATGAGTAGCTGTTACTTGGTCAGAGACTGTTTTTCTCCCTCATCCCCAAATTCTTAAAAGAAAATTAGAGTACGATGGTCCTCAAGAGAGGACTTCTTGCTATCTGAAGTTAAGCTCCTTTTAACTACAGGATATGAAGATAATCTTCCCATAAGAATGTGTTTCAATCTTTCCAAGCACTGAAGGTTAATAAAATTAAATCTCTTTGTTGCAGAGATGTTCTCAGGATGAATTCTAAGGTTATCACCAACAGTTATATTGCTTACAGTTGCTCTGCAAAGACTTACTTACACTCCACCTTCTGCCTACTAATGGTGAATGCAACAAAGACTTTATAGCAAGTGGCCCTCCAGAAAGATTATCTTCTAGAACATGTTAGAGAAATTTAGTTACTACAAAACAAAATTGTGGTGAACAAGCGAAAGGAGATTTACATATGAAGTATAAGCATCTAAATTTTAGGACAGAATAGAAGACTCAGATAAAATTAAAGCATTTATGTTACTAAAGCATTTAAAATTTAATTTGAGAACACTCAGATAATACTGAATGCTATTATCTAAAAAATCCAGGGAAAAATTTATTAAGCATACCCTGTGTTCTGGATTCAACTCATTCTTATAAAAAACAAACCAAAACACAACAGAATGGTCACTCCAGTCCAAGAATGTTAATGAACTGAGCGCTGACCTCTACAAGTATCAGAATCGTCATTTCAAAGCAAAATTTAAGACCCAGTTCTTTTTGAGAGAATTTGTTTCGTTATGAGTGGCAGCAGTCCATCACACTGAGTGCTTTGGTTATCATATTACCAGGGTATATGCGTGTTACTTTGCTTAGTAAGAAAGACATTGTCTGCTTAGCTCTGAAACACAATTAAACCCAGGTACTTACTGAAGATGTTTCTTTACAACACGGCAAAATATTTGTTTCCCTTAAACTCATTCAGAAGCTGCCAGGATGCCAATACCAGCTGAGCTTTGAAATTTCATGAGGCAAAGTTTCTATTCAAAATATTAAATGTGTTTTTTCTAAAAATAAATTGGACTAGAAACAGCTATTACTTGCAACATACTTTTTCGTATCCCAACTGAGATAACAAGTTTTAGACATGCCGGTCTCAGCAAACTGACTATTTAATTGCTTTTACAGAAATCCCACAATAAAAACCTTTTTAAGGCAGCTTTTGGCTAAATCATCAAAGCTCAGCTTGGACTAACATTTCTTTAATTGACTGGCTCAGCTGGGATTCATGAAGCATGCAGTAGATAAGATAAACTTCACTTAATGGCAACTCTTGGTCTAATCAAGTTTATCCTGTCAAGGTAAAAATCAATACATAATAACGCATACAGTGCTCCACGATAAACTATTCTGGTTTGGGGGACCCTTTTATTAAAAAGTGTAATAAAAAATAAGGATTTCATAAACTATAAAAGGAGAATAAAGCAATCTTAACTGTGCCATACTTTTTGGTATTCAGAAAAAAAACCCTTATTAGGAAAGCAGAACGATCACACAGCATTCCCAGCTGTTGTGCACATTTGAGGGCTCTTTAGTTAAGTGTCCATTTGTACAGCAGGGTGCACACCTCTGGCCTCACAACACGTACATGAAGGGTCCTGAGCTTTCCATCACTGCACCACAGTGGAACTCTTCTACTGAGAGGAAATGGCACAAAAAAATCTATTATCTCTATATAGATCTGGTCCCCTGCTAATTATAGTGGGGGAAAAAAAATCTCTTCATATGCATCTGCGGAGATCTGACACAACCTGCATAGTGGGGAAAAAAAAATCTCTTCATATGCATCTGCGGAGATCTGACACAACCTGCATAGTGGGGAACAGATCTGGCTCTGAATACACCTGAATATTACCATAATATTCAGTAAGTTTCATAGTTCTTGCACCTCTTTGAGTAGGTCCTTACAGAGGAAAAAAACCCAACACCCAGCAAGGCAGCTTAACATTTACTCATTGTTTGTGAGTATAACACATTTATTTTCAATCTATAAACTTCAGGTGTATTTTATACTGATGATATCCTACCTGCTCTCAGGCTAATGTTACTTTTCATTGTACACAAGAACTGCCCAGCAAGAAAGAGATAGCGGTACCATCAATCCGTCCAAGACGAAATGCAACAGCTTCACCTATGAATCGCTGTGAACCCCAATCCAAGCTGAATTCCCACAGCCTCATTGCAGCTCAATCCTCAAACCACTTTTTTTTTTTTCCTTCAAGCTAAATTCATTTCACAGAGGGGAAAAAAAGAAGTGACTGACAGTCCTTCCCAAAACAAACCCCTCATGGTTCACCACTTCTTCGGAAAAGAATGAGCAGAAAGTCAAAGTCTTCATTGCAGTCCCTCCAACAAAGCCCTGCTCTCCCAGGAAGGATACACATGTAAATAAATACAGGGCCTACTTCTGTACGGTAAATAGAGAGCTTCAACCACAACATTTCTTAATCACAGATTCCAAAACGATGGTGCCGAAGTCATTTTGACAGCAACATCTAGTAAAAAACAGAGCACTGGTTTCTGTGCCGGCAAAGACTCTTCTCTGAAGCGTGGGAACACAAAGCTCTACAGTGGCATCTGCCTCCAGCATGCAACCAGGCAGGACTAGCTGCTGCTGCACAAAGCAACAACCCCCGGCTGCCTGACCACACTCCAGCACGTCGGGAAGGATCCGGATCCAGCCAATTTCGGAGTCTCCACCTCTAGCTCAGTACGGGTAACCAAGCCCAGAGAGGGCCAGGAAGGGAGCCCCGCCGGCAGGCGGGGAATAGGACTGCAGACCCACTTTACTGGAGTGAGAATTGTCATAGGAGGGTAGAGAAAAGAGGTGGTTGGGACACCAGTTCATGGGGGTATCGTAAAAGAAACATAAGGCTGGGGATGTGGAGAGATGAAGAGATGGACGTGGATCTTCTCTGGGACTGACTGCCAGAGGGCGGGGAGCTGCTGCCAGCAGTGCTGGCACGCACAGCTGCGAGCTTTGCAAATACGCTATCACTACAAAATAAATTGTCAGACACACCAACAGAATAAAACAGGTTATATATTTCATTTTACCTCTAAGTATAGAGCCAGAATCATTGACAAAAAGCAAAATATATTTTAGCAGCTACAGTACACACTATGGGAGACAGCTTTAATTGTCGAAACTCCACTTGAATTTGGACCAATAAATGGAGACTTCATTCACAGGTCGAGCAACATCTTAATGGCTTGCAAGACAGATGAACATCACACACACGGACTAGGCAGGTCGTTTAAAACCTGTTTTTGATATGTCATGAATTACACCAGTTTTCCTTTATTTCTGCAAGTCATCTGTTTCTTTCCTTTCTATACTCTTTTAATTATATCAAATTGCTGGTACGGTAACGCTAAATTACAGGTTCATCTCTCCACTGTCACCAAACATAAGGAAACAAATGCCCTCCCCGCACATTTTTTTAAACAGTACAAATCAAGGAGACATCAAGCAAATACTATTAGAAGAGGGAATGTTGGAGAGGACAGACTAGAACCGTGATGAAATTAAACCTATTTCTAATTAGTAGGGCTACTTTAGTGGAGGAGGACTCCAGGACAAAACTTCTCAGGAATACTTCTCACAGATTTCTCAGTTCCTAGGGCCAATCGAGTTAAGGGAATCTTTAATACTAAATACTTAATCAGATTTGTGACACAAAAATTAAAGCATAAGATATGGGTAGTTACCCAGTAAACCAGAAGTAGCAATTTATCAAGTAAAATACCTACAGGATCTACAGGTGGCAACAGGTCTTTTTTCTCTTGTTCATCTTCCTCTTCATCTGTGCTATATTCTTCCATTGTTTCTCCACTTGCAAAATGAATAACCCTTCTTGGAACTTTCTTCTTCTTTCCTATGACACCAAGCTCCACATTCTCAAAGCCTCTATCTCCATTTGCAAGTTGCTATAAAGAAGAAAAAAAAAATCATTATCTCAAGTACGTGTTTCCAGAACCAGAAAAGTTCCCCCTTGAAAAACTTGATGAGATATTTGAAATATTTTAGATTGATTAGCATATACAGTGGACATCTGCAAGAGCTTGGCTGTAGGTAAAAGGTAAGACTGAAACATTATTGTTTGCAGATATGTAAAATCTGATCTCTTCACTGAAAATAACAAAAAGGTTAAGTGCCTTCACTTCAGCGTGGACAGGTGGTATTAAAAAGAAAGACCACTGTGTTACGTAGGAGTTTCTTAGCGGGACACTTTTCTTTAAATAACTTGATGACCACGTAAGTGTTAATATTTAAAAGTATCATTGGTTTTGGAAGGAATATTTAGTGAAATTAATCAAGTAGTTCATAGGCTGTAGCCACCTCTTTGCAAGCTTAGACAGACACCTCTAGCACAAAAGAGAGCTGAATGAAGGATAACTAAGCAGCCAGCAGGCTCAAGCTTTAAAAAGGCGCATGAAGGAATTTGCCTCTATGCGCTTTCATCAGCGATCGTGATTAGTACAAGGGACCACGCTGAAAGAACAACACTTAGTTTTGTGGGTGAGGACATATAAAAAGAGAAGTACAATGTCTGGTTTTGTTCTTCCAGCTGCTGAATACTACAATGCAGTCTTTGGGTCACAAGCATTAAAAATATATACTTCTAGTTCAAAGACCAATCAATAATTCTTTAGGGTAGTAACTCCTGTGGCCAGAGAATTTTAGTGAGGTTTTGTATTAGATCTATCAAAACAGAGCCTTCACCTTGGTAGAGCTTTTAGCTATTACTGCACCAAACGCATAAAACTGTTTTGAAAACACTTCTGTCATACACAGAAGGACACAGAAGTTAGGAAATGCCAGCTACGTGTTTTTAATGTACCACAAAGGTGTTTAAAAATGCACGAACTCACGTAACTTAAAACCGTACCATAAGGAATGAGATATGCATACATGTACACAGAATTCAGGTTGCATAAAATGGGCACATTCCAATTTTTGACTTGTCTATGCAACCTTAATTGTCTCCACAGAGACAATTCAAAATTATTTATAAAAATACGTATTTTATCATACAGTTGTAAGACATCCCATAATCACTGCAAGCACAGCATCACCATGGCTGTCTCTTATGCTAGATTACATAAATCAGCTTTACAATGCAAACGGGCTCAGTTAGCTGGGAAGGCCAGTTGGCATGGTAGAGAGGGGCAGGAGGGGGCCGTGGGGAGCCGAACGGCTTCCTTCATTCCAGGCACAGTATTTTCTCATGCCCACAGAGAAGAGGGAGGGAAGGTAAAAATCACGTGCTGAACTCTACAGCGTGGAGATGGAGTGCACACGTTCATTGTCTCTCCCAGCCCTTGTACCACCACTTCTCAAAACTGCAAGTCATTTCAGCTTCCCCTAGCATTTGTTTAGCTACCATGGCACATTTCGGAAGTTTTCCTGGAGGAGCAGAGCAGAATCAGGCGGCAAGTTTTCAATGGGGTAATTCAGCTGAAACGGTATTACACTTTCATGCAGAATTACATTTTCATGTAGAAAGACAAAACTGACTATCCGGGGCCCAGGGCACTCTCTGCTGCATTTCAGCCTTGGGAACAAAGCAGAAGCAGAACAGCAAAGCTAAAAAACCACGAATGCTGAAAACAGTGAAACAACCTAAGCACACGGAGCGCTCCTTGCTGCTGCTATAAAAGCTGGCGCTACTTACTGCAACTCAGTTCTGTATTTTTGGAGCAAAGAGCACCACAGAATCAGCCTTTTATAAATATTTCACACTCCTTTATTGGCATCGTACAATGATGCCATTTTTCATGTTTAGTCACAGTGCTGAAGAGCACTATTTCTTGCAACACAGCATGACAAATATTACTGTGATTAATAACACCAAGCAACATGAGCCTCTCCTTAGAGCTCCTCTAAATGCACAGTCTCTTCATCTGATTTTGGCTCCTTCAACTCAAATGCTTCAAATATTTTAACTTAGAAAAGAACTGTAGTTAATATTTAAAGTTTAAAAAGCAGGCTTTAATTCCCTGCACACCCATCCCACACTCCACTTACACTACCCACAGTAAGCAGCTCCGTGTAGCTGGTACTGGTACAAAGTTTCAGACAAATGCAGTACTTCAAGACAGTATGGATTCATGAAGGAATGATGAATCTGGTTCCTTTAGTAACCTGGTTCAGAGTCCTAAATTTTTAAACAAACTAATACATATCAGCTGTTGCTTTGGTTATTACCCAGTCAAGAAACCTGGATGGGGGTTTTAATCATTACTGTAGCATTTGTCCTTTTTAATTTTTACATGCACAGCATCAATAAAAAACAACTCTCCCAGCTGCAAGCAGAAAGTTCAGCATCAGTAAATTTTATCTGTCTTTCCAAAACTGTGGCAATGCAGATCTATTCTATAATTGTCGGCTAGACTCACTTTATAGCTCAAATGTTACAGTATCTCCTGTTTGAGGCTTTACGCTTTTGACCTTCCTTTACAAACCTGATTTTCTTTTCCAATTCAAGAAGTTGTTACAAAGATCATTCTTCTAGTCCACGGCTTTGGTCAGGTTGCCACCTCATTTTTTTCCACAGGCTCGTCCCTCTCCAACACATTATATGGGTCTTGAAAGACTCAGTATTTGTCTTAATCTCATGCCGTAAGAGTATTTACTTCGGCTTCTATTCCAGCAACTATTAGACATGAAGCCCAGTCACCCTCGTGCTTTTGCCACAATAGCTAACGCTCTTAAGGTACTCGGTGAACACTGTGAAGTGACTTCCCTTTTCTTTCAGATGCCCTCTTGGGATTTTTCTTGGCTTTATGGCACCCATACCAACCTCACCTGTCAGGAAGTCGGCGTCTGAAACTGCTGCTCCTTGTTTACCCTCTTTACATCCACTCTCTTATCTCACCCTTTGGCCAGAAACAGAGAGCGAGCAGCACATGTTTTGACAGCGTTGGTACAATACCCAGCACAATGGCATTTCAGTCCACAACCAAAATGCCAAAATAAATAAAGCACAATTAAGGATGAGGTGTGCCAGGATACCCGCAGGTAAGCTAGGAGAGGTCACACAACTATTATTAGGTGATGCAATAATGTGAGGTTTCATCAAGGAGAGGAAGAAGAAAAGCAAGAAGTACTAGGGAGAGCGGACTATTCACTTCAGTATCCTTACGAGAGCTTATGACCCAAAATGCCAAAGTCTGTGATGTCCACTCTCCCTCAGAAAGACGAGTAATTCAATTTGCACAGCTCTACTGACCTGATAGTGCTAGTTACTAGAAGGCTGGTAACAGTTAAGGAGAAGTATTTCTACCCATGCCATCTTGCCTGCCATTTGGGTGACTTTTTTTGGCTAGGGCTTGTTGGGGTTTTTTGGTGTGGCTTGACTTTCCACCCCTGTGGTTCAACTGAAGCTAAACAGCACGAGCCTTTCTGAAGCGGAAGACAACGAAATAAGAGAGTCGGAGGACGTCTGTAAGAAAATACACCCTCGGAATAACAAGCCTTGGAAAGGCACCATCATCCGTCAAGGTGCAGCGCACGCTACATCCAGCGCCAAGCCGGGCCCACGGCGAGGCCCATCTGTAGCAGGGGTAGGAGAGCTCGCGGTCCAGTTAGGAGCTGGCGTCCGCCAGCGCCTTCGCCAACTTGGCAGCGTGGAGGGAAGCGGAAACCTGCCGCAATTTAATATTTATCAGGCTCGTTTGTAAGAGGCATTATGTGCCGGTGAGCCGGAGACACCCGAGACGCGCGCGCCCGCCGCGCTGACTGTAATTACAGAGCGCTGGAAGGCAGGACAGACAGACAGACAGACAGACAGACTGACAGACAGACTGACCTCCTCCCCCCGCACCCCGCCACCCACAGCGGAGAACCGGCCCGCGCCGGAGGCTCCCCGCGCTCCCGCACACCCCCCGGGGGGGTCAGGCCGCGGCCGCCACCCGCGCCCCGGCCGGACCCCAGCGCCGCCGCCCGCGGGGCCTCGCCCTGCTCCGGAAGCGGTCTCCTCCCGGGCGGCCCGGCCGGGCGGGACGGGGGAGAGGCCGCTCCGCCGGCGCCGGCTCCGGCTCCCCTCACCTGCTCAGGCTCCATGGCGCAGGCGGCGGGCGCGGGGCCGGCGGCGGGCGCGCAGTAGAGGGTGATGGCGGACAGCCCCTGCTCCATCCTCCCGCCCGCCGCGGCGCCGGGGGAGGGCGGCAGCGGGCCCGCCGCGGCCCAGCGAGGCGAGCAGCCGAGCGGCACCGCCCGTCACACCGCCCGCCGGGGCGGCGCCTGGAGGCCGCCGCGGCCTGCTGGGTCGCCGCCCGGTCCCCCTCCGCGCCCCGAGGGGCGGGGTGCCCCGCAGGGGCGGGCCGCGCTCGTAAGCCCCGACACCGGCCGGGCAGGTCCCCCGGCAGCGGGGTCGGGGCGCTACCGGCCTCGGTCATTTCTCCTCTGTCCGCAGCCCGGCAGCAACCGGAGCCTGGAGGGAGCCGGGGAAGAGACCGGAGGCTGCCAGGCACAGCCATACCTACACACCGAAGGAAGCATACCCCCTCTGCGGTGAGGGGAAACTGCATCTTGTGGGGAAATGCGCACATCACCGTCCTAGAATATTGTAAAAATCTGCAAAATAATAGAGTATTTTGAGAAGCGCATGAAGGTACTTGACAGTATTTAGGAGCCCGCTCTCTCTCGCGAAGGGGCAGCTTGCTAAGCCTTTTCGATTTTCCAGCTCGGGCAATTCAACACATTTTAAAAGACAAGCCACAGAACAAGAAAGAAATGCAGACCAAGGGTGCCCCGGCCCCTGGGATGTGTCTGGCTGAGAACATAACGTTCCCAGCAGGCAGGGAAAAGTTGGTTTGCTCAACTGCTCCAGCAGGAAGCTGGGAATCCTTCTCCCCCAAGGCTGGGCTGAACGAGGGGCCAGGGCTGACCTAGGCAAAAGGCTGTCTACTACTGGTGAAAACAGGTGGAAGTGGAGGCATTTGAAACAGCCTTTTTAGGGCACTGAGGAGTAATATTTTTTTGTTGTTGTTAAAAGGTTGGCACTAACGACTGTAACATGCACTTATTTACATGACAGCAAAAGCCATCCTTCAATCCTATATCATTGATAATAGCTTCCAAAGAATTACAGTCTGTAGCAAAGATAGGCACTTAAGGACCTTCTTAGTCATATTATCAAAGCATTATCCAGATCCCATGATTAAAGTCCCACATAAAGTATAGATGTACCAGATTTACAGGTATACTGGCACAAGGCAGAGTATGTTCCCCTTATGAAAAGAATTGACACACAGGAGGTACTATTGAATGTATGATTGCAGAAACACATGAATGAGATTAGAGTACTATTCTAGGTACAAAGCAGATGCTCAGTCCTGTACTATGTTAAAACAAGAGGTATTACCTAAAACTGCAAAGAAACAAACTTACTATAAGGGTAGGAGCTATTTATGTACCCTTACGTTGAGTCTACAGTCTGTTTAGTAAGGAGTGGTTGAAATAGGGTAGCAACTCTTAAAAGAGCAGCATTAAATCATCAACCAGCCAACTTGCTCTCCTTTGCCTCTACTGCGATTACAGTAGCTGTACAGTAACAATGAAGTTAATCTTTCACCTCCCAGAACAGTTAGCATTTGCAACTTACACAAGTTTAATATACTTAGCAAGTGTCAATATTGAAAGTACCGAGGAAAGGTAAAGACTGTTAAATAAACCCATGCCCGTGTCTTTCCATTGCTATGTGAGTGCGCTAATAGTCGATTGTCCAGCTCCTATCACACAGATATCTATTGACCATCATAACTGTTTCCTCTTAGTAGGCTGCACAGCTGAGAGGCTTAAGGATAGTTGCCATGAACAACATGCATCCTTTGTCCTAGCTGCAATAAGAAGGTATTTATATAGTAACAGCCAAGGTCCTCCTCTTTCTTGAAGGAGTAAAAAAATTCCATCAAACCTGTTGTTCTAGCCCTATGGGTAGGATTTTCCTTAAAAAAGCAGCAAACTGATAAAGCATGCACCAACAATACATGATTATTCCATAGCTGGTGAAAGTCTTCCTCTTTTACAGAAGAAACACCATCCTCCAAAAGAGTAAACATGCAACAGATGCCTATTTCTATATTAGTGTGCTGGATGTCAAAGCTTATTAACATGCTGTAACCAAAGAAAAGGGTGACTGCAGGATGTCACCGATGTTGAAGTAAAGGTGCACTTCTAAAACAGAAATAGAGTTGAGCTCATTTTGTACATTACTCTCTTGCCCACTGGCTACTTCTAGTGGCCTTCCCTGGGCGCTACAATAACCTTCTTTACCTACTTCAAGCTCCCACCATACTTCATTTAGCCATGTGTCCAGACACCAAAACAGCAGACAAATTGTCTAGGCAGCAGCAACAGCTTTCCATAAGATATGCGGAGAAAGTTGGGCCTCAGTCTAAGTATTTCCAGTGAAGCTTGGCTGCCTCTAATTTTTCAGGCTTCTTGTATACCAGAGAAAGCTTTTCTGCAGAACAGGGTGAGATCCTGTGGAGAAGGAGTACAAGAAACCTAATGCAAGGAAATGGTGCTGGGAGAGTTACTACTCATGGCACTTACTGGCAGTGTTTTACATGGCCTTTCCTAGCTTGACACCATTAAGTCTCCAATTCAGAATACCAAATTGAGAGAACATACAGAACATGATAGCTTCTGTTCTCCTGCAACAGCTTTAGGATTTTCTTCTACACAGTGTGCTCTGCAGGATCCACAGACATAAAATTATTGCCCACACTCCCTAAAATTGTTGTTCTCCTATACAGCTAGAGAGAATTTTATAGGTGCTCCTATACTGTTGAACTTTCCTTTTAAGTGCCTCCAACATTAGGGTTTTGTTTCTTTTTTTTTTTTTTTTAAAAACTTCAGATCCTTAGGCAATTATTCCAAGCAGGCTCCAAAGTCTTTTCTACCTGGCATGTTAAGGTAAGAGCAATATACTGATATTTGCTTATTCCAGCATATACCTTAGAAATAACAATTGACACATCTTATACTTAAAAGAAAATACTTTCTGAACTTGCCCTTGCCAACACAGAGCTAGTGACAGCTCCCTTCCTGTCTGGTAGCAGTGGTAGTAGTTTGGAAATGGTGAACTAAAGACTAAAACTAGATGTATGCAAAGAATTGAAAATAGAAAGAGTTAATTGGTAACTTGACAGTCTGACTGAGCTGGTCCAGAAGCATAGTGCTTCACTGTTCATTCTCAATATGCCTATTCATGTTTGATTTCCATCAAAAGCATTCAACTTAACTATCCACTCTCCCCTACCAACTGCATTCCAAACCAACATTTATTTGCTCTTTGCTGCATGGTTTTGTGTATCACATTAGTTTGTACTGCTCAAGAACTGAAAATACTATAAAAGAAGATAAACAGTTTTAGTAAACACAAACCACTTCAGTAGCTGAGGACAGCTCCCCCACAAGCTGGTGATATGCAAGGACTCATTCTTCTGTTACATTTCAAATACTAAGATTCAACTTAACTGATCCTTTTACAGACTAATGCTATGCAGAAAATGCAGTGCTGTAGGGAAATGGCATACCTGTAGTTTTTTCAGCATCCTCCACACATTGAATACACATGCCACTAATTGTGCAGAAGATACTTCCACATTATAAACTAAGTTACAGCATACTTTATGTTTCATTAGCACAAGAGCATAATTACCTATATAAGTTATACACTGTCAGCGGTGTTAGCTGCCACCTTCTCAAAGAACTGGCTGACAGAGGGACACACTTGTTTTAATTACTGCATTTAATTTGTATGTTTCTAAGCAAGAGAAATGGGTGTCCATTTACAACCCAAGCACTCTGCAGTATATTAAAATAAATTCATAATATACCCTCTTGCCTTAAGATAAGGGTGAAAGATCTTGGCAAATATGGCAATATCTACGCTGGATTTCAAGGTTCATCTGGTCTACCTAGTTTCTGAAGTATGCCTGTATATTCCACCCTTTTGAGACCAACACAGTAAACTAAAATATTAAAAGAAGAAATGCCATACGAAATTAAGATCAGATTGTAGCTGAGTTGGGGCAATATGCTCTCTCAGATACAGCGCTCTCTGTTTTAAGGTCAGTATCAGCACAGAATTCCAACTAGTACGTAATAGAAATTATCTCCATAACAAAAGAACAGCTTAATTGGCAGCCTGGTATGAAGACTATCTTCAGTCTACGAGACAGCTTGATATCTGCATACCTGTATGTTTTTAGTCGCTTCATTCTTCGTGTATAGGGAAAGGATAACATTCTGGTGAATAAAGTTTCGTACAAACCTGAGCACAGTACATCCACCTTCTAAAAATGCTCCAAGGAGAACACTTGTGCAGCAACAGCACATTTCAGATACTGAATTATTCTTACAGTATCTATGCCAAACATGGGTTACAACAGTCATTATAAATAAATCAAACTAAGGAAATAATCTCATTACATACTGATAAAGGACAGTTATGAAAGAACTGAAGAAACAGGCCACTCCCTTGTTTATAACCACTTAAATTTTATTTTACAGTATATTTGTGACATTTTATGTTACTATAACCAAAGATCAGGGTTGTTTACAAATATAATGGCTGCCATTTGATGTAAACAATTAAAAAGTGTCTCTAAATATTAAAATTTTACATCATGATTTTGTTTTATTAAATTGAATTACTCTTTGTGCCATCAGGTATTAGTGGAGAGGAACTAATTTAAGCAAAAATAGTTTTCAGAAATTAGATGTAGAAACTGAGAAGCCTGAATAAGATTTCAGAAGACCACTCCCCCCATCACTGTAAAAAGGAAGAAAGCAAATTCTTTCACTGAAGTTGCAATGAAGAGTCAACCAAGTCCATTTTTATTACAGCTTCTTTACATATTATTGAATCCCATCATGCCTTTCATATTCCCAGCAGCACCTTGTTGAAATTGTCTCATCATTGATTGCAATCCTGCCATGCCACCTGCAGAAAGTAAAGTATATGGATGTGTTACTTAACCCTGAAGCACAGCTACCTTGCTTCTGAGGCCTCATTACAGCACACACACTACTTCAATAATACACAAATGCAAAAGCTCAAGACTGTCAAGCCAGGTTTAAATGCCTACTGAAAATGGACAACTGAGTGAGTAATTACAGAAAAGTCTGCAAAACACCAGGCTTAAAGTAGGTTTTAGGATGACCTCTGCATTAAGAGCTAGACAAAAGAAAAAACCTTGGAGGAGTGACCATTATCAATCAGTAAGGTTCCAATATGGAAGTCTGTAATTAAATTTGAAAAGAGCAGCTTTGAGGCAAAGCTTAGAAGAGAAGGGAAGGGAAGTTTAGGAATAGAGTTGCTTTACCACAGTCATGCTTCAAGTCCTCACTTTACTATTTCAGACACCACTCCAATTGCTTATTTTGAGAGCTGAATCCAAATAAAGACACTAGATTAAGCACTGGTAAGTGCAAAGCATTCATAAAATATGAACTAAACTTTGATTCTTGTTAGAAAACCTGGAAATACTTAAGACGGATATATAATGCACACATTCTCATAGCATGTTACTCACTTCTATATTTCAAACGCTCCACCATAATTGGTAATACTCTCTTGAAGCTGTAAAAAGGCAATACATACCCATATGATGAAGAACTCTTGGATCCATCATCTTTGCCATCTGTTGGTTCAGTTTGGCCAACTGAGATGGGTTTACATTCTTTGACATATCACCGCCTAAAAAAATGAAAGAAGCAATTGTAAGAAAGTGGATTAATATATGGGGCTAAAAATAAAGAAATTCAGAATTTTACCTCCTAATTCTAGATTCAAATCCATGTGATTCCATGATCAAGAATTACTACATCAGCCACTTAAAAAAATATTTTAAGGCTCAACAGTCCCTACACCCCACATAACAGACTGAAGTGTCAGTATTGTAGTAGTAATAACATCTACATTGATAAAGCTAAAACCACAGTAGTTTTCACTGCTAAGTTACACATTAGTGTCACAAAGAATAGCGCAGCTCTTACCAGTTACATAAGAGCTTTCAAATATCATGAAAGTGAGTGAGCTACAACTCACTTTCTCCTCTCCCAACACATAATCGTCATTTTCACA
Organism: Gavia stellata; assembly: GCF_030936135.1. Classification (NCBI taxonomy): domain Eukaryota; kingdom Metazoa; phylum Chordata; class Aves; order Gaviiformes; family Gaviidae; genus Gavia; species Gavia stellata. Next base: position 29,527,461 of record NC_082600.1, read on the forward strand.
TTTCCTCCATGTTCACATATCAAGTGACCTCCCCACTGACATAACAGATGTTTTTGGGGTTTTTTTACCTTTGAAAAGCCCTTTGATGCCTCCCATCTTTTTCACCATCTGTGCAAACTTAGTGTATTGGGTCAAAAGCTCCTGAACATCTCTGGTAGAAACACCTGAACCTCTTGCTACTCTTTGGATTCTTCCTGGCTGCTTACTGAAAACTTTGGCACCATCTGTACTGTCAAGTTCTGCAGTTACAGTGTGGGAAAGAAAAATCGATTCAGTTACTGACATTAAAATCTGCTGGTAGCAAACTTGTTATTGTTCACAATTTAGTTTTGAGCCAGAGAACAAAAACCTAGTTTTAGAAGTGACAATGCGGAATTTTACATAAATGAGATAATATTCTAGGGGCTAGTACTAAAAAGCTGTCATGTTCATATGTTAATCACCATGATAGAGAAAGTCGCCTGAATAAATTATGCTCTCAGCATACTTGGACTTAAGCCATATTAATGGGTTTAGCACAAGGGTAAGAGCATACTTCTCCTGCATAAGTTAAGGGTGGATTAGAAACACCACACCTTGAATTCCAGAGACCAGGCAACATCACCAAGTAAATTTGAGGGTGGGTAGGAAAAAAGACAGCAATGACAGATAAAAAGATGAATGTAGCTTTTTAATTTGCAAGTATAGTGTTAATAATTTAAGAAGCACAGTTACACAGTATGAAAAATAAAGATACATTAGTTTCCAATAGAATGCTTCAAAATCCCACCTATTCTACACAACAGAGTAGCAACAGGCAATTGTCAGGGTATCTCTAAATATTAAAACTTATTCAGAAAGTTTGAGACACACACATGTACTCTTTGCCATTTCTAAGAGTGATAATGCTCCTTGTCATTTTCTGTCACTGTAGATGCTGCGTTATGTCCAACTTGTTTCTAAGAAGATCTCTGTAAATAAGTTTGTTCAACAATAGAGAAAAAATAGTGAGCGAAGTTTGGTTTACCTTGGTCATTCATACTGTCCATTATAGTCATCAGTTTCTTTAGCCTTGCCATCGATTCCTGTTCATTGCCTTTACTCATGAAGTCAGTTCCAAAACCTGGGATCATACCCTTGTTTTAAAAATGGAAAAAGGCTGTGTCAGAATAGGCAAAGCTAACTTTAAGCAGACAGAAATATGGACAGCAAGTTTTAATTCAGTAGTTATGTATCACAGTAGGCAAATCATTTTACCTTTTTGAATAACAAAGCCCAGACTCTAATACCAGTTTCAATGAAGTGTTTTAGGTTTACAGCAGAAGTTTGTCAAATATAAATGAAAATCTGATAAAATAAAATTATTTTTGGGATAACTAACCAAGATCTGACTGAATGGTCCCATTTTCATGATGTTTTGGAATTGTTCATACATATCTCTTAACGTAAATTGACCTAAAGGACAACAACAAAAAAGATTAGCAGAAGTTACACTAGCATTTTGGTCTTACTGTCCTTTCTCAATTATTCTTTACATTTACAAGGTAAATACTATACTGCCTAGATAAGTAGATAAATAAACCTCTTCTCCACTATAACATGGCTAAACTGTTTTAGATGACACATGCTGACAAGTTCAGGTAGTTATTCTGTTATTCTGCAGTTGTAGTCTGACAGACTTATTACTCAAGAAACATAACTCAATTTACTTGCCTGCCTGCCACATTTATTAGAGAAAGAATAACCATTCTTCACTATGCACATGAAACAAGTAACTTGTCTCTACACATAACACAAATTAACAAAGTGGTCTACATCTGAGAGAGCCTGCCACAATTACATCATGGTAATACACCTGCTATTTAGGCCTTGGGAATAACTTACCATGTTTGAGCTTTTCTATGAGTGCTTCATTATCATCCAACTTTAACTCGTTTACTTTATCTATCAAGCCTTCAATATCACCCATACCTGGAAAAAAACAGCTCTAAAGTTAGCATTAGAAAAATTACACTTTGATTTTCTATTATCCAATTCAAAGTGTTTTTTTACGTACAATTGTACATAGTACGTACCAAGAAGTTTGCTGATGAAAGGTTGTGTTTTAAAGGGTTCGAAGTCATCTATGTGTTCACCAGTTCCAATAAAAATAATAGGACTCTTTGTGGCAGCAACTCTGCAGCAAAATATATTTTATGAAATGGCCTCTCAAAAACCACCCATCTTTTGTACCACCTATTAACATAGCCAGCTAGGCATCATCAACACAATGCATCCTCTCTGAACTATCTTTCTTACTCCTCAAAACTATTAATGCAAAAACATCCAGCAATTAGGACAGGTAGCTGAAAGTAGCTGACAAAATATTTCTAATTAGTACTTTGTAAAATACAAACTCTGCTTTGAAAAACTAACAGAAATAGAAGTTGCTTATTTTCATGGCTGAGTTTAAAAAACTTGAGAGGAAAGAAAGAAAGATAGATCACCTCCATTTTATCCTAATATTGGGAGGTCAGATGAGACAGGCATTGATTACTTTTGCTGTCTGTTGTAGGAGGTACCTTGAAGAAATCTCATTTTCAACACAGGAAAAAAGCTTAGACATGAGAAAAATCAGAACTTTAACCAGTCAATCATTGGCACTAGCTTTTAGATGAACTCAGCATCCAGTCTACAGAAAGTATAGAATAAACACAGCAGACCTAACACATACCAGCACATGACAACTGTAACAAGCTTTCGGTATTTTCATTTTGCTCTTAAATTTAGCTTCCCATCACAATGCTATAAATAACAGCAAAATACATATGGTAGCTTAAGAACTGCAACACTTAAGATCAAAGTCAGACAGTGATTTACTAAGTTGGTGTCAGTTAACTTTGACTGTTTTGACATATTATCTCAGCTCCATACAAGCTGTATCACTGAAATGGAGATGGAGATTAGTCTGACATGCCATCATATAAGGCTGAAGATAAAAGGTAATATTTTCTAGCCAATAGAATCTGTCAAGGTACAGCACACAGGAAGTCCAACAAGAATGGAATTCATGAAAGTGTGACTGCAGATTTTTTTTTTTTACCAAATTGCTGGATACTGGCAATCTAGAAGTTTGTTTTGCATTGCAGTTTTAAGGCCATTAGGTATGACCAGCTAAAGTTTTTCCCCTTTTGGAAAAAGATCTTGGCATTAGATGAGAAGCAAAACTTTCCAGGTAAGCCATATCTATTAAGTCCAAATTTGTATGTTTGGTAAAAACTCCTGATACGCAAGATGCAATAAGTGTAATTGCTTGATGCTGTTTTCAGAAGACAGAAGCCTGACATGTGACAATAGACACTACTGTATTGGAAGTACATCATAACATTTCGTTCTGACTGACATTAAATATCAGTGGGTGATCCCATCCACCAGAAGCAGGGTAAGAACATAACCGTTACTGACTTAAATCTCAGATTCTGTGCAGTGTGACAGCAACACTTTCACAGGACAGGTTTCTGTGAGACACTAACACATTTCATGGCTCTCCATGCAAGGCCAGATGTTGGACACTATTACATCATAATACTTACGCACTAAGAGCTCCACCTCCTTTTGCATGTCCATCAAGCTTAGTAACAATAACAGAAGCTACATCTACTTTATCTTTGAAAGCTTTAGCTTGAGCTTCACAAGCTTGCCCAATGGAAGCATCCATCACATAAACAATGTTATCTGGTTGCTAGGAGAAATGAGAGTAGCAGGAAATTATTTTCTGTTTCTTAAACATTGTTCATGCATTACGTTCATGCAGAACTTACTGCAATAACAGTATGTAAAGGCTGTGAAGTTTAAAACAAAAGGGCAACTGTTTTATGAACAGTATTGTCTAAGGACCATTTGAAAACTCTGATGCTGTATTACTATGTGAAAGACTTATCTACAACACAGAATATTAAAACTGAATAGGTTTACAGTTATTACTTATGTTTTGAGTGATTTTAGCCAGTATCTGAGCCAATAAGCTAATTAGGCATTAATTGTTTCTAGATACTAACAACATCCATTCCTCTGAAAACAAGTTAGCCATTAGCAGGAGTTGTGTGGAAGTGTCATATTGTCATGCAAGACCACAGAATCAAACAAATAGCCAGACATTTTAAACTCATACAAGAAACACCAGCTTCATTTACATATCAAAGCTATTGAAAGTTATCCAGTCATCTTCTGTTTCAGAGCAATTATATGTGACAATCAAAATTTAGTACAGATAGCTACAGGAAACAGATCAGACTTTCTTTTTTATCTAGTTTCCCAGTGCAAAGATCCTGAAAAGGAAAAGTTAAAGCAGGAACAGTAGTCTAGTTATGTGCAAGCATCCTTGAATTACAGATAAAAGAATTAAAATTTACACAGAACTATCAAGCACTGCTCATACAGCCCTTGTTTATTCATATCCATTTGTAATTTCTAATATAATCTAGGAGTTAAAGTGCTGACACATTCCAGAGGAGCGAAATCTACACAGAACATTGAGATAAACATAAATGAATTGTAGTCAAATTACTGTAACACAAGTTATAGTTTTTCTTGGAACTACTCACTATGGCATTAGCAACTTGTAACATCTCTTCAAACAAAGAGTCTTCCTGTTTGTGACGTCCACTTGTATCAACAATGATTATTTCAAAGTTTTCATTCTTAAATTTCTCAACACCTTCTGAGGCAATAATTACAGGATCCATTTCTGTGTAACTGATCACAAAGAGAAACATAAATATATGGAATTCTTTGTTCCTAAAGAAACAAATTCAAACTTTCATCACTTGACAGTAAACCTGTTAACTGTAAATTTATCTGGATTTCAAGAGGGACTTGCCCTTCTCTGAAATAAGATTTAACTGAGCACCTAGACAGTACACTTCCAGTGAAGCTTAAGGGAAAATAATTTACTGCTTTATAAAAGCTATTTTAGGTCCACTGCTGCCCCTGCTTGACAATAAAAGTTAGGGTCCAAAAATCATATCCTTTGAGCTGTGAAGATACTTTCTGAAAATCTGACTGTGTCTAGTAAAGGCCTACAAACTGCTATATACCGAGAGAACATTCCCAGATGACTGATCTCTTCTTACACTATCCCTACCTGCTACTACTGACAGACAGTATATTGAACTAGGCAGAATTTTTAGCTGATCAAAGCAAATATGATAAAATCTAAGTAATTAGGCAACACTGAATGGGGCTTAGCGTGAAATGTTCAATAAAGAACAATACTTAGTTGGAGTCAAATCGTTCTCCAAACTGATTCTGAAAGATGCTTACCTCCCATAAAAGGGAATTCTTGCTTTTGTGGCATTCTGCTTTAACTGGTCAAAAGCACCTGTAAGACAGGTATAGTCAAGGGACTATTTAAAGAAATCTGTAATCAGAGATAAGAGCCACATCATTGAAGACTATATTACCTGCTCTGTATGTGTCCGCACATATTAAACATGTCTTCCAACCTTTCCTCTGATAGAAGTATGCTAACTGTGAAAAGAAACCCAAAAGAAGTAGTTACATCAAAACCCCACTAGAAAGCATGACGCTGCATAACAGCTTGTAAGTCACTGAAGTACATACAGAGGACAAAGTCAATCTAGCCTTCCTGTAACTGAGACCACTTACTAACACTGTACAAGTATCAAATGTTAGCATCTCCGTTATTTAGAAAAGTTATACAAATAATTATTAACGGCAAGATTAAAACAGCTGCTTGACTCTGCTTCTGATCTCAGTTTCCTGAGCTAGGAATGACTACAAGTAATTCCAGTTCCCATGTTACTAACTCCTGGATTCTGCTTACTGTTAATACTGCAGATAGGACTAGCTTTCAGAAACTACCCAAATCAGTTAAGTACTTCAATATTAAGTACAGTAATGGCTACAACTTGTAAAGCTCTTTGTTTCTGTACTTCCAGAGGAACAAAGATATTTCCACTGCAAGGACACGTTTTAAAGCAATGGATGGAATTCTTACTTGCTTGTAACACTCAGCTTCACTGGTACAATGTACATTCACAGAACATTTGATTGACCAAAGACAAACTTCCAAAATATAGTCCACCTACAGAAGCACTAGGAAAGTCTTAGGAAATCAGAGCAGTGATATATTCTGTATAGCTTGTGTGTGAATCTCAGAAGCAGATGACAGAAAAAAGCAACAAAGATGCATCAGTCTTTCCACGGGATAATTCTTCCTCTCAACCACCATCATAAATAGCTTAGGCATTGATTCAGAGCATTTTTTTTCACGTCAAAAATATAAATCCAGATTTCCTCAATGAATTTGGGGCTGGAAGAGGATTCACACCACCCACTCATACTTAATGAGATATTTAACACAGAGGCCAACTTCCACCAGTTCCCCTAAATAAGTAATGGAATGAGGTAAGTTCTATTCATAGTACTAGTCTTAAACCCAGAAAGTGAAGAATAGAAAGAATCTTTCTTATCTATATACAATATTATTTCATCAAGAGTTTACTTGAAAAACATCATGAAGGAAGTCCTATAAGCCATAAATTGCCCTGGAAGAATATTACTTTGGACATTCATCTCAGGAACCCCTTGGCAAAAGTATCTCTACATTATAATCAGTTAGTACTTTCCTACTAATAGAAACAGCACAGATCACAAGCAAATCCTACCAAAGGAGTCCAATGACAACCACCACCTCCCTCAAGAGAAAAAACCACCACACCAACAGATTCAGTGCAAGTTACCTTTGAACAGGTCGTTGTTTTACCACTTCCCTGCAAACCAACAAACATTATAATATTCTGTTTTCCCTTGGTAGGTGTCCATGCTTTGACTCCAGGATCTACAAGCTAAAAAACAAAGTATAATATATGTTGCAGAACTGAATTTCAGAGGCACAGAACAGTCCGTGTCAGTCATGCTAAGTGCCTGGTTTTATATTCAATGGAGCAAAACAATTTCTGCATATTCTAGTCTTAATTTGGCTTAGATGCTTGCTGATTTACAGTGAAAAGCAACAGCCCGTGCAAGATATCTATGGTATACAGCATTATGCATAATAATTCTGTAACAGTGTTAATTTCTTTCTAACACCAAGCACCAAAGTCACAGTGGCCTGTGTATATGGCACAAGTTAGCAATAAACACAGAAACATGACCTCCACCCCACCATCACTGCTCAAGATTGACCTCTTCTGGTGAGAATCCTACAGTACAGAAGACTTTTAGGGTTGCTGCCTCACTTCTCAAATGAGCAGAAGGTACATACATTCCAGAGAGCCATCATATGGGTGGGCACAGACTACAGAAGAACAAAAGACTATACTGTTAACTGGAGAGAGGACAGGATACTGATACCCAGGTGCTGATTTGACTAAGCAGGCAGATTAAAGAGAAATGTTGCCATGAACTGCTGGGTTGTTACTTAACACTTTTTCAAAGGCTTGTAAGTAGTTTGAAGAAATCTTCATTAAGGTACCAAAGGCATGTTTCTGGGACAACCAAAGAGAGTCCAGAAGCTAATAGTACTTTACCCTTATTTTGGTTTTAATTTTCAATTGAAGAGTAAGAACAGCTGAACTTGAAGCTTAAATTGAAGTTAGTCTGAGAGATGCCCAGGAAGTAGTTCCAGTCAGAAGAATACTACTGTTTGCAATAGTAAGAAGTCTTACAACAGAAAACATAACAGTAGGTACCACACAATAACCTTAAAGCTTGGCTTGCTACTGTACTATTTCCACAGCTCAGGCTGTACAAGAAAAGTGGCATAATACAGAATTTTGAAGTCCTACCTTAACAAGTTCCTTAAAGACAGCATGCTGAATCATTTTTCTTTTGTTAAGGCCAGATGCCATTTCTTCAAGATCAATTGCAGACCTGAGTTTAGGAAAACCATGAAACACTAGCATAACTTAAAGCAACACTTTAACCTAGTAATAAATGAAGTCTTCGCAACTGGAAAAGCACTGAGATTTGCCCTGAGTTTTCAGATATGATATATTTAAGTAGAGACATGCATTGGAGACACTACTTCTGTATGCAGGACAATACCAGGTTTCTAAAATCCTTGCATCTTTCAGACTTGCATCTATTTGAATTACACATCTGAAAATAGCTAAGGTAACAGTACTGGTCATATACACAGATCTATTTATATCCAGCACAGAACCTGTGAAGATGAGGTGTCCAGGAAGTAACAAAGAACTTATTTATTATATCACTTGACTGATGACAGCAACAGTTTTTTGAAACAAGCCTTTAACAGCAATAACTGGCTAAACTTGACGATTTGTTTGATGAACTAGCTAGACATTTAGTTCAAACTGTATTTTCCTGTTAAAGTTAAACTGGGTGTGTCTAAGAAAACCATATAAGTTAGAAGTTATTCTTCTGTAACCTCAAATTACAACTTCTACAAACATTAGAAGTTAAATGCATTTTGAATATTTCACTTACTTGACATTTTCTCTGAGTTGCTTCACAAGTTTAATATTAACATCAGCTTCCAGTAATGCTGTGCATACTTCTTTTAGCATAGCATTTAAAACCTTTGGAGTATAAAAGAAAAATGGTTTTACAATACACAGTATTGACTAGACCAGCATTAGTTCAAAATAAGAATGTTAAATTTATGATATAACCAAGGCTTTTACAAATTAAATGCAGGCAGTCCTATCACTATATCAACTGCCACAAAAAGTCTATACATTTGTTCCTATGTAAACACAATTTAAATTTGAAAGGGTAATACTGGAAAAGAAGGGTCCTCAATTTGTAATATGCACACTATAACGAAGTAACACAGAATACTTCCTATCGCATTAAAGACAACAGCAGCTCATATTGTAGCAAGACTTCCTAAACTTCCCTAACAGGTACTCCTTAGAGACAGCTGTAACAGAAAGCCACAAAATAATTTCTTAACACAATCTCTGTAAATAGAAGTATTCCTTAAATGCAAGACGGACACATTGCTGTCTGCATTCTCAGCAGAAACTGGACTGCTGCTCTGGGGTATGCCTTTTAGGCAAACAGGTGCCTCAGTTAGGAACCCAGTTCAGTAGTTCTAAAACTTTTCAAAGTGAAAAGTCTTGAACAAAAACATTACTTGAAAGTAACACCTGCATAAATGGCCTCATTTGCACAGCTTGAGCTCTTGCAGGAGCAAAGTTTCTACTGCTGGAAAAAATTAATTGGGCTATATTTGATTCAGTCAAGGATTTGTTGTCTCCCAGATGAAGATTTGTTAAAACCTTTCCTCTATGCACAAGTTCCAACCCTACAACCCTCAATAAGCCTACTTTTTAGTTGCTTTAAGCCACCTGTCTGCCTGAAAATAGTTTCTAGCAACTTATTTACTCAAAGGCACTTCTAAACCATCACATCAATTAGCCTTCCATCTTGCTTTTCAGTCCATATAACAGAGAACATTTATTTTAAACAATTAAAAAAAATACAGACTATACCAAGTCAAACAGCTTCCAGAACCACACACTGTATTGGCTTGAATATAAAGGCAGCAAACATAACAATCCTCATTTCAGACAGCAAAGCTGACATTGAAAGCTATTTGTTCTTCCACACTTCAGCTTCTAGAGCCTAGTATACTTCTCCACAGCCTAGCTGCGCACATACACAGATCAGAACACTCTACATAGTCTTGCAGCCTACCTTCCACCCAAACTTAGGCACATACTGCCTCCTCCAGTGCCACCTCCTCAGAACACTAATCTCCATATGTACAGCCACCAGGCTCAAGGACCCTTTGACCATGGGACCCCACTATGTCTGAGGTGATTATACATGTCTAAATCTGGTTCTAAGTTTCAGCAGTACTATCAGGGGGTTAAAAACTAACTAGAAATTTTACTTCAAGGAAGAGAGCCTCGGAATAACATCAGCCTGCTTGAAGCTTCTCATCAGCCTTTGAGAACTCCTTCTCAGAACTTTGGTTTCTAAGTGTTAGTGCCATCACATATGCATACTACATACCTCTTCATTGATAATTGTAGCATTGCTCAGTGAGCGTAATGCTGAAGTTATTTTTCTTCCAAGATCTGCTAGAACCATTTTGGCTGCTTCAAGTACAACTCAGAAGAACCTAGAAAACAATTAAAAATTAAATTCAAAACTAGTTGAAGCTATGCCTTTGCAAATTAATTATGCCAGTATCTTTTGGGTTAAGAAACCTGCTTTGCATTCCAGAAAGCGCACAAGTTTTACCTTTTTAGAGTTATTTTTAGGAACTATTGGCCTGAAGTTAATTTTAGGCTATCCTGATGGCCTACTTAAAAATAGAGATACCACACCACAATTTGGAAGCATTTCACTGTCTGGAATATTTGTACATTGAATTGACCGTGAAAAAAACAGTCTAGACAGACTTCCAGAAAGAACGCTAACTGCTTTTTATCTTCTTATCAGCAATATGCTACATGACAGAATAAAACCAAGCAGAATACCCTAGAAGCTCTGCATCTGGCAAAGACAGTATGATCAGAATAAAAATACTTTTGATTTAGCAAAATTGAACATTATTTATTGGTTCTATTTTATCTACCCTACAGTAAGTCAAACTGAATTTCCCATTTCAGTAACCCTACAAACATCCTTGCATTTTAGTAAAAATACCACATAAGTTTTGCTTAACAGCTTTATTGGAAAACCAGACTATTTTTGTTCACTACAGACACAAATCTTACATATAAACCTAAGGCATACTGCAACTTATAGTTCAGAAACCATAAAAAGTTAATTTCTTAAGGGTACACATAGTCTAGTCAACATGTTAAACCACTCCACCTCCTATACAAGGTGGCAAGATATTCAGGAGAGCACATGGCAGAAACAGCAGTCTAAAATTCTGAAAGAGGGCAAACCAAAATTTTTCTAAAGAGGAAAAAAGTTAGAACACCATGGTTACTGCTGAAATGGAGCACTTCAGATACTTCTTGTTTATCTTCCAACTTCACAGTTATTTTCTCATACCCAGTTGAAACTACTCTTGTTGACAGCTGAATTCAGAACCTCACATTTGAGTTCTTCCTTTCAGTTCTGAAAGCAAACTTCCCAATAAGAGACTCTGTAATCAAAGTGGCTGAGAGTTTAAGATTTTTGGGACTTCCCCCCCACCCCCTCAAAGGAGTAGAGAAGAAAACAGACAAGAAAGGCTGGTCCATTTAGCAAAATGAAGAATACATCATTAGCTACATTCTTATTTTATTTGAGAGAGGGCTCCAACCTAGGCAAGATAAAAAGAAGCTCGTTATATACACACTGAGATTTACTAGTTGCACAGGCCCCAAAAAGCAAGGCTTATGATGTGTTTATAAATACAAAGATACATTCCAAAGTAGACAAAACAAGTCACCCATGTAAGCCAACTTTCCTGACTGCTTTGCCTAATGGAGAGTTAACATGGTCATGAAGTTGACAGGTTAAAAAACCACAGAGCAAAAAAACCCCAAAATACAATGGTCAGTCCAACCCCTCCAATACTGAGGCCACAATGCAGAACAAAATCTCAAGAAGTTTCAGAAAATGTAGGATAAATAAATTCAGTCTAACTACAGGCCTCAGGCATAGCAAATGCTGCTAATAAATACATTTACACATTTTAGATTTAATGTGCATTGTATGTACAGGCAATTCCAAAGCTACATACATTACCATGCCATCCTGATATTTGATAAAAAAACTAGTCTATGCTTCCTAAGGAACTCTGCCTGAAAAATATTTGCAGATCAATACACTAACAGATATGAATGTCCATCTTCTTACTTTGCTGGAAGAGGACTTCTACATTACATCCGAAGTGGGAAAACTCCAAGTTTTCCTTACGAGGCACAGAAGTCACATTCTTGCAGAATATTTCTGAAAAAGCATTATCATCAATATGATCTACCAAGGGGTGTCAGCAAAACAGATGTTCAAGATGTTTTTCAAGTTAATTTCCCATAAAAATCACAATAATGAAAAAAAACCTTTAAAAATAGCATTGCATCTCAGTAAGCTTTGAGCTACTAGAACTGCAGCCATGGACAGAACACTTCAATATAGAACTAAAAATTTGATAGGATGATCAACACGCAGCAGCCAGGTGAACACAATGTTTAAAATTAGTTTCCAGAGTTCTACAGGCCTCCAAATACAAAAAGTTAATTATGTCCTAATAAATGAATGTTTCCACTACAGAACTCCAAAAACTTCTTTCAGCAGCCTTACAATAAGAATAATGCAAATACTATGCTAAGGGGATGAGTTTTTAAGCATTTTCATATCAACTGCTTTCTCTAGCACATTAAGGATTTATAAGCCATCAGAATTACTAAGAGATGCCAAGTACAGAAATGAATATAACTTTTCACATACAGTCCACTCAAGTTGTGAGCCACACTACAGACAAAAAGACACATAAGCTGTCTTAGCAGGTAGCCAACTTGGGTTGGCAGGTAGCCAGAAGGGCATTAGCAGTGACCGCACTGCAGAATGCATATATGCTGCATTCAGAGCCTCTGTAGTTCTGAAAAGGTTTTTAGCTTTGATGCAGCCCTCCACAAATGCACTGAAGAGGATTAAGTCTGGCAGGGCCCCACAGTAAACAAGCCAGGCTGTATCAAGCAGGCCTTGTGCTGAGCAAGGCCACAAGCTCTATGTAGTCCAAGCTGCCTTCAACAGAAGCAGCCTGGGCACCTCCGCACTGGGATTCTAGGTCATCGTTCTACTGCATAGTCCCAAGACATCTTCACTTGCTGCTGAAAGGCAGGCACTTCAGGAATAAAGACGCAGCAGAAATAGTGGGGTTTTTACTAAGTCATAGCAAAGCAGCAGTGAAACAACTCTGAAGAGAGACTGCCTATTCACCTGGTATAAACCTCTAACCAAAATTTGTCTAGCTAAACTAGCAGCACTCGAATGCACAGAATTTTTAAAAGACAACAGCTTTAACAGATAACAGCTGTTTAAAAGAGAATAAGCAAAAGGGATACTTAAAGCCTGTATAATAAAGTTATACTAAATACATACATGGGTTAAAATCCACTGAACATCTAATATTAGAACCAGAAAAAAGGCTGATTCACAAGCAGAAATAACTTGAGCTACTACAGCAACACTCAACCCCCACTTACTAGTTTCCACCTTCTAAAATTACCTGACAGAGTGACAGGAAGGCACCCCCAGAGCCACAGCAGGGACCGGCTATCCTGTTTATGGCCTGAGACCCTCGTTTTCACAGAAAAGAAAAAGAAAACTGTGAAGACACAGCCTTAGGTACGTGTTCGGCCCCTGCTTTTCCCCCGTGCATCCAGAGTTGGCCACAGCCAACGGGCCTGGCACCGGGCTGGTGATGCGGACAGACGGGGCTCACCCAGCAGCCCCAGAGCTCCGCTCCTTCGGCGCAGCCAAGCAGCGGCTCGGCAGACCGGAGGCCCCCGCCCGGCCGCCGCCCCGCGCCCGGGCTGCCGGAGGGCAGACCCGCCGTCCATTCCCCAGGGCCCACAGGGTCCGGATACCCGTCCTCCCCTCCGCAGCGCCGCCAGGCTTGGGCCGAGGGCCCCCGCCTCGCCCCGAGAAACCGCCGCCGGTCGCGGTCCCGCTTCGCGCCAGTCGCTGCGGCAGCCCAAGCACTCACCAGAAAAGCGGCGCGGGGCCTGCGGGCGGAGCCCAGCCCGCCGCGGCAAGGCCGCCCAGCGCTCCGCAGCCGCCGCTGGCAACCGCAAAATACCACCGGCCGCCGCTGCCGCCGACCAGGGAAACGTCACCACTCGCCCTCACCCCGCGGAACCCGGCTCGCTTCCACTTCCGGGGCGCGCGCGCCCGCTGCCTCGTTAAGGTGGCCCCGGGGAAACGGCCGGCCCACGCCCAGCGGAGCCCCGCGGCACCGCCAGGAACTGCGCCGCGCCAGCTTAAGAGTGGGCGGCGTGGCCGCAGGCGGGGAAAGGGCAGGGCTTCCCCGCAGACGTGCGCACCGAGCAGGGAGGCGGGACAGAACACGGTGCCAGCACCAGGCCTAGCAACCTGAGCATGCGCGGAGAGAGGGCTTTTAACGGCCAGACCGGGCATGCGTGAAGGCCACCCTCCGGGCGGTGGCGCCGTCCCGCATGCGCACTAGCGGGTAGGCGTGCGCAGCGCGCGCGCGGAGGGCGGGGCTTTCCCCTGGCACCCTGCTCCCGGCGCACGTGCAGGCGACGGAAGGCGGTGGGCGGCGGTCCGCGCAGGCGCGGGGTGAGGCCTCGCCCGCGTCATGCTGGTGGCGGCGGCGGCGCCCCCCGGCGGCAGCGCGGCCTGATGGAGCTGGAGGCGGCGCGGCGCGCGGTGCTGGCCGCCGTGCGGGGCACGTGCGCTACCGACCTGCCCCGCCTGCTGCACTGGATGCGCAACACCAGTAAGCGCGGCCCGGCCCGGCCCGGGCGCTGCGCTGCGGGTGCCGTTGCCGCCGGCCGGCAGCTGGCGGAGCCCCGCGGGCAGGCCCGATCGCGGGCGGAGGCCCGGTGGGCGTAGCGGGCCTGAGCCGTGCCCCGCGGGGGGGGAGCTGCTGCCGGCGCTGCGGCCTGGCTGCCCCGTGCCGTTACGGTGCTGGCACCGAGGGGGCGTCCCCCCCCGGTGTCGGGCCTGCGGCCGAGGGGGGTGGTGCGGCAGCCGCGGGGGAGGGAGCGGCGCCCCTCCGCCGCGGGGCCGTGCGCGAGCCGAGCGCGTGCCCGCCGAACGGTCGCCGGGCTGAGGGGAGCCGTGGCCGGGCCGGGGCGTTCCGCTCGCCGGGCAGGCGTTCGGCTCTGCCGGCGGCACAAGGCTGACAGGGCCCGCCTAGGCCAGTACCGGCCGGCAGCCCCTCGGCCGAGGCCGTCCGTTACGGAGCCGCCTGGCGCTCTGCGACCCGGCGCGGCCAGGTCCGGGCGAGGGGGCTGCCCGGGAGCGGGGTCGCCGCCGCAGGCAGCTGGCGGCACAGCCGGCGCGGGTTGCAGTGCTCGGGAAGGCAGGGGAGGCCTGAAGCCGTGGTGCGGGCAGCCCGTCGGATGCCGCCTGCCCGCTGCGACTCTAAGCAGGGGTTGCTGTGCCTGAAGCTGGCCGTTGGCACCGGCGCGTGTTTCTCAGCTGCCGCAGTCAGCAGGCTGTCACGTCTGTCTGAACTGGAGTTGACGGCACGCTTAGGGTTTGCGAGTATCGTGGCAGAGGTGCAGGCTCGTGGTTGTTCTGCCGGCTGTGCTGCAGAGGCAGGCGCTCCCGCCAGAAGAGCAGGACAGATAGCTGGGGTGGTAACCTCTTAAACTCTCCAGCGTGAAACGTCAGAGGTCGTACGGACGCACTCTGCCCCGGCATATCTGGAGATTTTTAAACATTAGTTCAGCTTCACACATGTTTGCAGCAAGCGTTCAGAAGCTTGAAAAGAGCGGTTTGAGCTAATTTGCAAACACTGCTTTCCCTACTTAATGTCATCTTAAGTTAACATAGCTTTCTGTTTACTTTCATCTTTGTGCCTCAGTATAATTTCATCAACATGCTGCAATCAAGCATCTTGTGACAGATGAAGAAGGGAAATGTGGGTCAGTGCACCAGCTGTTAACTTGCAACTGAACAAAAAGATTACATAGAAAACCTGAATATAGGCAGTGCACTAAAGCTGTAGGCACATAGCGCCATGCTGAATAAACTGACTACATGCTGCTTAGTCTGTGGCTATATTTGCATTTTGCCATTGCAGATAAGAATCTTGAGACCCCCCCAAGTCCTTTGATCCAGTCTCAAGGAGCCAATAAATGTGTGTCCTGTTTATTAATCATTGCCTGCTGGGACGGTAAGCCCACTCCCCAGTGGTCATGCATTGGGTGGGAAAAAATTGTCATATGATACATTAGTTCCCTAAGTCACGCCCTGTTGTGCTAGGGTTATTCTTCTTGTTCAGGTCTTCTGTTCCAGCACCTCTGCTTTAGGGTAGAAACATCTTCATAAGCAAACACATTGGGGACTGTTGCATAAAGGCCAGCTATGACACCTGGAAGTTGTCCGGCTATCCAGGTACTTAGAACTAGAACAGCAAACTCACTGTTGCCCTGTGGTTTGCAGGTCTCAGGGCCACTCAGATGGAGGGAGACAGGAAAGATCCCTCTCTGGCCAAGCAGGCCCTCTGCTGGCATTAGGGGAAAGGAGCCAGCTGGGGACACGGCGTTTACCCTCCTTGCTGGGCACGCAGCCCTCCCTCCCCAACGGGGTCTTTCCTAGAAAAGACATTGCCAGATGTTTCAGAGCATCTGCGAGTCAGCCTTCACAGTTAAAGCAGAAGTGGGACTCCCTGAGACTTGAAGGCTGAAGTTCGATGGATGTAGTTAGTGTTAATTGTAACTAAACATTTTCATTTTCTCTGTGCGTGTGTATGTACGCATATATATATGCACACATATACGTCTACGTGTGTGTGTAGAGACATACTGGTAGAGCAATCTGCTGGAAGCGATATTTCATCCCTTCCTTTTTGAGTCCTTGCCTGGCTGCAGTAGCATGTTCTGCTTGCTAAACAGTGCCTGGGTTACTGTAAATAATCTTGTCAGAAGTGTTTTTTGTCCATCCTATATTCTCTAATTTAAAAATCTCATTGAATTTCATATGCAGTCATTCATATTGCATGTTAACTTAACCTAAATCATTACAGCTCCTTCTACACTGTGTTAGTTTGTGTGGTGTGCATATATGGCTTTGTCAGTTTACTGACTGCTACAAATACAGTAAAGCACATGGGAGCTTACTAGTGAAACTTGAAAATGCTAAACTGTCTCAGTTAGGAAACACATACTTACTATTTTCTCCACTTTGATTCTATGATTGTACTTTACCTCTACCATAGAATTTTTAGCTGATGGCATAGATTATGTAGACTTGCAAAAATCCTTTCTCAGTGAATAACTTTTAAAATTTTTCTTTTTGTGCTACAGCTTCCAAAAATTCTCATAGATAGTTTCTGTGAAAGACAAGTATGCTATGGTTCCTAGCCTTTGTTAGATTATGATCTCTCAAATATTTTTTTCTGAATTTTAATGATCTAGATCCGTGCCTAGGTCTTTCAGTGACAGGAAATACATATTATTGCATCATATTTACTCTTCCTAATTAAGGTACAAGCTAAAGTGTAGATCAGGTTCCAGATTTTGAACTACTTTGTGCTTGGAACATCCGAGCTATCTGTGTCCTTCTATTTTTATATTGTTTGCATCAATGCTGATTGCTGCTGCTTCACTATGTACATCATCTTAAAACTAACATAATTAGTTTTGTAGTTGCCATTCAATGGCTTTTTAGCTCATATGCTGCAGATCAGAGGGCAGAGTAGACAGGATATGTAGGGCAATCAGGATCAAGCAGCTGAAGTAATGAATATAATTTCACCTCTGTAGTGTCCTCGACAGGCCATCTTCAGAATCTTTATTGTTTTAGGATTCTTATAGTCATTACCCATAATATTTTATTGTCTTTGTTTACAGGCTTGTGTTCTGATAATAATTGATACTAATTTTCTCTCTCTCTTTTTTCAGAAAACAATGATCGTTTTTAATGTCCTGGCTGGTTGCTATTAATTTATTTTCTGAGAAATGAAGTTACACTTAGGGCATCTGCATCTTTGGCATTTTCTTAGTTTGTGATTGTATTTTGCCAAGTGCTGATGCAATATAAAGCTGTAGGTAACCATATGTGTTCCCAGATGTGTCATTTGGGACATGTGTGACTTGGGCTAATTTTATTTCCCAGATTGCCACATTTGTGGAGAAATCCAGAGCCTATAGAATTTGGTCTCATGCTACTGCTTGTAGAAGTTATCAGTTTCTGAATCTGTTGATTATGATGTTTTAAGTAAAAGTATTAATGTTTGCCCCATTTTTGTGCTATCTTGAGGTGCTGCAGTCTCCCCCTCTAACATCCATATATGTGTACATGTAGGTAGGTACGTGGTAGAGGAGGGGAAATTAGAAAGCTTTGTGCCTATCTGTAAGAACTTTTTGTTGTTATCCAATTAAGATATGTTTCATTGCCTCTTTGGGCCATTAACCTGTTCATGTTCTTCCACTCTGCTTTTTCTGAATGGCTGTGTCCTTCTGGTTTATCTCCAGTTTTCTTCACCGTGAGTGAGAACAGGACTGGAGTAAAAGAGACCTCTCTCTCTCTTACTGGTTTTATTTTCCTGCAGCATTGAACAGTAAGTAAGCAGAGGCATTTGGCTAGCAGGTCACATTCCTTTACCCTTCTTGCAGTTTCCCCCGAGTTGCAAATATTTTGGGTGATATCCCCAACACAACACTCTTGGTGACATTTCTCCTTGTATTGTTTCTCTGAGCTGCTTCTGTGGCTGCATACTGACAGTAACTTTTACTGTGGGTTTTTTTCCCCTCAGAATTGTGCTTGAGTAATTATACTGCCCATTGTAACACCTAGACAGTGCTGTAATAATTAATACTGGTTGGAAAGAGGATAGTGAGGAGTTGGTACCTAGGTTTCTATTGCTGTACCCTGAATAAGCTAGGGATTTCGGGGTTCTCTCTATGCAGAGAGAAAGCAGTTTTATGGGAGATGCTAGAAAGTTACCAGATCTCTGTACCACACAGAAATAGAAGCCTAGTCTTTGGCAATACAGATGTAAGAAAGAAATAAACCTCTGATGAACAAAAGAAAAAAACTTGTAGGGATGGGGGGATAATACTCTGAATGAAAAAATTGTAAGCAAACAAGGATAGGATAAACAGAAACAAAAATGGCATCCTCACAGACAAGTTGTTTTCCTGTGGTGTGTGGGTTCCCCCCCCCACCTCCTACTGCCATCCTATTCCTGTTTCTGTCAAGATGTTGAGCTTGTAGTTTTACTTCCAGCTGAGGAGGACTGGGCATGATTCCAGTGTTAGCTATAGTCAGGCTTTTTTCCTCCCTCACACTCTCTCTCAAGTAAAGTGTACATGCAGCCTTAGAGTAAAGCCCTGCATATAGTGGTTGCCCTTTAGGATTAGTTTTGTCACAAAGACGGCCTTATTTATTAATTTAACTTTGTTGGTGTTATCTGACTCGCATGCTGTATGCATGGAATGTTATTGAGAAACTTTTCCGTGGAAGAGCCAAATTACTTTATAGTAAAGCAAGTTATCTTATCTAAAGAAAAGACTCTTGCATATGCGAACTGAGAGAACATTGAAGAGGTTCTCACCCTTAATGATTTCTGACTAATCTTCCTTAGTAATTACGGGAATGTAAGTATATGCAAGATGCTGTTCATTTTCTTCTTTGTGCAAATACAGCATAGAAGAACCAGTCATGTTGTGGTTTTTTTTTTCCTTTTTGGTATTGCAAATTTTAGAAATTCCAAATCTTTACGTATGATGGAAGAAGACATTACTGTTTTAAGGCAGCTGCTTAGCAACACTGCTTTGCTGTTTCGCAATCAGCCAGCTCTTCCCACACACTGCAGTGAAATGTACGTCATTTCACGGTGACTTGCATTCCAGCTTTTCTTTTGAGTTAGTCTTAGATCTCAAAGAAAATGAAATAATAAGAGTTGGAAAGAATAACAGGAACCTTTGGTGTCTTAACTGAACTTTTTTATAATAGGATGATTAATGCTTTAATATCCTTCTGCAATAACCATGTTCCACAAGTTCTGGCTAAGAAAACTTGGGTGAAGCCCAAGAACTAATTTAAACCACTTGGGGAAACCCCCTTGAAGATCCCCCCTCAGCTGGGTCCCAGCATTTGATGTATAGCTTCTCTATATATGTGTGCATGCTCATATTCTCTCTCACTGCTCCACTGCCCAAACTCTTAAGAATTTTCAGTAGCAGGAGAGGTTGCATTTGGTAAGAATGGGTGCTGGAGAGGATAAGCAGTGAAAGCAGAATTGATCAAGCTGTCTGTATACATGAACAGAGATACAGGAATCAGAGGAAGTAAATACAGGAATCCTAATTTCAAGTTTGAGATTGAAGTAACCAAACCACTCTACTTACTGGCAGCTACTGAACACTTTTGCTGTACTTTGAACTTTAATGCAGATTACAAAAACCTATCTCTCAGTTCATGTCAGTGAAGCACAGATAAGGTGATGAAAAGACCCTTTATGGTTTTTCATGTACTGTCATGGAGTCTAAGATAGATTAAAAAAATATTTTTTTCAGCAGGGCTAAAACTGACTGTTCTAATACTAGCTTTTACATTTTTTTTCAGTCATGTAACAGTAAAATAAAGCAATCTTACAAACTTCTGTTCCTTTCATTAGAAGCACTTAAATATAAAGCTAAGATTTCAAAGTGGTGTACTGGTCTGAATTGCTGATTGTTCGTACAGTGATGTATTACTCAAAACAATCATTGAATAATAAACCGTTGCAAATCCTCTAAGTTAAGGATAAACAACATATAATTAAGTATGAATTAATTGTTTTCTTGTGGATTCACTTGTACTGGGAGCAAACTGGAGATTGGCATAGGATTTAGTCTTGTGACTTGAAAGTTGAGGGCAGTCAGTGCTGTAAGTTCAGGCTTTTAACAGGCAGGGAGGGAGGGGCATCTGACAACTTAACTGGACCATGGTGGACGTGCTGTTTTAGAACAGTTCTGCGTATGGAGAAGAAACTTCTTGTCATACTTTTAGGAACAGATCAAGTTTGTCCAGCTTTTTCTATTATGAACTTTATGATCTAGGCATTATTGTGCTCCCAGACCTGCTAGGTAAAATTATCATATGATGATTTTCACAAGACAAGAATAGGAAATAGTATAAGAACAAACTTGACTCTTTTACAGAAAATGGTCTTTAATGTTTCCTTTCAGTACTATTGTCACTGCAGGTGGAACTGAAGTGGAATGAGTCTCTTTAAAAGGATGAAAGCATGGGTTTCTGCAATGTGGCAAGTATAGCATGTCATTCTTGTGTGTGTGTGAAAAAGCAATTTAATACAAGGCTTCATATCCAAATTGGTAGAAGTGATTTATCCAAGTAAAACATCCTTTCAGAAGAGATCAAAATAGCATTGCAGAGCCACATTAACTGGAATGTATTTCTTTGTTAAAATTACGCCATACCAAAAATCTTTTCCACTACTCTGTTGTTTGGTAAACTAAAATGGGATGTTACCTGTAATTTGATGAATCACCAACTTTGGGAATTGGCATTAATTTCCTTTGTTGTGACAAATGATACTGCTGCGAGAGAGGTCTCAAGAATAGCAAGTACTTCTAAGCTGTTAGTCACTGAAACTTAATAATGGTGGGGAAAACTAGTGATTGTAAAATAGGTATGTAACTTACCTTGTTTAAAATTTAACTTTGAAGCTTCTTTCAATTTATGAATGTAAAAGACTTAAAGAACTAACAAAATAAGCTCTGGTTATGTTCCTATTGGAAAAAGCTGATTGCTTTCTACCAATAGCTAAGTATGCATAGGGATAGAAATAGTATTGAGAGTTCCTGAAAAAGTTGGTATAGTGAGGTCACAGATTGATTCTCAAATTGTTTAGCCGAAAAAGGAGATAGTAAGGTTTTAGAAATGTGGGGTTTCCTCCTTGACCTGTTTGTTCAGTGTCAATAAACACACTGAATTATTAAATTAACCTCGTATTAAGTAACATGGTTGTTAATACTTGCTTTTTACTTCTGTGAGTCTGAATATGTATCTAGAAGACCATAAGGTGCTTGCTGTTATGGTTGCCTTTGCTAAATCCTCTTCTTTCCATGTGACATGTAATCTTCTGTTGTCCTTTGGAAATCATACATTGCTTCTCTTCATTCATGTATTTCGTAGCGCCAGGATGTTTAGGTGTTGGTATAGCGGTACTCTCTATCCGGTGTGAGGTTTTGTGATGTTTTCTTAGCTTGTGTTATATTTTGCTGTAGAAAGGCCCAGCAGTGCCAGGGTGTTAATTAGGCTTTTTGCAATGTGTTGATTAAATTTTATAAATGCATGTTGAGTAGATCCAGTGGAACCGGTTTTTGAAGTAAAATACAAACACTATGCACTCAGACTTCCTCCATAAACAAATGATTGTGATTCATCTTGCAGTATTTCATGAACTGTACGGTTCTTTCCTGGTTAGTTGTCTGTTCAATGAATACAGGGTTTGGCTTGCACACTCTCCATTTCATATATATAATAGGCACTGAAATGATATAAAAAATAGTTTTCTATTTTTGTTTCTTCTTTGAAGATCCCTTGTAAGGTGATACTGAGATTCTCAAGAGCGAACAATTTGTTAAACACAAGGGTGGGGTGGATAAAACTGTACCTGCAGAGAGAGAAATGCCTATTTTCGTATTTGGCACCTGTGTTCTGTACTTGATGGCAATCTATAAATATTTACATACTGCAAAAGTAAATGTAGCTGTTGCTGTTTCTTGCTTTGACAGGAACAAGGCGACTCTTGCGTCTGAGTTTAGTCACAGGCTATACACGCAAGCGCAGAGCGTTGCATGTGCAGCTTCTGCTGAAGCTGCCATTTTGTCATCTCGGAAGGAGTGTGTTCAAACCTCTTTCTCTTTTTTTGTTCTTGCATGCTTATGCTTTACAGTAGTAAGTGATATTTGGGAAGGAGCATTTCCATTTGTCATTTATTTTTCAGTATTAGTGTTTCAACAGTTTTTCATTTGAGCTGCATATGTGTTGTAAGATTTTCCTTAGGACCTGCTTCATACAGAGCATCCACAAGAACTCTTGTGTGTCATACGTTGTTTCGTAAGAAGAGCTTGGAGGGCCCCATGTAAGATGGTCAGTGTTGTGACAAGTATTGTACAAATGGAAGTCAAGGCAGGGAAGGGGTATTCTGGATTTGAGGAAGGTGGGTGTCCTACCTATCTCCCACTGAAAGTATCCATTTCTCTGCTGTAGAACTGGGACACTGAATAGCCTAGAGAGCTAGTGTTGGCCAGCAAAGGTCACCCAGGCAATGAGGGAGCAGATCCTATTGACGCACCAGCTCTGGGAGAAAGGGAGCTGAAGTTCTGCATTTGCCGTGTGATGTGTCTGGCCTGGTGGTCTATGAGCACTTCCTGCATTTCATTAAATGCTATGTATGAATTTGATACTCTTAACAGGCAGTGTAACAGCTGGATGAGCTCTCTTGCATAGTAATAGTATTGTTTTAAAGCATGTGCCAGATGTAGGGGCTTATTGCCCACAGGCACTGGTCTGTACAGCTGCTAATATCAGCTTTCTACTCTCGTTCTGTCTGTAGCATGATTTTTCTCCTGCTTACGTCCTCAGATGTTACCCACCTCAGCAAACTCTGGCTCCTTTGCACTCTGAGGGCCTGTTGTGGTGCCAACGGTCCCAGTTAAGCAACAGTTAAATCTGTCCACCTTCCCTTCCCATAATCTCTGGGTTTACTTCTGTGCTGCGTCACACCCATAGAAATCTTCCCTGAGCTGATCAGAAAAATCACTCACTGCTTCTGGGATGTTCTTAACAAATCTGCAAGTTGTTGGATGGACCGTGAGGTTAACAGGAGATGAGTGCTCCTCAGAGGTTTCAAATTAAAATGCTGACAAGCTGGAGCTGCTGCATTGCACCTGTTGTGGTGTTTGTGCTGCTGCTGTTGCAGCTGCCACCTCTATCCCTCCTGTGTTTGTCAGTGCAAAGTCTGTAGCTCTTTAGGAGCTGAGGTTCTGGAGAACTTAACTGTGAGCTCTTTGGAACAGCAGATTGTCTTCCTGTCGTATAACAACTACCAATGGTATTGTGCCCATCAGGGCCTTGGAGTGTTGCTGCCATACATTTAATGAATAATAAACTAAATATATGTTAAGGGAATCCAAATGATTTCAAGTTTCTGCTGCTTACTATGGGGGATCCAGGATTATCTGTTGGAGTCAGTTTTGGGATGTGTTGAAAGAACCATTTACATTGACACTCTGAGAAGAGACTGTCTTGCACTAATGAATGACGGTTTCTTTAATCATACAGTGCTTAAGCAAAAAGCATTTCAGAAGCATTTCATACTTAAAAATTTAGCTGGTCTCTGTTTTTTATACTAGCCTTAAAATTTCTCGCTGTTTTTAGCGTTGCCTGTGTTCCACAGGATAGATTAGGTATATTAGCATAGAGAAACTTGTAGCGTGTTTTATAGATTTATTTTGAACCTGCTTGCCATCAAGTTTGTCTATACTGATGTTCCCACCTGGGACAGCAATGGTAACAAACATTAACTTTTTTTGAAGACCTCTAAAAGCTGTCAGATCTTCTTTTGGTGAGTGATATACATATACGTAAAAACCATACTCCCTGCCCAACATGGTAGCAGTCTAAATACAACAAGAAACAAACCAGAAGGGGTGGGGAAGAGAGGACAAACATGTCTATTTTTAGACAAGAATCAATAGATGGGTTTGGTGTATTTTTCAGGATTAGGTTTGGGGTTTCTTTTTGGTGTGTGTTTTTTGTTTCTTTTACAGGTATGTAGTTTTGACCTGAGATGTGCCTTTGTTTAGAACCAGTTCAGTGCCCTCGGAGCAGTGACATGTCCAGACAAAAAGGAATTTCATCTAGTCCTTCTTTTGAGGAGAATGTAACAGAAAAGGAACAGAGTACAGGCGTACACCAGATCTCATGCTGAATGTCAGTTAGGAATATCATGCTCTGGGAGGAGGGCTAACATGAAACTGGGGTGTGTAAGCGGGATGTTGGCTGCAAGATGTGAAAAGTCTGGTTAGTGCAAATAAACCTTTAGCTGGAAAAATGTGTCTAGTTCTCAATACTGCAGGTCATAAAGGATGAGAAAGTCCAGGAGATCCAGAGGGGAGTGGTGAAAATGATTAGACTCCTAGAAAGAATGCAGGAAAGGGCTGGATAAGTTGATCTTGTTTCTTCTGGAAAAGACGACTGGTAGGACACATAATAAGTCTTCAAAGAAGAAAAAAGTTGCTATATACAGGAGAAACAAACTTCTTTATTTCCATTGTAAGTGGGACAGAGAGTACTGAGTTTAAACTGTGGCAAAGGAAATCTAGGTAAGTTATTAGGAAAAGTACTCCTTTCTAATAGTAGGTGTAATCGAGCACTGTAATAGATTGCTACGGGAGGTTGTGGAGTCTCCAGCATTAACAATCTTTTTTAAAAGAATAGTCTTGAGAAATCATGACACATTATTGATTCAGCCGTGGAAGAAGAAAGGATTGGTGACTTCCCAAAGTTCCCTCTGGATCTTTTTTTCTAGATGTCTTTAAAAAAAAAAAAAAAGGTGTTAAAGTAATGCAGGGACGCAGGGATATCCTGGAAAAATAGCAAGAATTTATAGTGTGGCTTTGCAAAAATGTACTGTTTTACATCCATTCCTATTTCTTTCACATTTGAAGTATTTTGATAGTTTAAGTAATGTAAAGTGTATTGTGAGTTGAACTGTTGAACTGTGCATTATCCCTGATTTTTTTGTAACCACTTTATTAGAAAGATGGTATATATAAAAAGAAACTTGTATTAAAAAAAAAGCGCCTGCACTCAGGCAACTATGAGTTTTGTAATTTCTCCAATAGTTCAAAAACATCTTTGATGTTTTTATATCTTAAGCTGAAACAGTATCACTTTGGTGGCAGCCCAGACCATCATATGGGAGTTATAAGTTTATAAATATGAAAATAATTTGAGATTTCAAAAAAGCGCTACGTTTATTTTAAGTGGCAAAGTTATTACAATCCAAATCTGTCATTGGCTGGAAAAGCTAACAAAGGCTGAAAAATGCATTTCAAATAAAAACCTTATCCATCTGGTATTGTTTATGTCTTGCAACTGTATTGTACTGGTCATCACTTAGTCCACATGATCTACATATGATTGTTCAGGGGAGGTTTTTTTGTGTCTTGATTTATAGATGACTTTGATGAGCTTGTGGTGAGTAACAATGATGTTGTGCTCAAAAATATCGCTGAAGATTTGCGGAATCGCTTACCCATCGAGGCAATGTTTAATTCGGAACATCAAGCTATTCAGAAAGTAAGCTAATTTTTATGGTCTCCTTTTGCTGAACCACATCATTTATTTGGGGACGATGCTGATTTCAGTTTTAGTAGTAGTACATAATAGAGAATGAGCACTGGATTGAGGTATAGGTAATCTCAGTTTGGTTCTCAGGTATGTTGCTGCATGGTGGTGTGACCCCAAGAAAGTTGCTTCATAGTTCTTAATACTTTGATCATAAGTTATTTGGCATGGCTTTCATTTTGTGTGGTATGGCACCTGTCACAGTGATTCTTTAATGCTAGCTCCATAATAGACTCTAACAGCCCCCTTAAAGAAAACAGAAATACAGGGCTAGTGTTTTGCTGTTGCCATAATGTAGGCAGCCCAGAAATGATTTCCAGCTCTTTTCAGATTCTGATGGCTCAGAAAGAGGTGGGCTGTGAGTCTTGTGGGAGGGGAGAGCACCTTTTCTACTTGAGCTGTCAGTATAGGTGGAAAGTTAACGCATTTCCCAGAAAAGTCGTGTGTGGCTCTTAAACGGAAAAAGTGGATTGGTCACATGCAGCAAGCCTGGGAGAGGGAGGAAAGAGGAGTAGGAGGATGAAGATTATACCCCTTGAAATGATGAGAAGGCAAGCATTCCAACTGGTATGCTTTTGATTGAAAATGACACCCATGTTAATCAGGGGTGTTTCTAGATTGAGGCGTAAGGCATGAAGATGAAAATATTCAGTTGAAGTTGAGAAGCAAAATTGCCCTTTCTCCTAAATTTAAGTTACATTCTTCTCATTAAAGTGGAAGAGAAAAAGCTTCCTTTACCCTGTACCTCCTCTATAGCCAAGCAGGCACTAAGGAGACAAAATTCACAGCAGGTCTCTTACTCAGCTATCGAAACCCACTTGCTTTCCTTTGTTGACTTCCACTTACTGGTTATTTCAGTGGAATTTGATGATCCAGTTTACATGCAGGATTTTTATGGTTTAATTTTGATTTGTAATTTTTGAGTAGGGAGAAACTTGGATCTCAGGAATTTTGGGATAGGCAGGATGGTGGGACAATTAACTGTGTAACAGGGTAAGTGAAATTGAGAGACTCGGTTCTGCCTTTCTTAAGTTTTGTTCCTCTTCTCAGATACACCAGCATCCACTGCCCATGATTCATGTTGATGCATTCCTTTATGATGATGATTTTGTTGATTCATTGTGTGAGGAGGGGAAAATGAGTAGGAGCTACTGCACAGAGTGTGGCTCATACAAGACTGCATCTTTAGGTAAGTGCTCTTTTGGGAACACGAGAAACAAATTCAGTTTAACTAAACTGGTTTGTGCAGTGACTCAGCTGGACAACATAGCATCCAGCTGATGGAGGACTTTGTCCAGACTGGTGCAGTACCAGGCCAGAATTATTTCCCATAACCAATGGAAGGAGGCTCCTACACACGTAAGTTGAATTAATTTACAGTGTATCAGTGACACTAGTTGCCCACAAAAACTGGGCAGGGAAGAGGCAGGCCTGTGTACCACTGAAAAGCAAGATGCAAGAGGAAGACAATACTGTAGGAGTCTGTGCAGTAGCCTCAGTGTCCTCTCACACGCTGAAAAGCAGTAGAAAGCACCATCTGTCTTAAAGATTGTGTGTGGTGTGGTACAGATCAGTCCTGTCGCCAGTATAGCACAGGCATTGAAGGAGGAATGGTTTGTATGGAGAATATTCCATTCCTTACAACCTTGGAGTTGAAATTCAAGCTATTAATATGTCTGCCCATAAAACGGTTTGCATGAATTGTGTTGAGCATTAGGTACCATGTTTCTTTTTTCGCTTAAACAACTCCAAGTTACTTTTTTTCATATTCTTTAATATATGTCACTGTGCAGAAAAAGGTGATTCAGTTTCATGAAGGATTTCAAAATTCTCTGTTTAAGGGAAGGAATCCCCAGACTCGGGACAGACTACTGTCCAGGCTACCTCCTATCTGCAAACCCTTGTTTTCCAGGGTCCCCAACACTAGTTCAGGCAGGAAACCATACAGGTTTTCAGTGATGATAACTCTTCAGATTAATATTTCATTGGTTAATAACACAGTAGTTAGTACTGCCCACCCAATACCTTTGTTCTGTTCTTATTTCCCAGAATTTATTTCGCATTCCTTTTCCCTCATGGAACTGAAGTTTCTTTATCAACATGTACTGCCTGACCTGACAGGAAAGGTAGTGGTTGACGTTGGCTCCAGGCTTGGTGCAGTGCTATTTGCGGTAACTTCCAGCACAGGAATTCATGTTATATTACTGTGACAAACATTTTCCCTCTTCTCTGACTGCCTACTCTCATTACTCCATCTTGGATGGGTCATTCTGAGAGGCACCTCTGATCTGACTCTCTGAACAGTATAAGGTGCTGTTTGCTAGCGATTTCAGTTCTTGTTCTGTTCCTCACAAGAGGGACTACAAATGATCTTGCCTATGGAGAGGAAAAGTCTGTTGTCCAACGGAGTAGCATATTGCTGTCACACATGCTGCTCTTTTGCTAGTTCCTGCTCTGTCTCTCCTTTGTAAGTAAGTTTGTCCTCTATGTCTTGACCATGTCTATTTATAGATTAGTTATGTGAAATTCCTTTATGAAGCTGACAAACTGTTGAATTATACAAAGGAAGACTTTGATATGAATTTGTCTCCAAAAACATATTGTCCTGCTCTGCGTTTTAAAATACACATAAAATACTTCATCGAGAAACTTGAGTGCAATTTTGATTGCTTTTGGCATGACTGGTGCAACATATGGCTAACAGCAATGCAAAACACACATTACAACTTTCTTACAAAAGTCAATGGCTGTTTAGGGCTCAATCTTGGAAACGCTTGAGCATGTAATTTTACTCATCTGAATAATCTAATTTTGGGACTACTCAAATGAGGAAAGTTACTCCCATTTGTAAATATTTGCAGCATTGGGTCCTTAAATGGTAACGCTTTTGCTAGCCTAAATTTGTTTTAAAGTATTTAAATGCTTGTATTGTTACAGTAGAAGATAGTCTCAAGATAAAGCAGGGGGAACGTTTTAAAAAAAGAATTCTCCTTTTTAATCATGTTCTTGGCTTGTATTGGAGGAGGTGTGACTTTACCTTCACAGGTCGCTTTTCTACTCTCTGAGTTGAATAGTTTCAGAAAAATTTAATAATTAGATTGTAGTACATCGATATCTCAGATAATTTGTATCTTTAGCATTGTTTGTTTGCCTTTGCCATTGTTGGCAAAGTGTAATTATGATGTTCAGTGGAGACAATGGCACTTAAAGCAGTATCTTCATTAGGGCCCTGTAGGCTCACGTACTTGTACTTTTTTTTCCCCTAAGATCTCCAACAACTTTCCAAAATCTCTGTCCGAAACTGAACCATTATTTTGGACTTACTATTAAGGGAGAATTTGTCTTTTTTCATATGTACCTGTATGAAGCACCTGAAAATGGCAGTAATACAATACTTAGAGGTGCTGACAAAGACTCTGTACCAAAATATCCCATTATATTACTGGTACATTTTCTTCCATTTTCCTTCATTTTGACTATGTGTATATCTCTTTGTTGTTTTTTTTTTTCCTCTTGCTATTTTCTTCTTCCATTCTCCCAAGAAACAAAAATGTGCAGAGCCTTTTCCTTTCACACTATTTCTCTAACTTGGTTTTTACTGCTTTTTTCCTTCTTAGACTGTTTTCCATCTATTTTGCAGTTGAAGTGAAGTTAGAGCTTTCCTTTTCTTTTTATTATTTGTCATTTTGGATCTCTTACTAAAATTCATGAGACGTAAGTGGGAATTGCCAAATCAGGGGCTTAGCTCTGAAAAACATGTCACAACGACTGAAAGACATTTCTCAACTTGCTGTTTTAAAATGCTTTCTTAATCTTAACCTGTGTTTTGTTTTTTCCATTTTAATTGAAATTTTTGAACTTTTTTAAAGGCATCACAGTTTCTAAATTTCCTTTTCCTAATGTAGGGTTATCTTTATAGCTCAGCATCCCAACTGTATGGAGTAGAAATGAATGCAGACTTTTGCCAATTGCAAGAAATGATGATTACAAAATACCAGTTCATTGACAGAATAAAGGTAACTAAACATACGGTTTAGTGTGTATATTTTTAACCACTGTGTACTAGGTATCCTGTTTATGTGAGTGGCTGGTAAATCAGCATTCTGAGAAGATGTTTCTGCCTTTGTTTTGGTCCTAAACAAAGGCTTTGCATTAGGAAAAAAAAATCTCGTAGCAGGGAGGAAGAGGGAAATTATCAAAATATGGTAACATGTGAATCTCTTAGCCTTTTTCCTGAATTGACTTAACCTACTGGCTCACGCACGACAGCTATATCTTAGCTGTTTCTCCCAGTGAAATCAGTGACCTTATTGCCACTAACTTCTGTGAAACTGAGTGTATAAAGAGTTTCTGTCATGAATAACAAAACTAAATGTCTGTGTTTCATTAGCGTTAGCAGAAAGATGTTTGTAGGATTTGCAAATTTGCATCTAAAACCACCTAAAGGACTTATGGCTATTGATACTTCCTGTCTTGGAACGTCACTGCATATTTACCTTCCACAAACAAAATGGGTTTCAAACAATGTGCTGTCATTATAGGAACCATCTCCCTACTCCCATTATGGAAATAACTACTACTATTTTAATGAGAAAAAATACTTTTTTTTTTTTTTTTTTCCTTTCTGGGAAATACCAGTTATTTTGTTACCAGCAGAAGTTGGTGAGTAGAGTATGCTGGGTAGAATACTGACTTTAATCCTGTGTTGTATGTGTATGCTGTTGAATGGAGTCACACAAACTCCTGGGTATAGTAATTTCTTGGGAATTATTAAAGTAACCAATTTTAAACTGGAAAGAAATAATAAACATAAAATATTTAACGCAGGGTAAGCAGTATCATTGGGTTGCCCAATTCAATCCCAGTTGCTGCCAGTTTATGTGTAACTTTTAGGTTTTGCACATGTTTTGTGTTCATAACACCTTATTGTGATGAGACTGAAAGTGCAGTTAGGAACTCTGTCAAGTTAATTCAGTGGAGCTGGAAATCTATATGCATGCTTTTCAGCCTTGTATATTCTTTATTATAAGCCTTTTTGTTTTTCCTTCACATCTTGTAATTCTGCTGAAGCATTCATTTCAGAGCATAAAGATAAGAAAATAATATGTTTTCAGAGCAGTGCCTGAGGACTTAGCTATTTGAGTCTCATTAGATGCTAATTGAGTCATGTGACTTCTGTTATCACACTGCTTTCAACATTTCCATCTTAGATTTTTATTTCAGCCCCAAATGAATCCTCTATAGAGATACATACCATCTTGAAAAATAGTCAGAATCCAGTTGCTGATAATAATTTATGACACAAATTTTAAAACTTTTTAAGAGACCCTTTTTAAATAAGAATTGTTTTTTCAGGATATTCTGAATTTTTATTAGAGTATGTTCCCAAAGGACAGCAGGATGGAATGATGTCTTTAGTGGCTAAATCTCAGTGAGCCTTGTGTTTCTTTGGTCACCATTTGGTTTGTTAAAGTACATAGGAAGTTGCTTAGCATCTTTGGCCATTTGAGCAAACACTTAGATGCTGGGAGGAAAGTAAACAGTTCAGCAGATCTTAGGAAACTTGAGACCTCAATTCAGAAATTGCCTGTAATCATGAAAGGCTTGGTGTGTATGCCATTGGGCAACAGGGCTGTTTTAAAATCAGTTGCTGCCCCTTCTGGCCTGCCAGCACACAGCCAAGCTGGTTAGAGAACTGGTCCAGCTGAAAAAGAACCCAGCAAAAAAGGGGTGTTTTGGCTGGAGCAATATCTGGGTCTCACTCATGGTGCAGCCACACATGCTTATGTGGTCCCACATTCCCAAATAGGAATGAGGATGTGTTTGGGGAGGATGGGGTGCTTAGGTCACTTCAGTCAGCACGGTCACCTACTCTGTAAATGCAGACTAATTTTAAGTTGAGGTTTAAGTGTTATTCAAGTCAAGGAAACATCAACACATGTTCCAAGTTTCCCAGTAGTTTAAGCATCTTTCTGAATTGAGGCTTAAAATATTAGGACTGCCATTAGTAGGGCATTAAGAAAGTTTAGTGCTAATCATGACTTCTTGTGCTGCCAGAAGTCCACTGGTGGAACAGTCCACTAGTCGCTTGTGTTTGGTTTAAAGGACTGCTGCTCAGGTTTTTTGTACAGAAATTCTGTGGTTTTGTTATTTTTGCCCCTTGAAAACAAGAGAGTAAAATAAAATGTCTCCTTAGCCTCAGAAATAGTGATCCAAATCCCACTTACAGTCTAGGTAAATCTGGGTTCTTATACATGAGTTCCAGCAGATCTAGCTGAGGCACGTTTTGCCCCTAGCTGTCTGTCCTGCCCCACTGCAGGAGGCTGTTGCCTGTGTAACAGGGCAGTAGTCAAGCTGGTATCCATAATGTCTCTACCACCCCTGTTTATGGTCTTTCATTTTAATCTACAGTTAGCAGTGGCTTTATGCAGAGGAGATGAGTTGACAAGCAAGACCTACTGTATTTTAGGACAGCTGATGGTGGCCTGACTGGTCTGTCTTCTTTCTCTGATGCCTGAATGCTTGAACTGCTTAATCAGCTCCCGTACTGCTACAGTTTACAGTGCACTGTTTTAAGATAAATTATCACCAATCTTAATTGTCCTAAAAAGCTCTAACTTTCATGAACTAGTGGATAAATAGTTCAGATGTCCACACATTAGCGGTGAAAGTAGAAATTTGACCAGTCATTCTGACAACTGAACTGTCCCTATTTCTCAATGAGATAGAGGATTCAAACACTAACCTGCCGGTTCTGGGTAAGGTACAAGAACACAGTTGCTTCCTTTCCACTCACTGCGGGCAGTGGTGGACAACTTGGCCTGTGTTTAAGGAGATAAAGCTGTTTGTTAGGAGCACTTGCAGAGAACCCATGGAATATAGCTCTCAAAGATTAAATGCTGTGATGCCTAATTTTTTATGAATGGTAGAGTTTTGTTTCTGTTATTACTGATATTGAAATATTTGGCTATAATTGCAATTGCTATAAAATGCATTCTGATAGCATGAACTGGAGTCATAAACTGTGACAGCTCATCATCTGTTCCGCACTTGAACCCGTACAAGTTGCAGAGGTGATAGTATCTGTTTCCTCTGTCAATCAGAACAGCACGCTTTGCATGTTCGTTATGAGGAGGAATACATAATTTGCCCTCCCAACAAGTATTTATACATTGTTAAGTGGGCAAGATATTTTTCAACAGACAAGTGTTTTTAATCTTCTATACAAGCATTCAGTTTTCCTGTCAGAATTAAGACAGGAATTCCTTTTTACATCTGTCCAATATTGGAAGGATTTGGCAAAATGTGAAACGTTGAATCCATCAGGTTAGTATATTCCCAGCACAACCTAGTAATAGGTCACACAGGGAGGAAAAGAAGTTGTTCAGATTTTCTGTCCCTTTTTAACATATAGGGATGCACTTTCAAAAAAATAAGTGTAATGCAAGTAATATTCAGATTGGCTTTCTCTCCCTTATCCCTTCAAAAGATGTTCCAATTTATGTTTCTCCTCAGATTTAGGATGTGATGTATTTCTCCATGTTTAAGAAGACATTAAACACATCTTGTCAGAGTGTTAATGAGCTTCCATATTCTTCTATCACTATAATCTCACCTGTTTGAAAATCACATGATGTGCTAATAACCTTTTTGGTAGGTGAAGGTAGATGAAATCAAACCAGCTCCTATGCTGACTAGAGAGGCAGTTGTTGAGTAAGGTAAAGCATTTGCTGTCCTCCACTGCCACTGAGCATCCTGCCTTTCCAGCATTCCCAGTCCCAATATATTTAGTGAGAATTCAGGTGTCAAACCTGGGTCTGTAGTGTCTTTTCTAGCTATAATCCTTTAGTAACCCACTGAGCCTGTGAGATGCCTTCTAATATCCTCAAAAAAGCTTTAGCTAGCTTAGCTCCTTTCCTGAAATCAATGAGCATTTGTGATAAAATACAGGTAAGTGAAATGTAACAGCCATCACATACATTATCTCCTTTTTTATGGCACACGTGTTCTATACCAAAAGTCAGATGTTTGTTTCACTTAACATAATGCATCAGGTATTTTAATTAGAGGAGATAAATCTGATATTTTTTTTCCCATTTTTTAAAGCTTATTCTGGTTATTTATTTTAGTTTTATCTACTATGAAGCCAGTGAAATACCCGTTTTTGTGACTGGTTCAAAATGGTGGTAGTAGGTGCTGTATTATTTTAACAGGCTTCATGGCTACTTGAAGGCTGTATTTGTCTCTTAAATTAATTTATGCCTTGTGAAATTTTTCTCCTTCAGGTGGTTCACGCAGACATTTGTACTCAGGCTTCACTTCTTCAGAAGGCTGATGTTGTTGTAATGAATAATGTCTTTGAATATTTTCTTGACAGACAGGAACAGGCCAGGTAAGCTATGTGTCCAAACAAGTAATCTGTTTCTTTGGCAATGTGTGTGTAACCTTGTGAGTTATGGAAAAGCTTAAGGTTGTGCTTTTTGAAGTCACATACATAAATTACATAAGGAAATTGTTTTAAACTGCCTACACTTAATTGTTATACTTAACTGCTAGGGTGTTATGGCAGTTGTCTGTTGTTAAACCCACTAAACACTGCTGCTTTGTTTACCCAAACCTTGCCCTGAATTCTTGCACTGATCTGTTAAAATAGTATCTTGCTGTTAAAGGATCTGAAATTACTACATCAGCATAAAGCTTAATCTTCAGAAAGAAGACAGGTCACTGACTTGTGGATGTCAGAGCTTTAATACAGATGTACTGCAAAACATGGTTATTAATGATATTTCTAATAGATCTTCATAAGGATGTGATACCAAACAAACACATGGCTAAGGTTCTTCTCTTTCAGGTACAGGACTCTCACAGATGAGCTTTTGCTAATCCAGCAGTATCAGTTTAAAGCGTAAATAACTATACCGTCCAAAGTTACTGTACCCTTAGAATGGGCAGTCAAAAAGAAAGGGTGCCTGTGTCTCCACCATCGCAGTCAACAGTCTGACGTTCACTAGCAGTTTCAGCTAAGGCTTGTCCTACTGCCCTTGCTACCAAGTGGTAATGTCAACCAGAGAGGCACAGAGTGGATGGGTGAAGGGTAGTTGGTGTTTCAAATTGCCAGGAGATTTGTTACCAGGCACATGACTGAGAATTCATCTGATTCTTCAGGAACTCAGGGGTAGTGGTTTAATGTTGCATTAGCACCATGAAGACAAATGACATTTGAAGAATGCTGGAAATTAAATTCTTTTTAGTCTGAACTGCTGTGCTGTGAGAAATGATCTGACTTGCAAAATCAGAAAAAAGGAATGCTGGGGGCTATATTTAAATAGTTCTATTGCTAATGTCTTAAGAGAAGTATTTTGTTCCGGCTGCAAAGTATGTATGTAAAGAGCAGCTTGTTGTTAAGCTTACTAAAACAGTGCGCTCAGAGGCTGGATTTTCTTCAAAACAAAAAATTTAAAGGGACCAAATGTCAATATTTAATCCTAGTCCAAAGTGAAAGTGTTGACAGTACAAAATTACATGCATGTATGTATCAGAGTTAAAAAGTTACTAAAACTAACATTGTAAGACCATATATTCCTTCTGTTTTTAATACAAAGCTTGATTTTGTTCATACAGAGATACTTGCTTAGACATTAATACTGACTGATAAGCATGTATAGCAAGTCTTTCAGCTTAGTCTACCTCTGGCCACTAAATTGCAAAAGTATAGATTAATTTTATATCAAATGTGGGGTTTTCCCTAAAAATTGGTGACCTACTTTGAAATATGTTTCAGAGCTTGGGAGTTTATTGCTTGTAATGTAAGGAAAAGAGGGTCCTTATTAGTGACAGTTCCAAGCCTTAAAGAATCGCTCTCAAAGCTCCAGGTAAGTTCCCTCAGCCGGTTTTAGCCAACACATTTTGTCACTTTCTATGAAAGTGGCAGTTCTGTAGTTGACAGTAGCTGCTTGCCAGTATTGCTGTGAGGAAGGATATGTAATTTTGTGTATAGATTAAAACACGTAGGACTCTGGATTCTATTTCCGGGTTGACCACCAACAGATCTTCCTGTACTTTGATTGTGCCCACCTGTAGAATGGAAATCCCAGCCTGTATCAATAGGCTGCATGAATCATTGTATTATCATGTATATTATTAACAATACCTTAGCTGTGAGGTTAAAAAACCCTACAAAACGTTAGCAAAGCCATATTATCCCCACTTCCATCACACTTCTTCCAGATATGGGGATAGAACCTCAGAAGTACAGATGTATTTATAAACTTCTAGAGGCAAAACCTTGAAATGTTTTCTCTGTTTAGCTCTACATTTGCACATTGCCTTGAAATACGACAAACTGTTTTGTTAAGGCAATGGGAGAAAGGGACGTATTAAAGGACCATCCCTGAGGATACTCTATCTTCTGACCTGCTGTCAGCATAGAAAATGACTCATAATATCCCAGTATGAGCTGTTAGAAGTACAGATTAGGGAGAGATGTGGCCTCTCAACTAACCAAGTGATTACCATCAGGCGTCTTGGATCAGTGACATAGCTTTAAATTGCTGTTGGAAACAAACACGACGACACTGCAGCTTTTAAACATGTTGAATGTCCTGTGCTGCTGCTGCTGCTTCCTGAGTAGTAACCACTTCCAATGGACCAACCTCTGCTCTGTGTCCATTCTGCCATAGGTCATCAATAGATTACAGTTGTTTATGTGTATGATGCCTAGACAAATTATGTGGGCTGGCTTTAGTTAGGAAACAAAAAGCTGATCATACATGACAAGGTTATTTATAAAGTGGCTTGCTTGCCACAGTAGTCTGCTTTAGAGAAATTGAATCACTTACTGCCTGTATGCTGATGGGTGAAATAGATCCTCAGCCCCAGGAGCAGCAGTGGTGTCATTTGACCTTTTCTTGGAGCAGGCAGTAGTTACACAGCAGCTGAGAAGCCCTTTGTAGCCTTAATACAATACTCCCTGGGTGTAAACAAGAAAGTACCTGTGATTCTTCCATGGTACAGTTAGCTGCTTCCTCAACACTTCTTTCAGAATGTTGCCCTCTAATCAGGATGCTTGAGGCTTATACAAATGCATACAGAGAAGCAGTTTTAACATGCTAGCAAAATATCTAGGCTATGAACTGAGATAATTTTTAAAAGTTATCTTTATTCTCTCCTATTTAAGTTAAATGGCATTTCCAGAAATGAATTTATCATTGCTGCATAATTTGGAATGACTAATCTCTCTTATTATGTCTTGCCTTCTTACTGTTGTACTGACCTTGAAACTCTGGCTATGTCTCTCAACATTGTGTTAATTTAAGGATCTGTTTTCATTGTTTCAGACAGATATACAGCTCAGCCAATGGGTCGAAGAGATGCAGCTTAACTATGATGTGTATATGGAAAAGGATGTTGACAGAGAAGCACTTGAACAAATACATTTATACAAGATTCTCTAGTACCTGGAAAAATTTACTAATATCCTTGCAATATCACATATTTTGGATCTAAAATGAATTTGGATTTGTTTGTGTGAATAAATGGGGTCAAAATGGTTATTGTGATTAATCTGAGTCATATCTGTGATTTTTAATGAAAAAGAGACTTTTAAAACAGGTTTTCTTATGGAGGCATTCTGGCTTAACAGAGTATATTGACTTTGAACTAGGAGATATGGTTTAATTTTTGCAGAAATATTAGAAAGAGTAGCTACATACTAATGCTAAAAGAATTTTTGTTCACTAGCATTGTGCACTGCTAATGTTTGCTAAATATATCAAACCTAAGAATAGCGAATCATTATTAATGTGAATGATAAGAATGCATTTAGCATAATGTTACTTAAAAGCTGCAGTACATTAAGAGTTTGCTGTTTTGTTTTGGTATAGACCATTTATTATTATCAGTAATCATATTTATTATTAACAATATTAACTTTCATGTTCCTCCTATGGAATTTGTAGGTTTTCTTTCCAGGGTCTGCTTGATAACCAGAGCATCTACTGGCATCAGTTATGAGAAGCAAGTCGTTCCATTTAGTTAGTTGTCCTTAAGGTGGCTATTAATGTAAAATACCAAAAGACACTGAGGAGCCACTGAGAATTAATACAGCAAGTCCAGGACGACAGAACTGTGTTCCACTTCCTGCACTTCTGCTGGGGATGGTAGGAAGTGTAATAAGGGGTTAAGAAGCTGAAAATTCTGAACAGGTGTCACGGCTTAGTGGAGGCTTGGTGGTGGCGTAAAACATTGGAAATTCGTAACAGAGCCTCCTCAGAGAGAAAAGATCCACATACGCCCACCGCATTTATATTTAGATTTTACGTTCTAAGGATGTGAAGCTTTTCGTCAGCTGAAGAATGTTTCGGTTTTTAGCAAACACTAACAATCCAAATGCAAAAATCTAACTTCAGGTGTTTTGGACTAAATGTGTCGTGAATTTAGAAGCATTGATAGTGTCTAAAAGTTTGCTACACAACTTATATCTAGTGCAAATGGGAAAACTTTAAATTGGATTTCAGTCTTCAGATGATTTACAGGTCAGTGAACTTGGTAATATATGCTGTAAGGAAAAAGGAGCAGTGGCCATTAGGCACTCACTAACATATTAAGTAAACAGTACTGTAGAAAGGATAGTGAGTTTTAAGAAATCTTATTTTTCATGGTCTGTTTGGAGTGGAGGAGGATGTTTTAATTTGAGTGATACTGAACCGCTGCCCAAATACTGTGTTGAATCTATTCTTCATGCATTTAAAAATGAATGAAGATGGAAAGCTTTTCTTAAAATGTTTTTTTTAATTGAAGTACAATAACTGAACTGTTGATTACTTAGTTGTCAATGACACAAATCCCTAGAAAGGGAACCTAGGAGAGTCTAAGCAACAGGGTAGGGGTAAGGCAAGGCTAATAGATTTAACAAGGAAAGAATAAAAAAATGAGAAAAGAAATGCAAGTGCAATTCAGAATAAGGAAATGAGCACTATAGTAATCAGTTCAGTACTGTGGAAGCTGTGACTGAATTTGGAGTATATAAATAGACTGCTATAAAAGGAAAACTGACTGGGTCTTAAAAAGCTGCTTCATAACCCTACTATCATGTGAGAAGAAAACACCATGTTGGAATGTTGCTTACTTCTTCCAGAGGTCCTGCAAGATCTCCCAAATCAATTGTCAGGACTTTTGGCTCATGATACTGGGTATAATATGTGCCCTGCACCTTGTTTTGGTAATACAGGAACTATAGCTTTCATTGCAGTTGTTTCCCTTCTTCATGCTGAGTCTTCAAATCCTTTTTTTGGTGTTGATCTCAGATTAAAAAAAATTCAATAGACTGGAGCAGATCACCAGCATATTTAATGACATCTGTATCCTCTGACTCTGGAAATAGCATGCACGCATCTGGAGCTCATATGCAACAGAGGGTGCAACAGAGAAGCTCCCCCTGTCTTTTTTAGACATCAGGAGAAACTCACGAGGTGAGTTCAAGCTGCTGAAACTTCTGTCTTCCTCTCCTGCCCTTAACAGGTCCTTGATTTAAACCCGCACCTCAACATGATCACAGAGAAGAGGTGGTGGTATTTCAGTTTGGTTTTGTTAAACCGATACTTAGAAATAAAACTTCTCTGTCCCTTTAGACATCTCTTCCTAACTTGGCTTCATAGGGCTGGAGCTCATAGGGCCATTCTTAAAAGGATGTTATGAGCTGCTTAACTCATCTACTGAAGAACTAGAAACAGCTAGTGTGTGAAAGAAGTTATTAATTGAATTTGTCCCTTTTCCAGCTTTAACTTTTGTTGGCTGGCCCCTTTCAGTCCTGTTATAGATTCCCACACGCGAGGGTAGCAAAAGTAAGGCATGAGGAGGTTTGCAAAACTGTGTGAGAAAGTGGGCGAATTGATCCTCCCTGTATACGCTCAGGCGGCCTTGGACATCAGCTGAAATCCTCCTGAGAGTGTGTGCATTGCCTCAGCTCAGGTTTTGCATGTTCAGCTCAAGGAAGCTGCCAAGGGTATATCCAGTGTGCGGAGTCCTTGTTCTCAGTTCTGCTACTGCTGTATTGCACAGTATTTGGCAGATGATTGAACTTTCTCTGCCTTAGTGTCTGCAGTGAAAATGGGAATAACAAATCCAAAATCAGAGCAAGGTTGTGAATTAATTGAATATCAATTGCTTTGTCGTATAACAAGTGCTAAACAGTCAAGCTGTTCTTTGTAAACTGACCTAATTTAAAAGACCTGAAAGGCAAAGAGAATATCAGTACCTCTGTGAGATAAACTTTTTGGCCCTTTTCTTCACAAGACAGCATTGAAAAGGAAGCCTAGATAACTGCACTACAGTGTTGAAAATGCGTAAATTGTTATTTCGTAGTGCCCTCAGTTTTTATACTGTCTTTGCTGTTAGATGGCCACTGGTGTTGGGAGGAGTGGAGAGGGGAGAAACAAACCCCCACTGGTACCCAGATTTTTGGGTTTGCGTGCAGGGCAGCTCCACGGCAGCTACCACAGATGGCACAGTGACTGTTGCAAGCCGCCAGCCCCTGAGCTGCTTGCTGCCCCAAACAGCTCTTGGGCTGCACAGCTGGTGTGCTACATCTTCCTGTGAAAGACAGCTCTGCGTACGTCCTGACGGAGGTCCTAACGCCAGTTACGACACTAGTCATGAACAACTCATAAAATTGTGAAATTTCATGTTTGTAGGTCTGAATTGGAATAAATTAATCTGAGGGAGCTGCGCATCTGCAGTGCTTGTAATCAGCAGGAGTTTCTGGCACGTACAGAAAGCAGCTCCGCTTTTCCCTAGCAGCATAACTTTCCATGTAGTACTCTGGCTTCTGCAAAATGAGCTATCAGAAATTTAAATCCATCAGGAATTAGTTCTGTAAACCAAAAAAGACTTTTCGGATCCACTGTAATAGTGCAAAAACTGTCAAGCCGTAAGAATGATAGATTAACTTTGCAGACAGGAAACATTGCAAATATTTTCACTTGAGATTGTGTTTTCAAAAAATCATCAAATGCCTGGTGTGGGCAGCCTGGCTCTCAAAGGTGAGTCATTTTCTATGTGTCCTTTTTCCCAGTAAGCGATACTGGAAGGGGCTAATGACCCATGCTTGGGAAAACCTGACAGTGAGGCAAGCTTGAAAAAAAACAAACCCAACTTTTTCATTTCTCACCATCTACGTCCTCCTCTTTTTCTCTTTCCTAGGTTTCTCCTGTCTCTTTGTCTATTTTCAGCTATCTTCTCTCTCCCCACTCCCAGTGCCACGACCGGCCCGTGGTGCAGCAGGAGGCACGCAGAAGCTCTGCCTGAGCGTGGCTGCAGCCTGCAGGTTTTCTCTGTTACTGGAAGATAGTAATAGCGAACATAGCTGGTCACTTTAGCTGAGCAACTTCTAGGAGTCAATGCTGACTGGAGTAACGATGGAAGTGGTTTTAAGGGGCTGCTTTGCACTCTCCAGGAATTATTGGTAGGGACTGCAGAGAAACAGGCAGAACCAGCTCCATCTCATCTCTGTGGTGTCACAACAGACCCAGGCTCTGGCTCCCCCTCCTTGGTAAAGCTGGAGTTCTGCATGCACAATGCTACTGCTCGTTGCCAGTGTTTTAACAAATGGCTTCTCAAAATTCACCCTTGAGCTGTCACCAGCCCTCTGCAGTAGAAGGGCTTGTATTTGTAGAAATACGTGGAGAAGGAGGCAATGCTGTTTGGCCAACAAATGCATGTTAAATGCTTTTTCTGGAAATGTCTATACTTCCACTCGTCATTTGAAAGCAGATTAATGTGGCACAGGGTTTTGAGGTCGGGAGGTGGAACATCATGCTTAAATATATGTATGTATTTTAATTCCAGCAACTCAGTGCAGCTTTCCACATTTAAAAAATGAAATGTCTGTGTGGCCCTTGGGATGAGTCTTTTCCAACAGGAACAGGGTAGCAGTATGCTTGAGGGCTTGGAGCTGATCACCTCCAGAATCCCTTGTAGCTTGTAACGTAGGAGTCCCCTACATGAACACATGCTGGCGTCATTTCCCACTTCTCTCGTTCAGGAATGCCAACAAACAGATCTTAAAAACCCAAACCCAGAAGTTCCCTATTAGTTGCAAGCCTTTTCTACTAAGCATTTTGCATCGTCCCCTTTTTTTCTGCCACTTGACCTGCATGACGTCCCAGCCCCTCCTGCAGCTGTGGTACTTCTTTACAGGTAGACACTATCTCAGGGATTTTTGGATTCATTCCTCTCCGGAGGTTCCTCTCCTTCCACTTGATAGGACAGAAAGAAGAGGAAAGCAGTTTTCATTTGTCAACTCAAGGTGCAGCAGAGTCCTCCTGGGCTCTTTCAGATCCGCCCCTTTCTGTGTGAAAATGGCTGGGAGGGCTCGCTTTCCCATCACCTGCCCCAAGCCCCACCAAAGGCCTGTGGGGCAGAGGGGAGGCTCTGCCTCTCTCCTCCTGCCTCTCTGCTCAGTTGTGTTTCCCCAGGTCTGCCAGAACGTGGAAGGCAGCCAGCCAAAACTGTCAGCCTGGGCTGGAAACAGCAAGGATGGGGAAAGTCGGACGGAGATTTTGTGCCAAAAAGCAGAATATTTCGTGCCAAAAAGCAGAATATTTTACCAGAGTTGCTAGCAGCCCCAACAGAGATCAGGCCCGATTGTCTGCAGTATTGTGTGAGCGTGTGTATTGTGTATGTGTGTATATATAGCCACCCACGGAATGAGACTCTGCTTATCCTCAAGCGTCTACTACGTACACGGACAAAGGTAGAAGAAAGGAAATATTATTTCCTGTCTTCCAGATGGGGCATTGAATTTTGTGTCGTTATTGTGATTGTGTAAATGAGGTAATTGCACGCACATGGTCTGCTGTAGGATCGGTGAGTGCACTTTTTGTGGTCAATATATTCAGGGACTTAGAACTGTGAGCATGAAAATATACACATAGCTGTTAAAATAAATAGTCTCTATTTTAAAAATGACCTTAAGATAAATAGTACACAATTTACTGGGGAGGGAGGAGTGGAGGGGAACATCACTGACAACTTCCTGGCAAAACGTTTCAGACACTAGAATACAGGCACCAAACTGACACAGAGATAAACATTGCAAGGGCACTGGTGTAATGAAAGGAAGAATTTGGGTGGAGCTGCCTGCTTCCAACTGCTTGAACAAAGAAACAA
The DNA here is from genome assembly GCF_030936135.1 of Gavia stellata. Taxonomy (NCBI): domain Eukaryota; kingdom Metazoa; phylum Chordata; class Aves; order Gaviiformes; family Gaviidae; genus Gavia; species Gavia stellata. The sequence goes on from NC_082600.1 coordinate 29,570,592, forward strand.
ACAAAGGAAAAAGTAACAATTTTAGTAGTAAGTTAAACAGAAAGCTAACAAAACACTTAGTGTCTTAAAATGAAACTAAGCATGATGTTGCAAAAGCACTTGCCAACTAATTAGGGCCAGATGCTGAGGAGCAGTAGTCTGTACTAGAGATAATAGATGCCTGCATGCTTTCTTTCAGTCCTGCGTAATGTGTGCAAGCTGAGGATGCGCATAAACTGGTGTATTTTCTTGGTAATTTTGAAAGCATTTTGAATAGTAAGTACATTTCAGTTAGTAACTGTGATAATTAGGGAAAACGATTACTTGAACTAGTAGTAAGTTCAAGTAATCTTTAATTACTATGCCATGCATGTGTACTAGGGGTGTCTCAGAAGTCTGCACAGGAGCTTCTCAGACATTCTCCCTGATCCTTTCCCACTTGGGCATGTTAGAAAGACTGGACCGATGACTGGTAGGTCATTGTCAGAGCTCCGTTCCTGCAGGGCAATAACCGGTCATCAGAAGGTCATCAGCAAAAAAATCCAAAACAGAGCCAGGCAATGAGTGGGTCACAGTAAGCATTCAAGGATTTTCTAACCAAAACTACCGCACGTGTAAGTACAACATGTGGTGTTGCAATACTGTGAGTCTGTAATTCTAATGCACTTACTGGAATTAGTAAGGACCTCCACTGCCTGGTTAAAATCTGTGCTTCGTAGACTGACTCTATTTCAGTGTCATCAAGGTGTCAGCCAAAAATTCTGAAGCTGCATTAAGATTTGCTGTGGAAGAGAAGACTCTGAAATGTGTACAGCTTTTGGCCCTCTTTCAGGAAGGGGCTGATTGTGGAGCACAGTACATGATGTTGGGCTTTTTTTATTTTTTAATGACTCATGTTTTGGACCTTATTCCTGTTTGTCGTTCAACGCCAAACAGAAATTGCTATTTAGGTCAAACTGCTGTTTTGGTACTAACAGAAGCAGACATCAGTTTTGTCTATGGATTTCACAGCCATGCGTTTTTCAGAGTGAAGTTCTCTCTCTAGGCTACTGCTGACATTTAGCTGTGGTGGTGGTATACCAGCTTCTAGTGCTACCTCTGCTGCGTTACTTGTGCACGCACAGTTGTGGGATATAGCTGGGGAGCTACCTTTCAGGTGTAGCTATTTTTTTTGTTCATGCAGGCTCCAACTACAGTGTCTTCTCCTCCCAGCTCCTGCTTTTGGGCCACCTCCTGCTGCCGCTGCACTGTCCTGGGCTCTTGTCTTCTCAGCTCTTCTTACCCACTGGCTTGATCCTACCTCTTGGCCCAACCCTGGCCGCTGCCAGCTCTGCTGTATCCTGCCTCTCTGCAGGGCTGTTTCCTAACCCCGACTGCCCAGGCTTACTGCTTACTGATGAGTGCCAGCTTTGGAGAGGAGCCTCAGCTCATGCCTAGCAGAGGCTTTTAGCCTGTGTTCTGCTCCATGCCTTGTCTCGGATGCTGGTGTGCCTCCACAGTGAGGCACGCTGAGCTGCTGCCCTGGAACCAGTGCCTCGGAGGCATGCATGGGAATGGGAGACCTGCTCGCTCAGGTGCCAGAAGAATTCTGGCACCAGCACAGAGGTTCCTACAGGGCACTCATCCCTTCCCATCAGGTAACCCGGTGAGTTGAAGCATCTTTGTGCGGCACAAAGTCTGCACAATATAAGCTTCTTCCCTTTACAAGAGCCACCATAACCTATCAGATGGTGCTGAGCACAGAAATTGTTAGATAAAAATAAAGGGGAGCATGCTGGTTCGGATGCCTGCTGGTGTAACTCCATGCGTGCAAGACTTCAGTGAATTTCCTTCAGTTCTTATCAGGTGAATATCTGGCTCTCCACCTTTGACTCAGGGCACCGAGACTTCTGAAGACGGATCTTTAAACCTATTTATGCACAGATACTCAGATCCTGAGCTACAGCCAAAGGTGTGGGCTGAGAGATAAAGTACAAAAGTGGCTTTAAGCTACTTTTGAAGATCTTCCGTATCTGTATTATTTTGCTTGCTCTGATTTTTAAAAAAGAGAAATGATAGTACTTTAACTTGCAGAATAGCTGAGATATGAGCTGGTTAGTAGTTATCTCAGGGTCTCTACTACCAGCTAAGGTCTAGAAGGCCAAAAGCACCTCTTAAGGCTACTATTTTCTTCCTTCCCATCCTCCTCAGGCTTTCCTGCAGGTAAGAGGAACCAAAACAATGTTGTTTTGGTTCAGTTCTGTTGTTCAGTTCTGAAAGGGCTTTGTTTTGTTGTTCAGTTCTGAAAGGGCTTTGCTCACAGGAACAGCAGGACTGAGCACAGCATGAGAATTAGAAGGGTTTTTTTTACTTACATAGATAACAAGATGGTTTCTATGAAATTTTCCAATCCCTTTTGAATTGATCCTCTTTTACAATACATATATGACATGCAATCCAACACCACATTTCTTTTTCTCTGAGCCACTGTGGTCTACCTGTCTTGTTCTTGTCTTTTGGTTTTGTTTGGTGTGTTTTTTTCTGGTCAACTATTTTGCCCAAACTCTCTGTTAAGAACAGTTGATGCCACCCTGAAACTCTCTGGTAACAGAAGGATGTTCTTGCATGTTTGACTATTTTTTCCTCTTACCACCCATTGGTTTGAGTTGATTGATACTCATTCTCTGAATTAACAGAAGTTAGTTGCAGCACCCACATTTCATCATAACTGCACATATGGTTTAGTTGTCCCAAATAACAGGGATGAGTTTTTATTTAGTAGCTAGAAAGAGGTATTTTACTGAGACTTAGAACCAGACCATTCAATCCAGAGCTACCAGCCTTTCAGTTATATGAATTTATGGGGTTTTACTGTCTTGTAACTACAGTGTTACAGTATCCAGACTCGGGATTATTCCTTTGTCCTTCCTGCAAGTGGCTGCAAGGGCATGAAGGGAGTGGAAAAGATGCACAGCTGGTCAGAAACTAATTCCCCCTTCCCATGCAGGCCCTAATGGTGGTGAAGGACCCTGGCAGAGAGGAGAGCAGACAAGCATCCTCTATGTGTGCATGACACCCATGCTCACAGCCTAGATTAACTGGCAGAACTATCTAGGCTCCAAGGCAGGTATTTCCAGCCCACGGGAATGGGCTCACCTCACTGCTGTGATCACAGCACAGGAGAAAGAAGGTGCAAACTTCTCAGCATCCCCGGAGCAGCAAACTCTGATGGTCATCTGGTGGGGAAAGTAACAATATACTGCTCAGTGCCTCAGAAAGAAGAGGTAAAGCCTACAACCCCAATGATGACCTGCGCCTAGGGGTGAGCCCTGTTTAGTGCCGCACAATAGCCGAGCCCTTTCCATCATATACAGCCCTGAAGAGCTGAACCTTGTGCTGCTGCAGCCACTGGGTTTGCGAAGTCAGGACCTCTCCCCACGGGCAAGCTTCCCACTTTGCTTCTTGCATGACCTAGGCAGTTTTCTCTCCCCTGCCTTGCAGAACTACCCCACCTCTCCCAGTCGTGTTCCCTCCTTTACTCTTCCTACAATATATTCAGAAATGCACGTGGGCTGTCCCATTACCCCTCACCTCAGTAAGGGGAGTTGGAGTAGGAGGTCAACAGACTGGGATCGCTTTCCGCCCGAACTGGTTCACCTGGATGCTGGTTCCCAGCCAGTCTCCCTGTGAGGTGGGAGAGGGGCAAGGTGAGAAGGAAAAGCAGGAGAAATCGGGAGCAGCAAGACTTGTTCTGAAAGAATTATGGAAAACAGCTCCAGGCAAGCACGCCGGTGTGGGCTGTGGTTTCTGCGTCTGTCCCTGGGAGCTGGGGTGATGCACAGCTGGCGGACAGCCTTCCCTTCCTCCTCTGGATGCTCCCTGTTCCCAGCACAGTTTTAAGGCACTGGGCATCCAACACAGAGGAGGAGGTGGATTAGGAGGAAGAGGGGCCAAGGAGCCGATTGGCAGGAGGAGGGCTCTGCCAACAGAGGACTTCAGAGACTGGCAGCACCTAACATGGATGCAGCACGGGATGGCAGCTAGTACTCCTCCTTCCGTGGGGAAGAGCCCTCTTTCAAGTTCTGTCTTTTCGCTGCTATGCTCATTGGTCTTCACCTGTAACCTGTGTTTTCCACAAAAACTTGCTCTTTCCAGGCTGGCTAGTGAGAAGGCTCCTTCCCATCTCCCCTGTGCTCAGACCCTGGTACTTGAAGGAGCTCTCCCTGCGAAGCCTAGGCTCAGCCTAACGCTTTTAAACACCCCTAAAGCCAGTGTTTTTTCAGAAGCCGTATTTATGACCACATATAAATTAGACACAGATTGCTTAATTTGCATAGGTGCCAGACACAGAGATGCACAAAACTTGCAGGTACGCCCAGATGCAAGAGGGGTGGGTGTTGCAAGAGGGAGGAGACAGGGCCCACGTTTGTGTTCCAGTGGGCATTGCTGCTGGCAGGGCAACAGGGGTCTACTGGAGCCCAAAAAGTTTCAGATCAAAGCTGTGAACGGGCTTTTAAATCTGTCCTGCTCTCCGCCTGCACTGCACCAGCACTCTCTTATCCTTTGCTTTAAGCAAAAACTTTCACTGTGGTCAAATTATTGAGTGTGAAGAAGCTGCCAGCATGAGGTGGCTGCAGAAGGTTTTGGCAAATCGGCTGAGTGTGAGACATTATGATTGGACTCCGTCAGGTTTAGCTGTGATGGTTACACATTGCCTACCTCCCATCTCCTCCACCTCACTGCCAGGGGCCATTGCCTCTGCGCCAGTGGTGGCCGAAGCAGGGGCTTGCTGCCTCAGCGCGCACAGTCCCCAGGCCAGACTCAGCAGCAAAACCGCCCTCGTCACCATCTGCTCTCATTTCCCCTGCTGCTGGGACAGACAGCACTGGAAGAGGGTTACAGCAGACACGGGGGATGTAAAGCGTTAAAAGATTGCTGCTGTTCAATCCAACAGAGCCCATCTGGCAGAGCCCTTAAAATGCATTCAGTCCCAAGATGGAGGTTTCCATTACAAATCAAGCGGCTTTAGTTTGATGCTATTTAGCAGGGCCTGCTTATAATCACAGAATCACAGAATCACTAAGGTTGGAAAAGACCTGTAAGATCATCAAGTCCAACCAAAGAAAAAAAAAAAAAACCCAAAAACCCACACCACACAACAACAACAAACCACAACCCACCAAAAACCAACCCACCCAACACCACACAGCTCCATGCCCATCAAGCTACATCCCACAATGCCACATCCACACGCTCCTTGAATACCTCCAGGGAGGGTGACTCTACCACCTCCCTGGGCAGCCTATTCCAATGTTTCACTACTCTCTCAGTAAAGAACTTTTTCCTAATATCCAGCCTGAACCTCCCCTGGCGCAACTTGAGGCCATTTCCTCTTGTCCTGTCACTAGTCACCTGGGAGAAGAGACCAACACCCACCTCTCTGCAACCCCCTTTCAGGTAGTTGTAGAGAGCGATAAGGTCTCCCCTGAGCCTCCTTTTCTCCAGGCTGAACAACCCCAGTTCCCTCAGCCGCTCCTCATAAGACTTGTGTTCCAGACCCCCCACCAGCTTCGTCGCCCTTCTCTGGACACGCTCCAGCACCTCAATGTCTTTCTTGTAGTGAGGGGCCCAAAACTGAACACCATATTTGAGGTGCGGCCTCATCAGTGCTGAGTACAGAGGCATGATCACCTCCCTACTCCTGCTGGCCACACTATTTCTGATACAGGCCAGGATGCCATTGGCCTTCTTGGCCACCTGGGCACACTGCTGGCTCATATTCAGCCGGGTGTCGATCAACACCCCCAGGTCCTTTTCTGCAGGGCAGCTTTCCAGCCACTCATCCCCAAGCCTGTAGCGTTGCCTGGGGTTGTTGTGGCCGAAGTGTAGAACCCGGCACTTGGCCTTATTGAACTTCATCCGGTTGGCCTCAGCCCATCGATCCAGCCTGTCCAATGAATTGAAAACTTGGACAGGCACTCTCTACCGAATCTGGCTAGGCAGTTTAATGCATTAACACAACCAACTTGCTACTCTTCCCCCCAGAGCAGAACAGGATGGGTACCACGCCTCACCCCTTCTCCTTCACAGCCCAGCGTTTCAGCTTGCGCCAATAATAAAGGTGGGCTTATGCTAAGGCACCAAGCTGTAAATGAGGATGTCCCTCACAAATGCCTGAATCCTGCTCTGCTACCTCACAAAAGAGACAACAGTAACTTTTCATGACTGTGGTATCTTAAACCTTTTTCGACAAAGGTGACATTCAGAAGGGGAGATCTATCAGAGCTCCGCAGACCCTTTGCTCCTGAACAAGAGGATCTACGTAGGGTTTAAGAGGCCTTAAATTGCTCACGGTGTCTTCATGTCTTTAGCTGATTCATCTTGAGTTCTCTAAGTGGAGACATGGCAGAAATTTGCTAAAAAGTCACTGGAAATTTTGCCTGTAGCAAAAGGCCAACTACGAGTAATTATTGTGAAGGCACCTGTTAACGAGTGAGGTTACTTCTTACATCCTCTTTGTTTTCATCACTTCTCTTTGTTAAGCAGAAGGCACATCGGAAATTCTGCTGTCTGAGGATGACAGCAGATTGGGGATGTGGTTATCTGCCTCCACTTACTACACTCTCAACACTCCCTCTCAGAGGCTGAGTGGGATGGCTAGAAAATAGGGAGGATGTGGTTTCTGAATTCTGAATCATGACAGTTTTCCCCCAATACTCTTATCTGTAGTAATTAAAAAATTCCAGCCTAGTAATTAGACTGTAGCTGGTCTCAGGCTCTATGGGCCTTGACACTAGCTTCTTAAATTTCAGGACTAACCAGAGTAATCAAATTAAGTTTTTTTAATTAACAGTTCTACTAAACTGATACTCAATTGGAGGCCAAGCTCAGCAACAGCATTTTAGAAGTCATTCTGTTACTTCCAATCCTGTTTTCATTTCTTCCCTGGGGAGCTACAAGTCCCACACTAATTCTTTTTGTAAAACCTCGTAGCGGAGCCAGACACAGGCTGCACACTAGAAACAGATAATGTGAGTGGAGATATTCCAGCAATTTGATCCTTGCTGTTTCAACCTGCCTTAGAATGGAGAATGGATTAGATGACCTTCAGAGATCCCTTCCAGCCCTATCTTTTCCAGTCTTCATAATTTCTGTGGAAACATGATGATCAAAAAGAGGTGGGTGCCTCTTGCTTCCAAAGATTTACTTCCAACTGGTAAACCAATTAACTACATGTGTAGTAAAAAAATAAACCAACAAAAAACCAAAACAACCCACAAAAAACCTTAGGAGGCTTCCAGAACCTTAAATATGTACCTCAGAATAGCTGAGGTCTATTTTAGCCAGTAGAGATGTGATTAATGTTTCTTCTCAGATCTGGCTAGAGCACTTGGAAAGGAACTTGTGGTAGTTTGTCAGTTTTTACCCTAGTCCTGCCTGGCTGGGGGTTTCAGCTGGTACTTGCCTCCCTTCCCTCCTGTGCCTGGGTAACAGTGAGTGAATAAAGCAGCAAATGATTAGCGCTGGTTCCTGCAGGACCTCGAGAGGTGCCTTTCGGAGATCTCTCAGCAGACTTCAGTTCTGTCTGGTGACAGGATTATCTTGGTCCCTGATCAAGACCGAACAGGGATGTACTGCATCCCACAGATATGGCCTATGAGAACTTGTGCTTACAGCCTGAAGTTCTGCTGTGCTAAGCACTGACTCCGGTGGTATGTACAGGATCAGATATTGGTGTAATACCTGATCCTCTATGTAGTTTGACACCAAACTCAAATTCATTCCTACATTCAAGATTCACTTGGTTTAATGATGACCTCGTCCAATGTTTTCTCAAGTTAAAGATTAGCTGACACATATGAACTGGTAATATTAACCTTTTTCCTGGCTATTGCTCAGCTTGTCCCTGAAATTAGTCTTCAGGCTTTGGACCACCGTTACCCTGAAAACTGAGCAATACTAAAACACAACAATCTCAAGTATTGTCACAGCACATCTTAAACTGCCTACACCTCATGGAAAAATCTGACAGATGCCTTACTAGAAATGCCTTGGTTTAGGTATGTCATTATATTTTGTTTCCTTAATACATTTCTCTGAAAACAGGGTTATGGTTTAGGATTTAATCTTCTGTGTATTCCTGACTTCAGTCATAATCTCTGTCCGCATCAAAATTAGCTGGGACATCATCTTCACAGCGCACACCAGATTCGAAAATGATCTTTTCATCATTTTTTTTTTTCTGTAAAGATCTAAAACCTAAGCAGAAAAATAATGAAAAGAGCCTACATTCATTTCACTGACGTGTCATGCTCAAAGTTTTATCATCCTTTTAAAATTATTCTTAGTGTGAATTGATTTTGCGGTATTGATTCTAGGAATACTGTTTGTAGGCAGTTACATTTTGTGCAATATATTAAATAGCAAAAAGGATCCGGGTGCCTGTATTTATAAAAAATAGAGTAATTCTTTTATACCTGTAACACGTACAAATATATAGAGAGACATAAACGTAGAATTTAAATCAATCAAGAGGTATTGCTGGTTACAATACTGCACTTGTTTTCAATTCTGTGTTCTCACTAGAAAAGATGATAATGACCCTGCAGTTGTCTTTTCCAGTGCAGAACAGCATATACATTTGAAACTTACTGGGAAAAAACACCCCATGAATTTCCATGAGTAGCTGAAAAGCTGAGTAACAAAACCAGTGAAAGATGCATTGTTAACAGCATACAGAATAAAAAAACTGCTGGCTTACACCTAAAGTTACATATTCGCTACAGGAAAGTGGTTTTAAATTCAATGTCAGAACACTGTCACCTGCCCTAGCTGAAACGGTGTCTTATCTTACATGGGTTGTATTTGAGCTATTAAAAAAAGAATCCCAAAATAAGCAAACCCACTCTTTCCTTGGAAAGTTGCTCATTGTTCCTTGCTTCAAAAGGATCCAGGAAGTGGTGGACGTATATATACCGCAAATCAAAGACAAGAGCGTGATTAATAGGCTACCTGACCTTTCCCAGGGAAAGACAGCAGGGAGGGCTGGAGAGGGCCGGCACAGGGAAGAAGGGCTGTGCAGCTGCATGGGGCTCTCCGTAGTCAGGGCAAAAACTGCATTTATGCATCTTTCCAGAATAATTTCTGAACCAGGTATTCTCCAGTCTTTTATGAGTTGTCTGCTAATGCTTAAGGGTTCACCTACATGCCGCTTTTGGGATTAATTTAACTGTAGATCAGTTCAGAAAGACGTAGCCATACGGGTTCAAGGTACAGTCATAGAAGGACCATTAGCCTAGTATAACCACATCCACTCTAACAGGGCGTGAAGTAATTTTAATGAAATTTGTAAGTTAAAAACATTACAAAAATACGTTTAAATCATTCCTGAGAACAAAGATAACGGATGAGTGAGCTAAATTGCAAGAGCTGGTTGGAATACTTCAGTGTTAATAGAGCTAGTGTTGGTACTTTAGGATAATCTGCATTATAACTTCAAAATAATTTGATAAATCTCTCAATTTATTTTGGTTGTGACTTGTTTGTCTTCAACTCCCTTGTCAATGTGTGGCTGCTTAACAATAATTAAAGCTGAACCTTATGAAATGCATTTATCCAAAATGATTTCTTAGAAATCTTATCTTCCCATCAATTGCTTTAGCCCACCTGGTATCGCAGGTCGGGACTCATCTGCCTCGCCAGGATAAAAAGAACAATTTAGATCATTTCACTTGAGGTTTCGGTGAGCACTTTTTATCACCATGAAATGCTCTAAGAATCAAAGGATGACAGAAAACTCCCTCAAATCATATTTTAAAAAGCATTTTCTAAAAGTGACTGTGTTAGTAGACTGTATTGTCACCAGAAAGCCTCTGTTAATCTTACAAAGCATCTGCAATGAATATTCATCCCCTCCCCCATTCTTATTTGCTGCCAGAAACAGCTTATAAATGCTCGGTTGAAAACTCTGCCAAATTTTGCTTTTAGGCACACTGTTGTAAATAGAGAATATTTCTACTGATTTTGGTAGAATTGCTCCAGATTTACGCGGCTGCAAAAGAAAGCCAAATTTTGCCTGGGTCTTTCCTCGCCAGCTGTCACTTGGTGCCCTGGGTCAGCACCAGAACTGCCACCTCCGGTGTCAGTGGAAGGCAAGTGCTTGAGCTGACTCTGCCCATCGTTTGACAAATCCTTATAAACAGATTTGAACAAATATTTCTTTACAAAACAAACTGGTCAGCAGGCTCCAGGCTCTATTCTCCTGATGCATTTTACAGGAAATAATATCAAGTTAGCTATTATGAAACTACCCCCTCCTCACACACACATAATTGCTTCCAGCTTGCTGATTATTACCCTTTCCTTAACTGATAGAGTGAGAAGAGAAATAAAAATATCCCCATACAGTGGGCCAAATCCTCATCTGGTATAAATCGACAAAGCTCCATCAAAGTCAATAAAACCATGTTGATTTACACCAGTCGAGGAGCTGATGCACTGTAATTTTTTTACTTGCTTTTAAAAATAAAACCTTATGTGATTGTGTAACCAATGTTGCAACAGAAACCAGCATTTTCTTTTGTGAAGAAGTCAAACATGTGCCCTCCCTTTGACTTTCAAACATTTTCACTTAGGTAGTCCTTCTATAGCTTTTTTCCTCACCTTCTGGCGGAATGCTGCTACCACCCTTTTTACTGGGCCAGCGTCGTGAGCGAGGTACAAATTGGGCTCAATGACGATGAGACACAAAATAATAATTCCATGGAGTAATGAGGATAAGGAACGAAATGTTACCACTACTCTTTTGCACGGAAGAGGGAAAAGGGCTAAGCAAAGCAAAAGATAAGAAAATTATTTCTCTACTGACATTCTCTCTGATCTCCATAACACTTTCCAGTTAGCTAACATATATTAACAGCACCAAGAAATTAGTAATTCCTACCCAGGAATGACAGTACTGTAAACTACTATTATAGATTAAGTTTCTTAAATAATCTTTAAAATAATGCAATGAGACTTACTATTACAAGGTTTACTAAAGCTGATAGAAACTGTGTGCTCTGCCTGGACAAATGCAGATTCCTAAGTCTTTCTTCAGTCTTCACTAAGGGCTGTCAAACACATGGTGAATTTTTTGGGAATACTCTTTGTCTCTTGTTCTGATCAAGAGCATAGAGCGACGTACCACGGAAAATCTTTTACATCCATTGCAGGGGTTCTAGGCATTTCAGTGTGGTATATTGTCAAAGAAAGTTCTGGTCTTTCCCAAAACCCTCATTTTTTTGACTGGTTGTTTTGATTGACCTGTATATTCAGAAATTCGTGATAATTTCAATAGCATCCTGGAAAATCTGAGCAATTTTATTGTTAATGCTGACATAGTTTTGTATTGGTTCAGTAAAGACTTCTAAGAAAACTTTTATTTATTAACTCTTGGTATTCAGCAGCCCCTAATAACATGCTGGTAGTTTTATTAAAGTTAATGGTGATATTTGCAGGTTCATAGCCTTTAATTTCCAATAGCTTTTTTGAATACTGTAACAGTCTAAGGTGTAATAACAAATTGCAATAGATTTTGTGCAAAATCTGGGCAAGATTAAGCTCACTTTAAAATACATATACCATTGCTTTGAATATCATCTTGAAAATCATTCTATGATGTCTGGAGTTCAGTTGCAAAGACTGAATCAGAATTCAGTCACACATTCTGGTCTCTGTCTTAATATACATTTTTTAATTCATAGGCCAGTCTGAAACGCATTCAGAATTGACTGGAAAACTTTTTATAGTAAGACTTGAAAATTTCCTTATCATATTTGGTAGGTACCACTGCACTACTTATTTTGATTCGGAAAAGATTGCTTATCTCTATTACACTGTGAACCCTTTGTTTTTGGGGTCCTGCTTTTACTGTAGCCTCCATTTTGGATTGCAGCCTTTATTTTGTAGTAAGGGTTTGCCACCTGGTTGAGTGAATGACTGAGATGTTGACACAGCGAAATCCAATTCAGATCCTTCATTACCTGTCTGTTTCCATGGCAAGATATGACTTGAAAACACGATCTAGTCCCTGGAGAAAACAGTGGTTCCACAAGCACCCTATAAGCAGGTATTTATAGGCAGGCACTCTCCAGATCTGTGCAGAGGAAATGAAAATAAAACACACACAAATTGGCAAACACTTTCCATTCAGTCAGGATTGAAAGAGCGTCCCTGCCTGTAACGAAAGGTGGTGGGAGATCTTGCCAAACAGTTCTGTCACATGTAGGGTAGGACAGCCTTGCATAACATGGGCAAGAAGTGTCAAGTCTTGCTGGGGACAAACAAAAGTTATTTGAAAAGTCAAGTCCTGTACTCCCTGGTATTGTCAGGGACAAACAAGTCACTCCAAAATGAAACCGCACTAAAAGACAAGGAACCAAAAAGAGTTTTACTTAGCTAGAAAGTGCAGTCCTTCACAGGGCTACAGTTCAGGCTTGCTAACCCTCGGGAGGCAGTTTCGGGGGCTGCGGGAGGCTGGCTTTCAAGCTGCTAGTTTAATAACCCAGAGCAGTCAAGAGGCTGCTCTCTACAAAGCTGACCCCGTTTCCTACATGATAGCAAGAGCAACAGTCACATGCCAACATCCACACTTGTGAGGCCTGAGCTTTTCCTGGAAAAGTCACAAATTGCTCTTTGAGGAAGTTGTGTCAGCCGGAATCGCAACGGATGATTTGGGTGCTGAGTCTCCACAAACCATTTGCCAGTGGGTCGGAGATGGGATACCCAGCCAGTGCAGTGCCCCGTTTTGAGGAGCTTGGCTTCAGCTTTGATTGCTCAAAGTTAATCAAAGCAGGGTGCTTCCAATGAAACGCTTTGAGCTCAGAGCTTGTTTCAGCAGAAAAAGCAAATCTAACCAGCTCCAACCCAAGGTTTCTTCCTCTGAGCACAAATCATATATGGAATAGGCGTAGAAGATTTAGGTTACGTCTCAGACATGCTTTTCTTTTTATCTACAGCAAAACTTTTATTTTATTCCAAAGTATGGCAACCAAGATCGAAAAAAAGCATGGCACTGCCTTGCCTTAAGCATGCTGAAGATTTGTGGCATCTTTAGACTGGATTCTTGGCTTTGGAGACTAGAGAAACCTGAAAGTGTACTGGATATGAAGTCAAAACAGCTTGTTACCCAACTTGCTTTCTTCCACAGAGCACTGAAATATTAAGAACACAAGCAAATAACGTTTGGATACAACTCCCTTTGTTTGTGTGGAGTTGCATTTGTTTGTCTGAAGCCAAACTGGGTGGATAATTTTGCATTCTTTATCTTAACAGTGAATTGTGCGGTTCTGAAATGTGAGTAAGATAAGATCACAAACAAGTAAAAACATGTGTAGGCTGAAAAATCAATATGTTTCAAAGTAACCGTTGAGAAGCAAATTATTCCTGTACTAATATGCTGAAAACTAGGTTTAGGGATTCTGCTAGGGCTGATGATAGTATTACTAACAGATAAAGCAGTATTATAAGGAATTCAAGCTGCCTTCATAGTTAGATGTTAATCATGACATCACCTAAAAACAAGGTACTCAAAAGGCTGATAATGGTAAACTGCAACTTGAGAGATTTTTTAAGCTTCTCAATCTTAGCATAATAATTAGATCTTAACAACTGTAGCTCTTTTTTATCACTCCTGCTGAGGTCTGCTCTTTCCACTTACCCTGAAATTTTCTAATGTTAGTTGAATTATTCAGAATAGCTACTCTCTTGCTAAGATGTTCCTGTTTTTCAGTTCAGGACTCAACATCATTGTCACTGAAGAGTGGCAGAATTCCTGCTAACTTAATCACATTCAGACCTATACTGTGCCTAACATCAGAAAGCCATTAATAACTAGCTTATACCAACCAAAGTCTGTTCTGTTGGTGATGACACATCTTAAAAATAGTTTCCTCCAAATGAAATCTACATTTCTGTACTGAATTATTACTTGCTGGGAGTCACTCTTTCAGTAACACTTACACTTTGCTGAAACAAAATGCCCTCGTTGCCCTTGAGAAACACCTGAATAAGCCCTGCCTAATATGATACGAATCAAGAATAATTAAAGGCAGTAACTGAAAACTGTAGGCTAGGAGCAATATAAAAATTTCCTTTGCCACCAGAATCTGACTTTTCTTCCTTCAGCCCCTGCTTCACTGAGGGCATTTAGGAATGGTGTAGGACTCGAACACTCGATTTTTCAGACATAATCCTCAGAATCCCCAGTCTCTGTGTCTGATACGTAATTCACTAGGACAGAACTAAACATCTCCTATTTATATTTCTCTCTATATGCTGATGTCTCCTGAGTGCTGGCTTTGTCTACAAGCAAGCCACACATGTAGTACAAACATCTGTGTATTTATAGCACAGAATTCCCCAAATTCTCAATCACCTCAGCAGATGATCGACACTTAAAAAGCTACACATGCAATAGCAGTCTCATCCTGTCTGCAGGTATTTGTTTGGTCAACAGCATTCTTTAGAGAAATGTTGTGTTGACAGGAAAAGGGACAGGTTGTTGAGCTATGAGGCTGTGGAACAATTGTGGTAGGCAGGACTCAGCAGCTACAAATAGAGCAGTAAACCAAGACGGGTGTCAGTTCAGTCCTTCAACAAAGCCAGAGTGACTCAAGTAGCGTGTCGAGGCACACCTTACAGAGATTTATCTGCTTAGTTCTACATAAAAGTATTAAAACAAAAAACAAGGAAAAAAATCCAGAAATCAGCAGAACTACATCTTCCCAGTGAGGATCATACTAACGGTGCTTAAGATGGAGTTTGGACTAGAGGCCTCAACTGAGAACACGTGAGAAGCTCCCAATCCAGTTTCTTTCGTTTCTGTGAGAAGGGAGAGAAGTGCTGATTAAAGCAGTTATGTAACTTAACAAAAGGAAAATCCTCACACATGATGTTAAATGGCAGAGGAAAGAGAAGAAATAAAAAGAAGAATGACCTACTTTTTAACCTATTTAGCAACAGCTGTAAATATTTTTATCTACATGGCCCTGAAGTTCCAACTTTATTTTCTTAGAAGTTTTTCAACAGCTGTGAAATCACTTGTTACTTGCCAATTACAGTATAACTTTGAATAATCAATGTCCACAGCCGTTCTAGAAGAAGAAAAGCAAGGTGGCAGCTGAGAATACGTGTTAAAAGGCATGTTTATGACTGGATGATTAAGAGCAGCAGTTGAAAGGGATCAGGGCTAGAAGCAAAGGTAAGGCCAGAGACAGTAAGTGGGACTGGGGCATACAGGACAAAAATGTGTTGTTTGAAATAAGGTAAAAACCCTTGTAGTAGTGCTAGGAGCCTCACACATGCAGTGTGAGAAGCCACAGTAATTTCCCAGGGAGTGGGGCTTTCTAGCCTGCAGAAATGAAACATTAGATCTGGTCAAATTTGGCAATTTTTGTTAGAATGTGGCCTGGTCCTGTTCTAGGAAGACTTACTGTGTTGTGAATTGATCCTATCACTTACAGGTCAATAACTCCTAACTCTGTCTTTCCAGTGCATTGCCAACTATTAGCTCCACATCTGGGATCCTCCTGGAGCAGTGGGAGTTTGTTTAGATCCCAGAACTGGTACCCCAGCCTTTCTGAGTTCCCAGTGGTCCTCTAAGTCCCTCTTACTCCTCTAACCCAAGCCAGGACATGCTGTAGCCATCTCCCTGTTTGCTGAGGCAGCAATCCACAACCACGTATCCTGGGGGAAGAGAATGCACGCCTGGGGAGAGGCTGCGTAGTACAGGTGGGAGGAGGTAGCCTCCTGAGAAAGGGAGAAAGGGGCCAGCACTTGGAGGAACAGGAATCTCACTCCATGGGGCTCTTGCTCAAGCCATTCAAAGGTTAGTCCTGTTGTAACAAGTCCATTTTCTACCCCATGGTAACACCGTTCAGTGTGTGCCATCAATACCTGTGTTGGTGCTTTAAACGTAATCCATTGAAGTCCATCATGTGTTATACTACCAAATTGATGGCTAAAAACCCCACCTAAGAGCTCTGTTCAAAAAACAAAAAAAAAATCAAAATACAAAAATCAAAATACAATGTGGCATTAACAAAATCCAAATGGAATTCATGCAGTAATACAGATGTGGCCTTTATTTTTTCTACAAAGTTTAATGTGGGCCTAGCTTGAACCGTACCATAATATGCATTACTTGTTATGAATAAGAAAACCACTTATGACAGAGTACCCGATGGCATCTGCCATTACAAGTTACTTAAAAGCATTCTTAAATACTCTAAATATCCCAAGGAACTGTGACTCCTTTTTTTCCCCTAAAAACATTTTATAACATCAGAGCAAGCTAACTTTTGATGTACACTACTGCTGTAAAACTGGATATGACAGTCCAATGCTGAGCTGTGTTTCTGATTGATAAGGACACACTTAAAACAATACTAGCAAATTATTTTTCCTAATGATCTAAATTATTCTGGAACTAGAAATTCAAGGAAACTGTAACATGTTCAAAGATATGAAAAAAACCCCAACAAGCTGAAAAGGACAACATGAACAGAAATGTTATAAATCTAATATTTTTTAAATCGAGCAGTGAAAAGCAAGGTGAAACTCACCTTGTACAAATAACATTTATATCCCACTTTCCTTGCAGATTGTCAGAACAGGGAGTCAGCTGAATCATTTGGTGCATAATCTTTTTCTTATCTTTCCAGGAGACAAAGTTCACACGAAGCGATAAGGAGATGGAGCAAATTAGGAGAAGGTGAGTGCTGAAACGATGAAAAGAGTACTTTCAAGCAAGTACCTGTGTTGCCTTTTAATTTTTTGGCTGTCGTGTTTTCATCGCTGTTGCTGCCTGACCTTCCAAAATATGGTACTGATGAAAATCCTTCTTTGAAACAGGGTTTCATGCACCTGCGGAAACAGAGGACAGGACGTGATAATCATTTATGCCAGTGAAGCAGCTTTAAATCAGCTGAAATCAGCATCTCTTTCAGGTGTCCTTGTTGTGTTCCCTTCTCAGTCAAACCTGGAAAGAGACTAGCCCACGTTTGGAGAACCTTAGCCATTGTTTCATTTTGCTAAGCAAGCCCTGAAAGTTTATGGTGTCTCTAGATAAGGCTTTTTATGTGTTACCTACTATCCTTTAAATGACTATGAACCTACCTCTGCACTATTTAGGCTGCTTGCTCTACTGGCAACCAAACTAGTTTAGTTTGAGGGTGTGAAGTCCTCTTTTCCTCATAACTGGCATCACCTATCTCATAGATGCACATTGAGTGTTCCTCCCACTAAACATCTGATTGTCATAAAAGGGGAAAATAACACTTTCTTCCTGGCTTTAGAAGTCACTATTGGAGTCTTTGAATTAGTGTGTCTATCAGGACGACAAAGGGGTAGTAGCAGCTCCAGCCTTTCCTCTAAAGTCTTTGTAAATAAACAGACAGTAAGCAATTTCTTGTTCCCAAACCCTGTGCTTGGTCCTCAGGCCCATGCAAAGCCCCAAAGGGCTCTTTCTCTTTTCTTTCATGTTCCTTCTCACACGGGGTAATACCCAGTCAGCCCCGGGATTTGTAACTAGTTGTAAAAGGGCAAAGGTTTTACATGACTCTAGGCAACAAGAACACGAAAACAAAATTTCCGTCCCCTTGCTCTAGGCAACTGCTAGACAGAGGGTTGTTTTTTTGTTCCGTTTTGTTTTGGGGTTGGTGGGGTTTTTTTTGATCCTGGAGGCATTGCCTTTGCTTTTAATTAATTCACATCAGCCTGGGAAAATCACACGTACTGCCTGGACTACTTCTTGCTCAGGCCTTCAGATTCAACCCATTGCTTTGGATAGCTGCTACCTCAATGTTTCCAGAGTTATCACTGTACAAAGACACATATGTCAGAGCACCCTCCAGTCAGCCTGAAAGAAGAGCCAGTAGGCCAGCCAGCTGTATAAATCAAGTATATGACTGTCAACAGATTAAAGCCTTTTGATGTTGATTATTAACAGTTTTTGACATTGTAAAATGTTGACTCTTTTTTATTACTCCACCAGTTCTCATTACTTCCTCACCAGACAGAAGCTTAAGAGCATGTCTGTATAAAACATGCAACAGGAACTCTAAAATGATACCTGGGCTGACTCACTAGAGACCAAGGAAAAGCAAACATGCCCGAACCCTATCAATTGACATTAAAAAAATAATAGTTGCTCAATGCTGATTCTATCCTATCCCCAAAGACGAAGAATTAAAAAAAAAAAAAGGAAAAAAAAAAAGGAAAGGTACAGTGAACATTTTGTTTAACTATCTTGGGATTTGTTTTGTTGTTTAAAGAATTAATTAGCTGCTCCTAGCCCAGGGGGAGCTTCACCAAGGCAGAGGCACTGCAGAGCAGGTACGTGCTGCCCATGCCATTTGTTTCTTTGCCTATGTCCTGGAGTCAGAGTTCAGAAGTAGGGAAGTGTAGGCTGTCTCAGTGGGTCCATGCCCTGCAGAGCTGTTCCTGGAGAAGTGAAAATAGTTATAGCCAGGGCAGTTAAGCTGGCTCTAGACCTGTTTTGAAC
Organism: Gavia stellata; assembly: GCF_030936135.1. Classification (NCBI taxonomy): domain Eukaryota; kingdom Metazoa; phylum Chordata; class Aves; order Gaviiformes; family Gaviidae; genus Gavia; species Gavia stellata. The sequence goes on from NC_082600.1 coordinate 29,589,094, forward strand.
TATTGGAGTAGTGCCAAGGACCTGGCTCAACTGATAGATTTTGTTTTCAAGTTGCATAAGTGCAAGTAACCTGCAAGACTTGATTATTCTTTTAGTACAATGGTTAAGTTCAGATAGGATTATTTAAATAGAAACTACAATAGGACCCGTGTAAGCATTTTTCATTTTGCCTTAATCACCCTCCCAGGTGCTGCATCCTTGCTTGTAGGCCTTTGGTTTCTGATCCTAGAACTGCTCAAGTGTTTTCACATACCGAACACCAGTGAATATTTAAAGATCCTGCTCACAAGGGGTTTGTGTGTGTGTGTATTCACTTACTTCTTCAGAAAAATTGAAGATCATATTCATCCATATTATTTTTATTAGGAAAAAATAATCAGGTTTCATAATGAACTAAAGAGTAATTTTAGCATGATTGAACTTATGGGGGTAACATTCTCTCCTTCTGGATAGTTTTTCATCTTAATGCTCAGCCTACCTTTAACTTCTTTAGACTTTCAATCCCACTAATGAGCTTTTCTTCTCACAGATCTTTTGCAAAGGCTTTGGAACATACTTGTATGGGGAAAATACTTATGTCTTGAAATACATGACTGTCACTATCTAAAAGGAATTAATAAATTACATGTAAGTATAAAGAAAATAGCATGTAAGTCAGCTGATAGGGTTGAATTTTTAGCTTTACTGATACTATAGGAGGAAAGCATATTGTATCACATATTTCAGATACTTCAAGGCAAATCTCCCTTTGGTGGGACAAGCATATACTTATACCAGTCATCTGATGGAGAATTAGGCAGAGTTCCTACACAGGCGAAGTCCAGACAAAAGGAACTTAATTCCAAATAAGGCTAAAACTGTCTATGCACAAAGCTTGTGCTGGCTCACCTAGATCACTTTTTACACCTACTTAATTAAATACCTTTAAAACTCTGTGTTAATGTGCTAATATAATGTTTACACTTTGTTTCTCAGTGTGCCCACCTTACAATTCCCACCACAGCAGCTAAACTGATGCCAAAATAACTCTAGTTAAATTAGTTCATGGTCTTGTCTGCATGCAAAGCTCACAATACATCTAAGAGCAGGATTTAGGAGTAGACTGTGTTAAAGAAAAGAGGAGTCAGGAAAGTTCCCTCCTGCATTCCCTAACACTGTGAAACCGTAACAATTTATGGGGGCTTTTATCCTTCCCTAGATTCTTATGAATTGATAGTTTGTAAAATAAAGGGACAGAAGGGACAGCTTTGAGTTTACAAAAAAGGATGGTCACATGCACAAGGTCTATACACCATGGAAATATGAAAGACGAGTTATATAGATTAATTCTGGTTTAACTGAAGAAACAAAGCCCAAATTATTCCCGGCAGCATTTTGTTGTTTGACCCCCACTGGAACTGATTACATTTTATGACTCCCAGTGGAAGGACCTCTTAACTTCTGAGAGGTTTTATATATACCACGCACCGATGCTGAGCGCTGGACGTGATCCGGCTGGTATACGAGGAACAGCGCAGCTCGCAGTGCTGAACCGAGTGCATCGACTAAAGTGGCGGCCCAGCCCCGTGCCCGTAACACACACGCTTCAAAGCTTTCACGTGGCTTGGAGTCAAAAGACACTTCCTACCCAATTTCGGCAAAGGCCTAAAAGGCGGAGAGGGCCGTGGGCCTCCCTTGGGCAGGGCGTGACCTACTTCATGGCGGGCCACCGCAGCACGACTGTCACACCGGTGCCGGTGCCGGTGCCAGCCACAGCAGCTGCCGCTGAGGCTCCTAACGCGCCATTTGGAGGCACACGTGGGATGCGTGGAGGAGGTCGAGGTGCCAGACTGCGCGGCCTTTCCGCAGCAGCCGCAACCCCGAGCCTTATTCCTTGGGCAGCCCGCCTGGGGAGCAGCGACTTTCAGCCTCCCATGCACCCCCTGGAAGACGGGCCGGACAAACTGCGAGGGCTTTCCCTAAAACGCCTCCTCCCGCCGACGCTCGCCTCCTCAGCCTGCTCGGGTTAAGCTTTAACCAGCCACCTTATCTACAGGCGAGCACGCAGACGCTCGGCCTGCCACCAGGCCACCCCTAATGAGCGGCTTGCGAGGGGCTTCGTCGTACGGCCGCCATCGCCCACGCAGAGACCCCGCGGCGGGGAGAGCGGCGACCCCACTGCCCGGGACCCCCGCCCGCACCCGCCGCCGCCAGGGGGCGCCCTGGCCGGGCCGCCTGCCTCCGCTGTGGGCCCGGGCCCCCGTTCTCAGCGCCCGCGGCCGGGTTGCTGACAGGGCGGGCGCCCAGGGGCAAAGAGCCCCAGGCAACGGCCTGCCCTGCCAGCCCGGCCTCCTCCCGGCCGCCCGCCGCCCAGAGGTGAGCTGCGCTGGCAGCTGGAGGGACTCGAGGCCCCGTGGTGGCTGGACGTCCCTGTCCTGCACCAATGCCGAACCGCCCACGGTTTAGGGGGGCAGGAAAACAGCCAGCCCTTCCCAGCCGCAGTGGAAGCTCCCTCTGCCGCCCAGGTGCCCTGGCGGTTCCCCGGCTGTTAAAAACCGGCTGGCGTGGAAGTGGCCCCTGGCCTCCTCCGCTCTCCTCAGAAAACGCCTAGTTCCCAGGAGTGTTTTTCTTCCAGATCCCACAGTTTGTGCCAAACCCTGTCCAAATCCCACTGACGGGCCAGCCTGCGGAGCTGGTGCCCGCCCGGGTGGCAGCGTCGGCCTAACGCTAAGATAGAAAATGGGGGGAGCGAATTAAACTTTTCTGGCAGCATTTAGTCATTCACACAGTCGGACCGAGCTTGGCCAGCCGGAAGAACACTGCTTCTATTTGCTTCTGCAAAGTCATTTGGAAAGTCACAACTTTTTGTAACCAGGTTTTATGTGAACATTAAGAAGAATTTGTATGTGTAGGCCTCAGAGGTGGGCTGTAGTTACAGGCTGTTGTGGAACTCCTCGAGAACATGACCATCGGCACAGACCCAACCTGTGTTTCCTGGCATACCTTTCCCTTTTCTCCTCCTGATTTTTACGACAAACTGTCCTCCTGCCAGGAGATGCCTTCAGACTATGTGAATGAAGTATTATTTGGGGGGGAAGAAAGTTTTTTATTTCAACTTATGTCAGCTGTTAAACATTTTTATCCAAGCATGTGCGCATGCAATATGCACAAGTATTAGATAATGCTGAGGTTGTAACTCCTTTTGCTGCTAAACTCTAAGTTGCACAACAGGCAAGAAATGGAGAATTGAGGTCATGTGTATGCCTTGCATGGTTAAAAACCCATCTATGAAGCAGGAAATTCTCTCACTGAACTTTAGTTTTGTCACAGAGGCACAACACACCCACTCACAGACATAAGAAAACAAAAATCAAGGTAGTTCAGGGCAGTGATGGGAAGGCATGGACATTTTTAAACCTGATCTGACCTTTTAAACCTTTCTCCTTGGTACTGACTGTAGTGGGGGTACTTACCATGATAAGGTACAAAAGAACCATCTTGCACACTTTCTCCTTTTTCTCATTATTAGCTGCCTTTCTGTCACTGCACCTCAGATGAGTCAGTGGTACTGAGTGTAACTGAAAGCTTTTTTTAAAGGAGGGGTCTAACCTGTTGCATAAAGTAGGTATTAGGCAGAGCTGTAAGTGACCTTTTCTTTTGCCCTAAAGGAGGCTTGCAGTTAAAAGTAACTTTCTGATTCCTGGGGGACAACGGGATGGTCAATATGCTGTTTTAAGTGTTACTGTCTCTGTAAACCTGGATTTACATACAATTTTTTATGACATTCTGTAATTCTGATAACTAGGGTGCAAACTTTTAGAAAGTATTTTAGCCTAAGATATTTCACAGACTCATAGAATCATTAAGGTTGGAAAAGACCTGTAAGATCATCAAGTTCAACCATCAACCCAACACCACCATGCCCACTAAACCATGTCCTGCAATTCAACCTTAAACACGGGTACATTTAGAGATGCATAACAATAAATTGCATCACTAGAAAGTGTTCCTATAGAACAATAAACTATGTGGATATAAGCATTTTTACAACATTATATCTACGTCCATGCTGTGGCGTTGTACTGAATGAGGTCTCGGGTACTATAACTTCCATGTGTGAAGGTGGTCTTAGGATCGTAAAGTCTTGCCTTTGCTTTTTTGTTTAGGAACTTATTGGATGACTGGAAATTACAACCAAAATAATTTTCAGTTCTTAATTCACAAGTTACTGAATCTTTAACAATTTCATTCTATCACTTGTTGAGCTAAATTGGTATCGGTAACAAAAAGGTTTAAATTTTCTTCCTTGCTATGAATGCTTAGCATTGTATAATTAGAATTGTACGGTAACAGTCATACTAACTTTCTAGCTGTCCTAAGTCTTCCAAACCCAGCAAGACCAAAGCACACACTGGATTTACCACCTTCCAAGTTGTTTTTCCTTTAGTTCTTCTCTACGTGCATGCTTTGTATAAACCAGACCCATTTACAAGTGCCTGACTTTTAAGAAATGTAGACATTCTGTCAGTATCTCACTTTCTCTTGGGTGCGAGGCCCCAACACGGGCATTGTGGGACAGTGGTGTCCACTTAATTCATGCCTGTGCCTGGAGCTGTGGGAGGAGGGTCAATCATCATGTAGGCTGTGTCTCAGGAGCTCTCCTTTTGGAGGATCTCCTTTGAGTATAGCATTCCCCTAAGGAATATATCCTGTGGCCATGACGTAGTATGGTGAGCTCCCCTCCAGCTTTAGGACTCAGCACACCAGGCTTGGATCACTCTGCTAGCACCCTGTTAATACAAGCAGTTATGGAAAAGCAGTGTCCTGCAAAGGCATGAAATCAAAACTGTAGCTTATTTTGTACCCAGAGCAAGCTACCACGTTACTCCAGCCTTCATCTACCTGGGCTGAAGTGGTAACCAGGGTCTAAGCACATGCAGGAGCACCATGGTGGGGCCATTTCACCTGCACACACCACAACTCACCCGTCTGTTGTGAGGTGGGGAGGCATCCAGAGTCCCCTCATCTAGTCAGGCTGAGGCTACAGCAGCTACCGGCTTCTTCCACAATGCTCTTACTTGGCATCTACCATCGGAATAGTGCCTAGACAGTTAATCTCTTTGCCTCATCCTTCCTAAAGCCCTCTATGAGAGATGAGTAGCAAGACAGAGGAAAATAAGGTGGGGGCCAAAGGAGTCCCACATTAAACAGATGATAAGTAAGTCAGAATATTAGTGACAATCGTGAGTCATCACATGTGTCGAGTGACTGACTCTGTGAAAATCCAACATGGTGTATATTTGAGCAGAATTACATGTTTCAGATCGGCTGGCTCATCACTGTAATCTTTGACTAAATAACTCAGATCAGCTACTGGGCCAACTTCTCTTCATGTGCTCCTCAATGGAAACTGCACTGCATGGGATCTCTTTCAATATGCAAGCAGGTTTGCCTAATCTCAGTATTACTGAAAAAAAAGTTCGGACTCTATAGTCATATTACAAAATCATAAAGTAACATCCTTGAAATTACCAGTTCTACTCATCAACTGGACAGAGAGGTATTCAATATAAGTAAATCAAATAAGATGAATGCAAACTTAGTAAGTAAATGGTAGATTAGTGTTACGCAGTTCGAGAGTTCTCAATCTTAAATTTGACTGCATGAAGAATATCTTATGGATCCAGAGCCAGGTTTCAAGCTGGCTGATGCAGGATGTTTAAATCTGTTGTAAAATGCCATACATCACTCCAGTAGTGACAACGCGCGTATGTAGCAAAAGATAGCAAATTCACCCATCATTCATTCAAAATCATTCATCAGTCATCATTCATTCTAAATATTGGTTAGCAATGAGACATTCAGCATATTTTAGTGTCAGAAAATTACAGTAGTGTCAATACTCTGTATGCTGTGCATTACAACTGTAAGAAAGCAAATGCAGTACCAATCCTCTCAGAATTTAAGCTGGTTTCAGAGACACTATTAGGAAACAAATAGTGGTTTCACAACATCATTTTATTGTTTTGTAATCAGGTTAGAGGCCAATCATACGTGGTCGTTGCTGCAAAGTAGATGAGATCAGAGTTCCTCCCCACTAGTATAAGGTTATCAGCTTAAACACCTTTAATAGCCTTTTCTGAGAGGGAAAAAATAGGATATGATTAAAGTAAACTTTAAAGGAACATATCTCTTCATTTCTGGAGTTGCATGGAAATTAAACATGAAATATCTGTTAAAAGCAGTGAGAACTGTATGTCTAAATCTTAATAAACTGTGAAAAAAAAATGAAGAAGATGGAATGCCTTTCTGTAGAATAACTCTGATGATATAAGAAACATGCCAGTGTTCCACAAGGGCTTTGTTGAGGAATGGGCCCTGCTGTATTGGGTGGTACTTAACCTCAGCAATAGGCAAAGCAGACTCGGGCCATGACTTTCTGCCTGCTGTGATAGCCGCAGACCCAAAGATTTTGTCTGCATTTGCAGTAGTGGAATGCTTGGGTTAAGACTATTAAGAAACTACCAACAATGTGACTATACCAAAAATTCACTGACCACAGGGATTGATTCTCTACCTTTATTTGTGATGCATGTGAAAGCAACAAGTGCTGAACGCGTCCAGCAGCTGCAGAATAAGGAACCTCTTATTATCCTTGTGATTACAGAACTGCTTTAAAAGCATGTTGAAATTCAACTGAGCTAGAATGAAGGAAAAATGAAATGTGTTGTGAAAAAGCATCTGCGTATCTCTTCCTTTTTTTTGACTGAAGTATGTTGTTTATAAGCGAGTATGTTATTAAAAACTGAGCATAGCGCTTTACAGCCAGTAAAAGACAATAGACCAAATGTTACCGTTACCCACAGCTGGAGTGTATTGATAAAACCAGCACATTGTCTTTGCTCACATAGTTTAAAGTCTAAATAAAGATATATGATCAAAAGAGTAAATTGGCTCAGCAAGGTGGCGGAGAAAGGGCAAAAGGTGAAAAAAAGCTGTATCGGTAAGTTATAAAATGCATAATCAGGTTAATAAGGTGTTTTTGCTGGGTGCTGTAAGCTTTAAAAAAGTGATCTATGGTTTGATACAGAAATGCAGGATTTTCAAAACAGTGTTTAGAAAGAAAAGGGATGATACTATCCCCCAAAAATGTACTCAGTGCATTAGAATGAGTCGATGCTTACATATATGTTATACTTATCCTTTTTTACATGCTCCAGTCAACTGAGAAAAAGGTAGAGATTATTGATATTATGTCATTTGACTGAACAACTCACTAGCAATCTATCATTTACACAAATAAGTGCATTTTTCACATTTATCTTTTCAACAATTATTAGAGTTGAGAACCTAGCATGCCATTCAAAGGCCAAGGAAGTTCTTTGTGAAGAAATCCAATGAATTTTTTTCTCTGACTTCAGCCAAACCCTGAGAGAACAAAGTGGCAACTTTGGGGGAAAAATAAAAAGAACAAAAAAGCAAGTGAGCAAGTGGCTAAACATACTCTGCAGGAAAAACTCTCACAATTGCATGATAATACAGGTAAAACTGAGTAAAATTTTTGCTTTTGCAGAGTTCCAAGTATATGATTTGACTAAACATTAGTTATTCCAATATAAAGTCAGGTGTGAATTTAAAGTGGCAGCACTCTAGTAAAATAATTCCGTGTGCTCTACTTGTTCCAGAATAACAATAGTCACATGTGGAATTATTTGGTAACGGATATAGCTGAATACATATTTTGGAATATCTGAATAGATATTTTGGAGCATCTTTGTGTAAACCACCAAAGTTCTTGGTGGTTTAAAGACAGGAAGAAATACGATAGGACAAGGAAAGAAATCTGTGATAAAGCAGGGAGCAAGTGAAAATAAATAAAAAATTTGCAAATTGTGGGGAGCTTTGAAGGAGCAGCTGGGGGGCTGCCCCAAGCCTGGGCCGACGCTGCCCCTAGGAAATTGTTCTACCCTTGTAAAGCATAGAGACCAAGTGTTTTATAAGATTATTTTATGTTCCCAATACAACTATTTTTGAAGTTCTATAAATGAGAACTGCAACCTCCCTAGCTACAAAACTCCACTTAGTATGGCTGCTAGTGTATAAGTCATCTTTTAAAAAGAAAGCAGCTGCTTTTTTGCCGCTTTGTGGCAAAATCCACATCAACAACCCCACTGAATGTCGTCAATAATCCCATTCTTGTATCTTGAATAAAAACTCTACTTTCAGTGATGAATTAAAAACTCCAAATTATTGCAAAAATTAAACACAGTGTAAAAATACAATAAATATTCCCATGGAAGGAAAGTAACCTCTTTCTGATTTCTCAGAATTAATTTCCATTGAATTCTCAACGCCCACTTAGGAGACATTAGCTGTTGTCTTAAAAAGCTGTTCTAGTTCCTGCAGACCTTATTGGGAGCAGAGTCAGAGCCTGGATTCGTGGATTTTAAAGAACAGAGCTGGATTCAGAGGTGAAAACTAAATGAACTACTCCTCTGTATCCTAAGAACATGAAAACACAGTGCAACCCTATTACTCAATGAGGATCTCTTCAGTGGAAAATCACGGAGGGAATAATGAGGGGGGAAGAACAAGAGGAGGAGGAAAAGGTGAGAAGAAAAGAGAAAGAGGGCAGGAGAGAGCAAAAAGGAGAAGGGAAATTGCTTTTGATGTCACAGTTCTATCAACTCATGCATTTTTCATGGGTACCAACTAGTGCTAAAATAATGCTGTGCTGACAATCCGAGCATGAAAAAAAATCACCTGAGTTCCCAAACATCATGATACTGGCTTAAAAATAATGAGATTTACAAAAATTTGAAACGCAAAGCTTTTCTTTCCCTTCTAATTTGTAAGCCTTTCGGGTTTGTATGTTCAGGCTTTTCTGTGAAACCTGAGATTTAGAAATGCAATTATTTTTAAGGAGACCTGAGGTTCCAATTTAATCACATCTGCTGAAGAGCTAGAGCTTGAAACAAAGCTAAGTGTTGCAAACTCTCACTGTAATCATAAGAGCTGGCAACAGTAAATGTCATAACCATGGCATACTGTACAGTTTTGATGCAAAACGAACTAAAAATTACCAGATGTTAGATACAAGTGCATTAACTCAAGTTGCATTTGTGCCCTTTGCTAGAAAATCATTAAAAACTGAAAGTGAAGCCAACTGGCAAATGAAAATAAACTGGTAGGACTCGCGAAATAACCTGTTTTGTAGCTCAAACTTCATATTTTGTAAACTTAACTAGAAGAAGTGAGCGTTAACATTTCTCCGTGCTTTTGATTAAAACCTGATCACTTTTTAAACAAAGTAATTCATGGATTGGATGTAAACATTCTTTTAGGTTTTAGTCACACAGGCTACAGCAGTGCCGATCGTTGCCTTTACTTGCAGAGGTAAAGAAAACAACATATGCACAGGTGCAGGAAACAGCACAGCACCTTTATTTGCAGGAGCTGCATTTTAAGTTGTAAACTTAAACTATTTAGATATCAGCCTTCAGATATTATTCACCTCAATAGTTTTGTGAGGTTTCTACAATTATTCTGTAGATTTTTCATGCAGGTGCTGAACCTTGCGATGATGAACTATAATGGACGTGGACTTTCTGTGGTTTTCTGTCTTCAAGCTGGCTGGCACTCTTAAGAACATAATTAACACCCAGATCTAATTACCAATAGCACTGTAAATGCATTAGTGTAAAAAAAAAGTGGTGAAAAATTAATACACTAGTAAAAGCATGTAGTGACATTTTCAGTGAACTGGAAGAAAAATGAGGCGCTGTTAAGGGGCCCACGTACAACTCTCACGCGCATCTTACTTATACGTAATCTCACTTTCAGCAAAATATATCCCTATGTCCCTGCGCGCTCTGATAGCAGTACAGCCCTCGGCTTTTGGGCTGTAACTGAGAGAGAAACGTCTCCGGAATTGCACTGTCAAACGCCGAAGCCGCTGTGGCTCAGCCGCGGGGAGCAGCCCTGCAGGAGACGCGCCTGCCCCTGCTCGCAGGGCAGGTCCTGAGGGCAGCGGATCGCTCCGGCACCGAGCGGCTGGTGGTCTCCCAGGGGCTCGGCGGCTCCTCGGCGCCGGTTTCGGAAGCGCCGGTAATGCCGGTGGCAGGAGGCGCGGGCGGGCAGCGCCGCAGGCTCGGCCGCCCTTCCGTGCCGTGCCGCGCCGTGCCGTGCCGTGCCGTGCCGCCCGCAGCCCGGCCCGGCGGGGCCCGGCCCGGCCCGGCCGACAGCGCCGCGCGGAAAGAGCCGCCTTCCCCCCCGCGGTCAGCCGGCCTGGGCCCACCCCCCCCGCACCGGAGATCTCCGGCTGATAATTCAAAAATGGAGGATGCGCCCTCTCAGCCATTAATTAATAATGTAGCTCGCTGTCTTCCTGTGTGACACACGCTGGAAGGCACCGAGCGGCCAATAAAGATGTAGGGGAGAGTAGGGGAAGGCTCCTCCCCGCAGCTCTTCCTGATTGAGGGCTTGAAGAAGTAGATCAAAAACTTCCCAGGAGCCGGGGGGGGCAGAGGAAAGGGCAGAAACGCGGCGAGGGGGACCGCGCTTCGCACCGGCCGAGCAGCAAAGGCAGCCTGCAGCCACACCAGGTGGGCGAGAGGGGAGGGACCCCCCCCGGAGCCCCCCGCTGCGGCAGGCCGGAGGGCGGGCAGCCCCCCGCGCCGCTGCCGCGTTATCCCGCGGCCGCGGAGCCCGGCGGCGGCCGGGCCGGGGCGAGACGCGGGAAGGGAAGGGCGAGGACCCCCATTAGCAGCGTCCCAGCAGGAAGGGAAGGAAGGGAGATAAGTGGTCGGCGCTGCCCCTCCTGGGTGTTTGCTTTGTGGGGAGGAGGAGGAGGCGGAGGCGGCGGCGGCGGCGGGGGAGTGGAAGTTGGTGTCCGGCCCGGCGTGTGTGGGTCAGAGGCGGGGGAAGGGGGTGACCCCGGGGCAGGGGCGCCGGAGGAGACAAAGCGCGGCGGCGGCGGCGGCCGGGGTATCCCCGAGCCGAGCACGTTGCGCGGCTGGGGCGGGGGGCGCCGCCTCCGCCCGCCGCTCGGCGTCATGGCCCCATTGTGAGGCAGAGGGAGGCGGAGGCGGGTGGAAGGATCCGCCGTTCGCTCCGCGCGCAGTTCCAGGCAGGCAGCGGCGTGTCAGGCACACAAAAGGCCGCCGCGCCGCCGGCGCTTTCTCCCGCTCCTTCTCCGGCTCCCCCGGGGGGAGGGACACGCCGGGCCCGCTCCCTCCTCCCCGGGCGGGGGGGAGCCGCTGCCCGCACTCCCTCACTCCTTCCCTCCGTGTTTGTTTTTTTTTTTTTTTTTTTTCTTTCCTTCCCCCTCGAAGCGGGTCCCGGGGCAGGAAGCGCGGACTGGGGCGATGCCGCTGCTGCACCGAAAGCCTTTCGTGAGGGAGAAGCCCCCCGCGGACCTTCGGCCGGACGAGCGCGTTTTCTACTGCAGGGTCACTAACGAGATCTTCAGGGACTACGAGTAAGAGACAACCCCCGTGCCTGTGTCCGTCCGTGTGTCCGTCTTGTCCCCCCTCGTCCTCCGGCGGCGGGCAGGCAGCGGTTTAACCCCCGAACGGCTGACACCTGGGCGCGCGGGGAGGGGAGGGGATTCCCCGGCAGCGCCGCGGGGAGCCCTGCCGGTGGGGGTGAGGGGGGGCGCGGCTGGCGCCGAGCCCGTGCCCTCCCGAGGGGGGTGGGGGGAGAGGGCGGATCTCTCTCTCTCGCCCGGGGCAGGGGGAATCCCTGCTCCGCGGCGGGGGTATCCCGCGGCCCCCTCCCCTCGCGGGGAAGGAGGGGAGCCGGCTCCTTCCTCACCGCCCCCCCCCCCCGCTCCTTCCCTAGTGTCGCCCTCGCCCCTGCCCTCGCCGGGGAAGTGAAAGTTGAGCGTGTGGGAGGCGGCGGGCGGTAACGAGCGTCTGCCGGGCCCGGGCTCTCCCCCTCCCCTCCGCCCCCGCCGGCAGCCGCGTGTCGGCGACGGACGGCACTAGGCCGCCCCGCGGAAGGGGCCGCGCCGGGCCCGGGTTCAGCCGGCGCCGCGGGGCAGCGGGGCCGCCCGCTCGGCATGTGCCGGCCGCCCTATTGTTGCGGTAGCGGCCGGGGGGGGGGGCGGGGGGTGGCTCCGCCGGGCTCGGCTCCCCGGCCGGTTCCCGCCGTGGTTAACCCCTTGTTGCTGGCCCTCCGCCGGGCCGGGGTGTCGCAGCCGCTGCGCCGCCCAGGGCCGCGCTCGCCCCGTCTCTGGGGGAAGCCGCCGTCTCTGACCCGGTTGGAAATGGCTGGCGGGCCCGGCCGCGGGGCAAGCGCGGCCCCGGCGCGGGGGGTCGCTGCACCTGTCCGGTGGGGCGCGGGTCCCACAGCCGGAGCCCTCCCTGCCCGGCCGGGCGGCACCGCGGCGGTTAAACCGGCCTGAAACCGAGCGGGCACACCTGTCCCCTCAGGATCTCTCTCTCTCGTGAGGTTTTTCTCCCTTCTCCCGTCCCTTCCTTCCTTTCCTTTTTCCCTCGTTTTTCTTTTTTTTTTTTTTTCTTTCTCTGTGTGTAAAGAGACCGATGGAAATTGTGAAATTGTCGTTAACCGCTGAAGGTGTATTGCACGGGTAGTGCCGAACTTGCTGCCACTTACTTTATTGCTTTAAAGAACAATGGATAGAAAGTATTTAGCGAGACGTTTTTCAGAAGCTGATAAATAGATGTGTTTTCACCCCCTGTCTGATCCAGCACCATCCCCGCCTAGAAAAAGGCCCCTGCATCCAAACTGTTGTCTCATTTTTTATTTTTTTTTAAAGATGTGCAGGCTAATGAGATTAAATCTGAAATACTTCTCATTTGCAGCATATGAAATTAGAGCACACCTAAATCTTTTTCATGTTTAGACTTGTTTTTTCTTACTCAAATACACTTCACCTAATAAAATTTTAAAGAAGTTGGATTAGGTAACTTTGGAGGGTAATGCCTTACTATTTCCTGGATGATATACTCTGGGGGAGACAGGGGGTGTTGAATATTTTGTTGGAAGTTTTGTATGGAGTGTTTTTGTTATAGGGCATATAAGAACCGAACGAGCAAGAGCCAACAGCCTCCTGTTTCTGTAGGAATTAAGTCCCCCTCCCTCAGCTTCCAATATTTTGAAAGCTGCTTTTCTGGTTACAATTATTATTATCGCATAATTAGATGACTCTCATGTATTTGTTGACAGAGCACTGAAATACATTTCAGGTACCTGTAGTTTTGCTAAAATTTCAGCATGAAAAGTATCCTTTTAAACATCTTTCTGCTCTCACAGGGTTTGGTGAATATTCTCAGTACTCTGACAGGCTTTTTTACACTGCAACGATGTTGTCACTAAGAAAAAGTATGAAAGACCAAATTCCAGTTAACCAAAGTTCACGAATTAAGGGATAAATTTAGACTTGTGTTCACACAGGCAATCCCTAGAAATGTCAGTCGGTGGTTAGCTCAGAGGTCAGGGCTTAGAATAGTATTTGGGAAAACTGCAGAAAACTCTGCTATGCTTGTTTTTTTGTGTATGTGGGGTGGGGTTTTTTGGTGTGGTGGGTTTTTTTTTGTTTTTTAATTCTCTTCTGGCTTTTTTGTTAGGTTGGGTAAAATTGGTGCTTTGGATTGAAAAGTTCAGTATTTTTTACTTAGCAAGGTGTCCTGGCATGTATGAGTAAGTTTAGATTAATGTTAGTTGTTTGTGGCATAATCTACCGGAGAACATAGGGTCATCCTTCAGCAAGTTTTAAGGATACTGATCCTTGTCTCTGCTGGTTGCAAAGTGATGCTTCAAATAGCTAATGTCTTCTGAAAACATTACCCATTTCTTTGCCTAAGCAAGGGTGATTACATTAATAGGGATGGGAGGGCCCACTTTTAAAAAATTGTATTAGCTGTTTCGTGAAAGAAAACCATTGTCTAAATCAGGCTTCTCTGAATCTACTTTTGCAATAGCAACTTGAATTTTTTGAGGGGAGAATTTAAAAATTAGAGTCTGACTAGATCTCAAATGGTCTGTATAGATACATATGGTAACCTGAATTCACCCCCTTCCTCAACTATATGAACATTTTTAATTACTACAAATGGTTGAGACTTAAGTTGTTTTCTTGTTTGGTTTTTGTTGTTTTTTTGTGGTTTCGGTTTTTTTACAGAGCACAAACTTAGTGTTGAAAAGCTTCTTTCATGCCCATGGCAGCTTTAGTAGAAATGAATACAAATCATACATTAGTATTTCTCTTCGCTATATAAGAAATCATTATGCTAATGTGAGTAGAATTTGGCAAGACTAGTATTTTGTAAAGTGACTTTCCTATTAAGAATGTATTTCCTTTTTAATCTGAAATACCATCGCATAATTTTGTAACTCTTTAAAAGGGGGTGCAGTGAGGTGGCAGTGTTTGATTGTATTTATCAGGAGTAACAGGAACTGGGGGAACTGATGTTCTTCATACTTGGCTCTACTTCGGGTTAGAGGAACAGACCCACAAAAGAGTCTCTGGAGCCATAGTAATAGTTGGCAAAGCAAGTGTGGGGATGCGCGAGGTGCATGGATGCATAAGAGACACATTAAAATAGTGGGATGTTACCAACAATCTTTTGACACCTTGTCTGTGAAAGTTAATAGCTGATACAGATGTGCAGTGAAAGCTACTATTAAAGTATGGGAAGTCTTTCTTGTGAAGACAGCCTGAAAAAGAAAATGAGTAGCATAGATACAGTGGTAGGAATGTTCCTCATTCTAAAACACGGGGGATAAAGAACAGTTTTGCATCTTCAAAACTTATTGAAACTTCTTTATAGATTGGCTTGTGGAATTCTTGGTTACAGTCAAAAAGAGATCTGTTCAAAAGACTTTTTAAAGTGTCCTTAGTTAAATTAGGTGGATTTTTCTGTTTTGTTGAAGGAAAACTCCTAACTTGAAATATTCCTTAATGCATAATTAACCTGTAAATATTAAGGAAGAAATCTATCTTTCTCATTGTTTGTTTGTTTGTTTCTTTTGTGCATTATTTTGTAATATGTTTTATTGACCACTTCTGGAGACAAGGCAGAGTGCAAGAACGCTTTTGTGATCCATAATGGCAGAGTTGGTCTTCCGTGATTATGCTCCTACCATAGACTAAATAGATTATATATTAGAGGCCTATAGGGGCTTCAGGATTAAAAATAAGTTATTACAAATTAGTGATTCCATAGATTTTTTTTTTTTGCCTGCTTTTTCCTCTCTCTTAAATGTCACTTGCTTAACATGCCTTTCTCATCTTTTCATTCTCGGATATATAATTCTTCTGTTTATAAAAAGAACACCCCCCAACTTGTTTTTAATATATGCTAAGAAAATGAAAGTAAATAGTTTGAAACAAACATGTTCTTGAAACACAGTAAAAATACAGTAGAACTTGGGAATACTTGGTTAGTTCAGGCAAAAGGCATCTGTCATCTCTAGGCTGGACTGCAAGTAATTTATTTCTAGCTTCTGTTAATGAACTGCCTCCTCTCAAATACCTACCAAGTAGCAGTGTTAAACTACTTCTCAATGATTTGCTGATAATTTTGCTGTTTACCTTGCCTTGCATGGAAAACTAACTATATAATGTAAATGAAAAAAGACATCCAGCTGAGAACTCAGCATTAATTACTACTACAAAGACAACTAGGTTTTTTTAGTCCTTGCTCCTCGAGTAGTTGAGCTGATGTGAACATCTTCACCAGGGTGCTGCAGTCCCATTTGACTTGTCACAGGCAGATGGGACCATGCAAGTGAGCTTTGTGGATGTGTTTTGTATGAACTTCCTTCTCCATGTTGTCAAGAGTTACAGAGGTCTTGAACCAGTGAGGAAACCCCAAAGACAAAGTAATACCCTAGATAAAGATGTAGATAAGGCTTCAGATGTGATGTAGCAGCAGATGCACTTGCTGTTGTGAATTGAAGTTGTATGTAAAATATGATCAAGTGCATTATTACTCTTTAAGTAAAGAGTATCGCTGCTGCTACGGTTCCCTTGGTTTGGTAGCTGTTCTGTCTGCTCTTTGTAGATCTTTTTTGATAACTGATGTGCACCAGAGAGAGGCAGGGACAGAAAGAGTTGTACAAATAACATCTAATGTTACACTGTTGGGATTTTGTTTTCTCCTCTCTCTCAAACCAAGTTAAAGTGAGATCATTAAAACATCGCAATAAAACTGTGTTAACAGACTAAGCCACATATGGTTTTGATGTGCTATAGGTAATGACTAGCTAAAGACAAATAATGCTTTCAAAATCAAATGTAATTTTTTTTGCACAATTTTTTTCCTTCTCTGTAAGTTCACAGGGGAAAAAGCCACACAAAACAAAAGAGGAAATGAGGGAGAATGAAACTAGATACACAAACTACTCTTGTATGCAAATGGAAAAATGTTTTCCTCAAATATGTTTCAGTTAAAGTAATCTTAGAATTTTGCACTTGTAATAATCATGGATTAAAAATTTTTAGAGATGGGTTTGTGTGGGGTTGTGTTTTTTTTTTCCCTGTAAGTTCAATGCTGTTGCTTTAAACAGCATGACTGCCCGGTGTCCCCTCACAAAGAATAACAGCAGCTCTTAAAGGGACACTGTCAGTGTCAACCTCAGTCTCTCCCTTTTTCTCTGCTCTCTCTCCCCCCCCCGCCCCCCTTTACTTTCATAATTTTTGAAAATTATGTTCTAGTACATTTTTTTAATAACTCTTAGGGTGGTTTTCTCTCTCCTGGCTGAAGATAATTACCAAGAACATATTTGGCAAGTGAGACACAAAGATATGTGTAGAGACACACAGCTGCATGAAGATTTGAGTAAATGTTTCTTTATCCATTGAAGTCAGTAAGACTACTAAAAATTACTGTGAATCTAATACAGAAGTATTGAAATGTAGGGCAGGAATAGACCTGAAGAGATCATGTTTTATGTATTCCCTCACCTAAAAAAAAAACCAACAACCAACGCAAAAAAAAACCCCCCAAAAAACAATAACCCCCCAGATTTTTGTCTAACCTGTTCTTTAAAATGTTTAAGTAACTATTCTATAAGATACTGATTCACCATGGTTGACAGCAAAAAAAAAAAAAAGGAATATTCTGTCCTATGCACAAAGAATGACTGACTGCCATCCATTCTTCATATATTGAAGAATAATTTCTCTCATTCTCCGTCCTTTGTTCTTCTCCTTTTCTTGTTTAAAGTAAGCATACCCAAATTATTACTTAGGAGTGTTAGACCTATGTATTGTTGAATATATTAAATAGATGCAGGTGATGTAAAAACCTGAAATTTTGTAGCTATTAAATATTATTCAGATAATATATCTCTTCCTCTTCTGTCCTTTTCCCTTTCTTTCAGCTGATGTTCTTTATAAAAAGTGTCTTTCTCTCACTCAGAGGAATCCTGTGCTCATAGAGAAAGGATTATCTGATCCAGGACTCTCCATTGTCCTCAATCTGGAATTTCCATTTTCATTTACAAAATGTTATGGTTCATCTGTCCATTGCAGTGAACATCATCTGCATCAGTCTAACTGATGCACGTTTGCCAGCTTGAGTTTGCAGAGAGCTTGCAAGAAAAAACTTGAAGTGTGAACTGTCCAATTCTCTAAGCCTATTACTAGAAATAATTTGAACAGTTCAGCCCTTTTAAAAATGGGAACACTGTGCAGCGTAATTTTTTTTTGAGGAATGAAACTTCAGTATAGGTATCTCATGTAGTATGCAGCGTTCTGAAGGGACTGTGTGTCTGCCTTGAAATAGCTATGTTGAATTGATACAAGGCAAAACAAAACTCAATTTGTCATGTTGTGTGTTGTATACTTAGTCCATTAAGATTTTTAAAGGAAGGCAAATAAAAAACGTTGTTTGAACTGGGGTGTATTGAAAGATTGCTCTGCTGTCCAGTCACTAATCCATAGTATATGATATGTTTTAACATGGTTTTGTGAATTGCTACATCATCTACTTCATCTAGAAAGTGTTTTAACAAACTGCTGTTTTTCTGATAGCTGTTAAAAATTGACAGATACTAACGAAAGCTCTTCTTTCTTGATTCCAATATAATAACTAGTAAGCAAGCAATAACAACAATGTAATTTTAGCATTAACTGGAAATACAGGGAGGGAGGAGAATCAGTATTTGCTAATGGAACAAGGGAAGAGAAGAATCTGTAGGAAAAAATAGTTTAATGCTGCTTCTAAGAGCAGTGCAAACAGTGAAGGAATAAAAACTATTCAGAGAACTACTTGACATTAATTTTTTTACCTCTCCCATCTTTTAATTTCTGAGCTAGGGCACTCAAAATCTGAAACTTGTTCAAGTTTCAACATGTTTCTGTGATCTTAAGGTTATTTTATGTTTGTACAGTTTTAGACCCTCCTCTTGCAAATATTTGTGAAAGTGTGGGGGATGTGAGGAGGATATGACACCTATTAAACTCACTGTGATTATTCTTATGCATAAGGCTTCTTATATGTGAATATTTGTTTGCAGCACTTCTAGGTCTTGATACTGTTACTGTAGTCTGTAGTGAGAGGAGACTTTGGTTTTACTATAGGAATTTACCATGCCATGGCTAAAAAGTAGTCAATAACCCTTGATTATCTACAACCTGTACAGGAGTAGAGCTGCCTTTGCATTTCAGGCTTGTAAAAGAAATTTGCTGCTGTGTTAATAGTGAGCAAATTGAAAACGCTAGTCAGAACTCAACTGTTTTCTTTCTCCCCACCCTCTTGTCTTTTCAGTGATTTTTTTGAACGTACCATTCTGTGCAACAGCCTTGTGTGGAGCTGTGCTGTCACAGGTAAACCAGGACTCACATATCAGGAAGCACTAGAATCGGAGAGAAAAGCCAGACATAATCTTCAAAGTTTTCCAGAGGCACTCATCATTCCAGTTCTCTACTTGGCCACCCTTACCCATCGCTCCCGACTTCATGAGATCTGTGATGAAATCTTTGCTTATGTCAAGGATCGGTATTTTGTTGGTGAAACAGTGGAAGTAGTTAGAAACAATGGTGCAAGGTAAGTGTATTTAAAAATAAATATGTATTTCTTTTTATTTGGTGCGTGTGGGTTTTGTGTGCACTTTTTAAAACCAAAGATCAGGATAATAAACTCCATCAAACATGCCTGAAGTGAGGTGTGATGCTTAAGCTCATGATACTGTTACTGCTCCTCCCTACTTTAATTAAGAGTAGGATTGTATTGCTGGGCTTGGTATCTCTTTCCTTAGCTTAGAAGCAGCTGTGGAGGCAGGACAGCTCTCTTGGGTCTTGACACGGCAGTTTTTTGGTCCATGTGGTGGATTTGCAAAGGAGTGTCAGTCCCCTGGAGTGAGAAGGTTGGGTTGTTTGTAGGATGAGATTTAATTAGAAACTAGGTGAAACTGTGAAAGTTTTGATGAAATCATCCAGAATATAATTGATCACATAGTGTTTTGTGTACTCGGAATGGCAGAACTATTGAAAGCTTAAAGAATCGATGAAAGTTGGATTTTTGCTTTTTAGGTAGTGGCGAAAATTGTGACTGCATTTTCAGAGAAGTTGGGAATTAATCATAAAATGTTTGTAATAGGTGATTATCTGGGATTTATTGTGATGGGTTTTTTCCAGTCAGTGTTATGTTTACTTTTATATGGATGTATATATTGCAAGCGTTCTTATTGTTACCTTAGACTGATTAAAACCTTGGAAGAATTTAGAGCTTCAGATACTTTCTTTCTCATATCATTGGTACATATGCTCTGTAGTATAAATAAGTTGTTTTACAACATGTAGCTAGCTTAAGTCTTTCTTTAAAGCAGCTTCTGGGAGAAGACGAGAGAAGGTCCGTGTTTTCTCTAAATGAGTTTGCAGTTTCACCTAACTGAGGTTTAAAACAGGAAAGACTTAAACATGCTTAACTTGGAAATACCTGCAGAATGTGTGTTAAAGCCTTTGTGGGGTCAGCTGTTGCTGTTTTTTTTTTTGTTGTTGTTGTTTGCTTGTGGGGTTGTTCTGTTTTCCTTTTTTCAGGAGGAAGGTGCCAGCTTACACTGCAGAGTAGACAGAGCACAACCTATTGGCTTCTGTGGGTAGCCTGAGGTCTTGGAGTGTATACTGGGTGATAGGAGTGGGCTGGTTCAAAGTGGTCATTGGAGAACATAGTTATTCTGTATGAGTTTTTTAGTGACTGATCCAGATCTTATTTAAGGCAAATTTTGTACTACACCAGAAAGAAAAATCTGTTGATGTGCTGCAGGAGATAAGTTGTAATGAAATTTGTATGGGTATGTACATAAGGTCAGTGCTTAATAGAGAAACTTTCCATCTCTTCACTGGTTGAAAGGAGTAGAGCGGGGAAGTCCCAGTCTGCAAAGCCGGGGCAAGAACAACTTCAGTAGAGTTGCTGCTTTCTGTACAGAAAACCTATAGCCAAAGTTTGTTTATATCTTTCTCATCTTTATACTTGTCTAATGACTAAAGCCAGGTTACCACTAGTATTACAGTGATTTTGCTTAGAGAATAATTTTTTTTTTCTTAACTGGAAACCTGAATATTATGAACTGTGAGTGTGGTTCAGCTGTTGGCTTTCATTTGCTCAATGAAATGCCTTTGCTGTCTATCTTTGACGATACTGTCAA
Source organism: Gavia stellata (assembly GCF_030936135.1). NCBI lineage: Eukaryota > Metazoa > Chordata > Aves > Gaviiformes > Gaviidae > Gavia > Gavia stellata. The sequence goes on from NC_082600.1 coordinate 29,609,692, forward strand.
GTTTCCAAACTAAAGGCAAAAAGAACTTTTCCCCAAGAACAACCCTCCTGTCTTCTCTTACTTTTCTAAACTCTTTGTTAAAATACCTATGCATGTGCATCTCAGCTTTTCAAAGCATAAATGAAAAGTAGAATTATATGCAATAAATACAAGTCTGTCCTGTTTCGTCGTCTCTTGAAATTCAGAATCCATTTCACTTTTCTTTTTAGACCATCATAAATAGGCTTTTAAGTTTGCCGTAACAAAATGGTTTCTACTTAACCATGCAAGCTAAATTCTCTTCAGATAAAGTTGTGATATGATTCTATCTCATGAAGATAGTGCTATACTTTTTTTACCAGCCTTTAATTAAATCTTCTTAGTTATTCAAAAATGTGTTGAGATACATATCTAACAATTTTGCGTTTATGCTCTACTTTCACAGATCAATATATCAACAGGATATAAGCTAAATTTCTTAAGCCTTTGGGGTGGGCTAGATATAATTCAAAATACTGAAGATTCAGATAAAATCTATTTCCATCAAAAATTAATCTGTATGTTTTAAAATTGCATAGGTGTAAACTGGTGTCTGGTAAAATGAAGCACGAAAAATTTGTCTTAGCTAATTGTATGCCACTGATACTCCAGACAAATGTATAGCAGGGAGCTAGTTCAGACCTTGAATACTAAATACAGGAAACAGTGCAAATAACATGGTAGTGCAGAGGGGGTTTTATGCTTAGAAATACATAATTAAAAATACAAAGTTGGGGGGAGGTGAGGCATAGTTATTCTTCTGCCCAATTAACAGTTGACTTTGACCTATATTTTGAAGTACTACATTGGGGATTAAGTATACCGACTCATGTTACTTGTAAATAACACGGCTGTTCAACAGAGCAATTTGTGTGTCTGTCTTGTGCAGTGATGTTTTTGTGATCTTTTCTAGCAAAAATGGTCACAGTCTATCTATGGTGTAATAGCATCCTATGAGACCAACAGAATTTGGCAGATTGTGAAAACTCAGTTGTGTCGTGGTGTTGTAAACTCCTTCACTGCGTTTAGTTTTTTTCACATGTAATGTCAGCAGGATCATTTGTTATCAGAGCTCCCTGCATCATTTAACGTGAAGCCTACAACATAATGCGTGTGTAACCAGGGGTTGCTCAAGCAATTTAAGTATTAATATTTTGTAGTTCCTAACTTTGCACAGGTAATATTCTTGTAGGACAGATTGCTTTGATGCAGCTTTCTAGATTTTGAACAAAGTAAATGTGAGGGAACCCAAACACTAGAAGAGTTAGCATTTTGGCTTAATGTAAATGTTTTTATCTTGCGCATATGAAATAGTCTATAGTATTGTAAGCAATGGACAGGTATCTAGAAAGAGTAAGAGGACAAGTGCTTTGTGCAGAGGCTAGGCAGCAGATGATTTTTTTTGGAGACTGGTGGTTCTTGTATCCAACCTGTGTGTTCTGGTTGTTGCACAATCTGACGCCCCATGGCTTTTTCTGATCTTATGTCCCTATCAGGCTCTTGTGGTTTCTAGCCTTTTGTTGTGCTGCTCAGTTTTGAATTTGGCTGCTTCCGCCTTGTTGCTGAGGTCTGGCAGGAGGAACTTCGAGACTTTGGGAGATACTCTGTCTTCCTGTTGTTTTGGTATGCCTGGTGTCTTAACAGCCCTTATCAACCAGAAAGAAATTGCAGAGAAAGCCCCCCCAGTCCTATGATGTGGCTTGTTCAGGCAGTCTCTGAAAATGGTGCATGCCATTTGGTAATCCAGTAGAAGCAACAAGGAGATAATTCTGCTTGCTCTTTAACTCTTTCAGATGATGTATTGATTAAAAATCGCCAGCTTTTTTGGTTTGTATGTGTCCAGCTTTTCTGGCCAAACTGGGGCTGACTTTTCTCCAAAGTGGCAGCTGTACTATGCTTTAAAACATGAGGTGCTTGGATTCCCAGTTAAAGAACTGTAGGAGTTGTGTAACGTTTTCCTAGTACTGCCTTCATGAAAGACAAAATTAGTATTTGAAACACCAGTCAGAAACATCATATCATATAGACAGAAAACTTAATCTGAGATTAAGTTTGAGTTTCCACGGAATTGAAAACAGCCGACACTGTAAGTACTGTTATTTAGAATGTCAAATTGCTATTTATGGAAAGTAATTTATTAGAAAAGGCATGGAAATTATTCGAGATTTTGTTGGGGGGGGAAATTAGAGCAATATTTCATGTTGGCCATGGTCAGTTAAGATGTAAAATAAGCAGCTAATGTTTTAGCTCACACTTTATTGAAGCAGAGGAAAAATGTTGACCACATCGCTGGAATTGTTTCCTATATTTGCTCTTCAGAACTGAAAGTTTAAGACCCATATGATACTAGTTGGCCTTTTGTTTTTCCACAAGGAATGGCATCTCTTGTGGTAACCTGTCCATTTGTTGCTGTCTTAGTTCCAACTTTTGGGTAACTGACTTCAAATGCCAAGATGTTGAAAATCAATTTCACAAGTTTTAAGTACCAATAATAAAACACTATGGAAGGTCTACCTGAAATAACTTCAGTGAATGCCTCAGACACACCAAATAAAACCTACAACTGTGTAACTCACTCACCTGTAGGATCTGTTCCTTTCTCCTTGAAGTCAGGAGTGTGCTTTTTTAAATTATTTTAATTTGTCAGAGGAAAAACTAGATTTAAAGCATGTGTGAACAACCAGTTGTGATTTATCATCAGTGTTCTGAGACTGGACGCTATCACAAGATATAATGGCTGTCTTTATTAGGGTATAGAAATGAGCAGGGTGATAATTAGTTAATTAATCTGGAAGCTTGCAGTCTGACTTGAGCAGTGAAGAGATCTGAGGTTTTAGGTTGAACAAGTCTACTAGCTCTTCAGCTCCCCCTCCCCCGCCCTTAAAAATAGCTTATGTGATGATGCCTTCCCTTCTCCACAGAGGGTGGGGGACAACCAGTTGTTGTCCAACAATTAGTATGGAACTTAATTAAAAAGTCAACCACCTGCAGACTAAAATAGATTGCTTAAAGGTAGTGTATAAGAAGGAAGAAATCATACAGAACGTATCATACAGATATAAAAAAGGAATGTCTTTTTTTTTTCATCGAATTTGACCACTAGATGACACCACTGCAAAAGAATACTTGCCTAATGTTTGTGAGCAGGCAACATCAGAATGCTTTGAGAGAATGTAGTGTTTTAAAATGAATCTGTTTACAGAAGTAGTAGATGACGTTCTCTGTTAGGAAGATTGCTGTATGTGATCATACATTAGGTGTAGGTTAACATCCTTTCTCTGCTCTAAATGATCTGATGTTGACCATTGCCAAACTGTAGGAAATGTAGATAATCATGGAGCAACCTTGTCTGTAAGTGAAACTTCTTTTTTTTAACTCATCAATTTTTTGGCTGGTGTCCCAGTGCTTTAGGACTAGTCATAGTGGATTAACCACTGCATTAGGCCAATTAAAAGATTTGCATACTGTTTTCATCTCTGTCAGTCTTAACTGGGGCACAGGAAGCCTAGCTGATACGGAGTTGGGATGGTAGAAGATAATCCTTGTAAGAAATAAGATTATAGCTAATTTTCCAATTTTTTCATTCAAACTGGCGACATGGTATTACTTGCTTTTATATATATAGTTGTCTTCTGAGAACTAGGATAACTTAATATAAGACTACTAGGTGGTAAAAGGCAAAGTGTCTTCTATGTTTAGACTTTAATGAGTTATGGTGAATTTAAATTATTTTCTAGTCCACCAACGATTTGACACATAGGCTTCAAAACTGTCCGGGTGCAGAGGCACTGGAGCTAATGTCTACAGAATCAGAAAGTTATAGTGTGGTTTTTTGGTGGTGAGGCTTAAGCATAAGTTCCTGCATACAAAGAAAGTTTCCTACTTTATTTCAAAAGGTGAATTTGAATTCCAGTACCAAAGTTAGTGTGGTGCTTATGAAACATCAAAGCTGATAGTACTGGAGAGCAGCTTACCTATTCATAGTGCAAGTACAGTTGCATTCTTCCAGCATTGCTGTTTTAAGGATCAGTCCACTCCTGGCATGGAAAAATCAAGTTTAAGGAATTCACTTTCCACTGCCCTTAAGTCCTTTGGGATATAAATGTATTTGTTGACTAATAAATATATTTGTATTTGGCTAATGGAAGCTATGAGATGATGATATCTGGGAGAGAACATGCAACTCCTTTCTTATAAATTGCTGAACAGCTGTTACAACTATTTTTGGGCACTGCCAATCTGTTAGCGCTCTCATTTCTGTGCACACTCTCTACTTTTGTAACTGTAAATTTAAAGGTACATGTTCTGGTTTGTTTGTTTTATGATTTTGGTTTTTTTAATCAGTACAATACTGTGAATGGAAGGCTGGGCAGTCAAAACAATGCATATGCTGGTGTTAGTGCTGTCCTCATTCCACAGGAGACAGCCGATGCAGCTACTGTGTTTATAGGATTCTCTTGTCCTAAGCAAAAACATGCTGCTTACTAGTTTCTTTGAAAGCATACAATCTTACCTATAACTTGACAGACAAGTGAAGATACTAAAACTCGAAAACTGCAGCTCTTACGGTACCTCAGGAAGCCATTATGTGCATAAAACTTGTCTCCTTGTTGTGTGTTTTTTGTGTGTGCAATAAAATGTACCAGTTAGCTTAGTAAAAGATGTCACTTGTTCCTTCAGATCTTGTCTTGCTTTTATCTCTGTAATTACTTTCAAGTGTATGAGAACTGTTAGGACAAGGATATGAGTTACTGCACTTACCTGACATTTACTTCTTAAACTTACTAAAAGCTGAGAAAACAGAATGAGGCTATAGCTTTTTGGTACTTCTTGGTACTTGCTACTATAGCTTCTTGTATTACTGACTCTTTTGGGGTTTTCTGTATTCAACTAACTTTACACACTGTTAGAAAAGGTGTGCTTTTTAATTTTGGCATTTGAAAAACTGCTTTCATTTGGGTGTCTGTTTTAAAAAGCGAATTTCCTTTTGCTTCTGACTCACTGATTATTGTTTTCTTTGTTAAAAGTTGGCCTCAAAAGTATTGCAGTATTCCCTTCCCACCCCATTTGAAATGGACTTCTGTATCCAAGGGATGTTTTTTGTCTGCTTATTGTAAAGCATACAGAGGCACATTTATAACTCACCTGGGCCTTCAAGGAATCTTGGGGGGTGGGGGGGGGTTTACCTGAAATGAGAACATAGCAGAGTGCCAGACTATTATTTATATCACAGTAGTTAGCGCCAGCCAGATCAAAAGCTGTTATGCAGAATGCTCAGCTGATGGGCAGTGGGAGGTGGTCTCTCACAGCTTCCAACTCCAGCTGTGGTTGGGTGTGAAGGCCTACTCAGCATTTGGGAAGAACTTCTCCAAGTTAAGTGAAAGTGCCTATAATTGCAGGGTTAAGGTTTCCACTTGACATCCTGCTATGGCTGGTTTTTGCCCATCACATAGTGGAGTGCGGCTTCTCTTTTCCTCTTCAAATTGTGTTCTTCTGCTGCTTCAGTGGGAATAGATGGAGATACCTGCTTGTCCCACAACTTGTAATAATTTGTGTATGTGCCTTTGAGTTGCTGAGCTGAATGGAAGAGAAGTGTGGCAAGTAAGTTATACTTACCCTTAGTTTTGGGTTTTCCTGAATCACATTCACCTTGTACATGCTTCAAACTCATCAGTAGTCCCATGTCTTGCCCGACTACCTTGTTAGGTGTGTGGTTTCCCTCGAACAGACTCTCCTAGTGACCCAGTGTTCATTTGCCTAGATGTCATTTTTCAGTTAGGAAGGATAAACTACTGAAAACACTGAGCTATTCAAGAAGTTATAGTATCTCAGGGCCTCTAAATGATGGAGGATTTACTACTTCTCCTTCCTCCTCCGCTTTTGGTTGTGGCCAGTATTTGCCTCTTGCACATGCTCTAGTTCTCATCAGGTCCTTCAGTGAGCTGCTTGAAGTAGCTGGTAAGACAAAAACTTACCCAGCTCTTCACATTGGGTTAGGGTTTTTTGGGGGGGTTTTTTTGGGGGGGCGTGTGTTTCCGGGGTTTTGGGGGGGGGGGTGTTTTGGTGGTTTTTTTTGTTTTGTTAGGTAAGTGAATTGACTTTAATGGCAATCAATAAATGATACTGAGCACCAGAGCTACAAAAAGCAAGCACTGCACCAAGTAGTCTACAGAAGAGGAGGCTGAGGGGAGACCTTATTGCTCTCTACAATTACCTGAAAGGGGGTTGCAGAGAGCTGGGTGTTGGTCTCTTCTCCCAAGTGACAAGTGATAGAATGAGAGGAAATGGCCTCAAGTTGTGCCAGGGGAGGTTTAGGCTGGATATTAGGAAAAATTTCTTTCCTGAGAGAGTGGTGAGACCCTGGAATAAGCTGCCCAGGGAAGTGGTGGAGTCACCCTCACTGGCGGTGTTCAAGGAATGTGTGGACGAGGCATTGTGGGACATGGTTTAGTGGGCATGGTGGTGTTGGTTGATGGTTGGACATGATGATCTTACAGGTCTTTTCCAGCCTTAATGATTCTGTGAAGTACGTGGCTGAAAGGAGAACTGGCAAGGGGATGTTTCCCCCTTTTGGCAGTGTTGAACTGTTAAGTCATCTCTGCATCTCATGGAGCAGCAACCTGAGGCTGCAGGTGCAGTTTGCTTTTGTACACCTTCAGCCTGCCGCTTCCTTACCATTCTTCTGGGAGTGACAAGGTTCAGTCCTACCTTAAAGTTATCTGCTAGTTGTGTTAAGCTGCTCTTCAAAGCACAGCCCAGAATCATTCTTCGATAGAGAGACTGATGGAGTTGGGTTTCCAGAGAAACTATGTCCTATGCCACAGTCACCAGTCAGTGGTTCTTGCCCTTAGATTGCTGGAGTCAGTTATGTTCTTTGACCTGTGCAGTGGACCAGTCCTTCCTGAAATTCATGGAAATCAATGGAAGATCTCAGGTTTTTGTTTGTTTGTTTCATTTGAGAGAAAAGGAGGTGTACATTGCTATTTTAAAAAAAATTCATTGGTGATACCTCCTCTGGCTTTGTGTTTAAATCTTCCGGGGTCCTGTGTTGTTCTTTTTCTTCAAAAGCAACTGATTTAATTGTATAGGCTGAGCACTTCTTGGAACCTTTCCCATAACATAAGAGGACCTCAAAGAGCTTCGATTCTGAGCTTAGCAAAAAATAAAGCTGTAAGCATAAAAGCTGTCCTTGGGACAGGTCAGAGGACCTGTACCCTGTTGTTGATAGCAGCCTGTAGTGCAGAAAGAGGTGTGCAAAACTGTTGGAGTATGGGGTAATCCTTTGGCAGGTTTACTGTTCTAGCTTTTGTCTGTCAGTGTCTGAGATAAGAGTTGCTGGGGCTATTGTCTAAAAGTTCATGATGGCTCTATTCTCAATTTATCTGATCCTTTTCTGAATACCTTTGGGATTCACTTAGTGTGGCTGTAAGCTTTTTCACAATACTTACTGTTACTTGAAGAAAGTGATTCCTGGCTGAGGGGGATATTGGGGTATGTATTTATTTACTTTAATGCCACTCTCTCTTCAGATTGAGGTGCCCCCGTTCTTATTTTATGGGAAATAGTGAGTGAGTGTGGTTTGACTTTGACATAAGCTCTGTAAAGATCTTAAGGTATCCTTTTTAGAAAGTATTTCAAGTAGTATGCGTTACTTGAGTGTCTTGCTTCAGCTTTCAGCTCTGCTGTTTTATGTGCCTTATGATATAAAATAAGAGTTGTAATAAGTGAACTCGGGGAATGATTAGGTTATTGAGAAGAGCAGACCTTCGTTCGCACTAGAAGCAGAGTGTCTTTGCCTCTCTTAGCCCAGGGAATTGGCTGCTACTAGCTATGACTTGACTGTAGCAACGTTAAAAAAAGTCTTCATTCGTAGATTATTATTTCTTTAATGCCAGAAGGAATGGTTGCATCACTTTCTTTAATCCCCTGTCTATCAGTAACCATTAAATTTCATTGGATTATGCTTTTACTGAGCCAGGTAATGTGTGTTGCACTTGATTCCTTCCCCAAAGATTTCTGGTAATTATTTGAATGAAGGCATAGAGGATGGAGAATCACTTGCTTTCTGGGATAGCTTATGCCATTAGTCATTCTCCCTGTTTAGTAATAAAAAGGAAAAAAAAAAAGCAGCTGTATTGGAGATTTTGCTACTTACTGAATCAAGTGTATAGAAGATACAATTGCTGTTCCTACAGAAGGAGATGTGATACCCTGTAAATTACAGGGCTGTCCAATGGACAAACAGGTAAATTAAGTGTTGGTAAAATACTCGGTGACTAAATATTCAAGTCTCTTTGTCCAGGAGGATTGTTTTGTGTGCGTGTGTGTTTTTTAGCCTCTTTGTCCTTTCATGGCATTAGGTATCGTACGTTGCGATTTAGCTTTCATGTGGCTGTTTTACTGTGATTGCAAATTTAGTGTATATGTGCTCCCTCTAGTGGTCTTCAAATAGTAAACAAATTAGAAAAAGTGCCAGTAGCCTTAAGCATTGGTGGTTTTGATTATTTTCCATTAGAAATTAATTTGAAAGTGTTTTTTAAATTGAATTGAACTCTCTAGGAAATACATTTTATCTGAAACAAAAGTAATTCTACTAAGTTGTCTTTTTTAGCAAGTAATCTTTGCTGGATTTAAAAAAAGCAGCCAAATAATGCACATTGTGCCATGCAGTCAGCTCCACATTATTTAGTATGAAGAGGAGGCTGTGATGTTCCGAATACTGGAAAACCAAGATAGTGTAATGATAGACTTCTCTCTTAGGACTCGGCCAGAGTCTGGTGCTGGGCCAGACCTTAATAAGCCTCGTTGGACTTGGACTTAATTTGTGAACAGCCACTAGGCTCTGTCTCCATTACATACTTGGGTACTTTTGGTTCTTTACACGGAGTCTATTTAGATTTGCACAGTTAATTAGCTTAGGCTCCACTCACCAGGAAATGTGTCTTCCAGACCAGCCAGCTTTGGAAATGGGGCTGGCTGCGTTGGAATGGCAGTGTGCCTGTGGTCAGTGAGTCCAGTGGACTCAGGCTGCCTCTGCATGCAGGCGGCTCTGGTGTCCCTGTGGATAATTAAGCATTTGTCATATATAAAGATGTTAATAGGTTGGGGTTTTTAAATTATTTTTATATTTTTTTTAAATAACACATCCTGCTGGAGCATCCTGGAGCACCCTCGCTGTTGGAGAGAGGCTTGGGGAGGACAGCTACAGGCACTAACTGTGTTACTGGTCCCAGCTAAATTCACAAGTGAATATGACCTAAGATATTTTAATGTTTTCAAGTTTCTTCCCTCTGCCCCCTCTTTTTTCCTCCTCAGTGTGTGCAGATTTTGAATAGTACTGTCTGCTTGGAGAAAAAGGTGTTTAAGAAATATTTTGACATTTTTTACTTTTTGCCAGTGTTCAGTTCAGATAGAACACTTAGAATTTGTCTGTCATAGATTTGTTGGGGTGGTTTTATTTGTTTTTAACTTAGGTGTGATGCCATGCTAATTCAAGCCCTGTGCTTTATGTATTCTCTGTTTTACTCATTTCAAGTGACAGTGTGTGGTGCCCAGAGAAGAGAATTATTATTTGTTCTTTCTCCCCCCACCCTTTGAGCTTTTAGTGGTAGTATGTGACAGCATCCATTGACTGCAATAGTTAATTTTCATGAAGCAAACAAGACTTTAGGAGATTAAACTAAAAAATACGAACCATGGAATTCCAGAAAGGGGTGAGAGTTAGTGGTTAAGAACCAGCTATAATACAGTTGCCCAGCATGAAGTGTCGATTAATTATACTTTTAATATGTAGTTAATTCTGCCTCTTATAACTAGCATTCAGGATGGCAAAGGGATAGACTTGTTTTGTGAATTGTGTGCATGCCAGATGGAGCCTTAATATGTGTCAGCAGATAAATGGGCCATTATTAAGATTAGATGCATAATGATCATTTCAGCCTTGTTTATTTAGGTCATCAACAGCAGTAGAAGATGATCTCTTATGAGTAAAAATACTTCGGGATCTGAAAATCTTTTGCTTTTCTTAGACTGCTATCAAAATAAATGTAAAAGGCTTCATGTCTAGCTTTAAAGTAACACATTAAGTTAACTTTTAGTTTACTTAAGTGAGAATGGGGAAAAAAAGTAAAAATTCACAACCACAAATAATTCTACCAGTGACTTGATTTGTTGTCCCGAGTAGTGAAGCTGATAGCTCTGTAAGCAGATGAATTTGTTCATTTATTAGACGGAACTCATGAAATTAATATTTTACCTAGTATTTCAGTATAAGGCTCTTAGGTATTTACTTATTTAGTAGACAATACAATGTTCAGTTATATATGTATTTTTAAAATAACATCTGCTACAACTTTAGACTCCTTGCACTAGTGAAAGACTTTGGTAATAAAAGTCTATGTTTTATTTCAGGTTGCAGTGCAAGATTTTGGAAGTCATAGCTCCAGCCCATCACAATGGAATGGCAAACGGCCACGCCAGCAGCACTGACGGAGACACAATTGTCATCAGCGACAGTGATGACTCAGAAACACACAATAGCTCTGCACAAAATGGGTAAATGATACTTTCACAGTATAAAGCATTTGGGCTGGGTGGTAATGAGACTGAAGCAGACGTGGCAGTGTCTGACTGAAACAAATTAGTTGATCTGTATGGATCGTGAGTGTTCAGCCAGCTGAAGGTGACAAGCTGAATATTCACAGGTGCCAGTTATGCTACGTGTAATCCACCAGAGAACTGTGTGTTGTGAGAAATGGAGTACCTACAGAATAATCATTGTTAATCTGTTTGGAATGACAGTGTTTTCTGTTGAGAGATGATGGAAGAGCCATGTATGCCTATCACTAGTCCCCTCTGTGCTGCTATAGCTTGGAAAATGCATTCATATTCTACATTTTTACAGTCTGGTATTACTTAGCGTGATGTATTACCTCACTTCCATCATGGGGCTCAGAATTGAGATTGCCTTATAATAAGAGGACATGCTCTTACTGGAACTCTCTGAAAAGTCTTTCCAGAGACTTAATGTAAATGTAATATAAAAAGGTACAAAGCTTTCTTCATTGTGCATGTGTCCATATAAATATATACCATTGTATTTCATGGATTTGATTATGATTGTAGGTGCAGTGAAACAGCGTGTGTCTTGTCTTAAGGAACTGCCTGTAAGCTTAATAACATTGAATAAGAGAGCTTCCTGGCAGTAATTGTGGTGTTTAATTTGGAGTAGGTCTTTACCAACTGGTAATTGAGCTTATATATGCAGTTTATCCTAGCAGTATAAGGCGAAGAAAGATTTCTGTGCTTCACAAGCATGATGTTGATGAAAGAAGAGGGTTTGAAGTGGGCCCCAATCTTGTATCTAGCAACATACAGGATTTATATGAATTGTCATTGACTTTGAGATGTCACATGGATGCAGAAGTTATTCTCATTGATTGCTGCATGAGGACTTCCATGTCCTGACATGCCTTGAATAACTAGGGTGGCGCTCCTCACTTGGCTAAGAAAATAACATGGGATAAATAATTTTTTTAATTCTCTGCTGTCTCTTGAAGGCAGTGTCCAAGCTGTTCATGAAGACGTCCTACATCTTTGAGAAAATAAATGCATTTTCTATGTTCCACAAGGCATATGGCATTTGAAAGGAGGTTATTCTTGGAATAATGCAAGCGTGCACAGAGCTGACTGTGGGATTGATCCCTTTATATTGCTGTCACTCCCATGCACGCAGAGCTGGTAGTAAGACTGAGTCTTACACTCCCAGTCAGTCTGTGGCTCTCCTCAGCTGGTTACTTAATTTGACAATGCAGAGAAGGGAGGGAAAATAATTTCTTTCTCTTAGAAGGAGAAATCTTGTGAGAATATACAAATTTTTGAAGCACTGTTCTGTGGCATACCTAACTAACATTTATGCTCCAAGCTTAAATTGCAAACCTCTTACGGCTTTAAAATCCTTCCTGGAAGTTTTAAGTGAGTCTTTTTTTTTTTTTTAACAAATGCAAGAGTGTAATAACACTCCAGTTAGTTTCTGGATATGTTCTGGGTATGTGCAAATTTGGAAAGTATTATTTGCTGTACCTGTAAAATCTGTCTGAAAGTAGAGCATTGTTGTCAATTTTGGTATATTGGCATCTAAGATTCTTTATACCCTTACTCATAACAGTAAGAAATACTGCTGAACTGAATGACATCGTTTTGCAGCCCTAATCCTTCAGGGACTGTATTTTGCTGTTTATGGAGAAACTTGGATGTGGAGGATATGGATGTTATTTGCCTTGGGACCAGTGTCAAGTTGATATCCGCAGAACCACAGTTCTGCCTCTGTCTGCGCACAAATCTCCAGGTTTTGAGACCCAGCCTTCATGCAAAGCTGCAGTGCCGTTAAACAATGGTACAGCAGATGCTCTGGGTGTTTGTGAGAGAGGGGGAGGGGAGCACAGCACAGATTGATGGGCCATCTGCAAATATTTTTCCTGAAGAATCTGTAAGGCTAGAGAATCTTAACTGAAAATAGATGTCATTAGAGATCCCAACCTTTCTCTGACCCTGCTTCTGTCTGCATGGGGCAGAAATAGCCACGTGTTCTGTACAAGTGTTCCTGCTGACCTTTTTTATTGTGTTCTGCAGCAAAAGCTGAGGTTGTATAGAGATAAAGAGGCCGGGATGCTCTCACTCCTGCACTCCCTCAGAAAAACAGGCTGTGTTGTAAGGCCTGGGTTGCAAAGCAAAAGGTAGCAATCTTCTTAGATCTTAAACTGTTGATGCTATACCCTGGCACCCTCTAGTATCACAGGATAGTGGTTGTCATAAAATAGCAGTGTTCATACCTTAAACTGCTAGACTTAGGGGTAGGGTTGAACTCCTGCATTTGCTTTAGCACTCAGCAGCAGACTGGAGACTGAGGGGCTTGTACTGCCAAACATGTACAATACTAGCTGCAACTTAATTCATGGCATTTCTTCTGCCAGGGCTATGAGTAATGTGAACCATCAACCACATCAGAAATACCAGAAAAAAAATTTCTTCTTGGCTTGCTGGCTGGTTTGTGGCAGTAAATTTGGATGTTACTTCATTTCAGATTGAATAATCATCTTTACTTTGGGGAAGGGTTAATTGTTTCTGTGAATTTTGGGATGCAAGCACACGTAACAGTAAGCTTTTAGAAGTAATGCCAGTGGAACCTTACCATCTAGATTTTTTTACCACCTTCAACCTAGTTTTCTGCCTCTATTTGGAGAAGAGATTATGAACAGGATATTTCAAAAAGTGCGGTATAGCTTATCGTTAAAGCTATACCATGTCTTTAGGAGAACAAATCTTTCTTAATTTTTAAGTCTTATCTTTCCTTTTTCCTTTCTTCCTTTCTCGCCTCTCCCTCCCCTGAATCTAATAATAGTGATGGTAGGTCTTAGTCCACTTTGTATTCTAAGGAAAGACCACAGTACTGGATAAAAGGCAGCTGAAAATTTTCATCAAAAGATTCAAAATCAGGATTTTGTTGCAAAATCCTGTTGTCTTGTCCCTAGAATGGTATCATCAGCATGCTGTTTTCAGTCTTCAGGTTGCTGTATTTCCATGTTGAAATTTTAGTCAGATTCCAGGAAATACTTGCAGTTCCAAATTGCAATTGCTCAGTATGAAGTAGCTTGGCAGCAGCAACCTTCAAAGGTGTGCAGAGGCCAGTTTTTCTGTCAGGATCAATATACTGACAGATTACCTCTGTGTACGGCTTGCATTAGAGCATAAGGAGACCATAGATGATTGTGTTATTTAGTAAGCATTCTGCAAGGGAGCTTTTCCCATTCCCGAACTTAGTCAAAGAGAAGAAGAAACAACACTGCCTCTGTTTGGAAAAGGAGGACAGCATTCATTTTTAGATGCATTCCTGATCCTCTAAGCCCTCAGTATTTTTCTGTGCAATTTTTCTAGTTCTGTTAATACTGCAAGATATAAGTAGCTCCAGCAAGACTCATAGGAGATAATATAAATAGTCATGTCCTGGACAAGGTCTCAAAGTTTCTTGGTAAAGCTACCTGAAGACCGTGCTGTCTGACTATAATACAGCAGGACTGTAGGCAGCAATTTATATCCAGGTCATGTGGTCACTGTGCCAAAGTAATTGAAGGGCTGATGAGATTATTATATGTTGGTGGTTCAGAATAACCTCATTCAAAAAATGCAAGACTCTGCCGGGTGCTAGGCACATTTACCTTGAGTGCAGTAGAAACTAGTATAATATGTGAGTCAGTTCCAGTTTTCACCTACTAAGTTACAAGATATTCTGTTATTCTTTCCTCTGGATCTGATGGTCTCTCAGAGCTGTCCTGTGAAGACTTGCTGTAGGGCATCTCTGCTGCGAAATGGGTCTAACCTTTTGCTAACTCTTGTGTGTTTATATAATGCTTTATAAAGTAAAATATAACAAAAAAAATTGTGACTTTTATGCCAAAGTGACTAGATAATCTATGTAATTTTTAAAGCTTTCTACATGTACTAAATGACCTTTTTTATTCCTCTTCTGCACTAAGCAAAATTTTGACTTTAAATTTGGATTTCTGGCGGAGGATTTCAGGAATATGTTAACTTCCTAGGATAATCTTTGGAAACTCAGAAACTAAGCAGAAAAAACTTAGTGTGTTTGGAAATTAGGTTGGGGCTGTTTAAATATGATCCACTGACGGTGAGAGAAGGATTTACTCAAACTAAAAAGTGAAAGTTAATGATACAAGAATTAACTACTTGATTATTCGTTGGGCCCTGCTTTCGATTACAGACAGTATCAAAGCTAAGACTCTATTAATGTATAAATAAGTTAATATACTTTTGGTATAACATTGGCACTCTGATGCCTTTTATTTTGTATCTGAACATTAGCTGTTTGGGTCCTTTTCTAGCTAAAGTCCTTCTTAGACTAAAGGACTGGAAACACAAGGGTGAGGGGATGAGTTTTTGTATTTGATACTATCCAGAAATTCGTAGCGACAGCCTTTATTACTTTAGCTTTCCGATCTTGAGGCTGAAGATGATCATGGAAGACCAAGTCATGGTATGCCCAAAATATGATGCCTTTTTTAACAAACTTAAAATTATAGGCAGAGGTGTTAAATCTTGCCAGTGGGTATACTGAATTACTTTGTTTATACAGTTTATCTCTGTTTTGCTAATATGACTAGCTGGGTGGGTTTTTTATTATTTTTCTTAAATGCTAGTTGGTCTGAGTGACTCAGCTTGAGACTTTAACTTAGATAGCATCATGCAAGGCAGACAGTGTATATCATAGTGCTTATCTGTAGGTCCAGTAGACGTGTTGCTGTTTCCAAGTCTAAATCTTCTTTTCTGGCCCTTAATTTGTTTTTAACTATGTTGATCATTTAACCATCATAAACAATTTTCAAATTTCTGGAGAAAAATAATTCTCATCTAAAATGACACTAACTGTGGATAAGTGCTGTTTCTTTTATATTTCATTTGTATGAATGAATATATTTGTTATTAGGCATCTGAATGTTGCATTTCTTTGGACTTCTATTTCACAGAGTTAGTGGGGAGAAAATAACAATTGGAGCAAATTTCATATTCAACAGTTCACTACATCTTGTGTGTGTTCTTCATAGGGATAAAGAATAGCAAGTGGTGTATTGATTTATTTTTGTTTTGTCACAGACTCCACCTTCAAGCATTTTGTAAATGCCAGAAGGACTGATGATGATATGCATAGCTGTAAATCTCCTAGGTCATCCACATAACTTCTTCACCTTCCCTTACTGATGAAATAAGATGACAGTTGAATTCTTCCTGAAAAAGCAATATGACTTTTGATTACAAATTACCACCCTAGGAGAAGTTAGTTCTGTTGTTCAATAGCAAAATGCAACATTATTTAAAGAAAATCTCAGTTGTTGAACTCTATTCATGAAGCCTGTCCATAAATATACCACAGTATTTAAAATATATTGTCTATGGCAAAAACCCTCTCTTTGTTTTTTAAAGGAGTGAATTTTGTTTTGGTAGCACACTAGACCTGTGTGGTTGCTCTCCTAAGAAGAGGTGTAAGAAAGCAGTTACTCTTATGTTAAAATTGAAGAAATATTTTCCGTGGGGGGAAAAAAATCTAGTTCCGTGTAGCTGATAGCTGTAAAAGGGAAGTACACTTTGGGAAAGAAAACATGTAACTTGGTAAGCGTTTATTTTAAAGTGTAGATGCATTGCCTTATGATTCCTGTTATTTTCAGAATATAGTTGGTGAGGGTGTTTTTTCTAAATTGGTATTTCAAAAAAATATTCTGTTTTTTATTAATTTTGAGATGTGATCCGTAGCTCTATGGCTGCTATTTTTATCCATTTTATTTTAACTCTGTCTTTTTGACTCCTTCCTCACCATCTTTTTCTCCTTTTTCCTGCTTTCCTGTTGCTATCGCGAATACTGAGAGTATTAATGAGATGATTTTCTGAGGGACGGGGATGTATTGTTACTTGTCTCTCTCTTTGTATTCTTCCTTCCCTTCTCATCTCCCATCTCCCTGCTAAGAAAACCAACATCCCTGATCCCTTTTCCTGTTCCTTGCAGGAACTGGCTTTGATGCATATCTAAATCTAGTGGCAGAAAAGTTGGCAGAAGTGAATAGGTCCTCTTCTTGTACCAGTGGAAGTTACAGCCTATATTTAAATATGGGCAGGTAATTTCAAGAGGTCCATTGAGTATGTGTATAAATATATTAAACGTGTACAATGTAAGACTGAAGTTTTGTGATTGTAGATAACTTTTTTAATTTCTAAATTTTTTTTAGGGAGAAGAAAGCCATAATTGATCCTTCTTTGTTCAAATACAAAGTCCAACCTATTAAAAAAGAACTATATGAAACTGTTATTGTTAAAGCATCTCAACTAAGGTAAAAATTAGTATATGAAAGTTAAAATTGTATTTCATTAACTGTGTGAGTTGTGTAAGTCACTATCAAATGTTTTTGATGTAAAATGGCACTTAAAAATAATATGTTAGAGCTATTAATTAGAGGCACTGGAACAAAATACTGTGTTTCACAGACTTTCTGTAGCAAGGGTTCCAAGCTTTACTAGTATTAGCGCAGATACCAACTCCTTACAAGTCCCCATGCTTTTGTTGGCACACAGATAAGACCTGCTGTTGCTTCTGATACCTGTGCCTACTGCTGCGACTGATGGAGTAGGTGAAAAAAAGTTTGAGAACCCTAATCTATAATATTGATGTACTATTGACATTGTGAGCTCTCTCTCTGTGTAGTAGTGTTACTGGTTTGAAATGCTGGAGCAGATGTTGGCAATCAGACTGCTTTACTGCTTTAAAATAGAAAGCTGCAAAGAGTTTTTGCTTCTTAAATATCATAATTTTGCCTTGAATTTAGTGAAAACATTTTTTTTTTAGAGTAGATTGTGCATCAAAACTTTATAAACTGGATACTTTAAAAAAAAAAACAAACTTCAGTGATTTCAAGTCACTTAGTTCCAGCATAAATCGAGATTGTTTTTTTCATTAACTGCTCCTGTGTAGTTGGTTTTCTCCTTCCCATGAAGTAGCGCGGGTTCCCTGGGATGCCAGGAAGCATTTAGAGCGCATGCTTTCCTGTAGCGAGGAGTGCCACAACCTGATTAAGCAGTCTGTGAATTCACCCCTCTCACTTGTTGGCTTGAGACTTCTGTGCTTTACCTCCCTGTTTGAGAGCTGTGAATGCTGCTTTCCTGTAGTTCTTGTTTGTTTTCACCCTCTTCTGAAACAGTCAGACTTTAGTTTTATTTGGGGATTTTAAAAGCTACTGTGATAGAAAGGAATGTTTGGAGGATCTAGCAGGAATGAATAGGTTGTGGAGTTCGTATGTGTGTATAAATGAGGACATACCAGGATCTTCAAAACAAAAATCACAGATGCATAAGCCAACGGTTTAAGTGTTACTTGGGTTTTATTTTGTTTGTAAGGAAATTTTTGATTGAATTGTGATTGCAAAGAATGGCTGTCAGTTACAATAGTAAGGGTGTAATTTATAATTAAGAAATTGAGAAAAAGTTCAATCATATGATCTGTTACATGTGTTCTTATGCATATTGTCAGCTGTACTTAAACAGTAATTAAAGATGTTAGTTGATAATGCTACCTTTCTTTCTCAATACAGCCGGAGGAAACATCTCTTTTCTCGTGATAGACTTAAACTTTTTCTGAAACAACACTGTGAACCACATGATGGAGTCATTAAAACTAAGGTAAATAAGAAAGAATAATTTGTGGGATAGAATATTGACCCTATTCAGTCTATTTTTTGCTCTTCTCTACTTGCTGCTCAGAGCTTCTTTTTCAAACTACATCAAGTTTAGCTTTTTGTAAGTTAATATATTGAGCTAGTATTTGACTTTTCCAAAATAAAAGGTTGAATACTGTAACTTTTTCTGTTAAAACAGGTTTTTGTTAACTTTTGCTTGTAAACAAGGTGGTAGTTTTTCTGTACATGAAGCAGAACTTAATTCTAGAATTTCTTCTTTAGCTACCACTTTAGAAAAGTCCCCAAAATAGAAATGGGAGCTTTTACCTGGAAAAATGTTATTTTTTAAAACATAATACATTTTTGCTTAGTCTAACACATGAGTTGTTTTCATTCTTCAAGGTATGCAGCTGGTATTTCTAAGTAAAATAAAAATTAACTATTTCTGGTTTGGGTACAGTAAGCTAATGTTATTCTGTTGTAATGCTTTTAGCTGGAGAATATTTTATTGTGGATTGAATTCAGTCTCCAGTTCTTCAGTGAGACAGAAGTACTGAAAAGTTCAGGTGGCTGGAATGGGCTTTTGATGAGGCCTTAGATGTTGAAGATGTTAAGATGCATATTTTTGTCATCTTATGTGGAGATACATGGTGATACTTAGTACAAGTTCAGACGAAAGTTCACATCTTAGTCTGTGCAGGGTGACTCTGAGAATTTCTGTTTCTTTGTGCTCAAGGAATTGAGCAGCTTTTCCCCCACTTGCCAAACAGGCAGCAATTTCACTTGCCTTGCTTGCTGTGCCATGGGATATCCTGGACTCTTTCACTTCATATTGCCTTGACCCTGAAATCTTTCTTACCTTCATCTTGTTTTTAGAAAGTAGCATGTTTGTTTATTATGTCTTGTACTTTGTGTGTTTGCTTAAGAGGAATCCTTATACAGCTGTGTAATTCCTCGTTCTGCCCAGGAAAGCTCAGAGATGAGAGCATCAGTGAGAGTCTTGCCTCTGAAAGTTGTGGAAAATAACAAATGCAACTAATTTCTAAATAAGTTTGTGAAATTAAAGCCTGTCTCTTTTAAAGAAATGGAAATAGAAGAAAATAGAGCTGAAAGGGGTAAACCACCCCCTTCCTTGGGCTTGTTAGCGATCACGTTGTCCTTGATGTGATACAGTGTGCTGGGTCTAGTGATCTATTAGCGATGCTTTCTGGTGCCTCAGGAAAATTGTTATGTTCTGTATAAGTGTGCATTTGTCATCTTCTCCTTGTTTGGGCTTTTTGTTGATTGTATCCTTGTTCCCTTGCTGACTGCCTTGCATTTCAGCAGTTATGTGAACATGTCCTATTTGGAATGTCTCCTTTGTATCCTCATCTGTATCACTTGATGAGGGCAGACCTCCTGAAGTCAGCAGGTTGAGAAAGCAGACTTGAAAAGAAACTTTGACAATTCAGAATGAGAGAAGTCTTAAATTTTCTCCTCTTTCAGAAATGTTTAAGTGTGATAGAGAATTATGTGATTCTTCAGTAAACTAATTTTGCAGCTTTCTCTGTCAAAAGTAATTCTCAACGCATTTTGGTGGTGTCCAGCTGTGGTTGCTAAAAGGCATCTAAAGAAATAAAATCTTACCAAATGAGGCCAAATTCTAATTTCAAATGTGTGCTGCTTACATTATTATCAACTTGGGTGGATTAACTCTACAGTTACACTATTTCAGAGTTTTATTTCTTATCCTAAGCTAACCAGATGTGAATCTAGTTACATTTATTGTGTTTTTTGTGAATTAATGATTCATTTATTAGCTTATATTTATGAAAAGGTAAGAATTTCACAGTGACTATCTGTTTTCACCTTTTTTACTAAGGCAACATCAATTGCAAAATATAATCTAGCAGAACAAAATTTCTCCTACTTCTTTCCTGATGACCCACCCACATTTATCTTCAGTCCTGCAAGCAGACGGCGAGGGAGACCTCCAAAGAGGGCTTGTCTTGTAAGTAATAGCATTTTTAATTCCAGATGAAGACACATCAGCATAGTCTTTAAGTTTTCTCTGAACTTTCAGAACAGTTGGAATGCAAGGTTGACGTTGTGCTTTTTTTCTTTGAGGATGATTTGGGATATATTACATAATTGCTGTTAAAGTAGATTGCTTTATAGTTAAGCTGGTAAAAGGGACCATACTTGATATGTTATCATCTTGTTTTTATCTTTCTTATTTCTGTGAGCCCACCAAGAAATTAGCTTTTCAGTGTGTTGTGAAGGTGCATACAGCACTTGTCCCTTCTGGGAATGATTAATAAATAATTCACTAAAAAACTTTAATTTGTATTCTTAGATACAATTATGTCACTTGCCCTCAGATACAGTTATGTCACTTGCCTGTATTTAAACGCAGTGAAGCTTAGTGCTCTAAACTACTTTATTTAAAAAGGAAAGCTAGAAGAAAAAGTTTTGGGGTTTCTCCTTCCACCCCCCTAGCCCCTGCTTCCCCTCCCCCAACTATTAGGCGGGATCTCTCAGTACTTAGTATGTTTGGGGGAAACTCGTACAGCCTATTTTTATTCTTGTTTTAGAGAACTGTTGAAAAATTGGGAATATCTGTTGCTGGTCATTTCACTGTAGATACTATTTTCTTTTTTCCACTCCCCCTCCGAATTCTCTATCAGGAGGACGAGATTACTGTTAAACAAAATACCCAAGGAAACAAAAGTAAAGTAGCAAGGGAAAAGACAAAGTTCCAGAAGCAAAAAGAAGACACACAGGCCATGGGTAAGTTGAGGTTTAGTCCTCTGACTAGTAGAACCAGTTTTTGCAGGTCTGAGAGCAGGCCATAATTAGAGTATTTTTGGGGCTGCACCTTTCAAAGTGAATATGTAGCAAGAGTGCACTGCCACAGCACTATTGCAAAGTGCTCCTTTCACTGGTTAGAATGGTTGTTTCCTGAATTACTTATTATTTTTTAGAAGTTTTACTAAACTGGGAAAATGTAGGAAGCTTGTGGTCCAGCTGTGTTGATTTCCATCTCAGATAAATAAAGAGCAAAATAAATTTTTGCAGAAGTTTGGATTCTGAAGTCATGTGTAAATTTTACCAGCTGAAGGTATATCAAAACATGAACATTTAACACAAATCAGTCTGTATGAGGAAAATCCGTAAATGGAAAAAACTACCTCAAAATTTAGAACTGCAGTACTTTCTAAACCTTTAATAATCCTTAAGGAAATCTTGAGACTTTCTGAAGATGTCTGTGCATAGATATTTAAGGTATGTCTAACTGTTCTGCAAGATTACTTACAGTATGTTTACAAATTTTTCTAATGAAAAGAGCACAAATCACTTAAGAGATTTTTATTTCAGACTGATTGAATTATTCTGGCTTAGTTTTGACGTGTTTCTGATCTATTTAAACTTGATTTCAAATGAAGTAAGGGGTCCCACATACTTTTTTGTATGGGCTGAACTAGGTAAACTGGTGCGTTGTCTTGATGAGAGAAAGCTCAGACAAGGAGATGTTCTTCTGGATTGTAAGCACCGATGTCCTTCCTAAGGAAAGGCTTTCATCTGTGAAAATATTTCCGTGAACTTCTGGTTTCTGCTCCTCGTTTTCATTATCATAGAATGTTTTAGGATGGCAGGAATGTCTAGAAATTATCTACTCCAACCTCTGCTTAAATAACTGCAAAGTTGTTGGAGGCTGCTCAGCGCCTTTTCTTCATAGGAGATGGGGACACTAGGGTTTAATGGGCTCCACTAAACTTGTGTGTCCACTTTTTTGCACAACTAGCATTTATTTGTTTATGTGCTGGAAATGGCAGCACAGGACAAGGTAATAGCTGATCAACATCAAAGCTGCTTCCTTTCCTGTGTGGTGTTAACTACAGCTTCTAGAAGGCTAGTTAAGACACATTCTGGCTTAATTTTATCTTTGTGTTATCCTCAAAACCCAATGCCCTTGAAATACATAGTTTCAAACAATGAAAGAGCAATCAGCCTTGAAATAAGTCGTATGACATGGAGATCCAAATGTGTTGGCCCATGATTATGAAGGTTTTTTTTTTAAAGATGAAATTCTTTAATTTGAAACTGGCAACATGTTATACTGGTTGTTTTAAAAGTATGATCCCATCCATACAATAAGCTTAAAAGTACACTTTCAAATATACAATGTTAATGTAATTGAATATTAATGTAAACATTTTACCTGTAAATAATGTTTAATTGGAATGGCAATTACTAGCATTCATAAAGTCTCTTTTAAAGAGCTGCTTTAGATGTGAAAAGGTAGCAAAATACCAAGTACTTTGAAAAATCAACCTTCTCAGTATGTAGACTATGGGGGATCAGCCTCACTGCTTTTGTTTGGGTGAGAGCCATTGCTGGTATGTGTAGTAACTATTGCAAAAGCAATCTAGCGTATTTTCAGAATTTTGTACGAAAATGTAAGCACAATCTTTTTTTGAGTGCCATCCACTTGGTAACAGAAGTAAGGATCTTCTTTTAATTTTCTTCACTTGTGATTCTAGCTTTCTTGTTTATTTAATTAAAATGGTAAGCCCCTTGACTCCCTTTTATTTGTTAGCCTGCGTATGGGGTGACAGACATTGTCTGTCCACAGAAAGTGGAAATTTGTATCCTGCTGTTTTTCTGCAGACAACTACAAAGAAATCTCGATCTCATCAGGCAATAACATTTATTACCAATTAAAGTTCAGCTTAAACTGTATAACAGAAGTAAAACTTGCACAAAACCCACTGAAATACTAAGTAGGTTTCAAATGTATTGACTTTTCAGTAATTTGGTAATAAGTATTTAAAGATCACTTATTTAAAGGTTTTTACTATCACAAATATTTCATGGTTACATGCCACACCTAGTTGTGACATGCTTTTATTAAGCAGTCATTACTAAATATGTTGCTGTAATTATATGCAGTTAGAATCAGTTCTCATCTTTATATGTCACTTGATAGAAGCCAATAAACAAGTAATAAACTTCTGTATACTCATAAAAACAGAAAGATTTTACTTTATTACAGTAATGACAACCTTGTAAAACATTTATAATACTTAGGCTTAAAATTCTGATTCTCTAAAGAACTTTCAAGTGATTGAATTTCTGGTTGGCATAGAAACAATTCAGTCTTCATAACAATATCTTTTTCATATGGTAATTATAAAAAGATCAGTCTATTTAGCACAGTTAAATAAAATTAACATTTTACAAAAGAAAACCAACTTTTTTGGTTTTTTCCTATATAGCTTTTGAAAAAGCTAAATTAAAACAAGAGAAGGCGAATGCTATAGAAGCTAAGAAAAAGGAGAAAGAAGATAAGGAAAAAAAGAGAGAAGAATTAAAGAAGATTGTGGAAGAAGAAAGGATGAAGAAGAAAGAAGAGAAGGAGAGACTCAAAATAGAAAAGGAAAAAGTAATGCATTTGCAGTATATTCATTTCATATAGGAACAGTATAATGCCGTTATAGTTTACTTGTTTCTTAGTTGCTATCTGCCTCAAGTTATTTTCCATTAACTGTTTTCAGTTCATAGAAATGCACTTTAGAAGAATAGGCAGTTATAACATATGATTATGGATTTGTATTTCTGGATAACATTCTCTATACTATAATCTTAGTTCACAAAAAGTTCACTTTGAACTTACTTCTGAAGTAATGTGGTGGGGTTTTTTTTGCCAATAATGCATGACAGTACTTGATTTGATGGTTGTCTTCTACTTAAGTGTTAAAGACGCGGTACTGCATCAGATTCACAGCATATTAAATGGTTGTGGGTTTCCTTGTAGTTTCTCATTGGATGGAAATTGCTAAATAACTTTTTCTCACTTTGAATATAAAGAAATTATTTATTCCACCATATTTTAGCACAGCCACATCCACTATCTATTTTGATGGTCTTTTTTTGTGGCAGCTTTCATAAATAATCTTATTTTTAGATATTTGTTTCTCCTCAGCCACTTTTGTTTAAAAAAAGCAAAAAAAACCCCAACTAGACAAAAAAACCCCCAACAAAACCCCATGTCTAATGCAACAAAGTATCACCACAGTTTACTTCTAAACATTTTTGCCATTATCACCTTCTGCAAAATAATTTATTAGATTATTTCATTCTAATTAAATATGTTATAGTTTTATTTTTCAATGTGATTGAAATAGTAAGTGGTGCAGTTCTAGAAACTATAATAGGGCAATCTGACCATATTTTATAGACAATTGTGACTCTTTCAGGAAAGAGAGAAGCTGCGTGAAGAAAAAAGAAAATATGTGGAATACCTGAAACAGTGGAGTAAGCCTAGAGAAGATATGGAGTGTGATGATCTTAAGGTATGATTGAATTTGGAATAGCTCAAGCTTATACTTTACAGGGTCCCCAAGCTAGATTCCCTAATGCAGAGGCATATCTAGATCTGATCTGAATGCTAGGGGTTGTGAATCACCTGCAGTCAGGTAATATTTCCCAGTGGTGATGCTAATAGGATTGTCTGCATCTGCATTTTCACCCTCCAGAAAAACTTTACAGGCTGTTTACAGTCTTAATGTGGAACAGATGTATTTTTAAAGCACTGACCTTACTGAGTGGAGGGCATTGAGTATGCCTGAGTTTTCTGTTAAATATACGAGATGAGCTCACCTAAAATAAACCTGAGTCACTTAAAAGATCTGAGTAATGAAGAAACCAAATTTTTGGCTGCAGAAGGTAGAAAGGACATTAGCTTGTTACTGCCTGTGCCATTCTTCTGATTTAAACTCTAGCAGTATCCTTGCTTAATGAGCATCTTTCTGGATGATCCTGGAGACCTATAGAAAGTAACAAGAATTTACCTCCCAAAGAATGTTCTAAATGTTCTAAACAAGAATATAGTGTGACTGTACATGACAAAAGATTGTCTCATGTTATACATTTATGTACACTTTATGATTTAATTTTGGTAGGGGACAGAAAAAGGTAGCAAAATTGTCAGAAACACAAGGACAGAGGTTTATTTGACATACACAGGGAAACATGACAGCAGCGCACAGAGGACAAGTGGGAATAGAGGAGAGTGTTAAATGAATTGAAGTGATACCAGTGGTTGGGGGGGAATATGAGAATTGAATATATTTGCAAGAAGAGCTGTATAGGCCCTTAACGATGAGAGTGAAAACTCTTAGCTGTGTGTAGAAAGGGAGAAGAAACTGAAGAAAGGGAATAGCATTGTCAAAACAAGAGGAAGCTGTGCAAAGCAGTGCTGCTCTGTTTCAATTGGAAAAGAAAACAGAGAGGGGTGGGAAAGTAGTATCACCACTACAGTGGAAATTGACAAGAATTTGAATAAAGATGAGTTTAGGTGAGGAAGCAAGAAGAAAGATCCACCCACAGACGGCTTTTAAAAAAAAAAAATTCCCTTCTCAGGAAATGTGTCAAATACCTTACTGTTTTCTTCTGAAAACACAGTATTTGGTATTCTTCTTGTTAATGTTTGTGAACTACCACCTTTGTGGAACGGAGTCATCCTTCTGGAAATTGTTTGACTCTCCTAAGAAACATCAAGTGAAGACAAATCTTGGAAGAGTTACATCAAGATACTAATTTGAAAGTCAAACTCAGTGTTAGATGCCGTCATCTCTGATTTGGAGGTGGTGTCTCTGTTAAGTGGTCTTGTTACACAGTTATATCAGCTCCCTTTAAAATGTCTTCAGCTATCATAACTGCCTTACCAATGCAAAAACCCCAAATGCCAGAACATTCAGTCATTAGACATGATCTTGCATATCCTAGTATTAGATGGGCGTGTTCTTATGTGACTGTGTTGGGTTTTTGTTTGCTTGTCTTCGCAAGCAATAATGAGTAACTTTTTAAGAATATTTTTATTTTTGCTTGTCTGGACAGTTCCAGCAAACTTAAATTCAAAACTCTTGTGAAATAATACAGGTTTAAAGGAAAAAATCTTGACAGACAGTGTTCTTAACTTGTAGTGGATTTGAGTTCCTTGAAACAAAGATACAAAAGCATTCAACATCATGAACATGAATAAACTTTTATCTCAAAAGATTTATATCCAAGTTGCATGTTCTTCCGTTTTTTAAAGTTAGTACTACCACAGATGTTACCGTTATAATTGATTATGTGTTGTGCAGAACTGATTTCATTAAAATGTAAAGAAACCCAACAGATACACTCTTTAGAATCATAGACTAGTTTTAATCACTTGTGTACTCTGCAGAAACCAAATACAATATTAAGTTGTCCCATTTGGATTGCAGGAACTTCCTGTTCCAATGCCAGTGAAGACAAGACTTCCTCCTGAGATCTTTGGTGATGCTCTGATGGTTTTGGAGTTTTTATATGCTTTTGGGGAACTTTTTGATCTTCAAGATGAATTTCCTGAAGGAGTGACTTTAGGCAAGTTGTTGTTTATGTGGCAAGATGGCCCAATTTTGTGGTGTCCCTTCTCCTACCGAACATCTTGAGTGCACCCAAGTACCAGTGATACAAAACTTTGTGTGCAGCTTTAATATGTCAGTGTTTACATGTGCATATCAATCCAGTTTTCTCTTCACAGTCAACTTCTGCAGTGTTTATAAAATCAAAATTAATTTCAATGTAGAAGCTGTTAATCTACTTATTAAAATGTCTACTTGTACTTTACTCTTGCAGTTACATATTAAGAAAATAACGTTGTTTTGTCAGCACTTTCTGACAGCATGACCTTAGGAATATGTGCAATAAATTATGGAAAAGTAACTTGATTATCATACCTGAAGGGGAAAAAAAATGTTTTCATTCTTCAGTACATAACCGTTTTCCAACTTTGTGGCCAAAGTGACACTTCTTAAACTTTATTCACAGAAGTTTTAGAGGAAGCTCTTGTAGGAAATGACACTGAAGGCCCACTGTGTGAATTGCTGTTTTTCTTCCTGACTGCCATCTTTCAGGCAATGGCCGAAGAGGAAGAGGAAGTGGCCAAAGATCAAATAGCTGATGCTGAGACCAAAGGTCAGATCCTTAATTTTACTGCTGAAAAACTGACGTTCCACTGGAATTAACTTTTAAACTGCATGATTTATGGCATTCCTTTGTTTAACCTTGTCTTATTATGCATGGATATTGTATGTAAATGGACTTGCTTTTTTATCTTAAATTAAAGCTTTAAACTGGGCATGGAGGGTGGGGTGTTAGGGGAATAGAGAAAGAGCAAGCTCATTGTTTACTACAATTGTATCCAGCAAAGCATAATAAGCTTTTAACAGCACTGCTTATGTTTCGGAGGTGAGGGAAACTCATCTTCACCTTCCTCCTCTTCCTTCAGCACTGTTAGGTGTTTCTCTTGAGGGTCACAAAACAAGGCATTTTCCTAAATCTTCTCAAAGGCCTTTATCTGTAGCTATATAAAAAAAAAAAAATTCTGGACCTAACTAGATTAAAAACTAAAACTCCCCAGCACAACTATAATGGAGAATTCAATGTTCATTGTCCTTCAAGACTTAAAGTATGCATCCACGACTCGTAGATACTACTATGTCTCTGTGTTTTTCCAGTAAAGGATCTCACAGTCACTCTGCCTTTGGCCTTCACTCTAAGGCTGACGTTGCCCACGTTTTCAGAGGCATTTGGCATAGCTAACCACGGATCAAAAGGAGTGCAGGCTTTGTTCCAAATTTATGGGGTCAGGGACATTATAATGTGTCTTCATCCTTAGTAGACTGTTTCTGTTCTGTGTTCACACAGCTCAGCAATTTGGTCCACAGTCTGTGACTGCTCTAAGCCTCATTCTGCAGAGCGCTCTACCTGTAAGATCTTACTGATGCTACATGGAGTGCTTTGCAAAGTGTTTGTCAATAACACAAGCTTAAAGAATTCTCTATATACCCTTTGCACAATTTTGGTTTTTAAAGCCCTTGCAAGGTGCTTTTCCCTTATTTTTTTTCAGCTCAGCTATTTATGAAGCCTTGCTGTGGGTTGGGAAACTGATCTGACTACTTTGTTAAGCTCGTCAACTATCTAGTGATGGACTCTCAAAACAGCATGTTGGTGTAACTGAGGAGGTAGAAAGATGCATCAGACTGGGAGTCTTGAAGATATTTTAAGATGTTACTGTTGCATGTACCTTCTGTGTTTTGAATATGAGGTCTAAGACTTCTCCCAATTCTTTTGCCTTCTGCAGTGCTTGGTGGAAAGGGAAGGCAACTTTTGCCACACCAGTTGTCTAGTATGTCCTGTGTTTATGGACTGCCAAATTTGCTGACTAGTTAAAGGAGAAGCTTTGACCCTTCCTGCTAGTCTTTTATGTCTTTAGAGGTAGATAGGAACGTAAGAGCACTCCCTGTTTTAAGTCAAGTGAATCCTGTAGTTTCCCCATAAGACAGATGTATGAGGTACAGGAAGGTTCCTTTAATTCCTCCCTTGATGACTGTGTATTCTCATGCTTAAGATTTATGTCCAATCTATAAAATGTCTTTTATGTAAAACATGGGCACTATCTTCAGCAATAGAGGCTGCTCTTGTTAATTGGATAAAGTTACAGATTTGATATGGTGTTAACACATTTAGACTGTATTTTAATTACTGTTGAATTTAACAATTAAACTGTATCTTTTAACTACTGAGAGCATTGTTTGGGCAATATAAGTAAGGATTCCATTATCTGGTAATCTTAAAATAGTTGATTAGATTCTTTATTGTTAATAGGACTGATCAGAAAAAAAGTAGTAGTAGTAGTCAGCATGTTTGCTCACGTAATTTCTGTACAGGCAGTGTTTCTGCAACAGAAAACACCATGGGTGTGGGGTTTTGGTGTGTAGAGTACTTTCTCAAACCCTGCTATACAGATACAGCAAGAGGGGAGGTGCAGAGGTTAATTTTGCCATGTCTGGGTGACAGTTTTCAAACAACATCAGTCATCATACAAGACTCTGTGGATTTGCTTTTTATGTAGTCTTAGTTGGGATTTATGGCTCTTCATTGACTTGGTGACTTTGTAACTGCTTAATGATTTGGACTTGAATAAAGTGAAATTGTTGAAAAAGCATACAATGCTGAAAAAACTCTGCCAACCCTCTGGAGAAATACCTGTAAGTGCTAAGGAAACTTCTGTCTTGTCAGGAATTTTGCTATTTCTCCCGTTCACTGTCCTGCTTTCCTGGTCAGTTTGCTAATGTGTGATGCTCCTTACTAAATGCAGATGCTTGTTTTGGTGACATATGGTTTCTTTGTAATGGGTTGGTAATTGTATTTGTGCAGAACAGTAAGGCTATATCTAAGTTACAGATTAAAAGTATACAGTGAATGGTGATAACCAGTATCAAAATGTCTGCTTCGTTTGGATGCTCTTTCCTAAAAACAAAGTGATGATAGGAAATAACAGGTCATTTGAGTGAATGAAATACAGGTGTTCCTCCATTATTTGTTTTTGCTTTCAAGTGTGTTTATGGATTTGTTTTTGCTGCCTTTTATGTTGCCTTTGTGCATGTTTTGTGCATTGTGGTTGCTTTAACAGCTTGTATATAGGGAGAACAGTGTATAGCATGTAGTGCATGTCTTCAGCTTTTAGTTGGGTTTTTAGTTGCATTTAAAGATACGTAAATTTTAATTTGGATGTTGAATTGAGTATTGAATACACTGATGCTTTTGTAAATATCAGTCCTCTTTTCGCTTTGTCTGCAACTTTCAAAAAATGGCTTGCTTTCCTCCCCTCCACAGTACAAGTTTTAATTTGCACTAGAATAAAGTGTTTATTTCCTTAAAGATTTAACAGAGGCTTTGGATGAAGATGCAGACCCCACAAAATCTGCACTGTCTGCAGTTGCAACTTTGGCAGCTGCATGGCCCCAGTTACATCAGGGTATGTGTGGGTTTCACTTCTTGTTTTGTTACTATTCTTATTTTGCTCTGTATTTTAAAGCACATTTTTTGTATTTATATACATTTAAATGTCCGTATAAAATAACTGTTCATTCTTCTCAACTGTAGGCTGCAATTTGAAAAACTTGGATCTTGATAGCTGCACTCTTTCTGAGATTCTCAGACTTCATATTCTAGCATCAGGTGCTGATGTAACATCAGCCAATGCAAAATACCGTTACCAGAAACGAGGAGGGTTTGATGCTACTGATGATGCTTGCATGGAGCTGAGATTAAGTAATCCTGGTCTCTTGAAGAAACTTTCAAGTACCTCAGTGTATGATTTGTTACCAGGTAATAAAAGACAATAAATGTTATAGATGATTAGATTGCTCAAGTGATCGGTTTTGTAACTGCTTCAAATCAATAATGGTCAAAATTTACTGTATCATAGAATAATTTATGTTGGAAAGGACCTCTGGAGGTCACCTAGACCAATACCCACTCCCTATGCTCCAGCCCCCACAAGCAGGTCCCACCAGATCAGAGATTGCAGAGCTAGGCAGTCTCATTACTTCTAAGTAGTTGGTTTTTTTTTAAACCCCATTAAAAAAAAATGTTAGTTTTACTTGCAGAAGGGGATCTCTGGGAGAAACATCCAAGTGTTTGACTCAGCCCCTGCTTTTTGTTGCTGTTCTGGTTTGGGTCTTTTGTTTGTTTGGAAATGGAGAAAAAATTACTATCTACTGTTCCTTTGCCTCTGTTTTGAAGATAATACTGCATTTTAGTTCTTTTTTTGGTGCTAAAAGTTAATAAATTTAAAATAAAGGCTTGCATCTGTGAGCAAAGCATATTTCAGGAAATGCCTCTTTGCAAGTGCAGCTGGTGCACTACGGATGTTTGACTGTTCACTTTTTCTTGAGTGAGAACCAATCTTCAGTCTGGAGTGTGTAAGAGTAAGGCTTATTTATCAGTTGTATAATGAAATATAAACACTGGTCTGAATTTTATTAGGAGAAAAGATGAAGATCCTTCATGCCCTCTGTGGGAAACTTCTGACTCTCGTCTCCACTCGAGATTTCATTGAGGACTCTGTTGATGTGTTACGGCAGGCAAAACAAGAGTTCAGAGAATTAAAGGCAGAACAGCATCGCAAAGAACGAGAGGCAGCAGCAGCAAGGTAAAACTAGAATATGGAAGGCTAAATTTTGTTGCTACAAATTCAATTAATTCCTCGATTGCAAAAGGCATATAAGAACCAATAGTAGTGTTTGTGTTTTATGCTGGTTTCTTGAGACCCTAGACAGAAGTCTTTATTGTGCTAATCATTGTGCTTACCTACGTTACTGTTACTTTTAGATGATGCTGTAGTATAAAAGAAAAAAGATGTGCCCAGATCAGATGTTAGATTAATTGTGACTCATTTTCTATATTCTTCTTACTGTTAGGATACGTAAGAGGAGAGAAGAAAGGTTAAAAGAACAAGAGTTGAAAATGAAAGAGAAACAAGAAAAGCTGAAGGAAGAAGAGCAAAGAAATCCTGCTGTAGAAGTTTCTGTTGGGTATGATATGCAGTATTACTATGATACATATGATATAGCACTTCTCAGTTATGTGGCCAGACCTTACCTATGTAGTTTTCATTGACTTGATCAATACACAAAGGTGTATTTTAATTTAAATATATAGCCCTTAATGTTGATTTTATTTTTCTTCCTAGTGTTCTAGAATTGCTGTATGAAAGTGATTTTATTTTAAAAATCAACTTCTACTATACTCATAATTCTATTGAAAGCTTGACAGTTTTTACCTACTGATAAGAGAAACTTGTAAAATCTAAATTTTTTTATTACTTTTTTCTTGCATTGATTTCATATCTATTAATATCTTCATAACAGACCATTCTAGTTTGTTTTCTAATTTGAGGAACTGGTCTGATCTGAGCTAGATAATACTGACCTCACAGTATTTTTTTTTTTAAAATGCTGTGCTATCCCAGGTGATTTCCATAAAACCAGGGTTTTTTGTTCTATTAATAAAACTGTATGGTTTCAGGTGGTAAGATTCATGCACATGCAGCTGTATATGATTCCAGAAAAAAAAGCAGTGTGTATATACAACACTATATCTTTACCTGCTTGAGGAAGGGACTTAGTTAAATAAATCTGCTTGCAAAAGGTGAGCATGGGCCAAAGACAGATTTGTGCGATGTTTTTGAAACTATAATTGAGAAAAATTAATAAATGTTATCCTGTAATGGTTGCATGTAGTTACGTAGGTTTTTAATTATATTTGCTAGATGAGGGAATGTAATAAACATTTTATAAAACAGTATACATTTTGATGAGGAAACACTTTAGTCATGAAACAAATAGTTCAGGTCAGTAGAACTACACTAAGATGTCTCCAAAAAAGATCTGACTATAATAGTGCTTTTCAAATGAAAGAGTAAATACCCAAGAGCAGGTTTTAGTCTTTCATATGTAACTTTCCATTTACAGTTCAGTGTGTTTCTTCTGGGTTTTAATATATTCTATGACTTGAAGTTTATTTTTAAAAAGCATTATAAGTCTTTTACTAGCTTAAGTATTTCTGAGAGGAAAATACTGTTTGTGTTGAAGATGCCATATTCTAGTGTGTGGTGGTTTTTTTTCATTCCATTCAGCTTTTAATATGTGGTTGGTCAGTTAGTCACCTTTTGTTTATTTTATTGTGTCAGGGAGGAGGAACGGGAAGATCTTGATACTAGTACAGAGAGCAAAGAAATTGAACGTAAAGAGCAAGACATGGACACAGTGACAGAGGATGAAGAAGAGCTGGGACCAAACAAAAAAAGAGGAAGAGGTAATGCTATAATGTATTTGTTCCTTTGTATACATTTATGCACATATGCATGCATACACGCACCCAGGAAGTTCTTGGGTTTTATAGTAAATTTTTATAAAGTATCAATCTTCCCTGTAGATTTTTAAAGGGAAAGAAAAAAAACAACACCCAAACAGGATCATAATGGGCTATTAAGTGCATTGAGCTGGCCTGATGTACAGCTGACTGCTAGAACTACGTTCTTTCACACGTCTGTTTCTCGTCTTCCATACTTGCTGTCTGGATTCCTCTTTTGTCAAAAAAAACCCCAGGCTGTTGCCTGACAAACCATTACAGTTATGAGTAGTGCGCTTAGAGAGAGAGTTGTAGGAGTCTCATCTAATAGGGTATTGTGTGGTTTTGATTCTTTTTATTAGGAAGCTGCAAAACCAACAGGCATTTTAAAAGAAAATGTTATATTGAATGGTTGGGTTTAGTTTGCCTTTGTTAATGAAGCAGCATGCCTTCTGTACAAGAAGGCAACCAGACTTATGCCCAGATTTAATTTCCTCAGCAGTGTGCTGGTAGGAGCTGTGGTGCAGTAGATGGCACAGCCTGCTATTTATAATTAAACATAGATATCACCACAGGAGGATGAATTGTTGATGGCTTTGGGCTGCTAGCTCATCTGTACCTTTCTCCGGTGAAGGTTTTGTGCTAGTGTCTGTGCCAATGAAAGTCCTGGATCATTGTGGACTTAAGGTTGCAAACTTCTACAGTTCCTAACAGTACCTGGGAGAGAAATTCTGAGTCGTTCAGTAATACAGGTTTGCATGTTTACTATAGCTTTATGATGGCAAAACAATGAGGTCTTAAACAGAATTTCAAGTTTCTCAAATACCCATGTTTGAGACATTGTGCCTCAAGGGCAAACAAGTGTCACTTCATTCCTACAACTGGAGAAACTGAAGGGCACGCTAGAAATCAGTAGAAATTGAGTGCTGACAGCATCTTTCACTGTTGCATGTGTTATTACAAGATACACTTTTCTAGATGACTATCAGGACTTGATTCTTTGGTAAACTAAGGTGTGAACTGGAGTGTTTTCAGCTGGTACAAGTTGAGGGGAAAAAATAGTTGTGTCTATATTCAGAAAAAAAGAAAAGGATAAAGTAACGTAACTGAGTTTGCAATAAAAGCTCTTACACAGGGATTCTGGTTTTGCTTGAGGTCTTTGGGGGGTTTAAGTTCATCACATTGAATACGATAAATTAAGTCCAAAACATAGTTTGTATTCAGTAATGAAATCGCTAGAATTTTGCTTGATCATTGTAAGATACTTCTATAACATACTTTTAAGTTCTTAAAATTTTGATTTTTTTTTTTGTGTTGTTAAAAATGACAACGTCAGTAAATGAGACTTGGTCTAGTTTCTGCAAAGTGAAAGTATGCTTCATCAAGGGACAGGGTTAATTACGTGAATTTTTCTTTTAATAAGACTAACATTGTTTCTTCACTGAGCTGATGGTCCTTGACCGTGTAAGTTTAGATAATCAGAAAGGGATAGAACCAAAACCCACCCTTTCCTTGAGCTTTTTGGTTAAAGAAAGAGTTTATAAGCGTGTTGCTATCATTCTTCTTCCTTTAACTTGTAGGAAGGAGAGGGCAAAATGGATATAAAGAATTTACAAGACAAGAAGAGACCACTTGTGGAAAGAGTGAACCTCTTACTGCTGAAGATGAAGAAGCTTTAAAACAGGAGCAACAAAAGAAAGAGAATGAACTCTTAGAAAAGATTCAGAATGCAACAGCCTGCACAAATATCACCCCGCTAGGTCGTGACCGTCTGTACCGACGCTACTGGATTTTCCCCTCCGTTCCTGGATTGTTTATAGAAGAGGACTATTCTGGTCTCACAGAAGACATGTTGTTGCCTCGAACCTCTTCTTTTCAGAATAGTGTACAGTCTTGCACAAGTGAACCTCAGGTATTCAGTAAAACTGGAGAGTCTTTGAAATCCTCTGAATCTACCTCCAATATTGACCAAGATTCACACACCAGTGTTGTCGTAGAGGTGCCAAGGCCAGTATATAAACCAAACCGTTGGTGCTTTTACAATTCTCGGGAACAACTGGACCAACTCCTAGAGGCTCTCAATTCCCGAGGACACAGGGAGAGTGCCTTAAAAGAAACTCTTTTACAAGAAAAAAGTAGAATATATGAACAACTAAGCAGTTTTCCTGTGGAAAAATTCCATATTCCAGGTAAATGAAAGGTTCTTCATCTTAATTTGCTTCCACAGCTGTAATTTCTATATAAAGTTCTAGAAACCTCTAATTCTGATTTAATTGTAATTCCTAAGAAATAAGAATGATTCTTAAGCATTGTTTCGCTCTATGGAAAACAGGTTTGTTTTTTTCCTTTTTTTCTTTTTTCTTTTTTTTTTTCCCTGATGGATCTTTGTCGTGTTTTTCTGGTGTTCTATGCTAAAAAAAGAAGTAATTTTTCTGTTATCTCACTGTGTAGTAAAACGGGATTGGCTTTTAAACAAACATCTCTAGGAAGTAATGTGAGCTTTGAGAAAAGATTAACTGGGAAATAAAGATTAATATCTGCTAAAGGTAAATCATAGTATTGATCATCTGATGTCCTCATTTCCACTATGGTGAAAGGAGACACAAGATACGACACTGGAGACAAACATCGCAAAGGGAGGGAATTACTGTTACCTTGATTTGTTGAGTAGAACATGTTCTTTCATAACATTATAATGCATGAAATTATTCAAAAGCCTTTATTGGCCTGTTGTGAACAAAGGAATGATAGCATATTGCAGGGCCATACTAAAACCTTTGCGGGGGGGGGGGGGGAATAGTGTAGCTGTGTTGGTTGTTATGTGGCTTAACATCAGTGCAGTGGATTCTGTGATATTATTCTTTTCTATTTTTTTCCTTTTCTTCTTTTGGCAGATGCTTGTTACAGGAGGAGGAGACATCTGCAGAGCAGTATTGTTTTTATGGGTTTCAAAGTGTAGGAATATACTTAAAACCATCCTAGACCTAAGATTTAGGGTTTTTTCCCTTTTCTCCTAGCCAAGTATTTTGCCATTTATTGACAAGGCATTACCTCAAATCACTGATAAAATTCTGTGTACGCAAGCTTGCAGCTGGCTTGCTTGTGGTGTGTTGGTGGATAGAGGATGTTACCAAAATGAAACTCCCTAGGGTAAGGGTTAAGAAATTGCATTTTTGTTTTGAATTATGCCAAATTACTGTGAGGATTTCAGTGTATCTGTACTGGGGCAAGGGAGAATTATTCAGAGCAGAGCCGAGTTGTGTTTTACTGGAGTGTGTACCCCAGGACATGCCGCAAACACGTCAGATACTACTAAATCTGTAACTGATCTACCATTTCTTTTGGTGGAAACGAGCACAGGACAGAGTTTCTGCATGGTAATTAAGCTTTGTTTTGGAGGCCTTATGGCTATGTTTGTGTTTTCTGGTGAGAAAATCTCTATCATTTTCTGATTTATTTGTGTTTGTGGTTCCTTATTTTCCTTAGTTGCTGCACCTTTATCTGTATTTTGCATGTTGCTTTCTGCCCTGAAGCAACTTGATTTCCACAATCATAGATTTTTCTTCTTTTTCTATGTTAGAATAACATTGATTTTTTTTTAATTTTTTTTTTTTCAAAAGGCAGCTTTGACTTTTACTTTAATAGAGATCAATAAAGTTCAAATGCAGTGGTCCAATACCAATGTCACTTCCTCCGCATGATAAGCAGTGGTAAGTGTCCACGTGTAGCTCACTTCAGAGGGAGCTTTACTGCAGTGGACTCCAGCTGCTGCCCTATTGCCTTCACTCAAATGACTTTCAGGACAAGTGAGAACTACTCCGTGATTCTCTTGCGCTGTAGACTGCCCTTGTTTCTTTTCCAGTTCCCACTCAAAAGAGCATGGAAATAGAATAGAATTGATACGTGCTATTACTTGATTTTATTCTAATACCCGTTAACTTTTCCTCATCAGTTATTTGCAAGCCAATTGCTGCTGTTTCAGTTCTGCTAAAGAAGAAATGAAATTTTTTTTCTTGTTCGTTTAAACTAAAAAGGAAGTTTCCCACATCCAGACATCAGAGTATGCTAGCGCACATTTTGAGAATATTTGCATAGTTACTTTCAGTTACAGGGAATTGTTTCTGCACTTGAGAATGTCTTAAAATTCATCCTGTACTTCCTTAACAACTTTATGGTAATTTTTGATTAAATACCTCTAAGTTCTTGCATATACTTCCTCATCGCTGCACTCATAGGATTTAAGATAAATCCTGTGAACAGATGCATTTGCTACCTATGCAGATTTGCAAGCACTAATTTAGGATCTGGGCATACTTTCAGCTCTTCCTTGTGGCTTTTGAGCTTTTGCATGAATTTTCAATTCTCTTATGAAGATATTTTTGCTTTACAGCCCATCATCAGCTCTTCCCTTCTTTCTCACAAATTATCTTGCTGTTCCTTTTTTTTTTTCCCCCTACCTTTAATTAGAGGACACAGTCAGCCTAGTCTGTGCCTCTGTCATCTTATCTTTGTCTGTCTGTTTTGTTTTAAAGTTAAGTTTTTAAAAGGGAATATATCTTGTTCTGTTAATTTTTGTGATTGTCAGTTGCACATGCTTGTTTTAAATGTTGCCATAATAAAGATCCATGCAGGAAAGAAAACTGAGGAGTTCTCCTGTAAAGTAAGGGCCATCAAATATGAAAAATACTAGATGTGACTTTATTCTCTTTCATGGTGGGTTTTTTTTCTTTTCCTTGCACTTATAGCAGAGTTGTTGTTGTTGATTATCTACTACTTTAGAAAGCATTTTAGAGAAAAGAATGACTTTTAAATTGACAAGAATTTCTCATCCTGTGTGTTGGGATGAGCGGATGCTAATCTATAGGTCCTCCCTTAAAAGTATACTCTGCTTGGTTGGATTGGATGCCTTAGTTGGCATGGAGGTGTTTGGTGTGGGCAACTGTCGCTACAGGAAGGGAGTTTTGAACCTGTGTGTTGAGTGAGTTCTGCCCTGTGCTACTTTTGCTCCCTCCAGCAGCAGCTACTTTAAAGAACAAAGTCCACTAACACGAAGTTACTTGGTATTTTTGCAGACAAACCTCAAAGTGACATCAGACTTTCTTCAGGACGGGGAAGGATGCAGAATGCCCATGATGGATCTCACATATCTGCAGAGAAGCAGCTAGAACTGAGACTTAGAGACTTTCTTTTGGACATTGAAGATAGGATCTACCAAGGAACATTGGGGGCTATTAAGGTATTTCTGAATTGTAGAATACCTAGGAGCACGGTGGTGCCGTTGAGTCTGTAGCTTAAATGAGAACTCTTGCATGCTATGAGTTTTACTGAAAGCATAATTAATTTAAGTGTAGACAGTAATTGGCACTAAAAGTTTGTGGCCTTTGATTCTTTAGAAACTTAAAGTTTGTGCGTTTGCTTCAGGTTACAGACAGACAGTCTTGGAGAGCAGCCTTAGAACATGGGCGGTATGAGTTTCTGAATGATGAAAACAAAGAAAATGGCATAATTAAAACTGTGAATGAAGAACCTGAAGAAATGGAAACTGATGATCAAGATAAGTTTATTGTGAAAGACAGGTGAGAGCTATGGCTTAAATGATGGCTTTTCCCTGTGAGTTTTACAGCAGTGCTCTGTTTTCTTAACCTTCGAATTGTTTTTACCCTGAAATTCTTTGGAATGGTATTTTTTAAGATTTGAGTTGTGATATTTTTGCATTGGTTTATATTTTCTAAATGACACTGTTCTATTACCATAAGACAAAGACACCAGTTTTTACAACTTCTACTATTCAGATATTACACTGCTCAAAGTGAACATTAATTATCAAATAAGGAATATGTGAATTCATTTTAAAATAACTTAAAATGCAGAGAAAAATTAATCTGGCGATTTCTGCCTTTTTTTTGTTTTTTTTTCTTCTGGGACACTTTGTGGAAAGAGTAGGAATGTTTAAAAGGGAAAATGGTAATAGTAACAAATTGCTGGTTGAACTGGCCAGTGTACCTCTTCATGAATCACAGTAAGAACCATTAGTGCAACAGGCCATGGTCTGGATTAACCTTTAGCACTGCAGCAAAACAGAGATACAATCTTGCAACTTTATGAATGATGATCCTTCTGTAGAGCAAGCTGCAATATAGTAAAAGAGAGGAGCCCTCAAATCATGTAGTGTTGCAACTGTAAAAGTGTTTTGTTGTTTTTTGTTTGTTTAAAAAACAAATGTTTGAGACAGATGTGGAACTCTACACTATATTGGTGTTTGTTGTAAATCAAACTATAGAAATTATAGAACTGTGAAGATTTCTAAATATTTAACTCTCAGAAGTTACATACTTCTCAGAAATAAAGATC
Source organism: Gavia stellata (assembly GCF_030936135.1). Taxonomy (NCBI): domain Eukaryota; kingdom Metazoa; phylum Chordata; class Aves; order Gaviiformes; family Gaviidae; genus Gavia; species Gavia stellata. Next base: position 29,649,003 of record NC_082600.1, read on the forward strand.
TACCTTAATTTACTTAATACATATAAAATTGTATGTCTTGATAGGATGTGAATGTTGAAATATTGCAGGAAAAAAGATTCACTGGAGGCAATTGTTGCACTAACATACTGTTTGCTTATGTGTTCTGTGAGGTTTTCTGTAATTAGACTTTTATGAAAGCTTTATTTCTGGGTGGACTGTTGAATGCTGTGTTGGATGGAGGAATTTAAAGTTCTTCAAGGTTTTCTCCCTTTTTATTTCAGTTTGCTGAATTAGTATTGTCTTGCAAGACTGGTGCTCGGATCTGAGTTCTCTAGTTGCATGCAAAATGAATAGGGTCATCCTTCTTTATATTAATGACACAATTTACAGACACTTGATTCCTGAAAACCACAACATAGAAATATTCAACTGTTTTAATTAAGAAGCTAAAATTTATCTGTCTCCAGTTACCTTGGGCTCTTGCTCTATTGCCAACTCTCAATTCAACTGCAGAAGCTTGTTGCTTCATTTTTTTTTCCCATTTGATACTGACTCTGTCAAAGTTTCTGAATAAAGTCTACTCTAATAAAGACTTGCATATTAAAGCAGAGACTGTGGGATTCTGAAATCATGTGACAGATAGCTTTTGATGCTGGGCTTTTTATCCACCTTAGAGCGAGTGACATCTCATTAAGACCTTGGAGTTTGACTAGTGAAATGTAAATAACTATGCAGCTTTTTTCTGTTTGCTTTCAGGCTCTCGAAATGTGTGTGACTGCAAAATATAATGAACAGCTTTTAAGTGTGGAAAAAAGAACAGGGACAACCAAAAGCATTGCTCATTCACCAGAATAAAGCAGAACCCAGACAGTCTTAATTAGTTATTTTTTTATAAACCCCAAGTAGAAATTGAATTTATTTTCATTAGTGTGAGTTGCTCTCCTACACTATACTTAATGTTTGTGGTTCACGGAGACTGACTACACTTTGAAATGATTACTTAGTCTTTGGTCAAAGAAAGCTGTTTTATTGGAAACCTACCCTTTTTTTTTTCTTTTTTTATACCCCTTACATGCAGAGTTAGTATCTTATAAAAATCCTCCGAGAATGAGAACATACAAGTTAACAATTCTTGATTTAACATTCTAAAATTACTCTTGGGTTTTATTTCATTTATTTTCTTTTCAAAAATCTTATTAATCGTGGGGATATAGGTAGTTGAACTTCTGCAGATGGAAGCATTCTAAAAGGCTACACCTCACCACTGGAAATGTTTTCACTGAAGAATTATTGAAACTATACTCTTCACAGAAATCTCTCATAAACTAGCTGAGGGATGTTGCATCAAATCTTCTGGAAATCTTAATAATTATATTGAAATTTTTCATCTGCATTTCTTGAAATTTAGATAACTTTGTTACCTAAAGATGATTTATCTGGATTAACTAGACTAATTAAGCAAACTCGAACTGGGATAACTAATCACACTTGTGCAGTATCTGTTCATGTCCATAGTCCATGCATGTAAATGAAGTGAAAATAAGAATCTGCTGTGGTGTTAAATTCAAACTATGTTAAAGAAGATAATTTAATACATTTCTATTCTAGACTTGTTGGGTTAAAAACTGAAGCTCCAAGTGCTGCATCAACAAGTACAAGTACTCCTCAGCCAGTTAATAACGTGGTCCACTACTTGGCATCCGCACTGCTTCAGATAGAACAAGGAATTGAGCGCAGGTTTCTCAAAGCACCTCTTGGTAAGCTTTCAGAATTGAAACTGTATGTCTCTAATTTTGTGTAAGATGATGTAAGAAGCAAACAAAAAAAACCCCCAAAAAACCCCACCCCAAACCCAGTTGCTTCTTTTGTAAGACTGGATACTTTAGAGGGATGTGTTGGGGAAAAGAACAAATAACTAACCTATTGCTATGTACCATTGTAAAACCAAAAAATATTGGATTGTCAGTTTACAAGGCCATAGATCATGAGGAGATAGTAATGTTTTTCTTACTATTTTGCATGTCCTGAATTACATATATTAATTAAATAACAGCATATTTTACTCTTAAATACATGCCTTTTTAACCTGGATCATTTCAGTGATCCTGTTCATGTGGCCCTACAATTATACTGATGAACTGGGAGACAAATTGTACCCTTAGGCAGAAATGAGTGAGCTTTCTGGGGGAATACTCTGTAATTCGGCATTCCTGTTGAGGCCAATGTATCGTGCCACTATATCACGAATTTCTTCTGTGTGTTTTTTAGGTTGTAAAAATGAATGCTCCTTTTTATACTGTTTCTGTGAAAGCAGTATAGGCCTGGTTTGTCTGGATCACCTTGTTCAGCAATAACAGAATATTTACAGTAAAACATAGTAAAAATTTACAATGTAAACTTTCAGATCCTTAGGTTTTGCATTTATGCTGTAAAACTTGGAAAGTAAAGGTTGCAAGAAAAATTTAAACCAAAGCGTGATTATAACTTGACTTTTAAAACATATTCCTTCCTTGAATTCCTCTGACATGGTCTAGGGGTGAGAGAGGAGATCCAAAGTGCATAAAGTCACTTTGTTTTCCAGTGATCCCTTTGTTTTCCAGTGATCCCTTAGGTCTGGACTCCTTAGGATCCTTTTGCAATTCAAAACTGGGTGTTTGTCTTGGAGAAGAATGTAAAGGTGGCTCATCCTTCCTGAGGCAGCTGTCTCAGCCATGCTTCCTGTCCGCACTGAGGACAAGCTGTGCTCTGTGCTCGGCCAGACTGCTTTATTTCTTACCCGCAAGAGTGCAGCATGGTTTACCAGCACAGCACATACCAGGGGTCCTCCAGAGCACAAACTGCTACACATCTTATTAAATTGATACTCTCGTCTGATAATGACTGCATACAAAAATCCTTAGGCTCTGGCAGATTTTGTTCCAGTAGTTTAAGAAGAAAATGCACGTTTTGGTGTATTAACACTAGACATTAGTGCCCCATGGCACAGTTGACCTAAAACTGCTTCTGCATCTCGGCTGCTCCTGCATGGAGTCTGGTGTCTGGATATCAGTTGCCACTGAAGATGAGTTTGAGCTAGATGCGTGCCAGAGACTGACACACAGGCATGGGTTCCCTTCCACAAGCTTTCATTATCAGTGTGATGACCTCTAGAAGAGGGAAATGCAGCAAATGATTGAGATGAAAAGGGAGAGTGTAGGAGTAGTTTAAACCACAGCTGTTTAAAAGCTTTACTTGGCTAAGTGTTTGGTCAACTCAACTATGTCTGCCTGTTCCAAGCCAGGCATGATACAGCTTATTTCCTGCTATGTGACTAGATTCACATGTGCATGGGACGGTTAATTGACAGTACATCTAGCATTTGTCATATTTACTCTGCATGTGCAGCTTGTAAAATACATTGTGCAGTATATGCCTCCATTTCCAAACTCTCTCTGGGAGTATTTTGGCAACAGGATCTTGCTGACAGCTGTAAGTTTACCACAGTGTGCCCTTAAGGGGAAAAACATGGTTATTAGTAGGTTATGGCCATAGATCAGGTATCCTGGGTTAGAGGAAAAGGACTAAAAGAAGAAAAGTGTCTCTGAAGTATTGGAAAGAAAAGTTTTTTAGCAGTCCTCCTGTGTCTTTTTTTCAGTGGTCCCAACTCTGCCATAATCTAATGATGGTTTGTGTTTTTGCCCGACCTTTTGATGATGGTGGGGTTTCTTGGTTTTTTTTAACTTGGGAATCCTGTTTGCCTTTAGGTGCTTTACACTGTGTGACAAAGAAGGTATATAGAGAAAGCAATCTTACGTGATTTGCATGTCTTAAATCTTGTATGTTCATTTACCATACTGTGCCTGTGCATCTCTTCTGCTCTGAAAAATGGTACCACTGTAAGACTACTGTAATGTATAGAATAACCTACATAGATGAGGGAGCAGAAAGGATCCCAGGTCTCCTCTGCTCTGGCTTACTGCCCTAGCCATTAAGCAACAGTGTCAGGTTCCCTCTTCCTTAATTTACCTTTAGTGCCAAGTGTCTCATGTTTTCAGTTGCGTAATGGGCCACTTTTAGCAGGAGACAAGTCTGAATGAAGGCAAGATTTTAGTTTTGTCACTAGAGAGCTCTTGGAGGAGCTGTGGCTTTGAGTGGCTCTATAGTAAAAAAAGTTTAAAACACATACCTATTCGCCGATGATTTTCTGACTGCTAGGCAGTTAGTTATATGAAACATGCTCTGACTGGGGAACTTCTGGGCGTGACCAGAAGGTGCAACTGCGAAGTGTGAAGGAAACCTGTGTGTTTGAGAGGCATCTGGCAAACTTAGGCACTTTAGAGGTCAAGCAGCGGTTCTAGATGCAGCCCTTTCTGGACATAACTCTTCATGAGTTAGACATGCTTAAAAAAACCAAGACTTTAAAATTTGCATAATCTTACATTCAGCTTATGCTCCTTGACTGGAGACAATGTCTTTACATGCTATCACAGCAAGTTCTGTTTCTTAGTTTGCAACTCGCATATGTATAACAGGCAAAGAAAAATTCTCTACTTAGCTTGACAAGGAGGTGTTAATAGTGTTACTAAACTTTTAATAAAAAGTGGACACTGCTTCTTGCTCGGGGACTGCCTTGTGCTCAGAACTGTGATGCCCTCTTTCATTGATCCCCATGTGAAGTGGCCAACAGTACTCTGATGATAGAAGGAAGCTTTTAGTTTGTAACCACTGGATTTTGGTTTGTGGGTGTATTGTTTTTGTTTGCCTGTTCTTATATAGACCACTGTGTCCGTGCACTCATTTTTTTTTTCTGACATGAATTATTTTTATAGTAGTTCGAACTACTTAATGGAACTGTCCCCTAGACGAAATGCCTGTGTTTCTAATGTTAAATCTGACAAACCGAACTTTTTAGGCTGATTTAATTACCACTGAAGTAAAAACACTGGAAGTCAAGCAAGTGCTGGGAGTTCTGTTTTGGTAACATGCAGGGGTTCCCCTGTACTGTCTGCTTTAAACCAAACTGAACGGGCTTTGTCATTATTTCAGTTGTTGTCTTCACTGCAGAGTTTCTTTTCCCTCTCCTCCCGCTTCACTGTGCTCCGTTCCTGTTACGGAATGGAGCCATACTTAACAATTTTTAGTTTTCACTCTATTTACAGCTTCTAGTACTAAAGACAGCACAGTGAAATTCACTGCAGTCACCGGCAAGTTTATCCCGATGGCCTCCAGGGTGCAGGGCAGACAAAGGGACCCAGCACAGCAATAAAAGGACCAGCTGCTCCTCTCTGCTCCGTTTTTGTTCTGAGGCTCTATCAGGCTGCCAAGAGCCTCGCTGGTGATTCTGATAAGTTTAGAGTTGAGGTGCATACCAAATATTCAAGTGGAAGAGCAAGAAAAGACTGACGCAGAAGATAGCAATGTAAAAGGAGATCTAGAAACAGCACCCTCTGCCTTGCAGAGCTGCTAGATGGCCGCTAATCTTACGTTGTCTGGTGATTAAATGTGACATGACTTGAATTGTATGCATTTCTTAATTATGAATTGTGTTTTAGAAAGCCTTTCATTACACATTAGCTATGAAAATTTGGGGTTTCCTCCTTCAGTCCAGCCCAAGGTAATGTTTGGGGAGAATCACAAAAGGGGATGCAGCTTGCAGTACATGTTTTTCCCACAAAAATTCTGTGTTAAGATGTAAAAAAGCCTTTTTTTAAAAAAAAAAAAAAAGCTGTTTGATGGAAACTCTGAAGTGCTACTTCTCAGATAAAAAATATGTTTGCTTGTATTTCTTTCCCCTCAGTTTTTATTGTGGATTTTGCTTCTTTTTTAGTATAAATTACTTTTTCTTACATTTCAAAATACTTTGCAGTGGAGAAGTAGATCTCATCATTCCTATTACATAAATGTGAAAATTGAGATATAAAACAAAGTGATTTGGTTGCCCTGGAGTTCAGTGAGGCAGCCACGGAAAAAAATCCCTGCTTTTTGCACTAGTGTAGGACTTCAGTCATTAAGCATCGTTCAGATTTCCATACGAAAGGTTGGATTCTAATTCATGGGAGCACCTTTGTGACTGATATTGGGAACCATTTACCTCCTTTGTAAATTGTGCCATGCACTTCTTGTGGGACAAAAAAAACCACAGCTTTTTTGCTCCCTTTTGTTTGTCTTTATTCCATTCCTTTCTTTCTAGATTTTGATTATTTTTTTGTTTCCTCTACTCCCAAAGTTGTTTCCTTTTCTATTTATAATTGTTCTTCTCATAATGGCATCAGACATCTTCCAGCAGTGAACTGGGATAGGATTAGTTTATATGCATGCTTTGTTCTCGTGCTTTCATTACTTCCCTGCGGAGTTTCATGAGCAGAGGCAGCGAAGGTGGAAGTGGGCCTTTTTTCTGCTGAAGAATTTTTGTTTTCAGAGAAGGCAGTCAAAGAAGGTACCTTGCGTTTGGGGCAGATGAGGTTTACTGTGGCTCTTATTTACTCAGAGAGTAATTTAATCATTTTAATACTCAAGAACACTTAAAATACTTAAGATATTTTTCTAATAGTAAATTTCTTAAGTATGTCATTTCACATTGACAGATGAGATAGTTCTCTTAGTTATATTTTTGAGATGTTAGGAGGTTCACGGTGGCACAGACCAGACAATTTGTTTGCCGAGAGAGAAACCTGTGGTCAGTAAGCTGCTCCTATAGCTATTTGTACTGGAGACAGACCAAAAGGTAAGGGAGGGTAGGTTTAAGAGCTTTCAGTTTAAACCTTCTGTTTGCCTTCTGTTTGTAGTGGGAGTCAAAGGAAATCCTGGGATTTTTCCACATGCATATGTTGGGAACCACTGTTGTAGTTACATTTTTAGACTACACAAGTATGGATTATAAAAATTAGTTAAAAAATAATCCACCGTGCTTCAAAAAGGTATTTGAAATAACTTTATGAATTTAATATTAGGTAATGCAGAAGATGATAAAAGGAACCACTGGGGGGATAAAAAGAGGAGGAGAGTGGAAGACAAGACTAGTCAGAGAGATGGTAAATTTTAAATGTTACTTGTATTGCTAACAATTAGAAAGTATTGAATATTTTATCAGGTTTTCTTTCTTTTACTTAATAATTTTGTAGCCAGTTCCTTACATTGAAGGAATTGCAGTATTGAAGCCAAAGCTTTAAACATGGGTAGTAAAACAAATACAGCTCAAAGATTTTGTAAAAAAAATTCTTTTTTTTCTTAAGTTTTCTGCAACCAGAGATAAAGAACTGTATTTTTTTTTATCACTTTGGGACAGAAATCTGCCAGTTCACATAATCCTTCCCCCTCCCTTCCTTTTAATGTCCCCATTTTTTGTTGGGTGGGATTTTTTTGATTTTTTGGTTGTTTTGGTGGTGGTTTGGTTTGTTTTTTTTTTTTTTTTTTTGAAACTTCGCAGCATTATGCAACTGCATATCCTTTCTAGAAATACTAAAATGGAAAACCCTTCCCTGAACTCAATTAGCTATTGATAGATGAGTGCATAGATCTGTCAAACAACTTCATTTGCATTGTAGCAAGGCTTGGGGGGCTTAGCTGGCAGAGAGGTATCCCACTGTGCAATGTAGCACTGCTCAGACACAAAGGAAGAGGCCATTTCTCCTCCAAGTTAACAATATAAATGAGGAAGATGATGGATGAAAGAAAAAAGTGTTATTCTTATTTTACAAATTGGGATCTGAAACAGTGGGTGTCGTTTGTTTCAGCAACAGGATGTGCTGAAGCAGGTCATGGTCAGTAATTTCTATCTATATTGCAACTGCCATTTTGCAGTGCAAGTATTTGTTGTGTTGTGTGATGAACTATATTGATGAGGCAATCCAGGCTAGAAATAACCGCCAAAAAAAAGTAATAATGCTCGAGCTGCCATTGTCAGCAAGAGAGAAATGCTTGCCCAACTATATATACACTTAAGATAAAGTGTCTTTGCCAGAGTTATAGTAGAAATCTGCAGCAGAACTGAGAACTGAAGTGGGTCTCATGTTAGATTCTAGTGTCCTGACAAGCGGTTTTAATTTTCTTCTTGCTGTATTTTAAAAAATACATTGAGATATAGACTGCAATGCTGTGAAAAGGACCTTGTCCACTACCCTTAGTAAGACTGAACTTGCGACAGGAAACCTGAGGATGAAGTAATAGGAAATTTTAGGAAATCCAGATTTGTATTCGCAGTTCAGGAGTGGCTATATTTCATTTATGAAGCTGTGTTGCATGTTTATCCTCTGCCTTCTCCCATCACTTCTCTTGTGCTGCTTGCTGCTAATGCAAATGTATGCAAGATTAGGCAAATCCTGGCAGCCAGTTGATGAGAAGGCAGAAAGGCCTTGACAGGAAAGCAATTAGTCTCATTTTTGTTCTTTCATTTTACTTGTTACTAGATATTTTCTCCTCCTATTCCTGAGGAGAGATCATTTGGCAGACAGGTGGATTGTAGGCCATTCCTGTGCCCACTGTGACTAGTGCAGCAGGCAAGGTGACATTTTATACTGGAGTACATCATTAATCAGCTAGAGATCACACAGTAATAACTGGACTGTGACTTTTAGAAGGGAAATCTGTGGATATTTCTATAATCAAATGTACAGCAGTATTGTTTCTTCCTCTCCCTAAACCTTGTTGCTTTAAAAGGCAAGAAATAGCTTTCAACATTCATAAAGAAATTCCCTTTCTGCTCAGCAGTAGCAGTGCAGGGTGTAATTTATACCTTCTCATTTCTCTAGCTCCTCAAACAGCCCATTTGCTTCTGTAATTCTCAGCTGTTCATTCCCGTTTGGTACTGCCCCCCTCACTGTTCTGTGTGTGTATTTGTGTGGCTACTTTGGTGGCCTGGATTGCAAACCAAACCTGTTTAAAATACAATATAATTTCTCACCCCTTCCCCCCAGCCCCCCATTTATTTCTAACTTAATTAGGATCCCAGGTCTTGCTTGGTTTGCCACTAGGTGTGTACCACAGATTCATGTGTGCAATGTTGTTTATAAAATATCAAGAAAACAGTTATTTCAATCAGGCGGGTCATCCAATCTGGTTAACCACATAGACTTGCAGGTTCTTATGCAGGCCAGGAATAAAGGCATTGAATTGTGGGGAGAGGGCTGAAAAATCTATGCTAGACTATACAGGGGCAGGGGCAAGTGCGGGTGAGAAAAGCCCTTTAAGCTGTTTTTTTGCTAGTGAAGTCTCTGTTTAATGCCACGTACATTCTTTAAATGTAAATATTTTGGGATTTCAAAATGTGCATACAAGGGAAGGTAAATTGGGAGTGTGATTTTTTTTTTTTTTTTTCTTTTTAAATCTTAAGTAATCTCCATTTATACTTTAAAATTGCATCAAATTATTAGGTTTCCAGGTTGACATCTGAGTAAGACTTTTATGTCTTACTCATGTCCAATGTATATGCAAGTTCTAAGTTGAATTGGTATTGAAGAGTAAATTCTTATGGCTTCAGCAGCTTGGAAACTAAGGAGGAAATATTCAAGTAATGAAGAGATGTGACAAAGGTTATAATATTATCCCAGTGTACTACTGCTGTCTGTTTGAAAGTCAGAAGCTTACCTCATAGTCTAGAATAACATGGATGTTTGAAAAAGAAGTTTGATCATCCTGCTTTTTTCTTTTCTTTTTTCTTGTTTTTAATCCTCTTCTTTAATGGAAGATGCCAGTGATGGTGGACGATCCTATAAAACAGTTTTGGATCGCTGGAGAGAGTCGCTTCTTTCTTCTACCAGCTTATCCCAAGTCTTCCTTCATCTGTCTACGTTGGATCGAAGTGTCATCTGGTCAAAGTCCATCCTCAATGCTCGCTGTAAAGTGTGTCGAAAGAAAGGCGATGCAGAAAGCATGGTGCTGTGTGATGGCTGTGATCGAGGCTATCATACTTACTGTATCAGGCCCAAACTCAAGGTATCTGAGGAAAAAGAAGTGCTCCCTTTTCGCACAAAACTTGAGTAGTTCTTATGACTTAATTGCGTATTACTAATGCTTTCTCTTTTTTTTTTCTTCTGTTTCTAGGTCATTCCTGAAGGAGACTGGTTTTGTCCAGAGTGCCGACCAAAACAGCGCTCTAGGCGCCTCTCCTCCAGACAGAGACCTTCTGTGGAAAGTGATGAAGAGACTGCTGAACGACTAAGAGAAGGGGAAGAAGAGGCAAACTATGATGAAATGGGACAAAGTGAGGAAGAGCACTATGAAGAAGAACAAGATGAGGAGGATGAATCTCAAGAAGAAGAAGAGATAAGGTAAATAGACATCTGTTAAAGTGGTTTCCTACTGAAATATCATCTGGATTATTAGGTGGAGTAATTGTTCACATAAGCATGTATCTTGAAAATCCAGTCTGAAAAAGACATTTATTAAAGAAAATCACGGCTTGTTATGGATTTGGCTCTTATTCATGTGTTTAATATTAACAAAAGTTGGGTCCGCTGGACTTAGACTCACTTTTCAGGATGAAAATTCCTGAAATTGGATGTGTGGGTGAGAGATGGCCATCAGAGTTGCAGTTCTGTACAGCTACTGTTTGAATATGAAGTGGAGAGAGTTTCAAACAGTAAAGATTTTCTGGAGAAAACCTGGAGTTGTCTTTGTCCAGTTTTGAATTTTGGGGGACTAGATGCATACTATAAGTATTGGAACATTAGGGAAGACAAGGTCATCTGTTGGAGGCTATGTGACATTGGGAGGACTTGAGGACTTCAGCTGTTTCAAAAAAACCTAAAACAAAAAACCCACCACAACAAACCCTCCCCCCACCGCCCCCACCAACCGACCAAAACCAAAAAAACCTACCCAAACAACTGAATAATCCAATGTGATAATTTCAGTCAAGTGATGGATTTGATACACGTCAGGAGCGTGAAAGTTGAAGGAAACTTTCCTGATCTCAGAGTATTTTTCTTCTTTTTGGTACGGTCTTTTGAATTAACTGAAGCAAGATTATTTGTGGCTCTGATAGTTGGGATTCAATAGTTGGAGAGAACTTGCATCTCCTTGAAGTAAATTTATTTCTGGGATCTTCCTTCTCTCCTGTAATGGATGGAGAATATTGAGTATTAGTTAGAAACCCTGATTAGAGCATAACTTTTATACTTAGTGTTTTAGAACTGCACTTTATGTAGCTGAAAACATTGTTCAAAAATCTTAGTAGTTACAGTTGCTGTGAGAAATAAGTGATTTAAAGAAATTGATAGCTGGTGCTTCAGTTAATGCATTCATAGTGATCAGAATTCTGAGCATTTCTTTAAAGTATGTGCTCCACATAATATTTAATTAAGAGACTTCAGAGCAGTATTTAAGATAATAGTGATTGGATGACTGCATGAGCTTGAAAGCCAGCTTGAATGGTTGGGCTTTTTAAATCCTGAATTAGAAAACTGAGGGAAAAGAGAGGAATGGAATTTTGGGAGAAATAAATGTAATTGTTCACTTCTTGTAGCCCATCAAAGCAAGGAAGACCCCAGGTCAAGTTTCCATTAAAAATGAGAGCAGCGAAACTCAACAATCCATTCTCAAGTCCGAACAGCCAGCGTCAGGCAAGATATGCTTCTCGGAGTCAGCAAAACACACCTAAGCAAACTGAATCTTCATCTAAAGTGACCAGAAGGGGATTAAGAAGGGTAAAATCAGCCCCTACATCAGTGACAAAGCCTTCTTTAAGACTTAATAGCCGGACCACTCGTCAGAGCCAAAGTTCATTACAAGCAGATGTATTTGTGGAATTACTCAGTCCTCGGAGAAGGCGAAGAGGAAGAAAGAGTGCTGATAACACACTGGAAAACAGCCCTTCCAATTCTCTCGGATTTAGAATTGTTGATACCGCAGACTCGAATGAACGGCTTAGGAAGTATCCAGTTTCTGCTTCAAAGCTTTCTCTTCCTGTTACTGAACCCAAGAGAAGAGGCAGGAAACGACAATCCACAGGTTAGAGAAATGTGTTTCTCCAGAACGAAAACTATGTTCTGTTCCTTGCTAAAATACTTGTGTGGTAGAGCAAGGAGACTAGAAGTGGTGGTTGAAGGCATTTTTACCACTTCCAACAAGACAGTTCCCTTCTTTTGCAGTGATGGAAGTGAACCTAAAAAAAAAATTTCATCTAAAAACAAATACTTAACTTGCCAAGGAGATTTATCATATCCATATTTGATATTTCATATTTGCACACAATATGGAACAATTGCGAATAAGCGAATAGAAAATGTGAAGGTAATATTTATGCCTTAACCCCTGCAAATACAATCTTTACTTACAGCTTTTATGGTTTTGTTTTATTAAAGAGTTCAACAGTGAAGAACACAGATGTAGGCAAGGTAGTGAAATTGGAGATATACATGTACAACAAGAAACTGCTACCAGCAGAAAAATGTCATCTAACTGGTATAGGGCTAACAATGTCTTGCTTGTTAAGCTAATACCACGTATTTGATGGTAGGGAAATACTTGGAAAGCTACAATAACCTTTTAAAAACAAAAAGGACCCAGTGTGAGACTGAAGCATGTAAAAGAGCTTGCAGCCCAGTGTGGCAGCCTTGTATTCTGCACCATTTCTGTTCTTCACCATTGGGAGTTTCTGGGCTTATCCTTTAACTGCCCTGCTGACTACTCTTGAAAGCAGATAAAACCACTCTGAATAGAGGTTTTACGGAAGTAAAAGTTATGAGTAGGCAGCTCATTCTGTTTTTCTCTAATAAGGCTTTTCTTTAAGTGTTTAACAAATTGTTTTAAAATTGAAATCAGTTTAAAAATCCTTTCCAAAATCAATGCAATGAAGGAGAATGGAGGAGGAACCCAGCTAAGTCCTGGTACTTAGCATTTTGTACAGCAAAAGAGACATTTATTTGTTAATAACAAGGCTGAATCCAAACTACATGAGTTGTGCTGTGAAACTACAGTTTTAGTACTCAAGAATAACGGTGTTTCACTTTTTTATTGTTTTTTATTTTACTTGTCAGGTTTTTATTTTTATCTGGTGGGGTGTTGGTTTTTTTTTTCCAGAATCATCTCCTCAAATCTCATCGAACAGGAGAAGTTCAGGACGTCAAGGAGGAGTCCATGAACTCTCAGCTTTTGAACAGCTCGTAGTGGAACTGGTACGACATGATGACAGCTGGCCTTTCATGAAACTGGTTTCCAAAATCCAGGTAACTGATAGAACTGTAGAGAGAATGATAATCCTGTTTCCTGCCAGTAAAACTTGGGATTTTATAGGACTGCCCAAACAGGGGGATACAGCTAACCAATGGGATTCAGGAGAACTCTTGCATTTCAGCTCAAATACTTGGTGCCAGAAATAACTTTTGTAATTGGGAAAATTTTAAATATGCTTGCCATCAAGCATTTAAAAATGTGAAATGCTTTGATTTGGGGGGGATGGACGACCCAAACCCCCAAGTAGTGCACAGGATGGCTAAAGGTAAGCTTATGGTTATTGATTACTTAGTTAAATTGATCTTCAATTTATGCAAAGGTATTTTGAGAACAGACCTGCAGTAAAATAACAAGGTAGAAACAATTTCACTCTGCTAACTGTAATGCAGTAAAAAGATGATTTCTTAGCTTAGTTCTTAATTTAATTTCCCTCTGTTTAGATTTTAAAATACTTGATGGTAAAGTAGGTACCCAAAGTAAGCACTGCTTTAGAGGTTTGTATTATAATAAAAGTTCCCAAAGCATGTCTGCTTTTCTGCAGGCTGCACTGCACTGGCTTGTCAATTGTAAGGCACTGCTGGAACTATCCTGCCCTAACAAAAGTACCTGTCCTCTCCAAGCCCTCTGGAGCAACTCTGCGTAGACATCCTTGCAGGATCTAGAGCTCGATGTTTTTAAGTGCTCTAATAATATTAACAGTGATAGCTGTTAAATGAAGATTTGAAACTCTGAAGAGTCACAGATAGCTGGAAGGATTAATGTATCTGGACCAAAAGAGTGATGTACAAGTGTGAATGAAAGATGTAAGCACAGAGGAGGAGAGGAATTTTGAATGAAACAGAGACTAGTGTCTCCCTACTAAAGTATGGGAATCACACTGGAAAGTGCAATAATCTGATGAATGCAAGGAAGCTTCTTAAGGAGGGATGGAGAGTTCAACTTAATTTTGATCCTGAAAAGAAACTGCTAGAATTCAGTGCATTCCAGTTTGCCTGAATCAGTCAGTAATGGATAGTCTCTGTATAGTTCGGAAAGAAAAATCCATACGTGAGTGACCCAAATTTTCTTTATCATTATAGAAATCTTGTTTTAAACTTTTTGCTGCCTGTAAGACAATGTAAAGGATACACTGACTGATCAGTGCACGGCAAGCCAGAAAATCACCTTTCTTTTTAGTGCTTACATAAACAGCACTCCTAAAGGGAAGGGAATGAAAAATGTGTCAATGTAATTCTATTTCTCTACTAATGCTTTCTCTAGGTTTGTTTGCAGGTTGCACTTGATACAGTAAAGTTACAGGTTATAACCAAGAACTTGGTTTTAAAAAAGGGTCAAATTTGGATCAGATACCTTTTTCATTCACCCCCCCTGCCCTGCTTTGTGAGTGAGATGGAGTCACCCTAAACTTGGTGCTTATCTGAAATTCAAAATCTGTGATCCAAATGATCAGTGCCCTTAAGGGTTAAGCAATCCTTTTCTTCCCCTCATTTTTATCACATAAACACTGTTCTGAGTGGCTGTTTATCTCTGGTACTTGCATACTGTGTCCTGCTTGCTACAGAAAAGTTCACTACCTTCTTTTCAGCACAGCTAAATGGTATCTCAGGATTTCATTTCTCTTGCAAACCGATGAATGATAGTGGAGTAAAAATGGCTGTTACTCATAATTAAGGAGCTTTTAATACTGTAATATGTAACAGGAAAAAGAAAAGTTTTAAAATCTTGGAAATAATTTTTGTGCTTGACAGATGGGAATAGCTGGAACACTGTAATGCTTATCTGGTCATACAATTTTCTTGTTCACAGGGTATTTAGGCTTAGATGTATTCATTGAATTGCTGGCTAATGTTTGTTGTGGTCTGCTACTTTAATGATATAAAACATGGAAAATCAATACCTGAAAACTGATATTCAGTTCAGGAAATGGAGGTGGTTGCTTGGGGGTCCTCTGTTTATTTAAAAACAAAACTAAAATGCCTTCTGCTAATACTGATTTGCTTAACTTTTTACATAACTAGAATTTTAAGTTTCCATTTGTTTGTCTATGAATCATTCGGGTTTTTGTTTGGTTGTTCTTTTTAAAGGTACCAGACTACTATGATATCATCAAAAAACCTATTGCCTTAAATATAATCCGTGAAAAAGTGAATAAATGTGAATATAAGTTAGCCTGTAAGTATTATTTATTGTTCTCTCACTTTCAAATAAATTCTTGTCCTAAAATAGATTTGTGTCAGAGGATTAGAAAGCTGAAATTGTGTTTGGTTTGGGGTTTTGTGGTGGTTTTTGTTTTGTTTTGTGGGGTTTTTTTAAGAGCATTTACTAATATTTTTAAAATAAGATCTGTTGAACATAATTCTTTTACTACCAAAATACTTGATGTACAGATAGATAAGAAATGAGCAGCTGAGAAACTGCTGGTAATTTATCAAGCCTTTGGTGTCAGTGAGTGACACTGAAATATTTAGAAAAGGTACTGTTGTTACGGCTTGATTTGTATTTCCTTTATTGATAATAAGAGAAATTTCAGAATGTTTATGTGGCACTTGACTATACAATGGTAGAAACTTGACACATACGTAAAGACATTTTTGTGTTGCGACTCTGTGTAGCATCATTGTACTTATTCAGTGGTGTCATACTGCTTTATTATACGGCTTTCTGATGACTTGAGATGCACAATTAATTTATTTACTTTTTATTTACTAGCGGAATTCATTGAAGACATTGAGCTGATGTTTTCAAACTGCTTTGAATACAACCCTCGTAACACAAGTGAAGCAAAAGCTGGAACTAGACTTCAAGCATTCTTCCACATTCAGGCTCAAAAGCTTGGACTTCCGATCACACCTGGTAACGTGGACCACGCCGCTCCCGCGGTGAAGAAGTCGCGAATCTAACCTCTGCCTTCCAAAGGATTTTTTGAGGAAATCTGTTATGTTCATTAAAATGAAATTTTAAATCACACAGTCGTCATACCTGTATAAAGCAATAACAACTGTTTAACCACCTTGAAGTGTGGCCTGCACTATATTCTCAATGTAATATTAAGCACTCAGGAGAATGTAGGAAAGATTACCTTTGCTACAGTTTTATTCAGTGTCTAATAATTTTGATAGATGTACTGGATACAGTACTGGTTTACAGAGGTTTTGTACATTTTTAATACATTCATGTGTCCAAATATCTTCCAGAAGTACATTGTTTTTTCCTGCACCAATGACCTTGTTTCATCCTCTAGATTTTGTAGGAGCTGTGGTATTGAGGGCTTTATCAACTCAGATAAAATCTTCTGCTGTAGCACAGTTGAAGAAACTGTGTGTATGTTTAAAACTTGTTTGAGCTTATCTTCTCAACACTACACATGAATGAGTACAATTGCATATCTTCTAAGTACTGTACCAGTGCTGGCTGGAGGTATTCAGTCTGAGTTTATTAAGTAGATATTTATTTAGCATTCAAAGTAATTTGTGAATTTGTTTTGTATTTATAAAATTTGTACTTGGGGATTAAAAACAAAAAAAAAGGAAAAAAAGAGAGAGTTCCATAACTTTTTAAATTTTTTTCAGGTGTGGTTTTTGTTTTTTTTTGTTTATTCCCCTCTAACTTGATGATCAATCAATAAATACCTTCCCCTGTCCTTGGCAGTTCTTCTAGCAATGAGTAAATTTACGGGACTGTACTATAAGTTTCTACGTACAACTTTGGAAGTGTACCAATAAAATGACACATTTTTCAAAGTATTTTGAGCTTCTGGCATTTCCTTCTGAGTTACACTGCTACATCATCTTCCCCATTAATTTACTTGGACATGTTGCTGGAGAGAACACAGCAGAATTTGGTTTCAGTGTGAGTACCCTAATCAGCACTTACAGCAGCTGCAGCCGGTGTGGTACCTGGTCTCTGAGTGATGCAAATGTTTCATCAGTATGTAAGGAGTAATGTAAGAAGTATGTGTATAAGTTGTATGGTTCTTTAATTAGGATCTTTATTCTAACAGTGTAAAACCTCATAGCTTTGTTTAGCTGACTAGCAGCTTCTTTTTAAACTATCATTACTATTCTTGATAGTTTTACTTTCAGTATTTATTAATTTAAACTTACTGAACTCAGCTTGAATCAATAGCTTTAAAGCCCTTTTAAAACCAGTTTTGCCTACCTGGAGATATGCCATACTCTGCAAAAACAGTGTGGAGCTGAAGTTTGGGGGTAGGAAAAACTGAAACATGAGGTTTGCTGTCACAGCAACTTTTCTCTATGTTTGTGCTAGCTTATGTTGTAGCATTAAGATCTGTATATGCTACAGACCTGAACGATTACTTGCTGTGTAGTTGTGGGTTTTCTTTGCTGCTGTAGTGCTTACCTTGCCTTAGAGGTGGCAAGAATGGGCGTTCCCTTGAGCCTAGGGGACGCATGGTTGTAGATAGGAGACTGATCAGTTTGAAGTGTTGGATTTTTGGGGTTTTGTTGGTTTTTTAAGTCTTAAGAATGAGAACAGTGGAGGATACTGTTTAGAAATGTCTGTTAATACTTCAGTGTTTCTATGTGAGCTTTTCCTTGTTCAGAGCTGACATCTCTGTCCTGTCCAGATCAAAGATGTATTTCTTGTTTCCACCACAAAGAATGCTGAATTCTGTAACGAACGTGAGCAGCAG
Source organism: Gavia stellata (assembly GCF_030936135.1). NCBI lineage: Eukaryota > Metazoa > Chordata > Aves > Gaviiformes > Gaviidae > Gavia > Gavia stellata. Next base: position 29,666,767 of record NC_082600.1, read on the forward strand.
AAGACTTCTTTGCAGGATGTAGGTTGTACTTGATAACCCTGCATCTGTCTAGTCCCAAGAGGATGTGAACATCGTGACTAGCAGGTTGCACAAACAGTTGTGCAAGTTTTTGTTCACATGAATAGTCCCCATTGACTTAAACGTGAATACTTGGGGGGGGGGGGCACAGTGAGCTGAACAAGTCCATCTGTGGCAGATGCAATTTAAATTGTTACTGTCCCTGACCTACTCCCAGCTGTTCATTCCTATCGCTCTTTCTCCAAGGTTATTTTCTTCAATAGCTTCCCCTCAGCAACACAACTGTAATTTTGAGTTTGGGTAGAGCAGATGGGAACCATTTAACCCAAATCTCTGCTTGTGATGGTAGTGTTTGTATGCTTCTGCTATGAGTTAAGTTATCAGTTTGTCATTAAGTTTGCAAGCCTAGGGCCTCAGTTAAACATGTTGAAGGTGAAATACAGAAAAGTGCCCACTTCTCCTTTGAGCAGCTGTGCTTAAAATATTCAGGTATGCTGCATGTGCAATGCAGATCTGACCAACTTTGGCTTTCGTGGTGCTCACAGGCCGTCAACCAAGCCCTTACTCCTGGCAGCAGACTGCCCAAGTTGGCACTTCACTGCAGCTTTTTCAAACTTCAGCTATGCTTTTTCTGAGTTATGTCAAGATGTCTTTTTATGGCTGTTTATTTCCCCCGTGCATATCTCTTTGGAAAAAGGGGAATTGCTTCACAGCTCCCCCCTTGTCATAGGGGCTGAGATATTCATGTTCCTCATCCACCTTTCCCCCAAAACAAACCCGTGTCTTACCGTGATCGGCCATCCCATGTGCTGTTACTGCACATCCTTTACCCTGGTGGTATCTGCAGAGGGCTCCAAGCCAAAAAGGTGCAGAAATGGATAGGGTCAACGGCTTCATCTCAGATTCAGAGGCCCCGACTAATCAGGCTGTACCAGACTCTTTGGGAAAACAGGCACTAGGCTTCCTTGAGCTCTGAGCCTAGTGTCTGTCCTCCAAACAGCGTTTTGACAAGATCCAGTAGTGAAAGTCTTTCCCTTCTTGGCAGCTCTGATATATCTTAGCCCTGGCAGGTATCCAGAGACTGCTGTACCAGCTGTTTTTCCTGCTGTGCAAATTCTGCCCCTTTCATTCATGTCGGGGCTAGGAATTACTGAGTAACCACCCTAGGCAATTTCTTCTGATGCTTTCTGTACACAACTCTCTAATAACCATGGGGCCAGTTCCTTTGGAGGAATTGGGCTCCAACCCAAAGGACTCTCTCTTCCAGGAAATCTCAGTGTTTCCTCAAAGACATCTAACTCAGCTCCTGGCCACCACAGGCTGTCAAAGATTCAGAAGACAAATCCCTACGGTGGCTGCCATTACTGGAAGCTGCCCTTCCTACCCCAGCAGGACAAGGTCAGAAGGAGAAGGTCTGTTCAAATGCTGGATGTAGCCTTGTGTGGTGGTTGCAGTCAAGCTGATACTGGCTGTTCATGCTTAGGTGTCAGCTAGCAACACCAGCGTAGTGAAGTTGTTGTGCCAGGCCCCTTCACCTGTATTAGGAGGCAGGTGATCACCTTGACTGGCACATCCAGTGTCAGATTCACCTGCTGGAAGTTGAACTTCTGGAAACCTTTTAGCGATACTGGAAAGCTTGAGCTGCTTTGGTCTGGCAGACCGTGTGACAGATGTGAGCCAGCACTCTTCATTTGTAAAGGGTTTGGGCTGGGGCCACCACCCCTGCATCCAGTGTTGGATGGCTCTTGTGCGGAGGGTGAAGTCTTAAGTATCATAGGAGAGAGCACATAAACGTTAATTGTAAAAGAAGATGACCTTAGCATAATCTTAGCAAATATGGGTATTAGAAACCAGCAAGAAGCAGCCGAAAACCAGCCTGACCTTGCATGTGTAATTGTAGGGAGGCAGAGAATGCCAGACTCTGAACAGACCCTGGCAGTCACCGGCTGCCATCTGCCCCCAACCAGCCATCTCTGAAACTATCATTGTCCAGGAGTGGAGATTCTGCTATGGACGTGTGCAGGGAGCAGATCCCTGGGGACACCAGACCATGCCAGAGTCCTGCCTAACGTCATGTTGCTGCTGGGCTGGTAATCTAGTACTTTAGGATTTAGGAGATTACACGTGTGGTTTATGATTGATCATTGATGTAACTGCTGAATTAACCCTTACCCTGCAACAATCTTATATCTCCTAAGTTTTATCTGTTTGTATTCAAATAAATAACATCTAACACTAGTCACATTGCCTAGTGTGGATCACTGTCACAACTGATTGCAAGTATTTCAGCTAACACTTCTTGAGGCTACCAAGGACTGTTTCTACTCTGCAAGAGGCTTCTCACTCTAAAAAACCTGCCAGTGTCCAGACAACTACAGGTAGTTTTCTGTGCGGCACTCAGCTCGGTTGCTGTAACTCTGGGAGATCTCTCCCCTGCACGGTTAAACAGCCACCTGGATCTTCACAGCGCTGACGACTTGGGCTAGTTCTGCAGAGGTGCTCCTTGTGCTTTTCCCACCTTGCTGCATGGGGGTATTCTGAGATTTCTCAGCCTGCTACCATCGGACCAACTGATGTCTTCTTCCTCTGGCCCTTCATCAGCAACCCACTTCCCTCAATTTGGTACTTCCTTAAACAGCGCTCTATTAAAACTTCACCTTTAAGTGCTTGATTTTATGTATGTCCAATACCAGGCCTGCATAACAACCTCTCTTGGAGAATCTCCAGTTACCACCGATAAGAAAGTTTCCCATTTTGAGGCAGTCAGGTTTGAAGATGTTTGGATTAAGTCAAATGCAAAAGGTAAAATGACTGTGCTGCAAATCAGAAAAATTAAAAAGGCAGATAAGCAAAGCTGTCAACTTGTTTCCTATCTGTTTCCTAACAGGGATGCTGAAGTAGCACCATCCCTAAAACGTGTGTGTCTATTTGTAGATGCATGTGTGTATACTTGTGCAAAGTTTTGTATTTTTAACTGCTGTAAGCCACCAACTATTAAAATAATGGTTATCATTCCTGAACGTTGTACTTCGGTGTACTTCTTTAAAAGGTACATCTCCAGTACCTGCGAAAAGTGCTGGTAAAACTGTGATTTACTCAGACCATGAGTGATGCTGGGAGCAAAGCCCAGCTTCCTCCTGCCTCCCTCCGCTCCCCGCAGCATCCGCTAGTCTGAGCGTCAGTGACACTGTGTAGCTGGGTCTGCATTTAAACTTGGTTTTATTTTTTAAGTAATCAAATAAATCTGGTCTGCTGCTGGTGAAACACTCCACCCTCGGCCACACACCCGCAGCTGCATTCTGGCAAACAGATACTTTTCCAAATGAATGCTTTTTAATATTTGGAGTGCAGTAAAATGCTAAACATCAATACGAACTATGCCTGACATGTTTTCAGTGGCAGAAGGCCACAGGCTTCATATGTTTTCCAAAAAGTGTACTGAGGCCAACTTTGGGTTTGTTTCTCTACCGTAATACATCACGTTCCTGGGTTTGTAGTGCTGCTTTTCTGGAAAATTGCTGAAACTAATTTTAAGATATTTTTTTTAGCTGCAACTCCATCTTTAAAATTGTTGGGGTACGAAAGAAGAACAAAACCCCGGTGTTTTCTGGGCCTCCGCATGCAGGAGTGTATCGGCCGTTGCCTCGCAGGGGGCTCTGGATGCGGAGGGAGGCTGGCTGGGGCGGGAGGTGCTTGGCCCCACGCGAGAGTCCCTCACCCTTTGCCAGAAGGGGGGAAGGCAGCAAGCACCGGCGCTCTGCCTGCGCCCTCCCCGCCGCTCACGGAGTATATCCAGCTGTTCAGGTCACTCGCTTTTGATGATAGAAATGTTTGATTGGGCCAAGTTTCCTACAAGGATGTTACATGACAGCATGCTCTCCAAAGCGCTGGCCGCTGCCCACAGGAGATCAGCTTTCACTTATTCTTCTCTACAGTTGTTCGCCTTTCCTTTCTTAGATTTGTTTCAAAGAACCACGAAAGAAGGGGTCTTTATTTGAGTAGCTGAGTGACACCGCGCTAGCATCAAGTCGCAGCGCAGAGTATTCTGGTGCTGCGTACAGCCTGATTTAATAGTGCTGTGTGGAGGAACTGAAAATGGCACACTTGCACTATAATGTGCCTTGTACCAAAGTTGTCTCGTAGAGGGTATTCCTGCTCTGCTAGGGCAATACACAGCCCAACTTGAGTTTTGTCAATTTGCTATTCTTAGCTTACCAATTTATTTAGGCTTTATATCGCTATTTCCTAGATTAACAGTCCTATAAGAACACACATAATAATCTATGTGCTTTTCTATTTTTCTTCTCCAAGTGCCTTACAGATGAAATTCATTTGGAGAGGAAAGGACTTTGCAGAGACGGGTTGTGCTGGGGCTTGGCTGCTGTGAATCATGCGTTTGAAATGGCAGAAATGTGACCCAGGATGCTGAAACGTTTGGATTTTGGATGACAGTTCTGCATTCGATTCCGGGCAGCGTGGGGATTTGCCTGTGGGAGCTGGGCTTCACAGCCGCCTGTCGCGAGCATTCCTGTGCAGGTCCCACCATCAGAGTCACATGCTGGGCTCTGCAGTCCTGGCACCACTCGAGAGCGCTGCTGTCACCAGAGGACACTTTTGCACTGACCAACAGGTCCCGCGATCCAGCAATGGTTATAAATATTCCTGTGCCCCAGTCATCCTAAAGCCCATCCTCAACCACCAGAAAGTGATCTCAACTCATGTATTTAGCATGTTAGGCTTAGCTAATGTTTTATTTTTAGATAGCTATCTGAAGAAGAAAAACTTAGCGGTTTTAAAAGGCAAGATCAACTTTTTAAGCAACATACTTTGTGAGGGGGCTCTGCCATGCTTGAGTAGGTTTAGTTTGTGCATCTTTTGTTTCCATAGCTGACCATCTTTGCTTCTAAGAGGTTTCTTAGAACCAGTCCTTGGGTTCAACCTTCATCAAACAGAATTCCTTCCATTCAGATGCGATGCTGCAAACCGAGTCCTAGGTCTGTCCTGAGCAATTTTAAGAGTGTTAAAACTTAAAACCAGAAGTGTCTGTCCTCCTTTTTGTCTGGCCTTTGCGACTTCCGATCTAAACAGGCCATGTGAATTAATCTCCCCTGCCTTGGCACTTTTGTGATGGCTTCCTCCATCATCTCCTGCACAGGATTTGATCCTTTCCTGGTGACTATTTTTTGTATTGCAAAGATGTCTCCTTAAATCAGACCTACAATGTCATAGAAGTGCTGATCATGATTAGAAACAGTCCATTTTCCAAGGACCTTATTCCAACGCAATGACATAACCCCAGTAGGAGGGGAAGCACGGAACGATGAAGGTTAGTAGCAGGGTCAGGTCAAGGCTGCAAAACTTGGGATTAGTGCCCAAAATCTGTGTGCAATCTATGTACAGTGCAGCTTTGCACTTGTCCAGCCACAGGAAAACACGGGATTCCTTGTCCCACCAGGAACCCTGGCTGTCTCAGGGGGCCCACTTTTTGGGGGTTCTTCTGTAAAGTGTAACAAAGTTGAATCGTTATATTCCTTATGTGCCAGCCAGCCCCAGCCTCTTGAAGGTCTGCATGCATCTATCCAGAAGGGAAAGAGCTTTCTGAAATCATTGCCACCTTTTCCTGGAGGTGCACCAGTTTAAATAGTGTCATCTGCTGAGATGTCTGACCGCATCCTAAATTTTGGCAGTCGCCCTCCTGCGAACCAGGCTGAAGCCGTTCAAGAAATTACCTCTTCCAGGTGTCCTGCTCCTCTGCTGAGAGGAGTCGCTGCTCTGTGGCTGAACAAGTTTTCAGAAACCTGAATAAAATGAAACACTGTTAGGAAAGTTGCAGATGTGGACTTTATTTTGGTGACACTACTGTTGTCCGTACTCCTTCTTTGTGTAAGTTTTATTACATTTATGGACTAAATTTTACATGCTGTGAGCAAGCAAAGAACCAAGTGTTGAGCCACAGCACAGAGTAAGAAAACAGGCCACATTTTAATCTCCATTCTAATTTTAAAGAGAAACAAAAAATTCTGCTTCTGTGCTGTGGCAAGTCTATTGAAATCCTAGCGTAAGAGGCAGCAGAATTTGACTTCCTAAGCTTGGAGGGAGAAACTTGGAGACTGCCAGCGTAAGACGTCGGAGAAAGAGCAAAAATTGCTGAATGCTGCTGAGGCACATGCATAGGAAAAGGACATTGCAGCAGTAAGAGACACATGGCTTGAGCAAGGCTGAACAGTGCTGAACACCCACTGTAGTAACAGACAGAGTTCTTCTGGTGGCAAAGGCACGGAATTTTTGCCATAAAATTGAAGAGGCTAGCAAGGGGTGAAATCGCTACTGAAGAAGCACCTCCTGGGAAGATCGCGTTGATTAACATCCCCACTAACCTTAGGCATCCCGGTTTTATAGCTCCGCTAGAAATTCCTGACAGAAACCAGCAAAACTATTAACGGCATCTCCTCTGTGTTACTCGTATGCGCGTCCTTGACTAGTGCCGGGAAGGAGTACGAGGCTGTTGGATTCATCTGCAGCTGTGAGTGGATGCCGTGGGCTGAGGGAAAGGTGCTTAAACAGGAGCTCCCAGGCGTGACTTCCCATGCGTTACCCTCCTCTGCGCAGCAGCTCCTCCGCTGCAGACACAGATAGCGAGAATAACGTATTTCAAACTAAAAGCGGTGTACTTCAGCTGAAAACAAGATGTCAGTACCAGAAAACGTTTTGGTTTTTATTCATATTGGTTTCACAGATGGCATGCTTTTAGTGTGAGAGATTTTCACTTTTAGGGGACTCTGCCATTAGCTCATTTTACAGGAAAAAGTTACATATACGAAACAAGAACACGAAGGGAACGGATTCTCCAGAAGATGTTCTTCCAGGTGACCGATACATCTAGCAAATTACGCCATTGGTTTATGGCTGCTTGAAGAACACTTCTGGACTTTTATTTTATTAGAATAATCAAATAATAAAATCTATATCTTGTTTAGTGTTACAGCCTATTCTTCCAAAGCACTCTGGCAGCTCTTCCCCTAATCCACTTACCCAGCATATAGGTCAGCTACATACGTCTGGTTTTCTAAAGGTCGCTTTGGCTCCCTTCTTGCCGTTTCACTGTAATCAGCATTATTCTGGGATGCACAGCAACTACCGTGCTCCCAGAAAATTATGCTGCTTTTTACATTTCCTCTCTTTAGATAGGATTTACCATATTGCATCCATGTCTGCTATGTAGCCCGGGTTCTGCCTCGCTGTATGTAGAGAGATATGTGTCTCTCCAACACATCGGTAGTTGGAGATAACAGCCAACATCAAATTCCTCAGACCTAGTGTCGTCAGAGGATGCTTATTGAGAAGGAAAGTCTGGCTTTGCTGTTTGCTTGAAACCGAGGTTTCAAGAAAATAATTGTTCTGCCTGACCTACATTTTCTTCCTTAGGCAGAGCGATGGTCTGGGGTTTAAAGCAGGGACGGGGGGCCAAGCCTCCCTGCTCTGCCCCTTGGCTTGCCACAGCCTTCCTGGGTGACCCCGAGCAACCCATCGAGAAGGACAGACAATACTCATCAGGCAGGGATACTTCATTAATAATTTTAATAAAGAGTTTTGAGACCTTGGAATAAAAGTGCTACAAGTAGAAGTGAAAAAAAAATACTGTCTTTACCATGGAAGTGAACGTTGTCTGAAAAACAAAGTGAATGAATTGAACAATTGATATAGCCAGTGGCTGATCTTATAAACCCTTCCTTACCTGAGGTTTATGCTGTGAATTTATCTCAGCTGTGAACAAGAGGCAGCAAGAAGAGAGACTTGGGAAGAAACTGCTCATGGGGAAAATGCACTTTGCAGGGCATACAGGAATTTATGAAGGCTATCAGAGTAAATAGTTACTTTTTCTAGTGCTATAAATGTGCAAACATTTGTAAACGCTGAATATGTGCTAAGTACTTCAAAGTAATTTTTATCTTCTGTTTTTATTAATAAGGCTGAGCAAAGTTTCCCTGTTCAGGGGAATTTTTTGTTCCGTTTAGCCATTTTTCTGCCATTAGTTTCCACGTTTCTCTCATAGGAGGAATTTTTATTTCCTTTTTTGTTATGTTTAAACACCATCCCTGAAATGATGTCATTACAAGACATAACATTTTAATTAAATCTCTCATTGTCCATTGACCAATGACAAGCCCGTGGCTGCCCGGCGTTATGATTCACCAGCACGGGTGACTTACCAGCACGGCGCTGAGAGTCACCGGGGGAGAGGGGGGAATTCCACCCTGCCCCGAAAAGCATGTGGCTGCTGCTCCTCGAGCACCCGCGCTGGCCGTGCCAGACTTAGGCTGCTGCTGGTTCCTCCTGCCTCCCTCTGCCTGCTCTCCCGGCGTACGGCCGTGAGGAGAACCGGGCCAGGGTATACAGACGGTTGAAGAGCGTTCCAAGGCAAAAAAAAAGTGGCTTTTCTTCAGCCACATCACTGCACGGTCAGAAAAGCAGCTCCACTTGGCAGGGAAAGGGGCTGCTTAAACCAACCGAAGTATGACAGACAGCACTCAAGCCGGCATCGCAGCTCGAGGAAATCCTACCCCACCTCTTACAGCCGTATCTCCTGGCTGCAGCGAGCGCGTCGGAGGGGAGGACTCCTGGAGCCCTGGGTGGTGGCTGGGGAAGGCGGAGGGGAAGGCAGGCAGCCCCTCCATGCTGGGGGTGGCAGCTGGCAGGCAGGCAGCACCTCGGGGCCACGCTGGGGCTGCCGAGCATGGCGAGAGCTGGCGCGCGGGATGGCAGCCTGGAGCGTGACTCAGCCGGAGGAATGTCCTGGCACGGGAGGCCGGGGCGCCCGGCGAGGGTGATGCAACGGGCCCGGCTCGCTCCCGTCTCCGCGGTGGGCAGAGGCCAGCAGGCACGGCCCGACTCCTCGGGGAGCAGCGGCCAGCGCCTCGCTCGTCCTCACCCCTGCCCAAGCCTTTGAAAAGCTGACTGACAGCTTGGAGCCCCAAAGGGATTTTGGGACCACACTGGTGGAAGAAGCTGCTTAAACCAGCAGAAGTGGCCCCGCCAAGGAACGTGGAGCTGGAGCTTCCCCGAGGGACAAATCCAGTCTCCTGTTCTGACGTCGGGGCTGGCTGGGGATCCGTGCTCCACACCAGCCCACGCATCCTGCCCCTGGCTGCAGGCTCTCAGGATTAGCGCACATGGGAGACACCGCAAGTCTGGCTAACTTGCAGCAAAATCGTGCTAGGATCCACCACTTATACTCAACTATATTTACCATATAATCTTTTAAAAGAAATGTATCTGCAGTGTGAGGAAAGACATAAAAACTCAGTGTTTGCCTTTCACTCCAGTTTTCTCTGATACTCATTTCTCTAATACTAATACATTACAAGAAGTTAGATTTTATCCGGCACTCTTTGCACTCCCATTGAAAGTACAGAATTGTTGGAGGGAAACTGGACATTTTCCAGAGGTTCTCAGGAGAGCAATGGGGAAAAAGAAGTGCCCTGAGCAACAGATCTCATCAAATGCAGTTTCCTATAGATTTCTCTCTCTTGACTGTTTTAATACTGAATTTTTAATTTTAATTTTTTAATTTCTTAATTTTTAATACTGAACAGTATTAAGACTTTCTGTTATTTCCGTGTACACCTACGCAAGTTCCTCTGCTTTCCCTTTGTAGTCCTCTTCCTGAAGGTAATCTGGCTACACCGTAAGAGATCTAATGTCTCCTAGCAGAAACCAACAAGTTCCTGAGTTGAACTGGTAGACATACAGCCCCACTTTCTTATGTCTCAAATGAATTATTTTATGAAACTTAATTACGTAATTAAGGATCTTAATTACTTTTGTGACCTCTATCCTTCTGCCAGATTTAACTCAAATAAGCTAAGAAGTTAAAAAGTCACTGGGACAAGGACTAGCCCAAGTGAGAGAGGGGATGCCCGAGGAGGCCAAGCAGAGGCCTTGCTTCCATGGGAAATGAGGCTGAAATGGTAACATTGCGTTTAGTGACATTGACCGAGAAGCAAAGAGGATGTACATCATACAAATGGAAAGGACTATGATTTCAGAGAGCTTCAATGCATAAGGCAACTTAGTCCATTATAATCACTTCGCACTAATGAGCATCCAGGAGACGAATCCAAATGAACAGTGACTTCTGCTTCACGGTGAGTCATTTCTTCCATCCACGGAGGGTGAGGGGAGGCTTGGAGGGCTTCCTCAGAGGCATGCGCTCCGCATAGGGTTTCATTCACAAAGCTTTTAGTAGTGCTGCTGCTGCTGGGCTCTCTGAATCATAGGGCTATTTCGGTGGTGCCTGGTGGGATGGAGGTCTTGTGGCACAAGGGTAGTGAAACTTGATGCTTCCTGAGTGCAGCGAGATGCCAAGGTGGGGAACCAGCTTTGCCTGAGTGCGCTCCAGCAATAAGATTTGCTTGGTCATTATTACTCTTGGCTGGATATTGGCCATTTCTGTGGCCTCCAAGGTCACCATTGGCCTCTATCACAAGTTCCTTCTCTGATCGCTGCAGTCACCAGGAGTCCATCGTTCATTTTCTTGAAAATGAGAAGCCCCTTTCTGTTTACCTGTGACCTGTTTTTCTCTCCTGAGAAATGCTCTCCAATTCTGGTAAACGCATTTCTTTCTCAGAGATTTCTATAAAGTCATAAAATACTCCTTCTTCAGCCCTTGCTTCTTCTGTACTCTGACGACTGTCAGATACCAGTCAGTGATGTGCAGCAGCAGCCCTGCATGCCTGGGTGCCTCAGCTGTGCACCTTGGGAGGTGAAGAGGACTTCTGATTCATTATTCAGTTTCCATGGTAGTGAAGGCGGAGGGTGAGTCATGTGCAGTTTTGGAGTTGTCATCCCTGGAGCATCTACCTGGCCATGCAACTCTGGAGCTGGTAACTCTTTCTCCACCTTTCATTTTACGAGCCTGGGATGTGCCGTGCAGAGGCCCTGCGTTGGGTGGCTGAGGGTCCACTGCAAGGGCATGAGATCAAGGCACTGACACACAGCAGTTTCATGGTATTGTACAAGCGTTAGAAGCAGCCTGCTGAGCCCACGGTAATGACTGTGGTCACTGGCACTGGAGGATGTACTGCACACGTGCATGGCTACATCTGCTTACAAAGGTGAAGGAACCCCGTGCTGCTATTTGCCACAGTGGTCTCCCAACATTGTGTATGGCTGCAAGGATGCAGACCTTCTTTTGGGACACTGAGGAGGGCATGTGTCACACACAGCGTGCCATGACATGCTGCAGTGTCATGAAGGCTGTTTTGGGATACATTAAACCATCCTGACAATGAGGATCTGAAACTGCTGAAGTCCACCCCAGCCCATGAAGCTGCACGAGAGCAGCAGATGCCCAGAAATGAGGCTGTCAAGACATTCACATGGAGTTGTGTTGGTTTAAGCCAACCATAAAACCGTGTCTTGAGAGTTACCCATTTTAGGATTGGTGCTATTAATTGCCATAATGATTTTTCACCTATGCTAACTAATTACTTGTTTGATCAAAAAGCAGCATGTATTGTCTTTGAAAATGGAATTAGGTAATGGTTGACTCTTTAAATGCAATTATGCAATGAAGGTGCTCCCTCCTGGGGCCCACATTGCTGGCACTGAACAGGCAGTAAGATTAAATGAGTGGCCATCAGCTGGAAAAAAGTTGAGTCTAATAGACTTGCTGTTTTCAGCTGAGTGGTGGTGGGGATTCCTGAATGCGTGGATGTAAGGAGCTGAGGGGTAACATAGCTCCAGGTCAGTGATTTCAAGGCTGATGGGCCAAATTTTGAATCTTCATGAATGCAATTCAGTCTTGAATTCTGCATACAGAGAGGGCAGGATGTAACTCAAAAAGGAGATTGGAAATATAGTGGCTCATCTGGTCAACATGGTGATGTATAGCAATGCAGAAAGGGGAAAAAGTCCCACATACCTGCCGCAGTGCAGTATGAATGTATATACACGTATACAGATACTACATGCATGCTGACAAACACTAGTTTGCTGGTTTCCACCAAGGTACTATCAGCAATTCAGGTGTTTGGGGAGAGATGGCGGACTGACCACAACACAGGCTGGCTGCTCATACGTATTGCTGGTCAAGATCCTGCCCGTTTAGGATCTCTTGGCTTTCAGACTCACGAGTTCAGGAAGCAGATGACAGCCCTGTAACACAGAGAGCCACGTAGTACTGACAATCCTCCTCTCCACTTGGATGGGCTAGAGATAAAATGCTCCATGTTCGGTGTCCTGTGCCTGAAGCCCCGTCCAGCTCAGTACGGACGAGTGAAACACTCCAGCGAGCGTGACCCTTCCTTCTTTTCCTGTAAGTTATCTTCCTGCCTGTTAATGCTGCTTGTTCCGCCCTACACGTTGTGACCCGCCCCGCCGCCTGAGCAGCTCTTTCAAACGCACGGCGGTGCCGCCCCTGCGCCAGGCCCTGCCCGGCCGCTCCGCGCAGAGGCCCAGGCAGCCGCGGCAGCAGCGCAGCCCCTGCGCCGGGGGCGAGAAGGAGCCGCCGCCGCAGCAGCAGCAACGACAGGACGCCCCCTGCGCCGGCTTGTCAGGCCTGTGCTGGCGGACAGGCAGCGCCGGGCCGTTAGGGCCGAACGGGGGGGGCGATGCCCAAACCCTGACTTTAGAGCAGTGGAAAGCACCTTGGCAAAGGCAGCAGCACCGGGCAGGAGGTGTGGGGCAGGGCAGGGAGCTCCGGGCGGTGGTGGCTGGCTCCACAAGGAGCCGTGCCGCCATCGTGCCCCCACCTGCCGCGACTGGCGGCTGCTGCTGCTCCGCATCAGGCTGAGGGGCGGCATCTCCCCCTCAACAGCCAGCGACCCGCCGGGGTAGACCTGGGGCCGGCCAAGGCGGGACGCCCGGGGCTGCGAGGCCGAGGCGGCCGCCCGCGCCTTGCCATCCGCACCCGCGGGGCAGCGGCGGCCCCGCACCGCGCCGCGCTGCGCCGGCGGCCGGGCCCCGCCACCGGGCGGGGGGAAGAGCGGCGGGAGGGCGGCCGGGCCCCGCCGCCCGCAGGCCCAGCCCTGCCCTGCCCTGCCCTGCCCCGCGGGGGACGGCCCGGCCCGGCGCGGCGCGGCCCGGCCCGGCGGCACGTGGTGGCGGCGCGGCCCATGTGACCGGCCCTCCCCGGCCGCCGCGGCTCATCCCCCGCCCGGCCTGAGTCCCCGCCCGCCTCGCCCCCAGCGCAGCGCAGCGCTCTCCTGCGTGCAGCAGCCCCGCACCGCAGGCAGCCGCCGCCGCCGCCCCGGGACTCGGCGCCATGGTAAGGGCGGCGCGGCGCGGCCGAGCGGGGAGGGCGGCGGGGGAGGCCTGCGGCAGCGCGGTCAGGGGCAGGAGCAGCGCGGCCCGGCCCGGCCCGGCGGGGCGCGGGGCTGAGCTGAGCTGAGCAGGCCCGGCCCGGCGCGGCCCCGCGGCCTTTGGCGGCCATTTTAGTCTAATTTTAGCCGGGTGCGGGGGAAGGGGCGGTGGGAGCGGCCGCCGGGCAGGAGCGGGCGGCGGGGCGGGCCGGGCCGCGGCGGGGCCGGGAGCCGGCGGTTGGGGCCGGGCGGCGCGGCGCAGCGCTCCCTGCGGCATCGCCCGGGCGTGCGAGTGCCTGACTGTGTGTGTGAGGGGCGAGCGTCCGGCCGCCGCCGGCGTGCGCGGGGAGAGGGGCTCCCGGCGGGCCCCCCGGGGGAGCCGTTGCTGCCGCCCGCCCGGGGCCTGCGCCCAAGGAGGGTTCCCGGCCGGCGGCGGAGCGGTCGTCCGTAAGCGCCGGTGCCGCTGGGGCCGGAGCGAGGGTGGCCCAGCGCAGGGCTGGAGGACGCGGCGCGGCGGGACGCCCGCTCCCGGGAGGCGAGGGCCGTCCCCGCGAACAAAGCGGGGAAAGGGGGCGGGCGGGCTCCCTCGGGGACAAAGCCGGCGGCTCCCAGCGAGCCGTGCACCTGCCTTCCCCAAACAGCCTGCGCTGGCAGCGCCCGCCTCTTCAGATGTAATTGTTGGACCGAGAGCAAGGGCGCTGCAGATGGGTTTAGTTCGCTCGCTGGCAGTGGGGTTTGCTAAATTATTTTCTTTTAGCCGTGAGCTTCCCGTTTGCCCTGTACAAAGTAAGATTCAGGAGTTTTTAACGCGCGGTGTTGAAGCTGACACAATGCAGAAAGCATTTCTGCTGCTTGTAGAGCCTTACATCACCCAACAAAAAGAGAGTCGTGACAGTGCTGGATGTGAGCTGCTGCTGTAGCGTTTGTTCCGCTAAATAAACAAACAAACAAACAAAAAAACCCCGAACAAAAAAACCCACCCCACCCCCCGTCCCAACCTAAAATTACAACCTCCTCTCCTATGTTCAGTCTGGTCCCCCCCTCCCCGCTCTCCTGCCCCCAAGTAAGCCAAATGCATGATAAGGTAATGGAAAACTGCTTGAGTAGTACAGTTGTATGCCTAGTTGTATAAAACTGCTATCCAGAATCATGGCTGAAGATGCTGAGTTCTGCAACAAGAGAGTACAGAATTTACACCTCTTTTATATCTTCTGCTGCAATCCTACAAGTACTACTAAATTCATAGTGTGCTCAGATTAAGCGTAGTATTTTTATTCTTACGGGGGCTGGCAGCCACCTTTATCTAGCACTGTGGGCTATCATCGTTTCTAGTGACTGTTAATTTTTGCTGTTTAAATTATTCGTTTGATCTCATTTTACAGGCTTCTGGAGTAACAGTGAATGATGAAGTCATAAAGGTTTTTAATGACATGAAAGTAAGGAAATCTTCAACCCCGGAAGAGATTAAAAAAAGAAAGAAAGCAGTTCTCTTCTGCTTAAGTGATGACAAGAAACAGATAATTGTGGAGGAGTCAAAGCAGATACTGGTTGGTGACATTGGAGATACTGTGGAGGACCCCTATACAGCCTTTGTGAAGTTGCTACCTTTGAATGATTGCCGATATGCTTTGTATGATGCCACATATGAGACAAAGGAATCTAAGAAAGAAGACCTGGTATTTATATTCTGGTGTGTAAAAGCAAAGCTTGCTGTAAAATTGAGTATTCTGGAGTTAACACTGGATGACTGAATAACTATTCTGTTGTGTTTTTTCTTCTTTCCTTTAAAGGGCTCCTGAGAGTGCACCGTTAAAAAGCAAGATGATCTACGCAAGCTCTAAAGATGCCATTAAAAAGAAATTTACAGGTACAGATCTAAAAATGTTTCACTCATTAATTATAATGCCGCCTAGATGTTGAGGTTCTCACAAGTATGTTGTTGTCCGTCTGTCTTTCAGGTATTAAACATGAGTGGCAAGTAAATGGTTTGGATGATATTAAGGACCGTTCAACACTCGGAGAGAAATTGGGAGGCAACGTGGTAGTTTCACTTGAAGGAAAACCCTTATAAAAAGACAGACAAGTGCCATCTGGATCTAAGGAGCTTCCATTTCTGCAGCTCGTTCAATTGGAATAGTATTAGTCTCCCCATCCCCTTCCCGCCTCAGAAAATAAGTCCCTTCCCTAATGCCCCTGAAGGAGATGTCATTGTTAAGCAGTCTACCAGTGATTGCCATTAGACTGTTTAATCCTGGTAGTTTTATGTAGGATCCAAGGAATGCTTTCACGTCATACTCTTAGCCAAAACTGACCTTGCAGGCATTCCTTGCAATATTGTACAATGAATGTGATAGTTAATGTGAATAGTCTAGCAGACAGCAAAGGGTAAGCTAATTGAATGCCTTGAAAGTATTGTCCACTGGTCGGATGGTAGACTCTATACAGTATTACTTACAGTTGCACTTGATTGCAGTTCCATGAGGCTCTTGTGCATTCATACACCTCACCTGCCTTGACAAGCCTATTTTTGTGACATGGCAGCACACAACACTATGCATTTAAAGCACTTTTTTGTAATATGTTTGACCCGCCCCCCCCCCAAAGGAATGCCAATTAAGTTGCTGTAACTGTGTCATCAAATTATTGTAGTACCTCAGTTTCATTCCTGTTACATGCATATCTTTATAAATGAAGTAGCTGTTATGATGCCTTTTGTTTTCCATTGAATGTACACTACTGAACAGGAGTAGAGGTTATGTGTTCACCATGTGAGTCTTGAAACACTAAAGTTTTGTAAAACATCAGTCATGGTGGCAATTTCTGTATTAAAAAGAGCCTTAAATGGAACATTGTTTTTTGAGATCAAAAACAGGCCACGTTGCAATAAAACTTGTGGCTTATTACAGAACGTTGCCTTGTTTTCATTGGAAAATACATTTTTTAAGTATGTTTAATTTAAGCATATTTCAGATAACTTCTGTGGAAAGTATTGTAAAGATAATCATTAATCTCATCTTAATGCAAGTTTTTAATTCCTAATCATGATTTAGGCACTGCTTTACAATACTTCGTGGCTCTGTTCTGATCATTTGATAAAGGACCTGATCCTAGTTTACCGTTAAAGAAGCTACCACTACTAGAGACCATTAGTTCTATGAAACACTTGTGTCAGAAATGTAAAAATACGAAGTAATTAACCATGCAGTGTGTTTCGTGCCTGAATGTTCTTAAAGTTCTACATGTCAGAGTAAAACTGCACAAAATCTTGCAGCTCGCTGTCTTTTTCGCTAAGATGATGTGTAATGACAGTTATGTGATATGCAAATATGAATCTGGTAAATAATTTTTATTTCTTGAGTGTGGCAGTTAAGACGGACTCGGTACAAGAAATTGCCTAAATGAACCGTTCTACTGTTAGCTTCTATGTAAATAGAACTGGAAAGTGTTTGCCACGACCGAGGCTTGCATCGGGGACGTGTTTTGGCTGGGAGCCAGATAATGCTCTCCTTATAGAGAATTTGATCTGCTCTGTGTGAGCAATCCTCCGTTAGCCAGAGCTATTTATGGCAAACACATGCTTTTGTATCTTGTCATCGTTATCCACAAATGGCAAAACTGGACATGATTCTCCTGGTATGCATTAAGGAGCGCTGTTAGGCAGCCACTCGCAGCTGAACTGTACGTGCTACTAGAAGGAATGCTCTAGCATTACCTTATTTTAAAGAGTTGGTAGAGTAGAACTGTGGAGCTTTTAAATAGGGGCCCTTTATGTTCAGTCCATAGCCCTTTTTCAACAAGGAAGTGGATAATCATCAAAATATTTTTTTTTTTCTTTTAAAGTAGTTTAAATAACCTAGTGGTACTGTGTTTAGGCTCTCTTGTCCTGTAGAACTTTAAGACTTTGTTTCAGGCTTCTGGCTATCCCTGTGACTTGCACACCTCATTGTGTTAGCTGTTCTATGTAGACTAAACTTTACTAGAATTTAACTAAAAAGGCATGATGACCACTGACTTACTAAAGTGTATTAATGAGTCTTGGTTTTGTTTTGCGAAACTCTCCTTTCAGGTACCTTTTAAGGTTCAGAAGTAACTGATGGTATGCATGTTGTCTAGATTAAAAAAACCCAAACTTTTTATTCCTCAAAATAGTCTCTTTATTTCTGATTATTCACGTTGTGTGCAAAGCCCGGTTTAATGTAAAGATCTACTTTGTGCTTTATGTTTGACTTGAGTTCAGTACAGTATAATGAAATGATCTTTTAACTGATTTTCACAAGGTATAGGTGGTTTCTTTAGAAAAAGCCAAACCTGAAAATGTTAAATTTTAATAAACCATTTGAATTTCATTTTAGACAGTAAACTTTTTTAAGCAGTACTGTGTTTAAATTTATTCTTTGTCTCTGCTGCAAACAGTCTGGAAAGATGTCTGTAGCTTCTAAGTTGAATATTAAAGGTAACTTTTTTTTTTAAACTAGCTTAGGTTCACTTAGTCCAAGTAGATATAAAATTGAAGCACAAAATGTATTTATGTAATAGATTCCTACCAAAACAAGTTTTGGATCCAAAAGGATCAGCCTGCCTTCAGTTTGTTCTTGAAATGACTGACTGACTGATGCGAGGTCCAATTCAGATGGCTTGCTTTTAAAAAAAAAAAAAACAAAAACACCCCAAAAAACCCAACCACAAAAAAACCCAATAAAGTGCTACGGAACTGTTACTGTTTGAATTATAAAACAAATGAAAGACAGCTGGCATCTGTTCCAAAATGGTTTGTCAGCTGTTGTTTTCTGTCATTATGCAAAATGGTGAGGGCCTCATTGTGATCGAGAAGTGGAGGCAAATCCTCTCAAGTTGAGTATCTTCTCTGTATCTCCGTGTAGACGTGACTTTTGGGTATCTTGGCTTCAGTTCTTTTATTGATAAAGAAATGTTAAATAAAATTTTCATGAGAGTAGCTTCTGCAGAAATGGCATTTTTCTTTTAAAAAAAGACTTCAAAACCAGCAGTTGCTTTGTTTGATTTGGTAAATCCTGGAAGAGGTATAGACATATGGGTTTGATTTCTCTGAAAAGGGAAATTGGTCCAAGACCAGTGTGAGTAGGTGAGGTTTATGCTTGTGGCGATTTTGGAAATGCAAAGCTTAAATTTCTATGGACTTGAGTGTAAGAATGACTCCTAGTCAGATCATGAAACGGATTTTGAGTATGTTCAGTTAAAACCCAAAGTGTTTAAGTGGAGGAGTCTTTTTCTGCTGTACCATTCCCTCAGAACAAGTGATGGAATACAGCAATTGCCACAATTTGATAATAAGCTTTACTCTCTTATGCCAATTCCAGTATAAACCAAACTTCCATGTCTGCCTGTTTTTTATAAACTTCTGTAAGTTTCCTTTAGTTTGTGGTGGCGAGTTAATGACTAGAATGAAAACATGGCACTAATGGTGGATGAAAGATCATCAATGTAGCACCTGTCTATAAGTATTGAATTTCTTTGAAATATTTCTGATTTTGAAAACCTGGTATAAATAAAATTAATTTAAATGTCTTAAGATGTTGACTATGTTTATGTGCTAGGCAGCACCTACACTGATCAGTTTGCTGTTGTCTTTGGATTGGGAGCAGCCCAGACAATGTGAAAGGAGAGATGATGGAGTAAATGCGTGGAATATGTGTCTTTTTGAAATGGGTTTCACCTACAGCCCGTTCAGTTCAATAAGCAGCTATAGCAAAAGCCAGCACTGGTGGCTCTGGAGATAGGTATAAAGAAGTTTTTAGTGGGTTGGTGCTGGATAACCTTTTCCTTGTGTTAGGTTCCCAGCTCATATGTTCAGAAAATTAGATGGTTTTTTTTTTTTAAAAAGGTAGCAAAAAGTATGTTTACACCGACAAATCATTTTTAATACTTAGAAGGAAGTGAGCCAATGCAGTGTGGAAAAGGTGACTCCATGAAGAATGATCAAAATACTACCCTTTTGGTATCTGTGGTATCTCTCCTGTTAATGTAAAACTTCTTGGATCTAGGAATAGCTTAACTGGAAGAGAGTTAATTTTGTAAACAAAGTTGTCAAGAAACAGCTTCATTGGATTCTCTGGAGAAGACAGGCTTTTACGCTGTACAGGAACAATCTTTTTAGTGTTTACCTAACATAAGCTTTCTATGTGGCTGTAGAGGATGTATATGAGAATACGCATTAAAAATGAGTGAAAGGTTTCTTTATGAAATTAAGTATCTTTATACAAATTACTGCTTAGTTAAAAAAATGCCCTATTCTTACTATATTCATATCTAGTGCTTGATACCCTATTGAATTTGGGCATTTCCCTGCCTCGTCCCCCCATGCTGTTAAATCTACAATAACCCCCATACATCTTCCTATTCCTTGCACTGCTTATCTCTGCCATCTACTAATATCTGAAAAAATACAAAAGTGAAAAAGCCTTTCATAGGAAATTCAAACAGGTAACATAAATTATGTTAGTTGATGATATGATAGAATTTTCATGTTGTAAGGCTTACAGCAAAAATCTCTGCTATTTGGAGGCACTGAAAGTAATTTTGACGTCTTTTTAATATCTCATTGTAGGTTAATGTTTCTGTTGTCAGCTTTACTTCATAGTTACTCAGAAAACTAATGATTGGAAAAGAAACTCGAAGGTGCTGCTGATTATTTTTAAAAGTTTCTAAATGTCAATTCAGATGATAAAAAAAAATACACCAACTTCAATTTCCTGCTGTTAGCTTAATTTTTATTCTTGTGTGAACAGGCTTAGGAATGTGTGTGTAGCTGCAATCATGCCTTCTCCTCTTCCACCTCTTTATTTTTAAAAACAGCTGTGTCACTGCAAATCCCTACCATCTGCCCACCATCTTCTGTAAAGCTTTACAGACAATCTCCACTTGGACCTTTTAGTATCTATTTTTCCCCTCTCTTGTTTGTGATTGTAGCGATTTGATTTAGAAAAACTAAACACGGTAATATTACGCTCCTCAAAAGCTTTTCTATGATGCAGAAAGTTAAAAGCATCAGTCACTCTCCGGTGAGCACAGCTGCAGGGTATACATTGGCTTGGAGAAAGATGGGATTTTGAGAACCGGTTTAGAGAGCCTTATTTGTGTCTGCTTCCTCTTCGTGGCAGCACTGCTTTCATCTGTGACCTTCTATTAAGGCTAATGTGAGAGCTAAGCTTTTCTTCCATTTTAGCTGTTTCAACAGCAAATTGAATGTCCATGTAGCAAACAAGGTGCAGAGAAGCAGAGGAAGGTTTAGAAGAAGCAGTTTTTCACAGAGACCTGTACATCTGAGGGGGAAAAAGAAGGGTTACAGCACAGGATTTGTTTCCTTTTAATTTCAGCATGAGCTTGTAACTGTAAAGACTGAGCTTATGTTATCTTTTGCTCTGCCTGAACATACTGAATCCACAGTCTCAAGCGTCTCGATGCTTTTAAGCAATGAAATGTGAACATACAGCTCTGTATTGGTGAAATTTGTTTTGCTCCTATAAATACGAAGCCATGGGGCTTTTGGTTAGCAATATCATATAGGCAGTGCACCTAAGCTGCATTTGAACAACCCTTTAAAAATGTGTATGTTTTGATTATACCAAATACAATAATCAAGCTATTACACTGGGAGTGAGGATGGTCTGGTGTAGTTCTTAATTAGGAGACTGCAAGTGACAAATATAAATTATGGTCATATTTTAGAGTCTTAGCCCTGTTATTTAAGCGTGACTTAGAGATGAAACACTTCCTGGTCCACAGAATTCATTGCCTGCATAAATTCTTTTAAGAAGCAGTAGCATAATTTTAGCTCTTCGTTGACTATACTGATGCAGAATCTGTCACCTGAAGGTTTTTATTCTTCTGCATTGGTGAATTCCCTTTGTAGTCCTGCATTATTTCTCTGCATCCACACTTCAAAATCGGTTCCCAGAACTCTCTTTCCAAGTAACCAGAATTCCTAAACAATATTTGTTCTGCATGACTAAAGTAGAAAGGCATCTTGTAGAATGCCCATAGGAAACAAATGCATGGCATTAGCCTACGTGGCCACTGAACATGTTTGGCCCAGTGTGCCATCTCTGACTGTTGGCTTATTCTGATGAGAATGTCAGCCCGTTCAGGTTCGTGTGCAACAACCCAACCCAGAAAATTTGTGGAAAACAGAAAATAATGTCTTAATTTTTCTCAGATAAAGTCTTTACAAGCTGTCTGAATGCCTTGTTCACCGGTAAGGCTGAGTGAAACAGCTATCAGTGTCACAGCGATAACCACTTTTTAAAAAAAATTTTTTACCTGTTCTGACAAAAACACCTGGCTTTGATTCTAGCCAGTTTTATAGATTTACTCCTGACAGGTGCAATGATTGGAAGTATCTTCAGGACAAGCTATATTTAGATATATAACCTTTCAATAATTCTGGTAGTTGCTTTGGTCTCATTATTCTTTTAATTCAGTCACTTCAACTCCATTACAATTTTAACTGCCTGGAGATCAGCATTGCCAATATAACACAACACAGCATAAAAAACATTTAAAAGTCATCATCATCAAAATTAATACTAATTTAAATCAATTTTATTTCTATAGCCTGGTCTCAGTTTTGCAAGCAGGATGGCAGCTCTCTTGAAAGTCAAGTGGTCTTCCAGTGAGCTCCTGACTGAACACCTGCATAGATCTTCATGATAGGGTTGAAGAAGTGTTGGAGCATGCATATAGAGCAGTTTACTTTGCTTTCTTGCATAGCTGGATAAATTTCCTGTCCTGGGATATGTTGAGGTTACTGTGGCATCAAGGTCTAAAGCATTTCACCTTCTTTTTCATTCTGAATAGAACGGACAGACTGCAATTACAGCTCTTTCTTATGGTAATACAGTCTCAGCTATGAATTTTATTTTTTCCTGGTAATGAGAAGGGAGAAGAGAACGCTTCTCATAGCACTGTGCAGCATAAGGCCAAAGTACAGCACCGGAATTACATGCGGGCATCATAATTGTTTTCAGCTATTGTGGCTGTTGCAGCGGGTACAAAATGTGAGTTGTCAAACTTGAGTTGTGCGCGTGTCTTGGTAGACTCCAGAAAAGAGCTGCGGTGAGAGTCTTGAGTATCTGGCACGCTAGCTCTGTCCCTGCAATACCTCTGTAACATCACGAGGCTATTTCTGCTCTAGAATTTCTCTTTCAGGAATCATACATTGCTGTGCTACCCTACTTCAGAAGTCAGAGTGATGGATAGCTCAAGACATCTTCAGGAACACTAGGACTGCTGTTGCTCTAATAGTGAAATACGAAGTCGAGATATTTCCAGTAACAGCTTTGTGCACAGCAGCTTGAAGAAGCACATGGCTCTGTGTTTATCTGCAGTTATCCTGTGCACAAAGTAATAAAGATACATAAAAATATATTTAACACTGATACTAATTCAGAATCTTACTTTAATTTAACAGCTGTTTTCTTTGGAAAATAGCGAGGATAAGATTTTTCCAAAGGTTTACTAATTAATATCTAGGAAATGAAATAAGATATTTTCGTGTTTGTGCTTTAAATATTATTTGCCTAGATATTTAAGGAACCTGGAACTTCCTGCTTTTACCTCTTTTTTTTCTTTTTTTTTTTTTTTTTTTAGAAATGGTGTTAATAACCAGTCTTTCCGCTGTAATAGCAAACTGTGGGAAGATGAGAAGAGTTATTTCTCTTTGCATCAGCATCTTACGTTTTGTGCAAATACAGATCCCCTCAGTTTCTTCTTAAAATAGTGTTTGGATCACAATCAGTGGTTAATGGATAAAAACATAGGATTTTTTTAAGTCACATTTTACAGTATTAATATGAACATGCACATGTTTTTGAGCTATGAGATGAAAACTTTTAATTACCAAAGGGCATAGTTGGGGGGAAAAAATTAGTAACTTTTTAAAGCTTGTATTTTTCTCTGCTAACAAGTTTTTTATGCTTTAAGTTGCCCATGAAGTTCTGTTCTTTCTGTTTTGTTTGTTACTTGGTTTTGGTGTTCTTGCTTTCCCCACAATGCATTGTGTTTCTGTCTAATATGGACTGGATGCAATTGTTATCAAAGGAAGAAGGTATTATGTATGTAAAATATACAGTTACTGTAGGAAAGAGTAAACTGTTTGCCTGACCCAGTTTTATGGAGCTATTTCTTTCTACAGGGATGGGATCACAGTTAAGGAAAGGGACGAATGGGCTTGCTGCGAGTATTTAGGAGCACTCAGTGGGAATGAGATTATTATTGTAGTGCTTAATCCTGAAATAATCATAGACCATCTCATCAACCTTGCACCAGCATTTGAGAGAGATTAATATTCTAGCTACTTCATGATATTAGTCTGAGATCATTTTCCATTGTTATAAATTTGGAGCTCTCCAGATAAATATAGACTATTTATACCTGTGAAGAATGTTTCGATGTTTTCACATATGTTATGTTTTTAAAAAGATGATTCATAACTAGTGGAAATGTAGTTCTTCAATGTCATTTGCAGGGCTGAAAACTAAAGTGAAGGTTAGAGAAGCAACCAGTTCACTTAATCTATTTTGGGGAATTGCTATAATGTTATCAAGCTTGCTTTTTCCATCTGTTGGGCACCGTGTGAAAGAGTACATAGGGTGTTGTGGTGACATAGTATCTGTTATCACTGACGTTAAATGCATTTAATGGTAGTAAAGGTGCAAGTCATTCTGTATGCAAAAGGAATAAAAAATATTCTCAGATCAGAATTTGTCATTTTCATAGACAGTAACATTTTGTTCCCTTTGAACAGGTGTAAGTGTCCCGCTATGCCTTTGTTTCCTTAAAGAGGAAAATGACAAAATTGAGTCTTTCCCCTCCCTTTGACTTGCTTTCTGTGTCCCTTCTCCTCCAAAACGTTTTCTCCCGCTCTGGCCTACATGCAGAAATTACTCACCTGCTCCCTCTAATCCTCCCATTTATTTCAGTTACCTCAGTTGCACCTCCTCTCATCATCACCCTTTTCGCTCCCTGCTAGCTCCAGTTCTCCTCTGGTCCTGTTCCCTCATATTAGCAGTGTGCTTTAGTCTTTATCATAAACATAAAGCAAACAAGAAAAAAAAAACCCAAACCACTTTTGATCCATTTACTGCTTTCTCTTGTTAAAAATATGTGACCTTATGAAGAAATTGTTCAAAGGGTAAACTTGGCTACAGTTTACCAAAGTGGCAAACAGTTTGGAATAATCTCTCAAGATGTTTGAACAGTTCCATTCTGTCCACAGGATTTAACTCTGAAATCCAGACTCCACCATTTAGACGGGGAACTGCTGTATTGGGTTATTTTATGCTTTCCTCAGTGCCAGAAGCCTGAACCGTCCTTTTTTGCAATCATTAAAGCATCTGGTTTCACTTGTTAACTTCCACAAAAGTGGTAAGTACTTACAGTGTGGGGAAATGATACAGGTGCATGAATTTATGGTATATTGAAAACTGAAACTGTAGAAATAGTGTGAAATAAACTGTGTATCAACATAGAAACCTGGAAGTTAATTGCACAGCTCATTGGTTCGTAGTCAAATGCACTGCTGCATAGTCAAATCAACAAAAATCTCAGTATTCTAAAATGTATAGAAAACTTCTACAAGGATAAAGGCCTTATTACAATCTCACATGTTCAAAAAATAAAAAAGTTCAATAAATCATGAAGTAGCCTTTTGTATAATCAGAAGTTATAGTAATATAATATCCTTTAAGAGTTTTCCTTTTCTGAAACCTTTTATTATGCTTATTCATCTCCTTGGGCTTTTCCCTGCAGTCACAAGCACTAGAAACCAACAGCATTGCAGTGCGGATTTATTTCCTTTTCCTGATCTTAAAGAGAAAAGAAAAAAGTCTGATGAAGAGATATATGAAGTAGGGCCGTCTGAGGGTGCTGTTCGACAACATAGTGAAGGCAATCTAATGAGACATGTGGGACGAGAGGGGGATTCCTGCAGAAGCTGGGCTGAATGCTCCCCCTCTTTTCTACCGGACCTTATACCTGCCTGACCAGGCAGTGAATTTAGGAATCTACACTTCTCATTTATTTTGGAAAGGTTATTCTTTTGCTTGTTTAGGAAGGCACAATGCCTGAAATGTTTCAGATGTTTCTGAGAATTGCCTCAGTCTTGGTAGTTTGGTATATGGTATGTGGGGTGTCTGTGGAGGAGCTCAACTACTTTGTGGTCGTGACAGCCACTGTGCTCCTGCGTGTTGCTCTGTGCATTTCCAGGCGACGCCAGGCTATTGTGTACATACATCTTGTACAGTAAGTCCAGCTCTTCCAGGAAGAATTGGATGTTCTCTGTCTGTATATTACACAGCAGATATGAACACTCACAATATATTTAACATAGATCAGAAGCATCGGATGTTTGGGTCTCTGGTAAGTACTGAATGCTTCTGACGTAGTCATATGCGTTTCTGCTGGCAAATCTCAGGCAAAAATCTGGAAAGCCTGATGATCGCTTGCATCTCAGCTTCTTGTCATGTACATACTTTAAACTGCATATTCTTCAGTACTCCTGTACGTATATACAGCAGTGGAGAAATTAGGTCCATCAAATCTCAGCGTCTGATAATGCCGCACAAGACATGTAAAGACATTTTAATGTTTAACTTAAGACGAAACTTGGAGTTACAGTACATCAGACATGTGTGTGCCTGACTCCAGCTCTCGCTTCCTCTCTTCACTCCTTTCAACAGTGTTCTGGCCACCCTTCCCCCATGAAGATCCGTAATATGAATTAACTGAATTCCTCAGATTCTGAAGTCCTGACTACAATCTTTTCAGAGACTGGGAGTCCTGCCATGCCATAGTATTCCTAAGGGTGTAGGCAAGCCTGCTCCGTGTACAGCACGTCACAGAGCTTTGAATATCCAAGGGCCAGCACTTCTAGAGCGTTTGGGTTTTGCTTTGTTCGTTTAGTTAGTGAGAGAAACTTTGTTTGCTCAACTTCAGCTTTCTGTTAGCATTCCAGGTGAATTGTATTTAGTGGTGTTTTGAGTGGAAAAGTAAATTACGAGTTTGCTACAGACTAGTTAGAAAACAAGAGTAACAGGCAATATAGCTCACCTGATTGGTGAGTATTTGGAATTCAACCAGTGCATGCATGTGCTAAGTATATATGAGGCTGGGGGTTTTTTTGTCAGGATTGATGTAATCCAGGCATAATCAGGGGTAGGTCCATTAAAATCAGTGGAAGTTAGAAATGCTTATTACAAGTTCATTAGTGTCTGGAATCATTAGAACAGCATGGTGTGATGTTAATGGCAGCAGGGGAATGCTCTGGGTGTATTAATTTAACCTAATAGCGCTCACTTTTTAAATGCACAAAATGCAATGATAAATGCTGTTGTTTTATCATGTGGCCATTTATATCTACTACAAACTTTTTGGATCAGCACCCATGTACTGTCTCCTTGTGTTCTGTATGTGCACAGAAGCGCAACTCATTTTTGTGAATCTGTGACAACAGCATTGACATCAAGGCCCGTTTGTAAGGCAGAAGCTGGGCTCTCCTGTCTGAGTCTCCCCCGTGCCCCAGTGTAGTAAGGGTACTTTAAATGTGACTAGTGTACACTGACAGCACTGGATTCAGCACAAACATTGCACAGCCCAGTCTTACTGTCATATTAATTAGAAAATGGGTGAATCCCCTCCATTTTTTATACAAAACACCTTTTTATACAACACATTGTTGGACTTGATGATCTTACAGGTCTTTTCCAACCTTAGTGATTCGGTGATTCTGTGAAAACCATAAGAAAAAACATTAGAAAATCCACCCATTATGGAAGAAGCCTGAATTCACTTCTCTCTTGACTAGTTACAGTTCTGATTCACATGTTAGTGCCCTAGCCTGGTCTGTGGAATCCAGTCTCTGTTTGGACTGCAGGTTAGGGGTTTCACTGGTATTCCTGTGTGTCAGCCTGGCCTGATGGCCAAGACTCATCCTTTGATGCTGCCCAGGTGCAAACATCACCCTCTCAAGTGCTTTAACACACAGTCACTCTCACGCTGAATGCTGCAGAACTTTACATCTTGAAGGACACCGACTACTGGTTAGGGTCCTGTTTGCCTGGTTTCTGCCTCCAGAACTGTACAAATGTTTTGTATGAAGAAGCCACTAGTCAGTGATTAGGGAGCAGACATTTAGAAATCAGACATGGTGATGTCTGTATCATCGTGGTGATAATGTATCATCATATCCAGCTCACTTTGCACTTCGTAGATTCAGCTCGTAGAGATTATAACATGAACATCTCCACATCTAACACGTGTCTTACTCATGTTATTTGTCTGCTTAGTACTTCTCTTTAATAAGCCTGGTGGGTTTTTCTAAGGAATCAGATTCAGTTGTCAGAAAAATTCTTTATTTAGTTTTACGGCATAACATCACTGTGTGTTTAATTTACTTCCTCCAGAAATGATCTCTCGATCACTGTCTTTGATCAGAGGTGAATGTGTTTTTCTCAGCCTAAGCTCCAATGATGGTGCCAAGAAATATTTCCACACGCTCACAGTATGGGAAGTGAGAGAGGCATCCCTCTAAGCTACTTCTATAAACATCAATTCCTGCTGCAAATACAGCACTACCCGTGTTGCCAGGGCTTGCAGAGTGGACTCGCTGAACAGGTCAAAGCTATTTCGTTCACTTCTTCCCACGTGGGGATTGTTTGGTCTTGTGCGTTGCTGAAGCATGGGGCTGCCACAGCCAAAGGAACACAGGCTTCCCCTGCCCATATTCTGCCCGTATGAGGTTCCACAGCACCTGAAATGTCTGCGAGTCTGATCACAGAGTTCCAAACCTGTAGTAAGCAGTTGCAGGACAGGTCAGGACTCTATGCTATGCCTGTGAAAGTTTGCACATCATTTTTCTATGCAAATCCGGCTGACGGGGAATGGAGAACCTGATGCCATCCAATGGAGCTTTCATTCCAACCACTTGCTATTGCCATTTTGCGTAATTGCCAATATTGCTATTTTCCCCCCACATTTAGCAAGTTCACCTTAAAATTAGTTAATTTTTTTCTTTATACTACTACGATGGAGATGATGTTCCAGAATCCTGCTTTGATGTTTTGAAGTCTTATTTTAATTCCAGCCTAAATATCTTCTTGGGCATTTTATTTTGTACCTGTATTGTTCTTTACTTTGAATAGCCTTCCCTTTCCTTTTTTTTAATCCCCTGATGTTATAGTCTCTTCTTTTATTTGTTCACACCAAGATATTTCTGGTAAGATAGCCTTCTTCATCCCCTTAATTGTCCTAGCAGCACCTCTCGGTACCTGGTCCAGTTTGAATCTATCTTTCCTGAACGTGTTTGACCAGGCCTTATCACTACATGTTATGAAGATATTAATGCCTTGCTTTCTCTGCATCACAGAATCCTATGCCTTCTTCCATTAAAGTCTGATATATATCATGTGACTGATACATCTACTTCTTTCTCCTCCTCTGCTCTTTCCTCATGTTTATAGAAATTTCTTTTGGCTCCTAAGATCATCACTTTGCGTTATTCACCACGAAATTCTATCCTATTTCTGTTACTGCAGTCCTCAAGGTCATGAAGATCTTCCTGCATGATACTCCCGTCCTCTTCTGTATCAGAGTACCTTCCAGTTTTGTGTTGTCAGCAGATTTCATTAGCTCATTTACTTCCTTTTTTTGTGCCAAGGTCATTAATGAGAAGATTAAATAAGATTGTTCCCAGAGTGACTCTAGGAAACTCCATTAATAATTCCCCTTTCTCCTGACACAAGACTCCTCTTCAGTCAGTTTCTTATACACTTTACAGTTCATATGTTATTCTTGATTTTCATCTTAATTAATGTTATACAAAATACATTCAGGAGTCCAGCAAGATTAGGTCTAGTGTCTATCTCTGTAAAGAACAGGCAATCATTTTATCAAATAAATATATCAAACAAGTCTAGAATAATTTATCAATGATAAGTGGATATTTTTATCCCACTTCCATATCCTGCTTTATCTTTTACTACGTTTCCCTTCCAAATGTGTCATAAAATCCTGATCATTATTCAGCTCAGATGTACATGCTTTGGCAGCTGCCTAGTTCACGTATTCCCTTTCTTGAATATATCTAAAAATTAATGCTAAGAGATTGGTATCTCACTTTTATTGTTAATAAATTAAGCCCCAAATATTTGGTACTTCATTCAAAAGAAAAATACTGATAATTAGAACAAATTAAGTGATTTTCTAATATTCTATTAATAGTTATAAAACAGTATGTCAGAAATGTACAAAAGAGGGGCAATATGAAAACAATGAAACAGCTATAAACTTTATTGTGGGTGGCATTCACAAATTCTATAAGCATCATTTAGCCAGCTTTCAACTATGGGGCATACTGTTGTCTAACTGTGGAGCCCTACATGATAGCCTTGTTGCCCGATACGAATCAATAGTTGGCAGCACTTCAGACTAAGCTGTGACGTTGCACATCCTTAAAATAAATTTCAGCATTGATGTGTTTTAGATTCATAACCAGATGTGAACTGCAGATGACCCAAAGAGGAGGGGGTTAGAAGAATTGCTGGATTGCTGGGATGGGAGTTGACCTGAAAAAGTGTAGATTTAATAGAGCACCTTACTGAACCTGGTTGAACCTTACTTGCTCTTGTTATTTGCACATCACAAGGATCATGCATGTCACACACAATCACATCTCAAGCAGCCAAAACATTTTATGATTCATGTGGAAGTCTGAGCCCTGTGTACCTTAGGGCTTTGGTTCAGAATCACAGAATCACAGAATCATTAAGGTTGGAAAAGACCTGTAAGATCGCCAAGTCCAATCGTTGTGGAGGGAAGAGCATCACCTAATGAATCCCCAGTATGACACTTTTTGCTGTCCTTTCCCATAAGCTTGTCCCACAGGTACCGACTTGGTGTAACTAAATTCTGTTGTGCTTGCAGGATTTGATACAGTATTGTACTACTACAGCACACTGGGGTGTTTTATGGAGCAGAAATTAATGTACATTCTAAGATAAAGTAGTCATGATTAAGCAAAAGTCTTAGCTGTTGGTGGCTCAGAGCTGATTTTGTGACTGTATGACTGGGAGACAGGATTACATGAAGTCCAGAGCTAAGAAAGGTCAGCCCAGACTGGAGGGGAAATCCATTGCCAGGATGTATTACTGGAACTCCTCGGTCTTTAGTGCTACAGTTGGGTGATTATATGGAGGTGTAAAATAAGAAATACAGCAAAGAAACTCTTTTTCTATGAGATGTGAAAGGCAAAATTTAACCTGAAACTTTTATTTGGTGTATTTGCAATTGGGCTTTACAGTGGTGCCTACCTTTGTCCTAAAGCACTGATTCTCTGGGTGGGGAGATTTCAAAGTGCGAATTCCAAGAATAGCATTGCCTTAAATGGTGGTAAATGAGCTCCACTGCAGGTTTGGTAAAGCTGAAGGTTTTGTTCAGCCGCTTCGTCATAGCTGCCCCCTCAAGTGAGAAATAACAAAAGGAATTTTTTTGAGAAGGTGGGACTAGAGCAAAATATAGTGATCTGAAACTGTATGGGTCCTTTGTGTTTTATAAAAGAAGCAGAGGTAAAAGATTTCCCGTTGTAGAGTATTATCAAATGACTAGAGCCAATAAATGGTACATTATGATCTTGACTTCATGTAATCAGCAAAGCTCCATTGACTTTAATGGAAAAACATTGATTTGCACTAGCAGAAGAGCCAAGTGGAAGGAGGTGCATTCCTGACTGTCTTGCTCATGCGGGTAATCTCCCTGAAATAATTCTCAAAACTAAAGATTATTAAGGGTCTGTGTTTCTTTTGTAGCTCCATTCTGCAGGTCCTTCAGTGCCAAAGCTGTGCACAGCCCTAGTGCACAAATTGCAAGGCACTCACTCCAGAGGAGGGTCTGAATTTATTACCCTTTTTTCCCTGGTCTGGATGAGGACACCTCACCAGTCCTGAGGCACAGCTCTCTGCTCCGCTCCTGGTATGTAGTGCTTTGTCAACTTGTACAGTGCCTACCACAGGGGCGGAGAGCTTACAGGGAGGTCTGGGAACTCGGCAGCGATGTACAGCACACTGAACCCCCGCCTTTTGCATGGAGTCAAACACTGCCCTGACAAAAGAATTTTTGGTGCCCATGTTATTCCATGTATCAGCAGGATTTTGCCCTACATGTCACAGTTGCTGTGATAATTGTGGACAGATCAGGACACAGCAGTTATGATAATGCAGCTGACCTTCCCAAACCCAAACTAAAGTTCCGGATTTGTTTTTGTACCTGGGGAAGGAGAGGGCTTGATCCCAGTGGGAGGACTGGAAGCATTTCCTAGGCTGGTTCCCATTGCTCAGTTCCTGTTTGCAGAGCCTCCCATGTGGCCCAGCATTCCCTTTGGCCACGTGTAAAATTCTCAGTGAGACTGGTTCACTGGTTCACCATCAGATCCACCCACTCCAATGCAAAAATCCGTGAGTCAAAAGGCACAGGTGTGGAAAAAGAAAAAACAAAGTCAAAGCACCAGTGCTTTCCTTTCTTCCCTCCACCATACATTGACCAGCTGGGGCAAAAAGCATCCGTAACACTGCTCAGTTCTTCTCTGAAGACCTGACCCTGTAACAGTGCTCAGGACTTCTCTGAAGAGCTGATCCTGGACCTGCTCATGAACATTACAAGTATCTCTCTTTCTGACCACACGCAGTACAGGTCAGTGTCTCAAAAACCGAACGCTTCAGTTCCCCACATTGCAACACAAGACTTGTTTGCTCTCAACTACAGAATTACAGTTCTAATTTCTGCCTACAAAGATATAACCTCTCATAGTATCATATTATCTTTGCCTTGACTGCAGGACTATTGCAACTCAAGAAAGTGCTAATGGAGATCCAAATGCTATTAGCCTTCATTCCAGATTATAGCCTGGCCTGGTCAACATCAAAACATTGTGCTGGCTAGAGGCTGATGGACAAGTGATTTCGTTATCTGTAGCCACATGTGCTTTGTGCAGACCTCCATGGTGATGCAAGCTATCCCAGCTGAATTTGCGCTGAGGCAGGCTCAGTGCGTTTGCTGGATGGCATGTCCTGTCCATCAGTGAAAACCACCACACTACTCTAAAACACCATAGCAGGAGCCACATGAACTTTTCCTGGTGTGCCCACCGGGTTTTCACAGCAGGGTGCTTTATTGTAATGTACCTGTGGACTCATCTTCGATGAAGTGCAGGTTGAAATAATCCACTAGTAATGCCACAAGAGGTTTCCTCATTGGTTTGAGCCAATCTAAAACTGCACTGCTGCTGAAAAGCGGGGTGCTGCCCTTCATACCCTATGTTCCCTATCTTCCTATCGTGCTGGCTCAAGTGAGCTGGCTGGAAACTGATCCTGCAAGGAAAGCAGGTAAATTGGGTCAGCCCCCTCATCTGTCTGCCCCTGGGGCTGCATTGGGGCAGCAAAGGGAGTGGGGTCACAGGTGGAGGCATGACTTCCCCTCCAGCAGCAGCATGGTGTTCGATGAGATTAATCCAAACTGCGTTCTATGGTTGTTTCGAGCTCAGCATCTCCAGATCCAGAGAGATGGGGTGATGAACCAGACAGAACCGGCCTGTCTGGAAGCATGGGCTGCAGCTTAAGTGCTGGCGGTCACACTGTGGGAATCAGTTATTCAGTGCAGCTATTACCATCGCCCTGCACATCTTGGCTGTTTTGCAGTGAGCGCCATCAGTCAAGTAAAGCTGTCTCAGGAGATGTTAACTCAAAAGCAGACAGCTGGAAGGAAAACTGCAGTGAAGCCTAACAGTGAGTGCTCTGCATGGCTGCATCTTAACCCATGCCTATTATTGCAACTGGCTATGCAACACAATTTAAAATTAACAAGCATCTGCATCTCCATAGCTGTTAGGAAGAAAGAACCAAGAGGGTGATATGCTTGGCCAGCCAATGTCCTCGTGGCCTGATTTATTTTTTTTCTCTGCCTACCCCTCAAGTCAGTCCTAAGGCCTCTGCTCTCAAGATACTATGCAGAAAGGAACACATTTGGATGCAGCATAGTTTTTTTGGGTTTTTTTTAGCTGGACCACTGGGCAAGCAGGCATTTGAGACTGTGAATAAAACATAGGATGTGTCTTAGAGTGGCTGTTGCCATGCAGCTGTTCTGTAATACAAGTGTCACAATAGATTCACCTGGAGATGGAAGCAGCTTTGGTTTTGAGTCAGACATCATATTTGAAGAGCTGCCCCTGGCCATTAGATAATGCCTCAGCTGATTGTTGTTTTAATGCTGGTTGACGGCACCTATCACACTCAGCTTTTTTTCTGGTAAACATATATCAGAAATAACGTGTGCTGTTTTTTTTTCTTGGCTTATCTTTGATCATTTTGAATGAGACCCCTTTGGTCAGAAAGTCTTTAGGATGCTGGTCAGGTAAGGCTTACCTGATATGTGTAGGAAGACAAAGGACACCCGGTTGTTGTTGGGCAAGCTTGTGAATGTTGCCTCAAGCAGACCAGGTTAGTGGTCATCACATTCTCTCATGCTGCAAGTGCTGCTCTAATACTACTGGCATTCATAGGATGTGCTAGGAGACATCCAAGGTTTTCGGGGGAGAACTCAGAAGAGTGTGGCTACCTGCCAGACATGGCAACAATGACATTCAAGTGAGCAAGAAGCCAGTGAGGAGCACATTAGGAGAACAGAAAACTGAATGTAAGACTGAGAGTAAGAAGAGACAAAAATGGAATGAGCTAGGACTGATTACAGAGAGGACCTGAACGCTTGGGAGCGAGGGGAGAGGTTCATTTTGCATTGAGCTGGAGAGAACAGACAGTTGCCTTCAGGCAAGATCAAAGGAAATCGGGGCATGGAACAGGGTGGTCTAACAAAGAGAAAGGAAGAGGCAGGTTGGAAAGGGAATGAGAGATTAGGAAGGAAAAATGCTAAATATCAAAAAAGAGGGAAAAATAGTTGAAAAGCAAACAAAAAAGTATTAGGAGAAAAGGAAATAAGATACCAGAGAGCAAAAGACAAAGAATAATGACCAATAGTCCCCAACAATGGGTATCTACTGAATTAGGCAGAAAGTGTCATTCAGTCTGTTCTGGCAAAATAAGCAGCATTGTGCAGTCCTGCCTGATACCCATTATTGTACCAGTGACAGGACATGACAAGAGCTGCTTTGTCTGCCCTGCCTGGCGCTGCTCTGCTGGGGCAGAGCTGGCCTTTAAGGAATGACGTGTATGAGGTCACTGTTAGCAAATCTGCTTTTTATCCTTCTTGGTCACACTTTCATCAACAAGGCCTTATTTATACTGAGGTTTTTTCCTGAATCTATTTCACTATTCCTTAGCCCTGACAAGAATCATCAGTGGTAGCCCTGATGAAAGCACTACTGTAAATAGCCTTCTGGTATTTTTACCTCAGACTCTTCAACATCTGACGTGAAAAGAGTAACAAAACTGCTTCGGAGAAGTCTCCCATAATGCTCCTACCATTGCAGTTACCGATCGATAGAGTTAAGATTCTACTGTGAGGTTAATATCCCAAAGCATTCCTGTTCCCTCCACAACCTGGGGATTAAACCAGGCAGCTCTAAAATTAAAAACCTGAGAAGCGACGTGGGAAAAGAATCTCTCTGGTTTAATCTGTGATGTCAGCAAAAAGGTTTTTCTGTTTCTGTTATAATAACAAATTCTGTTAGAATAATTTAAAGAATTTTGTGCCAGTACTTGGTGCAAGTAAAACCCTTAGTCTGCAGCAAAGGTGAGGCCAGAAATTCTGGCTTTCTCTTAAAGAGAGACATGTTAAGAATTGGGAAGAGTGATAAAAAAGGATTCTCTCGGAATATTATCTGAAGTACTCCATGTTTCAGCTGGTTTACAAAGGAGAAGGGACTGGGGTTTAGGAAAAGAGATGAGTTCAATGGCTTTAAGTCCAGCACAGGCAGCTGAAATGCTGATCAGTCTCTGATTTTATTTATAAACATTTCTTTGCATCCCTGTGTGCTAGGGAAGGAGCGAGCTTCTTTATTGGCTCTTTCCTAGACAATCCTATAGGAGCTATGGGAGATGCAGTCTCCTTGTGCACCCATTTGCAACGAAGTATTTGTGTAGAGCGATGATTGCCTACAGTCTGTTACAGAAATATGACATGTACGTTAATAACAGTATGCAATCCAAAGAAGAAAAAAACCTTCAAAAGGTTCAGAGCTCAGAATAAGTGATTTCTACCTCTGTTTACTGGATAATATATTCTTCCTCTTACTGCTTCTTGGCATTAGTTCATGGCACTGGTAAAAAATGAGGCTTTAGATAGTTCAACTTTCTGCACCGGTGTAGCTGTACAGGGGCATTAAGTCATTTATGGCAGACAAAGACAGAATGTGTCTATAATGACATGTAAATTAATTTTAAAAAGGCAAAAAGAAAAAAAATCTGATTCTTTCCTAGGGAAGAAGTGTGCTAAATTGCATTACAATATATATGCATACGTATAGTCAGCATCTGGCACAAGGAGGCCAGGATTTTTAAAACTGCAGAGTGAGCCTTTTCAGGGTCCCTGCAGTCTGAATAGAAACCCACACATCCGTATTATTTGCATATGGCCCCATTATGCTTTGGAATTCACAGAAGTCTATTCCACACTGAGAAACAGATTTATTTTTTTTCTGATGGAAATTATTGTTCTTCAGAGTGGCTAGAAGTGACTAGGCACATACTGTACTAAGCTGTATTTCACTTTTTCTCTAGAATATTATACATATTTTTCCCTCTCTGTTCTTTTAACCCTACAGCTCACATCCTCTTTGTGATTTTAAAGGAATATGATCAGTTTGATAGTAATTTTTTGCTGTAAAGTGATCTATCTCCATAACAGGTAAAAAGCGTCTTGCTAACTGAGCTTTTTAGACTGGTTTTATAACAAGATTTTGAAGCCTTTTTCTCCTTTAGCCTTAATCTTCCAAAAACATTACACTTAAAAGCTCTATTTTTCCACAGAAATAAAAGGTAAATATTGATTCGTCTTTTTAAAATGCAATTATCTGCTCTACCACAAAAAAGCCTTGCAATATAGCTTTCATGATATGGTTCCTTAATATGGTTTCAGTTAGCAGCAGTAGAGAAAATTTAAATGAAGTATGTAAGGGAGTAAAATATTTTCATCTCAAAGATGAAACGAAAAGAGGAATCAATCTGACACTGAGATACAGGAAAGCTGGTCCTGATGACCACAGTTTGTCTGCAAGATGTATTTGAGCTCCACGTGAACAATACATGAGGTTGTTTGAAGGAAACTGAGAGTTATTAGGTTTAGAGAGGGAAGTCGAGACACTTCTCAAAAAAGAAAAGTGCATGAAGAATAGTTCCTCACACTTTTTAAAAATATGTATCAGCTAATGAAATATCAGAACTACAGCACTTGCATACATCAAACACTTGCATTCATTGAATCACTCCATGATTAGTCATACAGTACAGGTAGTACTATACGACATGATGCCACGGAGTGGAAAGCCTTTAGATCTCTGCAGTGATTCCCTGACAAAAGCCAAGTATTTCTTAAATTGTGTAGCTTCTAGGTTTCCAGGGATATCACACTCAAACACAAAGGAAATACTACTGGTTGGGTAAACCTGGCCGAAGAGAATTCCTAAAAATATGTAGATAGCACCATCTACTGACATCATGAGCGTTCGCAGGGGAATGTTTAAAAAAATCTGAAAACCTATGGCTTACAATTGTGCAGCAGTTTTCCCCTAACCAGCGCAGGATCAGTGCCTCTTTCTACTTATGGCTCTGTAGACTCAGAACAATGATGATCCTTGCCTCAAGAGTTCGTAGCTAAAAAATGAAACAATATAAAACTCGTTAGCCGAAAAGAAAAAATGAGGAAAAAAGAGAGGAAAAAAGAGACAAAAAATGAGCAGCTGAGTGAATCAGAGCGTGCCCTGGAGAAAAAGTAAGATGTTGTTGGGAAAGGGAATGATTTTTCAAGAAGTCATTTGAGACCTCCAAGACTTTCCTTTCTTCTGGCTTCAAACTCCTGCATTCTCCTCTGGGCCATCCATACAGCTGATCAGAGTCAATGCAACTCACTCACCCATCCAGTTTTCTCTTCCTTTATCCTGTGTAATTTTTCTGCTGGTGAGACAGGTTGACTGGAGTCGGGGCCCGCTGAAGACCTGAGCTGGTGTAAAGTAGACAGCCAGGTGGGTGGAGAAGGAGGGGAGGAATGTGATGGTACCAAAGGGCTGTCAGATTGCCTCAGCTACAACGCGTAATTTCATTCTTGCTGGGTTATATTTAGTTCATTGACCTGGTTTATTATTGTGATGTAGACATAGAGGAGAGTGTGCAAACAGCCAAGATGGAAATTCCTTAGGTGGGGTGAGCTCAGCTGTCAAAGGAAACTGAATGTGATCCCGCAGCCCCAGAGCAGGCTTATTAAACTGAGTCTTGACAGAAGAGCGCTGAGAAGAAGTAGTGCTCTTCTCCTGCCTGCTAGCTAGGACATCCCCAAGGCATGTAGGATCTGTCTCTCAGCTGCTGAAGCAGAAACAGCGTCCAGCAAGCATTGCTCTGCCAGCGGGGAGGAGCATGGGGACAAAAGTAGGGCAAGACATGGAGCTGGGATAAGTTTATCAGGGTGGGATGAAAGACTAGTATCATGGATAGTACTGCTGCTGAGCAGTTTTGGTATCATTTGGTACAGAGCACCCTTAGAGCCACAGTACTGCTGTTGTTTTGGAATATGCCCCTCATGAGCTGTCCCCTGGAAGAGGGAATTGTCTCTGTTACTTGTGAAGCCTTTTCTTAACTCTTTGACTTGGGGTCTTTGGTCCTACAAAAATGTATTAACAATAAATAATAAACATTAAAAGAAAAGCTCATTCTGTCACCGATTTTCACTTTTCCAGAAAAACAGATGTTTGCTAGGTGGAGTGTTAGTATGATACTGAGCCCAGACTATGCACAGAACAGGATGCCAACACATGCAAGTGAACCCCCAGAAATCAGTTTCCTGTGTGACTTTGTCTTTACCCCTTCAGCATGACAAGGTCGGTGTTTAAATAGAGGTCACATACTCTTTCTCAGTATCTTATAAAATATTTTTACTTCTCTTGACCCGAGTAGTAAGTCAGTACTCTGGATGATGTTGCACGTATCTGTATCAAGACAGAAAGACTGCGTGCATGCAAATTGTTTAAAGAACAGCTTTTTTAATTGTTGACAAAATACATATTCAAAGGCCTCTTCCCGCAGCTGTGCTAAGAACAATTTCCAAGAGACAATTTCCGTTTCTGAATTCCAAAGCACGCTTCTAAGCAGTACAGAGCTCAGAAAGCTTTCTCTTCACTCATCTTGAGGCTGCACGAGTAGCATTTCTCAAGGTGTAGTTTCCCGATCGGCTTAGTCCCGTGATGATGATGCTACTGTGGCAAGCGGTGGTCCTGCCCCACTTGTGTTTGTGTAACTATGAGCTGGGCTGGATTATGGAGCCGACTCAGGCGGAAACTAACCATGTGTTGCAGGGTTAATTTGCAGCTGGATCGATGCCCTCATCGGCCTGACTGTACGCCCCTGGGAGCGCGAACGTCCGCGCCTGCCACCATCTCTCAGCAACGGCACACACTTAGATGGGAGTATGCTCATCACGAAACCCCACCCTGAGGCTGTTTCTTGGCGGTTCTAGCTCTGATTCACAGAAAAATGCAGTCTCAGGCACGGTCTCCCTACCCTCCATGCTTGCATTCGGTTTAGTCTGCGGATGCTGATGTTTTCCGCTGTCATTAGACAAAGGGGCATTTAACGGCGCCATTTCTTGGTCTGAATGAAAGGCAGTCATCAATCTTAGTCACCTAACTGCCCATAAATCACAGGCATAATATAAATCACTTAGTTTCTTCAAAGGCGTATTATAAATCACTTAATTTCTAGCACTGTGTAACTGCACAGTCTGTTTCGCACACACGCTTGTAGAAGCGCTGTGGTGCAGGGCTGGTG
Source organism: Gavia stellata (assembly GCF_030936135.1). Lineage (NCBI taxonomy): Eukaryota > Metazoa > Chordata > Aves > Gaviiformes > Gaviidae > Gavia > Gavia stellata. Next base: position 29,706,092 of record NC_082600.1, read on the forward strand.
CTGCACAGCCCATCTCTCACAGAAATGACGGAACGAAGAGCAGGACAGCATGAAAGCGACCGGTTACGAGGAGAGGTCAGGGATGCAGCGGAGCTCTGCCTCTGCTGCGCACATTTTCAGGGGTTCTGCACGCTTGCTCTCGGCGTGCCAAGCACCCCAGTTTCACACGCATGAACAAAGCCACTCTCGCTTCTGCAAACCGCGCACGGGAAACATCCACCACCGAGGGGTGGGCGCATGCCAACACCCGGGTCCCGCCGCCCGCCAGACCCGCCAGCGAGCCCTGGGAGCGCTGCTCCCCCCGCCCCCCGGGAGCGAAGGGGAAAACCGAGGGGCTGCGAGACACGCGGCCGCACGCTCCCCGTCCTCTCCCCCCGCCGCGAAAAGCCCCATCCCGCAGCCACGGCGAGGTCCCGCCGCCGAGCCTCAACGGCCGCCGAGCGCGCGCTGGCGGCGGAGGGGCGGGGGGGGTTGGCCGCGCGCCGCCCGCGCCCGCCGCTCCCTCGCGAGAGGTGCAGCCCGCCGCCGCCGCCGCCCCCGCCGCCGCCGCCCCGGGCGCCCCGCCCCGCCCCGGCCCGCCCCCGCGCGCCGCAGCCCCGCCTCGCCGCTGGGCTCCGGGCGGGCTGGCGAGGGGAGGGCCGGCGGGCGCGGAGCGCTGCGAGCAGCCATGATGGTGGGTCTCGGGGCGGCCGCGGTGCCGGGGCGGGGCGGGCGTGTGCGGCCGGGTCGCTAACCTGTGCGCTTTGTCTCCCCCCCGCCCCCCCGCCGCCGGCCGTGCCCCTCCGCGTCCCCCCGGCCCGCTCCGCCTCCTCCTCTTCGTCCCCAGCAGGAAGGCTCGGACGACGGCCCAGATTTCCTCTCGGAGGAGGACCGAGGTGTAAGTGCCGCGGGGAGGCGTTAGGGACCCCGGCGCCGGGGGGTGGGTGAGGGAGGGCGGGGTGGGCCCGCTCCCCCGGGGGGCCCTCCGGCTGCTGCCTCCCGGGGCCCTCCGGCTGCTGCCTGGCCCCCGCTCGCTGCCTGGGTAGCCGGAGGGACGGGGGGTGCTGGGGGGCGGCAGGCGGCTCGGGTCCGGGGCGCGCGTCTGCCGGGATCTGCTGCTGGTGTGGCAATAGCAGAGCCTCCCGCTGAAATTGGTGTCTATGCGCCTGTGTTTTGCCTTGAATTTCTCATTGTTCTCTCCCCCAAGTTTTGGAAGGCAGTTCTTTCATGCTTTTCTCGGAAGAGCTTGAGAGGGGGTTGTGTGTGTTGCGAGAGATTCACGTTCTCTCCGTGTCCTTCCCTGCGCTGCTCCTGCCCCCCGGCCCTGCAGACACCCGGACGGTGCTGTGGTCCTGACCAGGCTGACCAGCCGTCCAGGTTCCATCTTCAGTCGTGAGCCAGGGCCTAGGTGGAATACTCCTGCCTCTCTTCTCTCTTTAGGCCCCAGGGGTTCTCCCATAGATAACAATGGGACGTTTCCACTGCAGGCGCGCACTGCATAATAAACTCTTTATTGAAAAGAAGTTCTGTTGTTGGGGACAGGACAGGATGCCGTGATTACGTTTCTTGCTGAGAAAACCTTTTTCTCTGCCGCGCTGTTTCTGCCTTCATTTCTCTTCTAACTGCCGCATCCATCTTTCTTTAACTTGCCTGCCTCACTTAAGCAACAAAGCAGATAATCTAGTATAACTTATTCAGACTGATTACCCCCATTGGTTAGTATCTTGAGAAAGACTGACTCTGAGCAAGATAGGAGAGCAGCTTCTGGGTTGCTTAGGGTGCCTTGGCTATTGCTGGTTGTTGAAGTGGCTACATCCAGTATGTTACCAAAAATACGAAATCTGAAAAACACTGTGTTGGTATACCTTTTTATCATGCATGCCATACTCTAGTGTCAAATATAATGTTAAGTACTAAGCGATTTTGGACTGTATGCATCTGGTAGGAATTCAGTGCGTTTTATGTTCCAATTTATCACCAGAAATTAAAAAACAAATCCTAATATTGTATTAGGCCGATTCTGGCCACTGTAGAGCAAAGCCTTTAATTATACAGCTACTCTAGTAAGAATACTGGATGAAAAAGAGAGAAGGTGGAAGTTGTTGTCCTTTGAGTGTCTTCAGAAGAAGGACTGAAGAACTTGTTAATTATGGAGTTGTATTTTACATAGGTTGTCTCTGGTATTTAGGAACAGACATTGAAGTGCACAGTTAAGTTGTCTTTGTCTGAAGGTGCAGATCTGATCCTGTGTGAAACTTTTTTGTTTGGTTATTAGTTTTCCCTCTAAGGCTACAGGTAGTCAGAGTTCACAAGGTAATTTGAAAGCCTTAAGAAATCTCTTAGCAGGCTTGTTTTGCTGTTGGGCAGCTTACATCATCTCAGTTGGCCAAGTGCAGTCCTTCTTTTTTTTTTTTTTTTTTTTTTTTTTTTCCCCTCCTCCCCCGTCTTCATCCAGCACTGAGGAATTAAAACAGAACAGTGCCCATCTCCTTTCCCTAATTTTTTTTGGTTTCTTATTTTCCATCACTGTGGGTTTTTATTTTTTTCACTGTTGTGTGAACCCTTGGGGTTAAAACACAGGTTGTTTTCTGCATGATTTTGATTGTGATACTGAAAATCTAATCAAAACCAATACTGGAAGTCTGTTCATGAATGGATTTTCTCTGCTTTAATCTTCAAAACAATAACTTTTTTTCTTAATAGCAGTCGTAAAAATAAACAGCTTTTCATAAAATGTTTCCCTGGTTCCAATTTGTTGCCTTCCTCTGGTGATTAAAAAATGAGTAGGTCAAGCCTTTATTTGAAAGCACGGATGCAACTTCTGGTCAGAGTAATTGAGCTTTTAGTTTTGAAAATCAGTACTCTTTCCTCTCTAGAATTCAGATCCTGCTATGACAACTGTACTTTTAACTCTTTGGAATCATGTTGGTCAGCTACAGTTGTGTTAAGTTCAACGTGGAGGTGATGGGATGAAAAGAGGGCTGGAAATTATGCGTATGACATATAAAACAGTAATTTTTCAAACAATTGTGTTATACCATATGGAGCTTTTTCCGGAAAATTGTAAAACAGAGCACTGAGAATCATCTATGAGGAAGTAGCAGTGGGTGGTCTGTAGAAGGAACTTATTATAAATGGTCTGCATAAAATGAACTTGCGGGAATTGCTTTTCTAAATCTCACTTAGGAAGATACTATTGAGTTCGCTTGGAGTAACTCAGTTCCTGTTGGGTTTTTTTGTGGTCTCTCTAACATAAACAATACATGCTTTGGAAGGTGGTATAGTATTGCTCTGCTAGTACTGTCTTCTGTATTTTATATCTATACAAACTTTAGCCGACTTGGCTAATGCTCTTGTCTACTCGTTTAGGGGAAATGAGCCATCCCGTAGAACGCGTCTGCTAGAAACTTAATGCTGTGATGACACTTTGTAATCTTTTGTTGTAAAAGTATTGTTTGTTTCCCTTGCTCTGTGTATTTATCTACCTGTAAAGAACGCGCTGAAGAAAAGGCCCTTTTTCTCTAACGTTTTTGAAAGAGCTTAGACTATAGAAGTTACTGTTGTTAAAGGATGACAATACCTAGGAATGTAAGGTTTGGTTGTTTCCCTTGTCTCTACCAGCTTCCTGCCATTATCATTTGAAGTCTAATTGATCCTTGAGCAAGAGCTTGGGTGCAGTCCTCTCCTTGCATTGTGTTCTCTTTTAGTACTGTAACATCACTTAGCCCTGGTTTTCGCTTCTGGTATTAGGTAGACCCATTGAATAAAACAGAGACTTTCTTGGTGTAGTGTAGGAAACGGTGAAGCAGATAAATTAAGTTAGCTTTTGTTTTGCAAGTTGTTCAGCATGGGTCTAGAGCATGTATCTAAGCATAAAATTATTGTGCTATGTTGTATGTATTAGGTCGGGGGGAGAGGGGGCAAGATACAAAGGGTCTGTATCCCATCTCAATTTTTTTACCAGAATTTAAGGTACTTACCTTTCAGTTTTCATCCAACTCAGGTTTTGTAGCATTTTATTTTTTCATTTTCTATTATTCCTTTCATGACTAGAAAACCATCCGTTGGTGGTGGTTTTCTTTTGGAAGTAGTGATGAAGAGATTGCTTAAGTTTGTTGTGTGATGATGTTGTTTGTGAATTTAATTCCCAGTAATGCAATGTGAACCATTGTGTCACATGAATACATTTAAAGTCCTTCAACTTTCTGATTGTCTTTGACACCTTTCATAAATGCTTCATTACCATTGCAGATGAAAATGTTCCCTGTTGGCAGTCAGGCTGCACAGCATAATTTAACATATGATTAAACTCTTCAGAACTGTTACAAACTTAACTCAGTATAAATCAAACAAATAGTCCTTTATAGTTGTATGTCATGAGTAAAGTTGTCATGTTTAGGTACTTCTTAATTTTCTCAGCACAGATAAGCATTTTGTTTCTAAAGTTGTGAATAGTGCATATGGCCAGGGTGTGCTGCACTAGAGACTGCATACACACTAGTGACAAACTTGAACAGCTGTTATACTGAATCTTAGAATTTTGTATTGTACCACTCCTTAAAAAAAGGAGGAAAAAAAGCATTTTAGTAGAAATTTTTGTGACCTGTGAAAGACTACAAAAATACCATTTGGGTAATCCAGATTATTTGCTGAGATTACTCTGTTTGTTGATGTATTCTGGGGGGCCGGAGAAAAAGAAACAGTACCCCAGACTGTAACCACTAAAAACTTTTTTACAAGATAAAAAATGTAGTGTCATGACATAAGGCAGACATTGGTATGTCAGATTATATTTTTCTTTCCTAAATTAGATGTTAAGCACATTGGAAACTCAGTAGGAGCTAGGAGATTCTGCCTCTGTGAAGTAATCTGCAATGGATCGTTGCATGATAATATGCCTTTGTATGAGGAAGTGACCCCCTAAACCTTGGGAAAACAAAACAAAAAGTAATGCCTGAATCACAGGGGTGAATATGTTACTGTGCGGTGGTTTCAATGATTTCCAACTTTGCTGCAAGGAAAAGCTGTTACTATTTGTGTAATAGCTATTGAAGTGTTGTATTTTGCTAGCCTAGCAGAATACGCTGGGCTGTATGATTTTGGTTTACTTTAACACACTAATTCTAAGATATATTAGTCTGGTTGCTGCTACATAAGCAGCAGAGTTGTCTGTGCATTGAGGTTAACAAGAAAACTAGAGTGGGAGCTGACCATTACGATTTAAGATAAAGATTAAGATAACTGGTAGAAAACAAGATGCGGCAGTTGATGCTTCTCTCCTAGTGCTCTTCCAGTGCCTTGCAGCATTACCTTCAAAATCTGCTCATGAGTAACCTTTGTACTGTGTGTTGCTGATACTTAAAGCATTTTTGTACTTCAGTACAGACTTCAGAATGCAGTCCTGAAAAAATTTGCAGGAAAAAGTCTATATCTTTGTATGGCAAGGCATTTTTATACTGTAGAATGTGATATTTCTAGAAAAAAAAGCAGCATCGAAGAAAACACAGTGTCTCAGTAAAAAGTAAGCCTCATGAACATGACGTTGAAATATTTTTTTGACAATGTGATTGGAGAAGATTTCGGAGTTAGTCTTAGTACTTGTAAAAGTCTTGGCAATGTCTGTTGATCATGATGATTAAATTGTTTTGGGACAAATTGCTCTAGAACAAGGGTGCAAGGGTGAGGGGACTCGAATTTCCAGTTGGGGTCTAGATGAGGTTATAGATGCACCAAGTACTGTTGAAGCCTTTGGTCTAGTTACTGCCAAGCATTGCAGTGCTCAGCTAATATTCCAATTTTTCTGTATTTGATCATTGTCTCATTTTCTTTTCGATGTGACTTTGGAATTATTTTGTGAGACAGTTCAGGTTTCATGTCTTGTGGAAAAAAATATGCATATTCCTTCCATTTTCGTCATTCTCATGCTGATTTTGAAGAGATTGAAATCTTGGGGTTGGTTTTTTTTATTTTTTTTTTTTTTTTTTTAAAGAAAAAGACTTCCAAGGAGACTTAGCTCTGTGAAGTTCAGGATATTATTTTTTTAAGCTTTTTCAGTATATCATGGGAAATCTTAAACAAAAGAATAAGGTAAGACAATGTGAGTAAACCAGGTCTTCAATAGCTCTTGCTTCTTTGAAACCTAGGACCACTTTTCTCCTTAAAAGTACCTTTCAAACTGTTAGTAGTTTTATAATTACCCTTACAAGTACATTTACTTACAGCAAGTTGTCGATTTGGGGGAGTGGGGGGAATGAAGAGAAAAACCTACTGAACTTGCTGCTGTCTGTAAATTTACTTTGTCTTGACCATCTCAATCACTAGCAAGTTAACAATACACAGAAATGACAATAGTGCACTAGCAAGGAGTACAGTAAAAGAAATTATTTGTTTGGTCATGTGTGCCATAAGGAGTGCTACTGGCATTTCTTTTTCCGCTGGAAATACTCTTTTAATGTTGTTTTTTTTGTAATCTATCTTCAGTCTTTTACGGATGTTCAGCATTGCAGGATCAGGGTTCTTCTCAAGGGAAGAATAAGGGAAATATAATTAACTTTTTTTTTTTAATTTAAGCTAAATAGATTTTTCTCTGTTTAGCTTAGAGCAATAAATGTAGATCTCCAGACTGATGCTGCTCTGCAAGTGGATATCTCAGATGCACTCAGTGAGAGGGACAAAGTGAAATTCACTGTCCATACAAAGGTAAAAGCCTGGGTTTGTACACTGAACATTTTCTTAACTATATAGAAAAGAAAGTTTGCTTAAACTGTTTATTGAAAGAAGCGTAACACAATCCAAATGAAATGTTAAATCTCATGTTTAAGAGACTGTGTAGCTGCAGTGCTTAAGAAAAAGATGGCTAAAAAGTTAAGAAGTTAAAAAAATGTTCAGAAAAAAGTGACATTCGGGTTTTTTGTACTGATGTGTTGTCATGCCATTCCCATGCTTATTAATTGGCCTATTTGCCTATTCTTTAATATACCTCAATGTTCTTCAGTATAGTTTTTTATTAGATTAGCCATGGCTTCAGAGTCTAAAAATATATTCCATAATGAAATTACATTCAAGAATAATTTTTGGTTACTGCTTGTTTATGGCTTCTTTTTTAGATTTGAATATTTATTGATTGCAGAATCACAGAATAGTTGAGGTTGAATAAAATTTCTGGAGGTTGTTTAGTCCCATCTCCTCCCTCACTCCACCATTAAATCAGGGTGAACCAGAGCACATTGCTCAGGACTTGTCTGTTTGGGTTTTGAGTACTCCAAGGGTGGGGACTCCACAACCTGTTTAGGCAACCCATTCCAATTGACTGCTGCGCTAATTTAGATGGGGATAATTATTGCTGTATGAACCTTTTTTTGGTCAAATCCTTACTTGGATGATTGGATTATTTTTACAGGGATATTTTTGTTGTTCCTTCAAGGTGTTTTTCATATAGTAATGAAAAACATTTTGGTTTTTTGTTTGGTGGGGTTTTTTTTGGTGTGAGGGTTTTGTTTTGTTTTATTTTTTGGTTTTGTTTTGTTTTTTTTTCCCCCCATAAATCTTCCTCCTTTTCCCCTTCTAGAGTTCCTTACCAAATTTCAAACAAAATGAATTTTCTGTTGTCCGGCAACATGAAGAGTTTATTTGGCTTCATGATTCTTTTGTTGAGAATGAGGACTATGCTGGCTATATCGTAAGTATTACAGTTCTTCTGGTTTATGTGCACTGTTTTCCGTGGACTGTATCAAAAGCACTTGTGACTGCTTTTAAATGCAAAGGAAACGGCAGATGTTCATTCCTTCTAAAATCAGATCAGATGCTCTAATACTCCATTTTATGCAATTACACGCAATTAATGGTTGAAGCAAGCTTGGAGGAAAGTTGCTGTAGTTGTCATACTTTCTTGCCTTTTGCTCCTGAGGACTGAGTAGTTTAATCTGTATCCAAGTGTATTTTTAGTCCACCATGTTAAAAGTGTGGGAGATAGGTGAACTGTATAACTTGGTGGTATTGTTTTTGCAAGCTAATGTTTAACTTAGTTACAAATTTCATGTTGCCTTTGTTTTAGCTGGAATGGCAGAGTGCAGTAACTGAGCTCTAGTAATTAGACTTTTCCAGTTTTCATTACGAAGATCAGAACCATTTTACCATAAATCAGTTGGAAGGGAAAAAAAACAATGGAAATAAACGTCTAGAACTACAGAGAACCTTAATACACAACTTACAAACTTCAAACCATAAGTTGTTTTCAGGCCTCCAGGGAACAGAGGTCCCAAAATAGTCACCTTACGATCCTGCCTATTAAAAATGGGTGCTGCTGTTCAGACTTTAATGACAAATAGGAATATTTGTCATCTTGGTGTGAAAGTTAGGTATTAATTTTGTGTTTGGGGGGGTGTCTGCTGATTCAGAAGGTAAACATACATTTCTAATCGATGAACGGGTACATTATGATTAATATATCTGATGTGATATACCATTCTTGAACTAGTCTTTTTTTAGTCAGAAAAGCTATTTGAAGTGACTAGACCTTCAGTGTGGTAGTAACTAGTTTCAGACAGTTGACTGCGTAGATGCTGGATTTTTCTTTTTTGTAATGCATCAAGGTAATGGTCAAATATCAATGAACTAAAATTTAAGCATAGTTTAGCTTTGTTCTGTGTCCCTTTACTGACAGCAATTCAGGATTAGTTTGACTGCAGTGTTTTCTCTTTCAATGTTAATACACTATGTTACAAGATTAACCTAGAGACTTGTTAACTGTGTGCTTTGTTATTTCAACAGATGTATCTGTAATGTCAACAGTACTGCAAGAAAGAACTAGTGCCTGCAAACAATATGGAAATTTTTTTTGGTTTAAAGTTTTGGGGAGTTATAAAAGGATGGTGTGAAAACAATTGTGGAATTCTATTTTTTTCTTTAAACAAGAAACAATCCTTACCAAATAAGCGAAAACAAAACAAATTTTAAAATAATGATTTCAAGTTTTAATTCATTGTATTTGGGAAAGCTAGGTATTATTTGGTTTCTGTTGTAATTAAACTACTGAAGCCATTAGTTAATTCTTTAGTAATCTTTAAGGACACTTGGCCAAAATTGGTATAGTAATGCAGCATGTCTAACTCATGAACGGGAGAATCTATCCATAAATGCTGTAATGAATGATGAAAGAGAGCCATATATTAAAAAAGCTGCAGGCAATTTACAGTTCCTGTACTGAATGGATGTTGTTTGACTGAGAAGATGAGCAATTTAAAAAAGTTTGATTAAATTCCAGATTCCACCAGCACCACCCAGGCCTGACTTTGATGCCTCAAGGGAGAAATTGCAGAAGCTTGGAGAAGGGGAAGGATCAATGACTAAAGAAGAATTCACCAAGATGAAACAAGAACTGGAGGCGTATGTAGACTTGATTACTACATTATTTTTTTTAAATTTTTTTTATCCCTCAACTTTTAATGCTGTTTGCTGTCCCATGTTTCTGATTTCACTGTAATGGTTCTCTGTGAGATATAGGCTTAGGAATCCAGTTGCTACCTAACCAGGGTTATCTTAGTGATCATGATCAGAGCCATTAGGAAAATTGTAGAAATAATTTCATGGAAGATCTTCTGAAACAAAAAAAAAATCAGCTTGTTCTTGAGCATTCTTTTATAAGGACAAAACTAGATAGATCCTTTTCTTCACAGAACACCTGCAACGGGAGAAGGTAACCTCTATCTTCTTTTGTTCTGGTGTTCAACATTTTATAAGCATAACGAAACTTTAAGATTTATACATGTAGTGTTTGAACTAGGGATTTTTGCATGTGGTTGGTACTGTAAACATAGATGACAACACCAACCTTCTGTTCCCCCAAAAGCATGGAGATTACTAGAAAATACTTTTTTTTGACACTCCCTTTTTCTTTTTGCACAAGGAGAATATACTTCCTGAAAATAGTATTTTCCCTTACTGTGAATTTAATGTGTATTGAAATATCTGCTCTAAGGCTTTTTGTTCCATATTGAGTTACACAGTGAAGTTTCTCCTTGCTTCATCCACTTTCCTTATCATGCATTCACTTCTTTGATCTTTTTCCTGTCATTGGTTTCAGTTTTCAAGTGTATATTTACGCTGCTTCTAGACTGCTTCTATCAAGAGCTCTGAATTGGCAAGAAAAGTACATAGAACTCTTAGAACTGCTGCTTTCCCTCCGAACTCCAGCTGCTGTGAGCAAATATCTTAAAAAGCTCTGTATTAGTGTTACATACAACATAATTTATAACAGAGTAGATATACACTTCATATGCAGAAAACTGGAAATTAGCAATACACTATAGATTTTAAAGAATCTGTGGTTTTCCAGCGGCCCTGATCATGATTCTCTTGTGGTCTGGTTAGGGGTTGGATAACACAGAAAACTTTGGGTTTCTTCTACTGCCACCTCCATCCTCTGCATCCTCCTTTTTTGTCTTCACTGAATGACTACTACTCTCACTGAGATCAAACATCTCCCAACACTGGCCCTGCTGGTTTGCTGGTATGTAAATCTTAACGTCCTTGCACATAGTGGAAGCAAAAGTGTTATCATTTCGCTGTTTGACCTCAGAATGGGGGAAAGAGCCCCTTCCTCATTTCTAGACAAGTTACATCTTATTCATTGAATTTGCAAAGCAAAATGGATTCTAACAGACTTGTATTGGTAAGAATGTCTTCTTCTTAATTAAGTCACAAATGAGTAATTGCTTTAAAGTTGAGTTGGCTGAACTGGGCAACTATGCGATTGTCATGTTTAAATGTGATTTTTTTGGTTGTGCCTACCAAATGCAGCACTTAATTTCACTTTTATAACCACTATGAAGCAAGACGTCAACATAAGCTTCAGCCCAAAAAGGCTAGGTACTTTAACACGGAATAAAAGACTGCTGTCTAAAGAGCTAACAAAACTACCTGAACATTTAAATAAGTAAGGAGGGTGCAAATAGGCAAGGGGATGGAGATGGGGAGGAAGGAATTTGCACATCAGCTACATAGTGCCTAGTGACTGTAGTCTGTATCACAGTTTCTTGATTTTTGAGGAGTTGGGGAAAGGACAATTAAATGAGGTTACACTTTCAGCAAACCAGTCTGTGTTAGCTAGCCTTAAAAATTAGAATGTATTTGTTGAGTCTTTGTTAAAAGTCTCTCTGTAATATGTTAGGGCTTCAAATTTTCCTGTAGTATTAACATTGTGCTATTTATTTATATATATATCAAATATTGGATTGATAACCTCTACTATATCAGCTTATAATTTTGTATCCTTAATGAGGATCTCTTAAAGCTGCTCGCTAGGCTTATCTCAAACTTAATTGCTTCATGTGAAATTCTTATGTCTGTCTTGTTTCTTGTTTTCAGTGAATATTTGGCAATATTCAAGAAGACAGTTGCAATGCATGAAGTGTTTTTGTGTCGCGTGGCAGCACATCCTATTTTGAGAAAGGATTTAAATTTCCATGTATTCTTGGAATATAATCAGGATGTGAGTATTGAAAATTGAATTGCTGGCAAGAGAAATCAAGATGTACTTTTATGGTAGGATGGAAAATTGATTAAGAGGGCTTTACCTCCTGGAGCAAATTGCATCAATTCCTTCATACCAGATGTATTTGTATGGTAAAAGTTAGAAATTCATTTAGTCTGTAGGAGTTCATTTTGGTGCCATCTGGGGAACCAAATGCACGGTGGGCTCTAGCCTCAGCGTTGAAAATATTAATGGGAATCCAAAATGTTTTGGATTAAAAAGATTAGCTTTTGGTGGTGATTTCACATGATGTTATACTTGTCAACTCTTTGACTGAAATTTTTTCGTTTGCGGGGAAGGATGATGCAACAAAGACGGAACGCTTATTTTTAGGATTTGGTTTAAATTCTGTTGCTTGCAAAACTAGAGAGGATTTCTAATGAAATGTTCTGATAAGTAAAGCCTTTTTGTTAATGATGCGGTTGAAAATTTGGTTATTTTTTTTTTTTTCTACATATTGGAGTGGTGTGGGTATCTACACGTTACATACTGAGTTGCTATCTAATTTTGAGTTAGTGGAGAGGACTTTCTGGATTCATAATAATTCTTTGATGTTGGAGTTAGTGGCTGCTCATATTCTGCAAACAGTTTTTACTTGCTTTTTCAAATTGCAGAAATCGGCATTGAATGTTGAAGAAATTATTACAAAGATTGGCTGAACTGAGTACATGCTTAACTTCAGAATATGTTACAGAGGATCCTCTTGTTGCTTGATGTAGAAATGCTTACTGGTTCAGGAACTCATTTTACCTAAATTGGGCAAATTTAGATGGACCAGAAGAGTGTGAGGAGGCTGAAACCAACATTATCCTCAGTGCAGTGAGGGGTAAACGCTTCTGTAGTTTCTGAAAGTCAAAGATCTGCCATTCTACACTTAAAAGAGCAAAACTTGGTTATATTATGTTAACTCAACAGCTATACTGTATGTGATAAATACTGTATTATTGATAACTGAAATATACACCTTGTACATTTAGTATTATCTGTAGGTGCTAGAATGTTGCTGATTTCCCCCCCGCCCCGAATAGTATTTTAGGTGATAAAGCACAGTCTAGTAAATGAGGTAGTCTATCATTCTGGGTGCATGGTGCCCTATTCCCATTAATGTGGAGTATAAGACTGAGCAGAGAGCAGGAAAACTGGTTTAGGAGTAGCAAGTTGTGGTATGTAGTTCTGTTTGCTTGTTGCATTTTTTTTTTTTTAAAGCTTTTATTGCCACCAGAAAATGAACTAACTTAATAAATTAATTTGTTTTTCAGTTGAGTGTTCGTGGGAAAAATAAGAAAGAGAAACTCGAAGACTTCTTTAAAAACATGGTTAAATCAGCAGATGGTGTCATTGTTTCAGGAGTAAAGGTGATTACTGCTTAACATATCAAGATTTAAAATGTATTAACATTGTTGTCCTCTTTTTTCTAATGAAGCAGAATTCTACATAGCTACAAAAAAAAAGGATTTTTGTAGCAATGTCTAACTTAAGAATTAGAGGCAGAGTATGGGAAGGAGCCTGTGGCCCTGGATGCAAGATAATGAAAAGCTATCTGATGGCTTCTGTGAAAGAGGGCTTTCAATACTCTTTCCCCTGTTCTATGAAATTAAGTGGGTTTTTTTTTTAATTCATAGATAATCGATAGTCTGTTTTTAGTTCTGACCTGTCATTTTATATAGTGGGAAGGTGCACTAGCTTTGACAGCTGCTGCAGCTTAGAAGTTACTAACATGGTGTGAATTTTACCAGCCTTGTAACATCCTTCTACTGTTTCAAAGCTAAGAGCAGCAGTAGAGGTGATCCTACTCTTTCCAGTAGATGCAAGAATGTAACTGAGACAAAAAAAAAAAGAATTTTAATGAAAAGACAATTTCATTTCGACTTTTCCAAAAGTTGAAAGATTGGTTTTATAACAAGCATAAATTCTGAAGAAGATTATTTTTATTTCCTTTCTTTTTAGTGGTAATTTTCATTTGCAATCAAATTAGAGGAGCTAAAGTTTCTAGCTTTAAAACCTTGAGTTTCGAAACTGCTGGAAAGTGCATATAACCATGGATTCATAGAATGGTTTGGGTTGGAAAGGACCTTAAAGATCACCTAGTTCCAACCACCCCCCACCCCACCCCCACCCACCCCGCCATGCGCAGGGACACCTTCCCCTAGACCAGGTTGCTCAAAGCCCCGTCCAACCTGGCCTTGAACACTTCCAGGGTTGGGGCATCCACAGATTCTCCAGGCAACCTGTTCCAGTGCCTCACCACCCTCATGGTAAAGAATTTCTTCCTAATATCTAATCTAAATCTACCCTCTTGCAGCTTAAAGCCATTACCCCTTGTCCTATTACTACCTACCCTGGTAAAAAGTCCCTCTCCAGCTTTCTTGCAGGCCCCCTTCAGGTACTGGAAGGCTGCTATAAGGTGTCCCCGGAGCTTTCTCTTCTCCAGGCTGAATAAGCTCAACTCTCTCAGCCTGTCTTCATAGGAGAAGTGCTCCAGCCCTCTGATCATCTTCATGGCCCTCCTCTGGACTTGCTCCAACAAGTCCATGCCCTTCTTATATCGGGGGCCCCAGAGCTGAATGCAGTGCTCCACGTGGGGTCTCATGAGAGCGGAGTAGAGGGGGAGAATCACCTTCCTTGACCTGCTGGTCACGCTTCTTTGGATGGAGCCCAGGGTACGGTTGGCTTTCTGGGCTGCAAGTGTGCATTGCCGGCTCATGTTGAGCTTCTCATCAACCAACACCCCCAAGTCCTTCTCCTCAGGGCTGCTCTCAATCCATTCTCTGCCCAGCCTGTCTGTGCTGGTGATTGCCCCGACCCACATGCAGAACCTTGCACGTGGCCTTGTTGAACTTCATGAGGTTCACACGGGCCCACCTCTCGAGCCTGTCAAGGTCCCTCTGGATGGCATCCCTTCCCTCCAGCATGTCGACTCCACCACGCAGCTTGGTGTTGTTGGCAAACTTGCTGAGGGTGCACTCAATCCCACTGTCCATGTCACTGACAAAGATGTTAAACAGTGCCAGTCCCAATACCGATCCCTGAGGAACACTATTCATCACTGGTTGCCACTTGGACATTGAGCCGCTGACCACAACTTTTTGAGTGTGACCATCCAGCCAATTCCTTATCCACCAAGTGGTCCATCTGTCAAATCCATGTCTCTCCAATTTAGAGACGAGCATGTCGTGTGGGACAGTGTCAATTATGACTTGGAGAAAAATACAAAGTCCAAATAACAAGCAGTTTTCCTAAGCACATTGTTCAAAGTCCATGTTGTAGGCTAGTCCATGGTATTTTAGAGGGTTTTAAAAAATAAGTATAACCCAAATATCTCAAATTGTAATGCAGAAAATATTAAAATTTACCTATATTCACCAACCCCTTTTTCTAGGTAGATGTTGTTTTATTAAGTACTTGACATTTATTCTGTTTTTCTGTCACTAAAGTGGTAGTTATTAGTGAAATTATTTCCTTCACTTCAGGTTTAGTTACCTAGACCTTTAAGATGCTTTTTACAAATTCTTAACAAATTCTTAATAAAGCTTCAGATCATGATAAAATAAGTGAAGAAGAAATCGGTTTGCAAAACAGTGTTTTAGACAATAAAAATAGATTGCATTTCATGTCACAGCAACAGCAATCTATGCAAATTTACTCTGCAATTGCTCTGTACAGAGCAAGTGAAATCCTGTTTTTTAAATCGTTCTTGTTTTTTGTAGGATGTGGATGACTTCTTTGAACATGAAAGAACATTCCTTGTAGAATACCACAACCGAGTCAAAGATGCCTCTGCCAAATCTGATAAAATGACAAGATCACATAAAAGTGAGTTCTTTTTCCAGGGTGAAAATAGTACTAGTTAAAGTGTACAGAAGTGGTTTGTGAGGAGCAGTAATTTTTAGTTTTCTTTTTGCATGTGAGAAGTTAATTAATTTCTCCAAGTGTAGTCTTCAGATAGTCTAAAGAAGTTGAATCTGACTTTCAAAGTTTAGCTTTCGCTGTAATAGACTAGAACAGCCTGATGCGACGCTGAAGGTATTTTGATTCTTCATGCTGTCCCTTTGAAGAGAAACACGCTTTATGTAACAGTTTTTTTTTTAAGTCTGATTCTTAGTCTTTAACATGTAAAGGTGGGTAATATAGTAGTATATGTGATTTTACTCCTAATGAAGTTGCTCTTGATTGGATGCTTGCATTCATCAGAGTGCAATTTCTTGGCACACTAGGCATTACATTACTTTGCTGAGCAGTAAACTCCTATTTGGGCCATTAGTTCTAGACTGGGAAGTCAGGTTTCCATTTTTCAGCCTTTTAGAATGGAGACTGGAATGTGTATGTTCAGTAGCTTGGTTTGCTGGACCCCTTTTCTTACTGAGGTGAGATTTTCCACTTAGCTATTGATTTCCTCTTCCTGAGCTGAGTGCTAGCTAATGTGATTTCTGGAAGCTCTGGAGAGTTGTCTCAAGTGCAGTGCATTTTTTTTTTTTTTTTTTGAGAAAATGGAAAATCTGTTTTACAACTACTGTGTTTGGTTTAGGATTACTGTGTTTTGAGAAGCTCAGAAAACTGTTGACTTTTATTGCCCTTGATTTTAAGTTTTTGTGTCTAGGTAAATCAAAATCGAACTACTAGATTCTGTCTGCTTTCTTGAAGTTTGTGTCTGATTCACAGATTCTGTCTTTGCTGTCTGCAGTAATATGGTTCACACAAAAGCAGGCCGCAAACCTTTTATGAATCTGCATTGGTAAGGACTCTAAAGTGGATATTGAATGAGACATTAAACCAAGAATTTACCGAGCTCTTCAGATGCTTCTCTTGCCGACTTTTGTTGACTGAGTCTTTTGTAGCTTTAGTATCTATGCTAGGAGATGGGGAGAGTCAGTTATGGCTTAATGAAGTACTAAGGGACTCTGTGTCTTCATTCATTTCCCACCTGAAGTGGTTTCTGGTGTTTTGTTTGCTTTTTTAAAATGAAAACTGAACTTCATTCATGGTAGTTAGGTGCTAAACTTTAGGTAGTGAGAGAGCCTTTCACGTTGGTTGTAGAACCAGAAAAACTGTTAGAAATGAGGTTGTAGAGGATCTGATGGGAAAGGATTGATCAAAGTTGTGACAAAGCTTCACTGGTTTTCAGACTCAAATCACCTGGGATGTTTATTGAACAACTGTTATGAAACTGTGAATTTGGACAAAAGGCACCTTTTGAAATTCTCTCTAGAGGATTAGAGCAGCGACCTGGGAAGCCTGTTTTGGAAAGGGACAGTCTGTAGTTTATGGATAACTTATAATCGACAGAGAGCTGCAGGGCTTGCGAAGATACTGAGTTCCTATTTACAGCAGAAAAATCTATTTTTACATTTAAATGGGAGGAATAGAAGGGGAGGTTAATGTCTTCCTAATACCTTTCTTCACTTTAACCAACTGCACTGATTCACTTGGGATGTATACAGTCATGAACTGGGTGGAAGATGAACCACTCAATCTGTTAAAACAAGGTTGTATTATTAAAAAAAAAATCTGCTTAAAGGCATATAATCTTCAAAAATAACAAGCAAATATGTTTTCCTGTTTATTGCTTGGATCTGTTAGCATTTTCATCATCCATTGAGTTTATACTAAAAGCTCTTTAAAAATGCCATCTGTGCAATCATTTGATTTTTTATGATTACTGTATAGCAATACCTCACTAGTCAAACTGTGCAGCCTTCTTTACAAACCGTGCTTCTAATTTCATTGTTTAAAATGCTTTAACACTAATGCTACTTCAACCAGTGACCACTTGTTGATGAGGTAAGGGTTTCCTGAAAACGAGGTGTGTGCTAGAAAAGTTGTTGTGCATATAGCACTGTATTTTGGTAGTTTGGAGTTTGTTTTCAATTTACTGCTCTCAAGTGCCCAGACTTACTCTTCGTTATTGTTAGACTGACTTTTTTTTTCAAATAGCTTTATATTTTAGATTCAGATTTAAATTCAGACTTTAGCTATTGAGTTTGTACATCTTCCACCAAAATAAAACCTAACAAACTTGCACAATAAATTTACCCAGCAGGTGCTAATTGTATTAAATATTCCTAAATAAATTACAGACTTCACTATTTGGTGAGAGCACCATTTTTATTATGTGAAGTTATCCTTCATAATAAGTGACATGATTGAAATTTTATTTGTGCTTTTGTGTTAAAGCATGTTCCTTTTAGAAAACGCCTACTCTTGAAGAAAGAGAGGAACTTCCAAATTTTTAGAAAGAAGAGGGATGAAATAGTAAAACAAGTGCTTGTTTGTTTTTCTAGATGTGGCGGATGACTATAATAGAATTGGTTCTTCATTATATGCATTAGGAACACAGGACTCCACAGATATATGCAAGTAAGATGTTGTTAATAACTTACGGGGGAATTTGCTAAGTAGCAGTCGTAATGGTGACCTGCTGAGATCAGTAGCTCTCTTGTTATGAGAAAAACAGAATTTATTATAGTTATATCACATTAAGAGGTTTTCTTCTCTAGTATTTAATTTCTGTAACAGCCTGCTTTAATATTTTTGCTTTAATATTTGTCTGGAAAAAATGCTGTTTTCTGCAGTTTGTAGAAAATTACACAGACAAGATGGAAAAGTCCTTACGGAATAAGAAAAAAACCCAACTCTTTCACTAGTTTTTTTTTAAGTGTTTTAAGTGCTTTGACATGTGCCGCAAATACAGTTCTCAGTCTGAGTATACTGATTTTTGTGGGTTGTCCCTGTACCAACATCTTGAAAAATAGTTTTGCTGTTCTGGCAATTTTACTGCCTTTAGGAAAAGAAAGGAAACTACAGAGATCCCTAAAACTTTGAAAATAGTAGAGGGTCTCTATGTCAGATGTTTGTCCTTTAATCTTTCAGTGATTTGCTTGAATATGAAGTTTGGTGTATCTGAAAGTAAAACTTAGTTAACTAGCTTAAAAATGCTGATGCTTGTGAACATGTACGCTTATGAGAGAGTGTGATGACAGGTAGGAGACGAGTAAGAAAGTTAACTTATTTTTATTAATTTACCTGAATTACAGTGATATACTTGCAAATGTGGTGATAACTTACACATCGATTACTTTGATCATAGTATTGAGATTTGATGTAGTCTGTTAGGGTCTGTCAGGAATCGCACCTGTCTTCTGTCAAAACAGTATGATTTGACTGTAATTCAGTCTGCTGTTATACTGAACCCTTGTATTGTCTCCTGTGAAGATGTGCCACATTGTTACTCAGCCTCCCTGAATTCAAAGTAGGGCATGCATCATGTTTACTGTGTGAAGAAAAGTACATTCAAATTTAAGTGAAGGATGCTTGATAATAATGTAGGACCGTTACCCAGGGTGGTGGTGTTTGGGGTTTAATTCACAGAAGCATAAAAAGTCCCTGAGGAGCTGTGCAATTTTTCTTTAGTAAAAAACATCCATCCGTTATGCTTTGTTTGTCCCTTATCTTTTCTTAAGTTGTACAATTCCCAGATGTTTGAAGTGCTACAATTTGAGACGATTACCTTCTCTGAGTTCTGAGAACTACAATTCTAAGCAGTGCCTTTACAGTCTTTATTGCCAGACACAGATTATATTTTGAGATCTAGAAAGTAATTAGACTGTTCAAATTCAAGTTGTAATATAAGCTGTTTCCTTTGTGCAGGTTTTTTCTGAAGGTATCAGAGTTATTTGACAAAACAAGGGTATGTACTATGAAACCTTTTTAGATACAGTCTTTGTGTACATCCTGGAAGTGTCAGGACATCTTGTGTCAACTAGACATTAATATGTGGCTGTTTTATGGGTGCTTCTATATAAAGCATTTAAGCAATGTGTGGCAGGGAATGAAAAAGCATAAGATTTCAGTCATCTGTTCTGTCAAACGATTGGTCATTAGGAGTCTTCAGTCTACTAAATATTTCTAGGCAGTCTTTATGTCACTAGTAAAGCTGCTCTTCCTCTAAAATGCTTAGAGGCCTTCCATGCTTGTTACTGGGTATCACAGAACTTGTTATGGAAAAAAGAAATGAAGAAATGTAATCCTTAATCCAAAAAATGGTGGTCATGCTGCTTTTTTCTGGAGCCAAGATCTGCTTCTGCAATTATTTGATTCAGAAATACTATTGCTGATGCTCCTAATCAGATTTTCAAATATTTTGTGTCTTTTGCCTTATTTGTTTGGCTTGGTAGAGCAGAAGATGCATGCCGTGTATCAGGAAAACTTTCGAATGAAAAACGTGCGCATTTCCTAAACAGGCAGTTATATCTGCATAAATACATACTTTAAAGACAATGAAGTTAACGGAATTACTTGCATTGACCTAAAATGTTGCCTTTTAGATTTTTTTTTAATTAAGATTTAAAAAATGCACTTGCAGACTGTGTTTCTAAATCCACAGAAATGTCTGTTTCAAATACAGGCAAATAAGTTTATTGGGCTTTTGGACCATTTAATGCATGCAGTTACACAACTAGTCTGCAAAGGTGCCTCAAAAATTTCTTTTCCTTTTGACCTCAAAAACAACACAAAACTTCTTGTGCAACTTTTTATACTAGATAACTTTTTGTTTCTCTGCTGTTTTGCTAGTGTATGATACATGTAATTGAAATTGGGAAGAAAGCATTGTTTAAAATAGAAAGCTAGTTGTCAATTACTGCTCGCACAGTAGGTTATCGCTTCCATTTTAATACAAAATCCTAATACTGCTTCTCATGATGGAACTTTAAGTATTCTGTCACAAATGCATGATCTTAGTTTTTGAAAAAGGCAGCCTGTCATGTACTGTTGCATATTTTATGTTGTCTTTACATGATACAAATGAATACCCAAAGTCTGGATGTTTTTAAATTGATGCTTTTACTTACTGTTTTTTCCAGAAAATAGAGGCCCGGGTATCAGCTGATGAAGATCTTAAACTTTCTGATCTTCTGAAGTATTACCTAAGGGAATCTCAAGCTGCTAAGGTGAATTTATGGTTTTTTTTTTTTTGTTCAGGGAAATAGTGTTTCTTTAATTAAAAAAAAAAAAAAGGAGAGAGATAAGGGATCATCTTGAGAAACACACAGTAGATAGGTTAAAATGCTGCCACCTCTAGCCTACAATTTCTCCCTCAGCTGTAAAAACTGCATCTCTGTTGTATATAAGAAGTAACAATGCAGCTGCTGACTGTGGGACTGACTGACTGGAACTGTGTGATCCACTTATACTGTATGATTTGGCCTCGATAATTAAAAACGGTGGAAGAGGTGTTGGTGAATTGTTCATGTGTTTGCTCCTTGTAGATTGCAAGCAATTCTACTTTTTTTAATATTCAAAATGGATACTCCAGATGATCTGCAAGTGCTGATACAAAAACACGTGGGCCAAATTTGATATTCTATACCTACAGAAGATTTCATTCTTAGTGTTACTTGATGTAAGATGATTAAGTAACATGACAGAATGAGGAAGCATTTGACAGAAAATGTCTGCAGATAGAAGGTCACAGCAATAACTGTTGCACAAAAAATGCTACTGCTGTTTCTTGGGCCCTGTGTGTATTTCAAATATATAATCTAAATGTAGTTTATTTCTAATCTAAGAAGCTGTGAAATTTCCCATGATTGCCCCTTCTCAGGCTTTTTGGAGTATCATCTAAGCCATCTGTTGCTAGCCTTTGTCAGACAAGATGCAGACCAAACAATATTAAATTGTATGTCTGATCCAGTATGGACATTCCTGTGACTTGCAGGATGAAGTAAAGTGAATGCAAATAATTTAGTAAGAACTAAAACACAGCAAGAAAGACTAAAAGTAATCTGAAATTTTTTTTATTACTTGGTATATACTAAAATCCTTGGGTAGATTTTTGTAAACTCTATACATCCTTTATTTTTTTTAATAGGATCTCCTGTATAGAAGATCTAGGTCACTAGTGGATTATGAAAATGCTAATAAGGCATTGGATAAAGCAAGAGCAAAAAATAAAGATGTGCTGCAAGCTGAAACTACTCAGCAAATATGCTGTCAGAAATTTGAGAAAATATCTGAATCGGCAAAACAAGGTATTTGGGTGGTCTTTGATCCTACGTAACTACTTAAAATTAACAGATTTTAGAATATTATTAATGAGAATAGATTTTTATTCTGTTACCTAAGCTGAACTGTTATCTTTTAGTAAGTATTTACATATTTTAGAAAGTTCAAATTTTATTTTCCTTTGGCTCCTCATAGCTCCATTAGGCAGTGCAAATTATTTGTTAACCACTTTTTTATATGAATAGGGTAGAATACAAAATGATAACTGCTAGCAGTAAAGGCAAACCTAATCTTTTAAAGTATTGTTGAAATTCCCCTTTTGGTTTTATGCATTCTACTGTGAAGGCAGCAGTCTGTTGCAGAGATGGTACTACATTAGAAAAGGGAGAGATCATGAAATGAGATTTCACTGAAGTTGCAGCGTTACAGTAGCTCTAGAGAAAAGGAACCTTATTTACATGTTGCCTTTTTCCTAGAAACTTACTCTCTTTTTTTTAGGCTAAGATTGTTGTGAGTTAGTAGTCATCTGACTATCATTCGAGGGAGATTTGTTCAAGGTTTAAACACCATGCTCTTGTGTTTTTATCATTTAAGAGTTGTTTGACCCTGTAAATCTGGCTAATGATTTCTATAAATGAGAGTGTGAAGAATGAGCGATCCTATTAGCCACAAAGGTATATCTGTAAAGCATACTTGCTTCCTCTGTTCTTCATGCTAGTTTTAGTTTAGTATCTTCCCTAGATACTTTTATATATCAGCTTTGAAAGAACAATGCACATGGAATAAGAGAATTAAATGTTTAAAAGCATCCACATCGCAGTCTGTTTTGAAAAGAGCTTTGTGTCCACAAAAGGTTAGCTAGAGATGAGGAACTGTAATGATGGTTTTCTTTCATCCAATAGTGTAGCAGTATCTTTGAGCCTAGAATGTGCTGAGAATAAACCTGAGTGTTTTCCTGATGCCTTCTCTTACCCTTTACCTCTTCCATCCTGAAGGACAGTCTGTTAACAGCTGAAGGCATTAGCAATAATACTGTTAATGAATCCATTTTTATTTTCTATAGAACTGATAGACTTTAAGACAAGAAGAGTTGCAGCATTCAGAAAAAATCTGGTGGAACTAGCAGAACTGGAATTAAAGCATGCTAAGGTAATCGTGATCATTTTGGCCTGTATTTCAACTGATTTTAAATCTTTTATCTTGAATAACTGAAATGGCTACACTTGTTGTGTGATACACACTTCAGATTCCCCTTACTGAATGTGAAGGTAAGCATCATCCAGAAAGTTGAACTTTCTTGAATAATAGAGAAAAAAAAGGTATAGGTGAAATATCTCCGAGGGACTGGTGTGCTTGAGGTGCCTTTTGGAAAACTAATCTCCGTGAAGACAATTTTGGCTTCAGTTTAATGTTTCTCTAGCTGTTTGATATTTATAGCTGCAGAGTTTGAATACCTGCCTATTTTTAAAACCTCATCTCACTATTTTACTGAGAGATAGGAAGTGGTTTCTCATGTTACCCAGATGTTGGGGACTTGATGTATAGGATAGGCTAACTATTCAGCATGAGATCTCACAGGCCTGTCTGAAGTCAGATCAGTGTTACTTTGAGTATGCTTTTTGAGCCTTTTTGCCTTTAAGCTATAAAGTGCTAAGAAAAGAGGAATGTTGCAGATAGCCTTTTCAGTAAAATAAATTTTTGCAGGGAAAAAAAAATCTTTAAGGGGCCTGTACTGCCCCTAAATTTCGCAATATATTTGATTCTTTTCATCCATATGAAATTAATGTTTTTCGTTAAATCAGGTTAACTGTTCTGACTTCATAGACAAGTACAACAGTCTCTTACTTTAATAGTTGTATAGCAGGAGGCAGCTTTCTTTAAAAACTCAACTCTGTAGCATTTCTCATTCTCATTACAAATCTGAAAGTGCATTGACTACGAAGCTTTGAATTAACTTGGAATATATCTGTTGAAAGGACTAGTTAAGAGGTATATAGTGTTGCTGAATTAACTTGTAGCTGCTTTACACTCTTCAGTAGTGTTGATGGTGTCATTCTTCATTCTGCCAAACCCGTTGTTTGTAAAACTAATGCACTGTAAACAGGATTGTTTTGGGGACTTTTTTTTTTAATCTTTGTAGGTATAAGTTCAGCTTGATGGGATATTTAGCTGGTAAAGTAATCGGTAAGGTCTGGAATAGTCCTTTTTCAGATAAACAGTGCTTACTTTAATGTGCTATATCAGAAATTCAGCTATATTTCACTTAAAGTCTTAAAACTTCTCATAATACTTGGCACTATTCAGCCTTCCTACTTCTCTGTGTGTACCCAGCTGTCTATATCCAGCCCTGAGTCTCCCAGAAATCCATGTTTGGTCATGACTGTACTGCTTATGGGTTTTAGTGAAATTAATAGTCCTAACAGTCATCCTTGCAACAGTTTTTATTGATTTACCATATCATGTTTAATAAGGGAATGAATCCACAGCTCTTCTGTCCTGCTTCAGTCATTGACTCTTAATCATCTCTTGTAACTGAGCCTTGCTGAAGTCCCCATATGCCTTGGAGTGGAATGCTTAAAAAATGTTTCTGTCTTCTAATGTATCCTTAAAGAATCACTTGTATTAACTCTCTGTGCAAGTCAAAATCTTGTAGTAATATTAGCTGTCAAAATTCAAGAGAATAACTGCAGAAAGCAAGGGGGAAAATGCTTAATTTTTGTAGCTTTCAACTTACTTGATATGTGCTTCTTGGTGTCCTCAGTTTACCTGGAAGAGCTTAAATTTTTTTCACTGTTCCTCATTTGTCACCACAGCTTGTGTTTAAGACTTAGTTCTTCAGATAGTCTGTCTCAGTCTGTGACTTACCTTGTCTTACTAAATTTACTAACAAGGAATATAGAAGGCTATAATAGAAGCTTTGAACATTAGTCCTGTTTTTGAAGGTGAACTTTTGTTTTTGCTGACCCTTTTCACTTCTTTATCATGGAGCACTGTAAGATTCACTAGACGGTTTTGAGTATTTAAAGCTTTACAGTATAAAGGATCATTTTGAGTAAGGGTGTGACACATCTTGAAATGTTAACAAATGTTGTGACTTGTTGAATGAAAGGATATTTTGTTTCTCACTAGATTTGAAAGTTGTTTTTTCAAAGCCTGTGTTTTGTATTTACTCAAAACGAGCTACTACAGATGGATCCATTTGGTTGCTGTGCTTTTATTTCTACAGATCTGAGTTGGATTATTACAGAATTTTACAAGTGCAATAGATCATATTTTTCAATTTTATATAATGGGAAATTTTCTTCTTAATGCTATAACTAGCGTATTTGAGGATGATCTTATGGATAGGTTTTTATTAGTCTGTACAGAGTATTGAAGGATGAAATGGTTTGGTGGAGACTTTTCAAGGTAGTTCCATAAAAGGAAGAAAGAAGATATGAAAAGACTTTGGGGTCTTTTTGAGATTGCTCTTCACCCATCAGGGCACAATGCTATGTTAGGAATCACAGAATCACTAAGGTTGGAAAAGACCTGTAAGATCATCAAGTCCAATCATCAACCAAAAAAACACCACCATGCCCATTAAACCATGTCCCACAATGCCTCGTCCACACGTTCTTTGAATACCTCCAGGGAGGGTGACTCCGCCACTTCCCTGGGCAGTTTATTCCAGTGTGTCACCACTCTCTCAGTAAAGAAATTTTTCCTAATATCCAGTCTAAACCTCTCCTGGTGCAACTTGAGGCCATTTCCTCTTGTCCTGTCACTTGTCACCTGGTAGAAGAGACCAACACCCACCTCTCTGCAACCCCCTTTCAGGTAGCTGTAGAGAGCGATAAGGTCTCCCCTCAGCCTCCTCTTCTCCAGACTGAACAACCCCAGCTCCCTCAGCCGCTCCTCATAAGACTTGTGCTCCAGACCCCTCACCAGCTTTGTCTCCCTTCTCTGGACACGCTCCAGCACCTCAATGTCCTTCTTGTAGTGAGGGGCCCAAAACTGAACACAGGATTCGAGGTGCAGCCTCACAAGCACCGAGTACAGGGGCACGATCACTTCCCTGGTCCTGCTGGCCACACTATTTCTGATACAGGCCAGGATGCCGTTGGCCTTCTTGGCCACCTGGGCACACTGCTGGCTCATATTCAGCCGACTGTCAGTCAACACCCCCAGGTCCTTTTCTGCGGGGGAGCTTTCCAGCCACTCGTCCCCAAGCCTGTAGCGTTGCATAGGGTTGTTGTGACCCAAGTGCAGGATCCGGCACTTGGCCTTGTTGAAGCTCATCCAATTGGCCTGGGCCCATCGATCCAGCCTGTCCAGATCCCTCTGCAGAGCCTTCCTACCCTCGAGCAGATCAACACTCCTGCCCAACTTGGTGTCATCTGCAACTTGCTGAGGGAGCACTCGATCCCGTCATCCAGACCATCAATAAAGATATTAAACAAGACCGGCCCCAAAACTGAGCCCTGGGGGACTCCGCTTGTGACCGGCCGCCAACTGGATTTCACCCCATTCACCACAACTCTCTGGGCTCGGCCGTCCAGCCAGTTTTTTACCCAGCGAAGAGTGTACCTGTCTAAACCATGGGCCGCCAGCTTCTCCAGGAGAATACTGTGGGGAACAGTGTCAAAGGCTTTGCTAAAGTCCAGGTAGACAACATCAACAGCCTTCCCCTCATCCACTAGGCGGGTCACCTGCTCATAGAAGGAGATCAGGTTGGTCAAGCAGGACCTGCCCTTCATGAACCCGTGCTGGCTGGGCCTGATCCCTTGGTTGTCCTGCACATGCCCTGTGACCGCCCTCAGAGAGGAGAATATGAAGGTTCTCCTTGTCCTGGAGAGGACGTTTTCATACTTGTTGCAATGCAGATCATGAACAATGCTCCTATTTCAGGGAGGCTGAGTAGCCCTGGTTTTGGCTGGGCTAAGCTGGGGTGTTTGTAGACACCTAATTCCTCTTGCAGTAGAGACAAAAGAGGGCTGGAGAAGCAAAAAGAAAGCTACTTTTCCATGTGGGCAATAAATTAATGAAGTCAGATCGAAATCCCCCTGCTTTAAGGTTCTGGACAAAATACTTGGCCTGATGCTGTGGCAGTCCACTGTCTTCATGCTTTTGCAGCTACTGGAAGCAGGTGAAGTTTTAGCAGCCCCAAACTGGAAATTGCTTGGCCTGTCAATGCCATGTGGTGCACAGCACTCCCAAACTTTGCAACATGACCTGTTATTCAGGTCTAAGTGGTCTTCCCAGCACAAAAGCTAACTGGACAGTGGGGGCTGGGGGCAACAGATAACACTGCTGCAGGCTTTTGCTGCAAGTTTTTTCTTGTGTGTTTTTTTTTTTTTTTCTGGAACTAGTACCTCCAGAATAGATGTCATGCAGATGCATCTGTGTCTGAATCGGTCTAGCCACGTGTCTTCTGGACTTGGAGTTGCCTGGCACTGAAAGCATGGAGGTGAAATCTGATGCAGCAATGGGTGCTGGAACTCACCTGAGAGGCTGTCTTTGGCAGAAATTCAGCCACAATGAAGGCTACTGCATGACTTACTGTTAAAGGTTATTTGCTCTGTGTGGAAAGAAAAACACAAATCCCAAAACACAGAGACTGCTGCACTGAAGAAGTCGGAATGACCAAAGTATCATGAGAGAGAAGGTTCTGAGAGACAGCTCGCATTTCCTGAGCTATATCTGGCTGTGTGGCTCTAGGAGACTGGAGAGTGATAGGGAAATCAAGCTTTTAGTAAATCAAGGACACTGTATATACAAATACAAAGTGCACCTTCTCTGCCCAGTTATGTTTATACTACTTACTTATAAAATACTTGTTTTAATCTGCTAATATCCTCTTCTCCTTTCCTGGTTGCAGTTCAAGACTTTTGAAAAAGCTAAAAATCAGACTGTGGGTTGAGATTGCTTTAAGGTGATGCAAGTGCAGCTTACTGCCAGGAAGGGTGATGATGCATAACTCTGTTCCTTTCCCTTTTGTTGGCACTATTATGTGTGCAGCTGCGTAGTAAGATGGAGCTAAAAGTTACTCTGGGTTGTTCTAATCTACTTTCAGTCTTGTTTGCACAGCATCCCTTGTGTCAAAACACACAGTTTTGGCTGGGAGGGTCTGAGAATGAGAGAGCTGCCTTCTTATCAGCAGCATGTACCCTAGATTTACTTAAAATAGCTGCCAAACTGCAGCTTTAGATTCTGCTTGGTCTCTGACCTATATTAAACAAATCAATGTTTCTTTTTCTATGGCCATTCTGTCCCACTATTCCTCTTGGTAGTGTTTAACTTCTGTTTTGCTAGCTCTGTGTTTCTTCATGACTTCATGTAGCTGTAACTAATGTAAGATCTAATTAAGTGTTTGGGCATTTAGTGCAAAAGCTGCATTTAAACCTATTCAGTATTTTAAACAGTTGCATTTTGAGGTGTTCCTGTGTTGGACTTCGTGTTCAAGAAGGCAGGTTTGATAGCTGGTCAAACTGCGAAGTCTATAATCATATACTTAAAGCATTTATAGCCTTGATTATACTTTCAGTCTTTTGACAAATGAATGGTAACTAAGATAGCCACTTTCTTCAAATAAAAAATAAAAAAACCTAAACATCTCATTCCACAAATACACTCTTGCCTTTATGGGGTTTTGTGGAAAAAGAGTTTGTTGCATTACTAGCAAGAGATGTCTGTTGCTAGAAGAAGGGAGTAAGTATCCAATGCTGAGGGATTTGGTTAAATGCTTTGTCATTAATTCTTTTTTTCCTGAAAAGGATATTTCTGTCAGCATGGTTCTGCCAGTAACTGTAATATCTAGAGCTTAGGAGTCTGAGCTGGCAAGAAACACTTTTCTGAATCTGAATTTATAGAACTTTCTTGAGCTATGCTGATATAAGTCAAGTATGTCAGATGTTGCAGCCAGAAGGAGTAATGTCTCACAGCCTCTATTGTCCTTGATTTATTATAATTTAAATAAGGTTGCTCTTGTGAACTTTGTAAATTTGATCTAATGAAAATGAATGATTTGCCTATTTGGAAAATCTCAGTAGACTGGCTGGCTGAGTTTGGAAGTGACTGATGTATAAAGAACGTCTTGGTACCGTCTTTTCTTTAGACTGCTACATAGTGGCCTGTGAATTGCAAATATACTTCAGGCTGCTGATGGGCTGTAAAGAGGTGGCCAAAACACTGTCACACTTTTGTTATAGGTAACATGCATGCAGTCCACAATTATACTTCAGACTGAAGTATTCAGTTTGAAGACTGAAGACTTAAGACTGAAGTATTCCTTTTCATTACTTCATTACAGCCAATAATCAGCTGCTCAGTAACAGAGACCTTAGATTATGAATCCTGTACACTACAAAGATGGGCCACCAAGTCCACATGCATCTCATGTATATTGAACTTGTTCATATCAGAGAATTACAAGCCTTTTAAATAGCTTGTGACTGTCCTCTGCCAGTGTAGGCATAAAAGGACAAAAAGCTGTTGAAGCTGTCACTGAAATGGCTGACTTCTGGAGAAGACTGAAAAGGATTCAGTAGATGTAACTGGGAGTCTTCTACTCTGAAGCTTTGAATTTAGTTAATTGCTTAATCTGGATTAAAAGAACCTTAATGGGGGATAGAATTACCATTTCTTACCTTGTTTGGGCTGAGGGACGAGTGTGCTTCTGCCTATCTACCACAGATCACTTGGAATGCTTTCAACTGAAAAAGTAAGAATTACAAATTCTTTAGTACTTGTGTGGACTGTTTGTCAAGGACATGCAAATCACAGCTACTTATACTGTTTAATTACATGCTTTTGTTTGTTTGAAGTTTTCTTCACAGGTTTCTTTTTGGATCCAAAAAATTTTTAAAAGGAAGCAGTTTCTCCTGTGTTTGTAACAGGGCATTCAGACCAGACCATGCTTTGTTCTTGCATTTTATCTGAACCTGATAGGAATTACTCTTAACACTGTCAACAACCTAATATTGTTTCTTACACAGAGATTTCATATTTGGGAACAAATCTAGTACAGCTGTTTAATAGTGAATAGCCAGTAGCTTGAAGTGATCTAAGCGAATGCACAAAACAATGTGAATACTGTGAATACCAGGTTGGGTTTGTTTTGGTGTTGTTTTTGGGTTGTTTTTTTTTTTTGAAAGTAAATCCTGGTTTACTTGTCGATCACATTTGCTTAATTCACAAGGGTATCTTTTTAAGTGGCAGTTCTGTAAATTCATTCAGAAATCTGAAATTCAACCTGTATGTTTTTATGGTAGAGTCAGAATGCTTTAAATAGGATTAAAAACTGACCTACAGGTGTTTGAAAAGAAGGGCAGAACTTGGCCTTAGAGATAAAGCTTAGTTAATGTTCTGATAATCACTTCTGTAGCTCGGGCTCTAAAGGCTAAACTCAACTTTCATGGCTAAATCACCTGCCTAAGCATGTAAATCAGTCTTGTCTTTCAAACAAGGCCTGTCCTTGGACAGAGTTAGGAGCTTAGATGGCTGCTATAGCGAGGAGATACTGAGTGCTGTGAATTGGTTAACATTTCTTGATGAATTCAGTATTCTGTATAATATATGAATACTTCTGCTTTGGGAATAGTATTCCAGTGACCGAGTAATGGCAATACTATATAAAAAATTAAAACTTTGTAACTTTGAACTTCATTGCTAAGACAATGCTCTGCAGTGAATAGCTTTTGTGGCCAGACTAGATCTTTAGTAAGAAACTTGTGAAGAAACATGGAAGGGGTACTAAATGCTTATTTTTGAATCTCGAGTTGGCTCCGTTTAGTTCCATGACACAAGGCTCCTACATTTAAAAAACTCTTTAAGATAAAAGTTACTTACATAAAAATTTCTACATAAGCTTAATACCTGTCTGTTCTTCTTTAGCGGTGTCATTGCTGTATAAAAAACATCTTTTTGCCACAACTGTAAAAGAAAGTTGGGAAATGTGGTCATATTTTTCCTTATTTTTACAGGGTAACTTACAGCTGCTGCAGAGCTGCCTGGCAGTGTTAAATGGTGACACATAAGCTACGCTCCGTCCTCCCAGTAACAAGGGCTGCCCTCCTCTGGATTTTATTTTCATGACTTTAAATAGGCATTTACAGTTCCCTGGAGAAAACATTTGACAAAGTGCACATAAGCAAGCTCCTTCTTTCAAAAAAATTAAAACAAAACACCTGAAAGTAGCTCCAGAATATATGAAGCAACAGCATACTTGTTATACATACATATTCATGTTTATTTAATCATTATATGCTTTCATTGTTCAGAAACCAAATGCTCTGTTTTTGTGAAAATAGCCAATATAATTATGTTCATGTTATGAATACTACGATACAGCTGCTGATCTTATTTACCTTTGTAAGTAATTTCTGAAGTTCACCATTTGAAGCACATTGTTCAAATGGCCTAAATATTACCATTAGATATTTGAATATTGTTACTATAATGGCATTGTATACACTGTCTTAGTTTTTTTTCCATGTACTGATATCAAGAAACTTAATCTTCTTTTCAATCGTGAACATTTCTTAGAAATTTTGGAGAACTTTGTGTAACCTTTATAACTATGATTTAAAAAGAAAAGCAAATGCATTAGTATGTTTGCCTTAACTTGTAGACTAATCCAATTATTGTAAAATAAACCATGAAATTGATGATTTTTCTAAAATTATGCAGACGTTATCATCTGTAAGCTTAATATTTTCTAGTAAATCAGATTAAATTAATTAGCTTTTTCTCTATTCATCCTGCAAAGCCATTGAGTAAGTATTGGACTGGTCTGACACTAAATACTTTCCCAGTACTTTTTCACTTGCGTTCTCAGGTTTATCTGTTTTCCTATCTGTTTGTCTGTGACTTTCCTATCCAGTGTACTTAAATTGTTTTGAGCTTGGTGGCTGACCCTGCAATTTCTTTGGCAGAAAGGCTTTTCAAAGAACTCTTTGGGTTTCTTTCCAGAAAGGGGAAATAAAGTAGCAAAAGGGAGTTCAGAAAGTGCATAAAGTATCAGTGAAAGGTAACACTGCCCTGCTCTGATACAGATAAGCCGCTTTGCTTCAGAATATAAAAAGTGAAGGTATACCCCATAAAAGAGTGCCTGAAAAGGATCTAATTCTGCTAACTGGACTTAAAACTTAGAGCTATGAATCCAGTTTTATTTGTTGTATTGCTTTGTCTCTCTTACTTGAACCACGAAACTTTTCCAAGAGGTGCTGTTCTGTTGTGTGATTTCAGGATGTCCTAAAATTAGGCATTACGTGATGAATTGCTCTTCACAGAGGGATTGCTGCTTTATATGGGTATGTAGACCTTCAATGGAGCAGCAGAATTTTGGGTGAGTGGGATGTTTGGAGATGCAGATCCACGTAAGTCAATGTCTCTGTGACTACAGACTCCCTGTACTGCCGCACAGAGGTGTGCGGTTTGTCTTGTTTGCAGGGTGTTTTTTTTTTCTCAAATAGGGTGAATTGCACAGCGTCGTGTACCTGCCCTGCCACCTTGCACATCAGAACATTTCAAAGGCGGAGGAGTTTCTTATCTGAACACGCTCTTTGCATTGTGCGTTGAGTTGCGTACGCATAGCCTCAGACTTTGATTACCAGTGCCCGATGGCTATTAGCAACTCACTAGTATATATAATACTTCCCAGCAGTGGCTACTACAATAATACTGTGCTGATCATCTTCCAGATACACCTGTTACAATTCCTAAGGAACTCATCTATAAATAGACTATAAGGGACAAAGATTACAGTGTATATACAGTTAACAAAATTGTAAATATTTTAAGTAGGATGTGGGAACAGTTTTTAGGTTAGTCCTCGTTGTTCAGTGCTACTAGCTCATTAAATTTTTTTCAAGCCTCTTGGTATTGGGTGTGTCTCTTAAAGCTCCAACCCCTGGCTGTGTAACTGGGAAGAAAACATTTAAAACGTGACCCGAGGACTTGCAGCTCCACCTGAAAAAGGAAGAGCCCCGCCGCCCCGGGCGGCCGGCACCGGCGGGGAGAGCGCGGGGCCCGCGCGTCCGCCGGGCCGCGCCGGCGCCCTCCGCCCCTGCGGGCGGGGCTGCCCCCGAGCCCCTGGGGCCTCGCCCCGCGCAGAGCCTGGACGGGGCCGCGGGGAGCCTTCCCCCGGCGGGCGGAGGGGCGGGGCGGGGCTCGGCCGCCGGAAGCCGGCGGAGCGCCCGGAAGTGGCCGGGCGCGGGGTGGCTGCGGCAGCGGGCGGGCGGCTGGGCGCCGCCATGAGCTGCCTGCGGGAGGAGGACGACCCGTACGTGGTGGAGGAGCCCAGCGACGAGGAGCGAGCGCTCAGCAGGTGCTGGAGGAACCCCGCCGCGGGCGGGCCCAGGGCGGCCTGTCGCTGCCCTGCCTGAGGCGGGCGGGCCGGGGGTGCTGCGTCCCGGCGGCAGCGGGCCGCCGCTTCCCTCCGCTCCCCGCTGCGGCTTGGCGGCTCCTGGCCGGAGTCCGGGGGGGCGCCGCGGGGCCCGGCGGGACGGCAGGGCCGGGTGCTGGGCTCCGCGGGCGGCGACGCCGGCGGGGCTCCCTCACGGCCCGGGCGCGGGGCAGGGCCGCGGGGTGCCGCCCGGGGGGGTGTAGGAGGGTCGCTGCGCAACAGCTGCGGCGGTTTTCTGCCTTGAAACTGGAGTAATTACATTTGTAACCCGACAAATGCGGCGTGTGAACAGATGCCTGCCCCTGCACGGAGGCTCGCTGACCAGAGCTGCAGAGGCGTCGCGGCAGGCCACAGGCGGTCAGCTGAAGCTCCTTTGCATTAAAACCAGTTTTAACACCAACAAGCTAATAAAGTGTTTTAATAAATACATTTCCTGTAAACACATGAATAAGTGCTTCCCAGTGCATCCGAACAATTCAGATGTTCATTCTCCAAATGACTCGGTTAATGTTTTAAGCTGGTGATCATAATTAGGTATGTAACGCTTAAATATTTGTAGCTCAGAAGATGAGGTGGATGTGCTTTTACATGGCACTCCTGACCAGAAGCGGAAGCTGATACGGGAGTGCCTGACTGGGGAGAGCGAGTCTTCCAGTGACGATGAGTTCCAAAAGGAGATGGAAGCGGAACTGAACATCACCATGAGGACTATGGAAGGCAAATGGACATCACCAGAAATGGGTAAATCACACTTAACACATGCTTGCATATGTAATCATGTGTTAAGTGGTATCCAGTTAAGGTGTGAAGTTAATGTATTATTCTTGTGGCTAGAGGTGTGTGTGGTGACACTTGAAGCCTACAAAAAATCTTAAAATGGCTGATTGCTTCTGCAGAAATGGTCACCAGGTGCCACTTCAGTGAATGCCTCTGTTTCATCTTCTCTGAGTCTTTGATTTTGGTGTTTCTAAACTTCTTGTTTCCTGCTTTAATATGATTTCTCTTTGTTGGATCAGTCCCCTTTTTTCCAATATCTCTATAACTTCTGTTTTAAGTTGTTCTTTCACATGTATTTAGAAGTCTCTTGAGCAGGTTGTGGTCTCTTGTACTTTGTCTAGCGGCTCTGGATGGTATCAACATTTGGAGCCCCTTCTTGAAGAAAGGATAGCATATGGTAGATTGAGATCCCAAATCATCTGGGGGAAAAAGTCAGGAAAAACATTCATCTCTTCCTCCCTTACCTGCTTAGAATTACACATTACATCAAATAGTAAAACTGCGCTAAAGATATATGTGTTCTGGTGTTTGTGTACTATGGGTGCCAGAGATGGATTGCTTTGGCATTCGAAGAACATATATTCTTTTCACCTATTACAAAATACCTACTGAAGTGTTCTTAATTTCCTGGAGAATCAACGCGGTATTCACTTTAATGCAGGGACTTGACTTTGCGTTCTGCAGATTTAATAGTTTTATCTGTGTTAGTGGGTAAATCTGATCTGTAGGTTTTAGTTGTGCAATTAAGAAGATGTAGCGATAGCTATACCACCACATCCATCCAGCACAGAATAGGATCTTTGGTGCAGGCTGGCTGTGGCAGATGTGCTTGGCAATTCGTCTAGGTCTTTTTTGAACTTCTGTGGCCCTGAAATTTTTTTGGATTTTTTTAAAGTGAATTGTAATCAAAGTTTGTGAAACAATGTGCCACACCTGTATTTCTTTTGCATGACTGAAGATTTATGGAGTGTCTGAGATTGTGTGGATTATATAGGGCAGAGGCAGGCATATTTGATGTGGTGTCCTCTGTGCCTAAAGGGAGTGTACCTTGGGAGAAACTTTCCTTTGAACTGTACCTGAGGTTCATCTCAGAGGGAGTAAGAAGCTTTGCTCTGAGAGAGCATCTATAAATGAAATAACACAAGCAATGTGGATGATCAGGATGTGGGAATAAATTGGGAGAGGTGTTACTTAACACACCTGGATAGAGTAACTTGAAAATGAAGGTTTGTTCTGGGCTGTATGCTTGCTATCCTTTTGGTGGGATGTTCTTAACACTTCTCTCTCTAATTTCACACGTAGGTACTTCCTCAAGTACTGGGCGGAGTGGACCTGCCACCACTTCAAAATACTATGATGACATTTACTTTGATTCTGATTCAGAGGATGAAGAAAAAATAGGTAAATGGCTGAGGCGAGGAGAGAGGAGGACATCTTTACAGTAGCAGCCTGAAGGACACTGTGTTGAATTGAATCTCAGATTCTGTAGAATCCTCTTGGGAAGTCAAGGGGCTGTTCCTGAAGGCGGCCTTTTGGGGGGAATTACTAGCTTATATCATCTCAATGTAGTTCCTGCAACTTTATGATGTATCCCAATGTATGTAAGGTGCATTAATGCTTTGGGGTGGTGCATTTGGAGGAGAGGAGCTAGACCTTTATGTTTTAGTTTAGATTTATTGCGAGTATGGAAAAGGAAAACTGAAAAACTTACATTTTGATTATTTAAGCAGAGAATCATCATATGTCTGATGGATGTAATGTGCTTGCACAAATCTTTCCAGTTACACAGGACTTCCGGAAAAACAGAAGACATCAGCAGCGTCGGATTCTTTCCAATGATGAACTGCTATATGACCCAGAAGAAGACAGTCGAGACCAAGAGTGGGTAGACTCACAGAGGAGGGGGTAAGAGACCATAAATATTTGAATTGTAGGATGCTTAATATAAAATGAAAAATTTAAATGAAGATGGTGAATCTAGAGAAAAAGCCTATGCTGTTAAGCCTATGTAATGAAACTTTTTTTTTTTTTTTTTTAGAATTTACAGCATAGAAATGTAAAAGCCTGTAAAAATTTTACATGTATGTAATGGAAGTCAAGCCTTCAAAATGACACAATTCTAAAATTTGCCATTTTCTAAAATCAAAACTTCCTAGTTTGGTAAGCCAGTTTTGTCTGTAGATCTCATCTAAACAACCATATTGTGGATGAAAAGGTTGTAAGATTTGCTAATTTCAATTTTTAATGCCCTATGATACTTTGATTGCTAAATTAATATCCGTTCCTGCTAAATATTCTATTTATGGTTTTGGAAAACTTTGAATTTAGCAAGCCACGAAATGTTCAGATAAAATAGCAACAGCACAAAGCTGCTTTACTGAGAGTTTTTTGACAGGTGAAGTAGAAGAATGATTGCTGCAGCAGAAGTAAAATTCTACATGTAAATCTGTTGAAAAAGATAACATTAATTTATGTTGCCTGCGCAGATTGCACTTGAGACAACTGCCTCATCAGAGGAGAGTGTTATTAGGCACAAATTCTCATGCTAGCTGTATTTGTTTCACCAAATAAGAATCCTCTGTACAAAGTAAATGAAGATACTGGTATGTGTTTTTTCCCCCAGTGTATTTATTTATGTGCCTTGAGTTAGTGAAAAAGGTGTCCAGAAGCAGGCAAGTACTTATTGGTGTATTTTAATATAAAAAAGGTTTGGAGGTTGAATTGATATATCCGACAACAAAGGCACGTAATTTCACTTTTTGTCTCTCCTTCTTCCTTTTTTGAATTGGTAGGTACCGTAATCAAAGAAGAGTGCCGCAGCAGCAGCAGACAAAACCTTCAGCTGTTCCAAATAGTGATGCTGTTCTGAATTGCCCTGCTTGCATGACGACGTTATGCCTGGACTGCCAGAGGTAATTGGTGAACAATAAGGGGTCTTTTTGGAATGTCTTTTTTTTGGTCAGTTGCATTTTTAGTGTATTCAGTTTGATCAATTGATTTGATCAAGTCTGTCTTGCGAGGCGGAGCTAATTGAAGAGAAGACAGATATATGAATCAGACTTAGGGGTGAATGCTAGTTCGTAAGAATGATGATCACCTTAACCTGCAACATGGAGATGAGGAAGAACAGGGTAGAACTTCAGCATAGTGGAGAAGATAAACTATAAAAAAAACCCATTTCACTGAGACTAAACAAGAAGTTCAGACTGGGTTATGGGTGGTGGTTTTGGTTTTCTTCTTTTTTTAAAAAATATGTTTGCTTGATGTTTAGAGGCATAGAATTATTCCAGGTTAACTATTACTTTTGTGTGAAAGTGCCTTGTTTAGGGGAGGATTAAGCAAAATCAAGATGGTGTATTCTTACTTATTATTCTCACAATTGTGGTTTTGAGTACAGTTATATTAAAAAGTGCCCGGAAAGCATTTAGGTGAGAATCCATAGTGTGTTTTGCAGCTCTCCAGTATCTGACTGCACTGCAAACCTAGTTAGTACTGCTAACCCGTGCTAAGGAGAGGACTCTTGAACTGGGAATAAAGGAGAAAGAAATCTTGTGAAATGAGGAATAAAGTACCTCTCGTTTATTGAGTACTTTTGGTGATTGAGGATGAAATTCCAATCCTAAAATCATCTAAGTACTGGGTGCTGTTTCTCACTCTCTTCCCTTTGCTGGCTATGGTATTCCTTGACCCTGTTCCATAGGTAGGTATTTAAGTTTGCTAAGCTGACAGAAAACTGTCCATTTTTATTGTCAGACTGGTCTTTTTTGGTTTTAGTAAACTGAAATAGCTCAGCACAGAATTATACAAGCAGTAAAGCCAGCAGAATTCGAGATAGGACTTCTGCAGCCACCTGTTAACATTGGTTTAGGCTGTTGTAAAACTGCAGCCTGAAGGACACTGTGTTGAATTGAACCGCAGCCCCTGAACATTGCTACGTACTCCAGCTATACGGTTGTTATACTGACGACAACTGAAAGTACGTTTTATATTTTATTATAGACATGCTTTTTCAAGTGTGATGTGTCAATGTTTGTTGTTTATAAATAAGGAATTTCAGGCTTGCAAGACATTTTAGGATCTAAATGCCAGTATTTGAGTAATTTGGACTTGCAGCTTTTCATAATCTTTTGCCTGTCATCAGCTATACGTCGCAATGCATAATTCTGCAGGACCAATACCATTGTACTCTGGGGTGTTTATTTCATCAAGAACAAGCGTGTTTTTAAAAATGCCTCAAAAACAAGACAGATGGCTACAATTCTATTTTTTTATGATGCTTGTAGTTGTGACGTTTGTTTTCTTTATAAAACTTAGTACCTGTTTGGCTTTCAGCCCTTTGGCGTGGTACTTCCTATCTGTAATCCCATTTCCAGTGGTGATAACCAATTTCTTGGAAGCAGAGTTTTACCAATGGTATGACTTGCATTTTTTCCCTTTCTCCATAGACATGAATCTTACAAAACACAATATAGAGCGATGTTTGTGATGAACTGCGTTGTTAATAAAGAGGAAGTTCTGAAATACAGAAAGAAGCTAAAGAAAAGAAATAAGAAAATGAAGCACAGTAAAGAAACTACCTCTATACAATCAAATCAAGAAGAGGAGGAAGTGTATCATCCAGTATTATGTACTGAATGCTCAACTGAAGTGGCAGTAATGGATAAAGATGAAGTTTTTCACTTCTTCAATGTTCTAGCCAGCCACTGCTAACGTGCAAAAGCAGGGGGAAAAAATCCTGCACTGTTTAAGACTGTGTGAAGTGTCAGAAATGCAGGCATATTAGCCTTTTTTAAATATGGTCTTTTGAATGTACATTTTCATCAGAGAACTTTATAATGGTTGGATTTTTGCAAACTTTACGGAAGTTAACTGTGTGCATTTAAGAGCAATATTATTTCACTGTCAGGTGGTTGCATTGAGGATTTAAAATTTTGTAATTACAATGTAAGATCTGTGTATTACGATCGTTCCCTGTATATATACTATCCATTATCTCAGTATGTATTAGAACTGCTGCTTAGAATAAATACTGTATAGTAACTGGTTCTCCATAGCTACATTGG
Source organism: Gavia stellata (assembly GCF_030936135.1). Classification (NCBI taxonomy): domain Eukaryota; kingdom Metazoa; phylum Chordata; class Aves; order Gaviiformes; family Gaviidae; genus Gavia; species Gavia stellata. Next base: position 29,744,826 of record NC_082600.1, read on the forward strand.
TCATTTCTATGGCATGTGGTAAACGGCTCTCAGTCGGTATGTTGGGCTTCTTTAGGCTGGTATTCTTGGTAGATTTGCACACAGGTAGGCTTAGTAAAGAAGGCATTGTCATTATATTTGGATTTTTGGCCCATTAAGATCTCAAAAATGGAAATTTTTATTTATACAGAGTGAAAGATTAGCTTATATCGAGTTTTCTGGCATGGATAATTCTGGCATGGATCATTTAAAACAACATTAATGCTTAGTAATACAGTTAAAAGGTTTTAATGTAAATATGTGTATGAAGAAAATACTGGACTTTATTGTCCTTTTTCCTTACGATGACAGATTTTAAGAAGAAATTTATGGTCAGATCTATGACTATAGAGCTAGTTTGTCTGCTTTTTGTGTTTCTTTAGTACATTTACAGCTTCTTTATGGAAGCATAAAGAGCTTCTGCTACTTGACATTTAGACTTCTTGCTTAGTCTACGAAGCCACTGCAGCGTTACCAATGGATCCTTCCCTCTCTTCCTCCAGGCACGCTCCCAAGAGGTCAACTCTTGTTTTTTATTAGTAGGTAACGTCTCCCTTCTTAGCCTGATGCTTTTTAACACTTCACTTTGAACAAGAGTCTGTCTGAAAAAAATCTCATCTTTATGCTTTTTCTTTTAATAGTACCAGGAATAATTCATTATATGTGCTTTGAGAAAGTGTCAGAAATACCTAAACTTAGGAGGTAGGAACCTGAAGACCATACTTCTTTTGTGCCTTAGATTATAATAAAATCTTGTGACTCTTTGGTTACCTTTTGTAGTCCCTGGTGCTGCATTTTACTAATCTGCACACACTCATTCCACACACTGTTACATGAGATTAGGAAGAAGAAAATACATTGGTTCTTCTGGCAGGGTTACATGAGCAGAACACTGACTTCCTGTTTTTGAGTCAGCAGAAACTTAACCTCTGTTCGATGAAGTAGAGTACTGTTGAGGCAGCTGTTGAATGCTTGGTTGGCCAGTACGGTACACCTTCCTCTGCACATGCAACCCACAGTCAAAATTGAGCCATGCTTGTTTTGAGGCTTGGGATCTCCCTGAGGTAAGATCTCAATCTTGTCTTTGTTACCTACAGTCAGACGGATCAGTGGTGTGTCTGACTTGCATATTGGTAGCTATGTGATCATCTGAAGTGGGATAAATTGCTACTGTGTGCCATGTATGTGTAAAATTCTGAACGTACGAAGAATTGTTTCTTCTTAGTAGAAGCGTGGAGGAGTAGATGTGGTAAGAGGATATAGTCTGTGCTGTAGGGCGTGCTGGCTGCGATGTAGCTGTCATCACATTCCAGGTGAAGTGCAAAGGCTCGGTGTAGCGCCAGGTTAAGGGTCTTTGCCCTGAGTTACTGGAAACATGAGCGTGTGGGAATGTAGTTCAAGGGCTCAAGTGTCGACGGGGGTGGTAGCAGTCCCTAAGCAGGGGTAGAATGGAGCTGGTGAAGAAGGGGAAACTCTATACAGAGGAATATCGTCAATTTTCTTAAGGGGCTAACTAGCAAAAAACCTCTGAGTATGCACCATACTGAAAAGGCGAAGGGGCCTGGGCACCAGCTGGTGGATGAGGGCAGATATAGCAGGAGATTTTGAAGCTGGCATGCCTCAATATTACCTTTCCTCGCAGCTTGGGTAGTTGCTGCTGCTTCTTGCTTGCCCTATCACTTGAATTGCAGAGCTGATTCTTAGGAAGCGTTAGAGCAGGCAGGACTGGGACTCATTTACCTCGTATTGATAATGTTCTTGCAGCTTTGAATGGGAGTAATGCTTTAGTTGTGCTGAATACCCCACTTCTTAAGCTTTGTACGGGTTTATATAGAAAGGAAGCTTTCATGATTACCACCACTTTTTCAAGCAGCAACTGCAACAAGCAACAGTGGTCTTGGAAGGGACAACAGCTCCTGTAGCCAGTTGTGTGCGGGTATTAATGATGTGAATGCTCTCATTTCTTGTGCTGAAATAAATCTGCCTAGATAAAGTGTGTCCAAATGTCTTCTGGTTGAATTAAATCCCTTTTCAGATTCTGTCACAGAAACTAGTACAGTATTCAGTTTTCTCTGCCAGCTGGTTTTCTTTTTCACAGTTACCTCCTGGTAATGTAGTTGTATTTTGCAGCTGTGTAAATAACTCGTATGTGCATCCTCCTGTGACTGTATTTCCTTGTTTTTTCATTGTACTAATAGCACAGGCGAAGGCAGGGCTGGGGTGGCTGCAAGAACAGAATCATACCACTCAGTGACATCACTGCAAATTGATTTACTACGCAGCCTGAGTATAGCGGGTCGATGGCAGTTTCAAGTCCATGCTGCGCATACTTGGCGTGCGAGGTCCCGGCTGGTGGCCTGGCCCGGGTGCCTTAGTGGTTGGTTGCACCTCACGCTCTGCTTAGTCATGGTGCCCGATTACCGCCGACCCCTTCCAGCAGAGTTTCAACCAGTGCCTTCGGAACGAGACCGCCAGTATAAACCGCCAAGGGCCTTTCTCATGGTGCAGTCCCAGGCCAGTCTCGGGGGGTTTCTCCCTACCTTAGGCCAATTAGCACTCAGGGCAGGGGCGTCCCACACCCTCTGGTTTCAGGCCCCAAGTGCCTTAGGGAAGCGCAAAGTTAGCAACAGTTACAGTAAACTGTAAATGAAGCCTCTGTTTTTCCTATTCATATGGGATTAATCTAGTCAGAGTTGGCTGATGTTAAGGTCTCGTTTATCTGAGCCACGTTTTTGGGTGTCCTTTCCCCCCGACAACCGAAGACCCCGAAGGCTCCTGCAGCACGTTTTTACCGTACTTCCCGCGGGCGCTGCCGAGCGCAGTCTCCGGGTCTTCTGTAGTGCCCCGGAGGTCGATGTAGATTGAGCGGGGTGAGAGAAAAGAAAACAGGCTGCAGCACCACCTCCTAGGTGTGACTCAGACCGGCAGTTTACCCCAAGTTCACGGCCAGCCGGGTAATTTAGTCCCGTCGGACACCAACTGGCCCGCACTGCTGGATTTTAGCGTTCTGCGGGGTATGGCGGTGCTGCCCCGTGCCGCCGCCATGTCCCGGCACTCAGCGGCCGAGGGAGGCTCGCTGTGGCTGCGCAGCCACGCACCGCGGGCGTGAGCCCCCCGGCCTGAGCCCCCCGGCCTCCCCGCCTCCCCTTCGGGGGGCAGCGGCCGCCCGGGCGCGGGGCGGGGCCGGGCCCGTCGGCGCCGGCGGCGGGAGGGCGGGCCCCGGGCTGCCACCGCCCCCCGTCTCCGCTCGGCCTGGGCCGGGCGCAGGGCCGCTGGCGGGCGGGGAGAGCGCGGGGCGCGCCATGGCGCTGGGCTCGGCCTGGAAGCAGATGTCGTGGCTGTATTACCAGTACCTGCTGGTCACCGCGCTCTACATGCTGGAGCCCTGGGAGCGCACCGTCTTCAGTATCCTTCGGCCGGCCGGGCTCTGCCCGCGGGGCCTGGCGGGGCGGGCGTGTGCGTGCGCGGCGCTGGGGGCCGGGGGGCCGCCCTCCCCCCGCCGCGTCGTGCTCGGCGGCGGCGCCTCTGGGGCCGCCCCGAGGCCGCCGGCGGGTGCGGCGGCCCCGCCAGCGGGTGCGGTGCCGGGCGGGCGACGCGGTGCCGGGGAAGCGCCTGGGCCGTGGCCGTGCTGAGGGCGGCTGGCCGCCGGCGGGGCTTTCTGGGGGGCGGCGGGGGGAGAGCCGCGCCGCGCCGGGCCGGGGAGGGGAGGGGAGCGGCGCGGGGCCCTGCCGTGGCGGGGGGCAGCTGCCCAGAGGCGCCGAGCGCGGCCGGCGCCCGCGGCGGGCGGAGGAGCGGCAGCCTTCCCCCGGGACCGGGGCTCGTCGCCTCCTCGCAGGCAGGGGCTGAAGCTCGTCGCCCTCACAAACTAACGTGCTGCCCAGGTTGGGGAATTATCCTCATGCTGGCGTTCCGCATCCTGTCAGCTGGGCGTTTAGCAATCTAATCCACTTCTCCTCGGGCATAAGTTTATGTCTCGAAGTTACTTCTCCTTTAATTTTTCTTCCGTAGACCTACGGTAGTTCTTCCTTCTGTCTTTTGCACTGAAATCTCAAGGTCTGTGTTAAGGACCGGTGTCTCTCGTGAATTCTTTTGCATTTTTGCCTAGTGGAAAGTAATTGTGCACGCTGCAAAACCTTGCCAGCTTATGCTTGCGTGGTGCTTTGTCACATGATTTTTATTAGATCAGTACTTAATCCTCGAGCTGGTAAGTTTGCTTGGCTCTTCTGGAGTGGAAGAACTTGATAGATGCTAATGTGAAGGCATCTGTATAAAGACTATTTATAGGTTTGCTTCTTTACCCAGCCCTGTCATACAGGCAGTATATTCTCTCAAGTGTTGTTATGGCATCACGAGTGTTTTTCTCTTAAGTGTGGCTGTTTCAATCTTGACTTAAAATGACGGCTTGTATGAGTGACCCTGAGCCATCTCCAATTAATTTTGAGAGTCAAAGAGAGAAATTACCAAAACGTCAACAAAGAGAAGGGTGTAAGTAGTAGTGAGAAGCTGCTTTTACTGAGATACTGGTCAATTTTGTAAAGGAACTCGCTTTTGTTATATAAAAGTGGTTGCCCAAGTTACAACTGCGCAGTCAGACATTTTTTCCCTGTGTAAAGTCAGTTGAAGTGGAGATAACTTACCATTTCTCCTTTCTAGTATTTATAGACTTACTGTGCACCGTTGTTTAGGTAGGGGTTCTTACTTTCAAAATACTGCGTTCCTTGCTAACATACCTTCCTCTTTTTATGCCATGTCTGTATCACTGAGGAAATGTCATCTTTGCCTTCGTTGCAATTACATGAGTCATGAGTGTTTTTTTTCTTTTGTTAACCATGCAGCTTTTTAACTTGGGCAAAATATTTAAGTAAGTCAAAGTGTGTGTGTATGTTTACTTTTATAAAATACTTACATTGCAGTGAAGTAATTGCCACTGAACTTACAAATGTCAGAAGTGGCACAAGTATCACTTGCACTCTTGGGTCAGCAAAAGTGATTTTTGTCCGCAAACTGGATGCTTTCGCTGTAGGCGGCCAGGTCTGCTGGGTGCTGTACAGATGCAGCGCAGACACAGCGGCCTTGGGAGTTAATGGTGTCTGGCTCTGCTGTGTGTCTTGCTGCTGCTTGTGCTCCAGAATCATAACTGAGCGCTGATACGGAAATGTGGATTTACGAGTTGACCTTCTTTTTAGTATCTCGTACTGTATCATCTTTTGAGACTAAAAATACACCAAGCAGCTAGTGTGCTCTAATAAGCGCAGCTCATAGCTCTGCTCTGCCACGGGGAAGTCAGTCATAGAGCATTTGTTACACGCGTGCTGTGGTGACTTGGTTTCTTGAAGACACAGCGTGCGCAGCTCCTCTGGTTTCACCTGTGGAAACCGAGTCCAGTGTTATCATGCTTGTTAATCTCCAGTGCTTTTTATAGTGTTTCTGTCTAAGTTTACCGAATCTCTGCAGGTAGTGGGATGGAATCAACAGGTTAGTATTAATTTATAGTACTGCTTTTGAATTTCTGAAGCATTAAACTTTGAGTGGCATAATTTCTGTAGATAAAGCTTTGTGAACCCTAGAGCGCGACAAAGGTCCAGTTGTACATATACATTAGAGAAGTGAGATGACAGCTTATATATAGTTTTACAAAAGGTCCCTGTTAGGAGTTCAACTAATAAAGTGGTCTTCTTAAGATTGTTTAGCAGCTATCTTCACGTGAAGTTTGTTTTGCAGTGTGATCTGCTATAGTAAAGTACTAATGAGTATCTATTCGTTTAAATACACAATTTGACTCCAAGCCATGCTGATGCTCTGAGGCCTTATGAGTGAAATAGTTGGAAAGGTGCATGTCACAATGTTACCCATACTTTTCATTCCTCCTGCAGTTTCTATTTCCGAAGTACTGTCAAACAACACCTAAATTGAGCGGCTTGCCTGTGAGGAAGGGTCTGAGCATGACATGCAGATGGAGAAATGAAGCAAATAATATAGTGACTTAAAGCATAGAGGACACTGGCAGCTAGAAATGGAGTTGAGGTTTCCTGACTTTATTACGCTAACAGTACAGCTTTCACACCAGATGTATTTTGTGCATCGTAAATTAAATGTATTAGGTCATACTATTCCAAGAAGTTGAGGTCAGCATCTAATGCTGCCCGCTTAAAAATGCGTAGTTTATCCACAAATACGAACTCTTATTCAGTACAACTACTTGTATTATTGTGTTTTGGGTTTTTTTTTCTGCCTGGCTGAACGGGGCTGGCTTCTGCAAGACTTGCTTAGCATCTAGGAAGATGCACATAAAAACTTATATATTCTTAGTGCCTATTTTCTGTTCCTCTGTCACCCTTCCCACACTTTGGCCTGTCTTCTTGTGTCAATGACAAGGCAGTGGAAAACTTGCAAGGCATCCTTCTATAATTCAGCTCATCGTGCTTACCAGTGTTCTGGTTTTCAGTGTTCGGTCGGTTCTTCCTGCAGCTGTAATTGTTGAATGCAGTTGACCCTGTCTGATTTTAAAATGTAATGTTATAAGATAGTTACCAGGAAAGTCTTAATGCTATAGTTATGTGATGTCTAATGCACTTTCTATTTCAAATGCTTTTTTCCTCAACTATAATTCAGATTCCATGCTAGTTTCCATTGTTGGAATGGCACTGTACACGGGCTATGTGTTCATGCCTCAGCACATCATGGCAATATTGCACTACTTTGAAATTGTGCAGTGATGAAGAACGTATTTTCAAGAAGTAATCAGGCTCTGAAATCTGGTCTACAAAGAAGAATGAACCTTTTAGTTTTAACAAGACTTCTACTGATGTCAGAAAGACACAATTATGACTCTGAAGACTAAGAAATGAGATATGTAGAGCAGGGGCGTGAGGTGTCCCCTATGTTGTGTTCATTCCTTTTAATTTTACAAGATATGCCCTTGTATAGTAGTTTTGTCTACTTTAACATTGTGATTGTACTTTGATATCAGTATTTTCTTAACTTTGTGACAGTTTCAATATTGCACTGTGAAAGCTTTTCTTAATTGTAATTTTGAGTAAATCTTAATTGCCTTCTATTTTTAATCGGAAAGTCATCTTATTAAATGGGGCTTAAAGCTTTTGCTATTGTATGGTATGTATTTGCCTGGATATTTCTATTAATGCGTTTTGTAAGAAAATACATCTAGATTCATATTAGAGACATGGATATATTCGTCTAACGCTATTTACAAAAGTTAGTTTGTATGACTGAACTCAGGTGTACTGTTTGCTGTCCAAACTTTGTTTAACAGTATATTTGTGCATATCACCTAAATTTGGAATTAGCAATTATTTCAAGTTTCTGTATTCCACTTGTTGGAGGAGGGCATGGGAGGTGAGGCATTGAGGCAGAGTGAAGACTGCGTTCCTTATGTTTGGAGTGGTGCTGTGGTTCTGGGCTTTATCTGGGGGGGTGGGGGAAGAGACTTTTCTTTACTGTTGTAGGCCTGCATAAGGCTTTGGGATAGCACTTTAAATCAACCCTGGTTTTCTAGCTACCAATTCAATTGTACTTTTACAATTATGCATTATGTTCCAGCGGTTATGGTTTCTGCTAGTTTTCACTCAACAGTGTAACTATGTCTAGGTTTTAAAGGGGTTTTCTATTGCTGCTAGTGTTCCAAACATGTTCTTGCTACAAACGACCAAAACATAGGGGTTTAAATGGACTTGAGTTACAACTACAGCAATAAGTAGCTGAACACTTGGCTGAAGTCCTGTCTTTTTTTTTTTTATAGGGATTTTTTTCAGTTTTGTATTCTGAAATGTAAGATGGTGACAACTTAACTTTCCTAAGTGGAGGATTTTTTTTTGTTGTTGTTTAAAAAATTAAAAGCAGAGCTTTGATGCAAAACTTTGTTTGAGAAGTTAATGTGTTTCTGAATGCTGCTTGTTTTTTTCAGAACTTTCCAAAAGGTGAAAAATGATACTTGACCAAAGAATTGTGATTTTTAATGGCCCAGTAATAATAGGTACTGTTATATCTTTTATGCAACTTCTGTTGAAATCAGGAACTATACCTAAGCTGTACAACTAAATTGTTGTCTTTCAGGTTTATTTGATTTTCTCAAATGCACACTGATGAGAAGAGAGGGTTTTTTTCCCCCTATATTTAAGAACTTCATGTGTATCTGATTAAAAACTCTGTTATCGTCTTGGAGCTATAAACAGTGGGCATTAAACTTCTGAGGTGAACCCTAGCTTTACTGAAGCTGGTAGGAGTCTCCCACTAAATTATTGCCTTCGCTTAGTAAAAACTGGCTATCATAGGTAGGTTTTGGGGTGGTGGTTTTGTTTTTGGTTTGGTTTTTTTTAATGTATCCAGAGTTATACATGAGTATTTTAAATATATATGGAGATAACGGTAAGTTAACATAGTCTTTTCGAAGTAATGTAGCATAAATTCCTGCTGTCCATGGATTAAATTGGTACTGTGATGTTTCTTTGTGAACTACTAGTGTGATTGATACACATCCACTGCTGAGGAAGCGTTTTAGTTGTATGAGAGGGGAAAAAAGCCCTTCTGTGTGGTGGCATTAGGAATGTTAAACATGATTTTTAACTGTGAAAGGTTTTATAAAAAGGCTTTGATATACTGACTTTTATTAGTTGTCTGCTCTTTGTTGAGAAAAAAAGAGTAACCATAATCCCTAATCACTTGCGTTACGTTGGAGGGGGCTTGTCAATATCATACGTGAATTCAGTTTGCTAATTTGAGTACAGTCTTTTTCAGCATTTCTTTTTTTAATTATAAATCACGAATCTTATAGTCTTGGACTGTTCTTTTAGATTCCAGATAATTTGTTAAAGATGGAATAGTTTAATTAATAAAATACTGTATGTTACTAGAGTTTGAATTTCTAGAAGAAAGTTTCTGCGGTGTGTCCTAGTCATAAAGTTGACCTAGTCAAGAAATGGTTCAAGGTGTGATAATTATGAAGCAGAGTAAGTTTTCTTTTTTAAAGTAAGGGTACTGGTAAGGGTTTAATTAATCATTAAATTTGAATAATAAACATATCATAAGGCTATCAAGCTGTTTTCCCACTGCAGTCTGCTTTGTTGTCATGTTAGTTGGGGGATCATATCCTTCTTATGATATAACCTAAGTTTTCTTCTGTGTAAGCTGGAGGTCAAAAGCAATTTAAATACCATTTGGAGGCAGCTGGTCAATTATGCTTCTGTTTAAAAAGGGTGATAATAGAGCCATCAATGCTTTAGTAAAGGTTGGAAAAAATAATTGTGAGAAATGAGGGAAAAAAATCTGAGAGCCCTGCAAGTGGCTTTATGTTAGTCTTTTAATAGTAATAGCTCTGGGAGTTCAGATTGAGTCATCAGAAATAAGCGTTTAAAAATGCATTAACTGTGTTACAGCGCAACTGATAATACCAGCACCATCAGCCAGCCGCCACCTGGGGCTGGCAGCCAGTGTGGCCAGGGCATCTCGCCGGGGTGGGATGACTTGCTGTGCTGGTTGCCCTGGCAGGAGCCCATGTAGCCTGTGGCCACGGCAGCTTCCAGAGCTGGCTCCGCAGCAGCACCTTGGCTGACAGGAGGGCTGGGTGCTGTAGAAGTAATCATTAAAAACTTTTGCAGAAGGAGCTGCCATAACCAAAAGAGGAAACCAAGGCATAGTATTGCAGAAAGTCAGTCTGGAGCCAGAAACGGAGCCAGGATGAGTGTGTATGTATCTGGATCAGTTATATTTTTTGATATGTATATATCTGTATACACACACTATTTTTTTATATATATACACATATATATAAACTGTTTACTTCTTGTCAGAAATTATTACGTAGCAATTAGTTTGGAGACAGAGGCTGTGGTTTGTTTTTTTTTCTGGTTTCTTAACTACTCTGTGAAGAAAAACACCAGAGAATCCTAAAGCGAGACTTTCTTGATTTGTGCATTTGTGTGAATATTCAATATTAAAAAGAAATAGGTGTGAAAGGAGCATAGCACTGTAAAGGTGAATCTTGTGTGACAGACGTGCATTGTATTACTGGAAATTGGTGCAACTGGTATGATGTGGTGAAGCGTTGCCCTGTTTCATTCAGGTGCAGTTATGAAGTGTGCATTGTAAATACTGAAGAAGGGGTACCTGTTGTTGGCTAACAACAAATAAAGGTTATATTGAGGTGAAGAAGCACAACTTGATCTGATACCATGGGATTAGTGAGCTGTGCACGAAGGTGTGGAGACAGCTGCCATCCTCTGAAATACCAGAGCAGCATACTCTGGAGTTGGGACCCCAATAAAGGTTTTCAGTGCCAGAAGTTCCTTTCACCTGCTAATTTGCCCATGTCTTCTACAACTGCTATTGTAGGAAAACAGTTTCCTCCCCTCTTGCTGAGGGGGAGGAAAGGTGTCAGGTCATCCTGACACCAGTGCGGGGTTTTTCTTGTTTTTTAAAGGTAAAAGCATGAAGCTCTCCATGTAGTTTGCATTGTTTCTCTGTTTGATCTGCTAGGTCAGCCTTAAACAGTGGTTATCACTGAGCACAATAGCTGCTGTCTTTTCTGCCTTTTGTTTGTGTAATGACGGTTTAAGGAGAAAATGTGGCATCATAGTGGATCGAGCTGGATCAAACTTCCTTTCCCTGTAATGGGGAGAGATGAAATTCTACATCAGAAATATCCCAGCGTGGGATTTCAGCAGAAACCCCTCTGCTTTTCTTAACCTTGACGTTCCTCACGAGATCCTCAAACCATCTAAAGTGTCATATGATTGAAGACTAAGAAATTACGACCATCTGCTCTCCCTGAGAGTTTGGCCTGATAAGAGCTGAATAGGCCTTGATGTAAACCTGATTCAAATGCTGATACGATTTCTAAAGTACCATTAAAGTCGAGCTCTGTTTTACAATAATTTTGCAATGGCAGCAGGTGTCTTATCTTGAATGTTAACAAGTACTTATGGTTAAATAAAATGGGGAATTATGTTATGCAATACCTTATGACTGAATGTTTGACACCATGTACAGAAGCTGGGAGGTGGCCTTGGCTGACAGTCAGACTGCGCTGCGGTTGCGTTGCTGGTGCGCTCTGGGCTCAGTGAGCCATCCAGCATGTACGCCTAACAGAATTCGGCTTAGTTGTGGGTGGAGTTCTTGTTGTACTAAAAAAGCCCACCAAAACCAGACTAACTTTAAGGCACTGGCTAGCACTTTATTTTGTAGGTAGTACTGCTTATTTTAATGGTGAATAATAAGAAGATAAGCATATACAATTTATAAGCTGCATCTGCTTATGGATCAGGTATTTAGACCTTATCATACGGATGTACAGAAGTATGCTTTATTTTGGAAGGAGCCCTGTCAAATATCAGAGACTCTTGTTTTACGCGTACAACAGTTCCCTATGTTTTGCTGTTGCTAGGATTTGTGGCCCCAGAAGCATGTAACTTCTTGGCATTTTGGAGTCTGTTAAAGAGATGCCACTTCCCTGTGTGGAGAAAACCCTCTGTTAATGGCATTCTTCATTCTGGAGTTTTTAAATGAGTTACAGTGATTCCAATCTAAAATCGGTTCATTATGAGAAATCCCAGGGAAGGTGCATACAGTGGAATTGATATCAAAGAAGAGAGGCTGGAAATGAAAATTTTGTCTTTTGACAAACGACAGGATGAACTGAGGGATGAAAATTCTTTTACAAAGCCTCTGGTTTCTGTGAAACTTTATCAAAATGAGTTTTTCTAATGTTTTGAAAAATCTAGGAGTTGTTGCCCTGAACAGAAAGCGTAACCTTGTTTTCAAACTGAAGCTGATACTTGTGCTAAACCCCAAAACTTACTAGACAAAAGAAAGTAAATATTTCGTGTAAACATAACAGTTACCAAGGTAGGAGCCTTACATTACAGAAGAGTTGGTTTAGGGGGTGATACTACCACCCTGGTAATACCACTGCATATTTAGACTGTGTGGTTGGAATGTGTGGACCCATGGTTTCACCTGGGTTGGAGATCCTTCATGCCAGAAAGGCACCTGCTAGCACTGGTAGGATGTTACAGTGATTGATTTATTTATTTAAAGGTTTGGAGTGATGGTGTTTGGGATTAGAGACTGAATAATCATCCTAAAGGCTTTACTGTTATATTTTGCGTTATGTAAATGGATGTTTTGATGAAATAAACTGATGGAAAACCCTGAGGCCTCGACACCTGTCTTAAGCTAGACAGATAATCGTGGAGCAGTAATCGCTAAATTGGATATAGGATGTGCCAGTTGCAGACAGATAATCATGGAGCAGTAATCACTAAATTGGATATAGGACGTGCCAGTTGCAGCTACAAACCAAACGTAAGAATCTGCGTGTGTCTGCGCAGGGAACAGCCATCCTCCGTGTTGGTGACCACGGTGGTGATTTTCTGTCACAAGCTGCTACTGGCTGAAATATGCTTTTGTAGGTTAACAGAAGACTCTTTTGGGTCTTTCATTGCTTGCTCTTAACCTTGTCATAGCAATTAGTTTCGTTAGGCTGGATTACGTTGAGGGTGTTTTAACCATGAAAAGTTGACTGATTTTGTAGGTGGCTCTTCTGGTCTTTATTGCTTGAGTTTTGGAAATGAAGCATACCATTAATAATCAGCTTATTACTATCTCCCCCCCCCCCCCCCCCCCAATGAATCATACTATTTCTTTTATTTAATAGTGTTAAAGAGGTTATCCAGATAATGTTTGAGGAAGAAGCCCAAGATTCAATTTATAGTTGTAGGTGGTTGCTTTCTCATTAAAACTGATGGTTCTTGGATGTGAATCTTCATAAGCCTGAATGTTCCTATACAAGCACCCTGCGCTAAGGTCTACCTGATAGTTGGGACTAACAGATGATCAACACTTCACTAATATTCGTATGGTTACAGCACCCTGTCTGATGCATCTGGTTGTTATTCATGCCCATATCTGCAGGTGGAATTGTCTTGGCATATCTTGCATTTTGTGCCTCCTGCAATTTGAGATGGACGGCGTATCTCAGGCCCATATTTCATGATGACAGGAAGACATAGTACATAGCCCTCAAAAGAATTTTTTTGGGAAAAAAATTGTCTTGGCAATGATTGATCTTATTTGTCTTTTCTGTGAAGTAAGTTTGCTTGTTCTGGGTCTACCTAGGGAGAAAAACTAAGTATTTACGATCACATAAGAATTTAAACCAAAAATCCTCTGGCCAAGGTTTGTATTCCTTTCCTGCTTCTGTAATGATTAGCTGTTGTCCTCTCTTCCATTCAGATTGTTTTTCCTTCAAGCTGTTCTTGCTTCGTATACTTCAAAAAGCAAGACATTGATGTCTCGGAATACATTTTTCAGTGTTGCTATTTAATACGCCCTGGTAAGGTTACGAAATTCTGGAAGATATCTTTGCATAATATTCTTGCTGGCATAATAGGATTGTGCTATCAGATTGTCTGAGGAGTTATCCAAAGGCATGCCTGATCTGAATTTGAGTATCTAGTTACAGGTGCCAGGCTCACGAGAGCTTATTCTTTTGCTTATGTTATGTTACTGGCTAAAAACTGTTACTGGAGAGAAAGCTCCTGTCTTGCACCCCAGGACCCAAGAAGTTTATATGCTTGGGTAGTACTTGCTGAATTTTAATCAGAATTAGCAGATAGTTCCCAAACTCAGGATTGAATTAGTGAGTGATTATATGAAACTATTTCCTGGTTGTTAGCCATGTTTCAAAAAAACATCTTCAAAACCCCTCCTGTGTGGTTGTACAGATTTCCAGTAGGCTGGACAAAAAAGTAGTGCTCAGATCAGAGTGACTGAAGATAAAATGTGCAGTCTGTCAGTCTTAGACCACAGGAACAGGGACTGTATTTAGATGGTCTGCTGAACGTCTGGTATCTAATCAAATGGAAAGGTGGGCTTCACTGGAAAGCGATCAAGGGGCTCTCTATACCCAGAGAATAGGAGAGAACTTCAGTGGAAGTGAGGCTTTCTGGGTCAGGACACAGCTGCAGAGCATGCCTGCACAAAGTGATGGTGCCTAATGCTGAGATCCAAGAGTACCCCGCAGAAGGGCTTGTGCAACTTCTCTGCATTTCCTTGGAAAGAGAGTTATCTTAAGCCATGCTTACATTGAAAAGATTGAAAGTGCTTGCGAGGAATCCTGAACAAGCTGAAGCACACAGAGATGCTAGCTCTGGTCTCTGTGAAGTGGACAGCCTTTAGACATTGGCATGACATCTTGGTTTTCAGTACTGTTTCTGCTAAATGTGATGTGCACATGTGAGCACAAACGTTCTGTCTTGTGCCTTTTGAAAATCATAAGGTTTGTTCAGATGAGTGGCAGGCATAGTTCAAGCCTTTCATTCCTTCTTCTTTGGCTGGTGACTGCAATCTGGGGCAGATGCTATGCTGATTGGTGGTCTCTGAGTTGATTGATGGTAATATTTATTCCTTTTAAAGCCAACATATATGCATCCCATGATACACCAGTATCATGGATGCCTTTACCTCCTGCAAGAAGCAGTCCTGTTGGAAAAACCTCTTTTGCCTGATATTTCAGCAACATTTGAACTTTCCACACAGCTACTGATAAACCCTTTGCATTGTGCATTAGAGCGGTTTCAACCGCTGTATACTTTCTCAGATGGTTTCAGGCCTAGATTAGAAGGACAGTAGATATAAGAGGGAACATGGATAGGAGAAACAGAAATTGATCCGTGTCCATTTTGTTTCACCTGCTGAGTTACCACATGTGTTTTGACAGTTGGAGACTGGAGTTACCAAGGGTAAAGCACTGAGTTACAATAACAAAGGAAAACAAGACGTGGAAAGTAACACTGATGATGCTGTGGTGAGGGTCTGCTGTGACCTCCTGCCTATGAGGGTGAAGAAGGTGAATTTTTTTTTTGCAAAACGCTTACTTATATAAGCAAGGTGCTTATTGGTGAACTAGAAGGCCAAAAAAGAGCACACAAGAAGTGGAAAGAAACAAGGACAGGCTACAAAGGAGATGTGTAAAAACATTGCTTGGACAACCAGATGGCCTTATATGATTAAATGACATGTTATGTGGATGAGCGCAGTGGTGGATGTTCTTGTACCTTGACTTTAGAGTGGCTTTTGACACCATCTCCCCCAGTCCCTTCATCTGGACCAGAGGAAGTATGAGTAAAGTGTATGGACTGTTTGGTGGTTTGAACTGGCTGGATCACTGGACTTTAATCAATTGCTCAATGTTCATTTGTAAGGTGGCTAAAAATGGGGTACTCTAAGGTGATACTGGGGCTGATGTTCAGTATCTTCATAGATGACCCAGATTATTAGACAATGTTCCTCTGTGAGGGTGGGAAGGAGTTAATATGCTGAAAGATAGAGCCTGGGTTCAGGATTTGGCTGGCAGAAACCTCATGCAGTTTGACGACAAGAAGTGCAAAATTCTCAGCTTTGCTGAGAGAGATCTTGGGAGTTACAGTGGCATGTGCTGAACATGAGCCAACAGTGAGTTCATGACATAAATATGTCCGCCTGTATGCTAGGCTACAGTAGGAGAACATGGCCATCAGATCAAGGGAGATGATTATCCTCTTCATGCTGTTGAGGCTGCAGCTGCAATACTGTGTCTGGTTTTGGGTTCTTTGGTTCCAGAAGCATGGTGAGAAACTATCCACAAGAGGCTACAAAGATGGTTAGGAGTTAGGAACAGGTTTCCTAGAGCGATTGTGAAACCTCTGTCCTTGAAGGTTTTCAAGACTTGGCTGGACAAAGCCATGACTAACCTGATTGGAACTAGTGCTGGCAATACTCCTGCTTTCAGTGGGAGATTGGACTAGGTGATCTCTGGAAGTCCCTTTGAACCAGCTTTTCTATTGTTCTTTAAAGACTAAGGAAAAAGTCAGGTGAAGGAGCGACGCCAAAAAAATCACGTGGTTCATAATAGCAGCTGAAGCAGTAGGCATTAGGAGAACTACACAGCATCCGAAGTGTTAGAAACTCATAGGATGACAGGGTGAAAATACAGGGAAGGTGCTGAGATGGCAGTGGTGACATGGTCCCAAGATGATCTTTACAGCTACATTGCAATTCCCTCAATGCTATTATTAGTCAATAAAAAGTTATAGTTAATAAGACTGAAAACAACAGAACAGAAAGTGCTATTTTCTGAGCTTGAAATGAGAAAAAGAATCAGGAGAGGCATGTGCTGCAATATTTTGGAAGTCTGTTTCGTATAAAACTGAACAGCTTGTGAGCTGAGCAGAACTATTTACCTTGTCATGAGCTCTGTTTTCAGAATAGGTGTCTGATGGACTTGCCCTGTACTTTGTTGTTGTTGGTACATCATTAAAGTGACTTTTTTTTTGCCTTGGAATGCGTGTCCTGAGTTGTCTTCTGGGCTTAAAGGTTGCTTCATCCTTATCCACATCCAGGGACTGCTGTACTTGAGACTTAACATGTCATAGTCATGAAGGACTCTGCTGTGTAAGAAATCAAAATGTCTCATCTCCATTTTCTATAAAGTATTGTTTCTGGAAGAGAATGGAAAGAAGAATCTAATTTCCACTAATTCACTTTGAGGCTGTTCCCTGTGGAACTCGAGAATAGCTTATTTATACGAGCTGGTGGTTCTCATGAAAGGCCTGAAACTGTAAACCAGAGAAAACAAGGCTGGTTTTGCAGTCAGTATTTATGGAGTAATTTTTTCTTTCCTTTTGGTTATTACAGAATTGCTGTTGATGTTCTTTTGTGAATTCCCAAATGATGTGTGGTTAAGAATAATTGTTAAAAGGAATGCTTTGTCGTCTCTCAGTCCTGGATCTTCATCAACAAGAAAAAAGGCACTTTGTAAAGAACTTTTTTTGGTAGGTGTCAGAACACTTAAAAAGTGCCACATAGGTGCCTTCAATCAGAGACTAGACTTGTATTTTGTGTCCTTTTGCAGTAGCTGAAAAAGGTGAGAGGGAGCTTCTGCTCTTGCTAGAGGTGATTTTTAGCTTCTTTTAACTATAAGAGCTCTGAGATCTCAGCAAAAACGAGGATCTGTGTAACTTGAATTTCTCTTGTCTCTGTGTCCATTTTAACAGGTAAGGGATGTGGTTACCCTTGCTAGCTTAAGTTAGCACCAGCTTTACTTACGTAGCTAAAATGCAGTAGTACGGTCACTCATCTGGGGGAACCCAGCTTCCAGTCCTTGCTTTCACATCCAAATAAATTTAGGAGAGTATCAGAGAGACTGTAGCATCCTTATTAGCACATGTCCAGCCTAGGTATCCCTTGATCCACACTATGTGTTTGGCCCCAAGTGCATTAACATCCGGCTTTTCTTTACATCTGATTGAAAATTTCACTCTGGGAATGAGACAGATTTCCCACTGACAACTCAATTGATACGTCAGGGTAACTATGTCTGATCCCTGCAAACCCCCTGGCAACAACTCTAAATGCAGTGACTTGTTTTGAGTGACAGCACTCAAGGAATTAGAGCTCACCTCTACGGTGTGGGTGAAGCTTGTGAAAATAGTCCCTGATCTCCATTTAATGAGGCTGTTTGTCATACCAGCTTGATGTACTGGTATAACAAGTCAGAATGTCAAGTGGATTACAAACATCAAACAACTACTGCTATGCTTTTAAATGAGCTGTAAGTTTAAGGTTTCTAGTCAGATCAACCTTCTCACAAAGCCATCAACTAACGACAACCCCCCCAAGAATTGCCCTTTAACGAGGATGCTGTCAGTGAGAGGGGGAGTTTGCACTAGTGAAGAGGAAAAGGCATTTGCCTGTTTGGAAGTGGCCGATTCCCCAGCTGTTCCCAGATGTGTGCTTTTGCAGAGCTCTCTTCCAATTGGACATTAATTTTGGGGACTGCTAGCACAGCAAAAAGCAGTGCATGGTTTTGAAGAGAAGGGAGTCCGTTTTTGTGATCCACGGGGTCATCTACAGTTTTGGGAGCCAAAAGGTCTTCTGGTTGTTCTTGTCCTGATGTGTCTTTTCAAGATACTTTTTTGTATGCATCGTATGCTTTCACAAACAAAGGAAGAAACTAGGTAATATGTTGTGGGGTGGGGCCATTACCCTTCCGATGATGGAGATTATCCTAATGTCTGACCATAATCCAGTTTCCATCTGAGCCTATTGCTACCCGTCCTGTACACTGTGCGCAAAGTTGACTGTTCCTTTTCTCTTTGCAACAGGTTTTTATATACTTGAAGGCTGGAGGGATGAGGTGGGGAATTAAGAATCTTCTATAAGCTAAATTACCTGAGATCTTTTCTGAAACGGAATGTTATCTCATCTGAGGCCTTATCAGTGCCAACTAAAGTAGAAAAATTATATCCTGAAAGACACGTGAAATAATCCTGTTCATACATCCCTGTCTGATGTTTGCCTTTTCACAGTGACGTTACATTGACTTGCCTTCTGCTTGATATCTGTCGCCTTGCCATCCTCTTAAGAGCTGTTACCTCGCCAGCCATTTCCTGTCCCAAAGTCATTCAGTTGGGTGTTACTATGAAAACGCAATGCTTGACATAAGTTCCTGCTCAATTTGTCTCCTTTTCCCCACTGCTTCCCCAGTTTGTTTAGTTTGAGTTCTGTTTGCCATCCAGTATACTTGCAGTTCTCCCTACTTTCTCACATGCAGATTTAATAAGGTTGTTTATTCCATTGTCCAAATTATTAGTGAAAGCACTGAATGAAGTTGGAAGTGGTGCAGTTATCCATGAAATATCCACCTCAATGCATCTTTCCTTTTTGACAGTGGACCATGGATAATAACCCCTTAGGAATCGTGTCTGATGACTTTTGCAGTCATCCTGTGGTGGTTTGATCTAATCTTTGCTTCTGCAGCTTACTTACGAGATTGTCATGTTAGGTAACGTCAAAGCCTTTACCGAAATCGAGTTTTGACATCGATTGCTTCTTCCCTGTCCACAAGGCCTGTTGGTCTGCTGTAGAAGGAAATTAGATTGGTTTGGTATGATTTGTTCCCTACCGTTCATCTGCTTTAGCACCTCTGGTGGGTTTACAGATGGTATGATTTATTCTGGTAGTTTTCTGGTAATTGAACATGACAGGTTTTTAATTTCCAGCTCCTCTTTTTCCTCCCCTTGTTAGAAGTGCAGTAGATTTTCTGTCTGCCAGAAACTGCCTATGAGTTCTCCAGGATGACCATCAACACTTCTGGGATTAATTCCTCTGGTTTTTTGTTTTGTTTTTTTTTAAATTATCCTAGAACAAAAAACATCATGCCCAACCAATATGAAAAGGATGGCCAAGTTATCATAACCTGTTTTTCTTATTGGGCTTTTGGGTTAAAAATTCAAGCAATCTGTGAATCTGCTTTTATTTAATTACTTTTCTTTACTTTTTAAATATTTTTCTTAGAAATACTTAAGTAACTGCACTCTATGTAATCTTACCCTTTTTGTTGCTGGTATTAATTGTGTTAAGCATCCGCATGCTGCTGACATTTCCAGTGAAGACTCCTGTATGATGACATCAAATGTTTTGGACTTGTGCTATTTTTTGATATTTTTCTTCTTTTCTGAATTCCTATTCTAAATTTTGTATTCTTCTAGCTGCCAAAGTATTTGTGTTAATGTCTCTTCCTAGTTACATCTCACTTTGTCTTGCCATTCCTGATTTTGTCCCTAGGCACTCCTGCTGTTCTTTTATACTCATCTTTAGTAGTATGACCTAGATTGTTTTCTGTACACTTCCCCATTTTTATCTGAGGTCAATAAAGAGCTTTTGTGTAATTTCTTTGAGGAACTGGCACCCTAATTCCTTCCCCCCCCCCCCCCCCCCCTTAATACAGAGTAAGAGTTCATAACAGGCAATTTTCTTTGAGTTTACCTTGTCTTGAAGGTAATTTTCTTAATATCTTTTACTCAGCCTTCCAAAGGATCACTCAGTCTATCATTTCTTGGTTGCTGTCACCTTTACTTTCCCAGTTGATCCCTCCCTACATGTTAACACCAAATCCAGCAGACCTTCCTCATGTTCCTGTCGTGCCCCCCCCCCCCCCCCCCCCCCGTGTCAGAAAGCATTTTTATTATTGCTATAAACAGGGCTATGTCCTGCTGTGCTTCCTCCCAAAAGCAGCCTGGGCAGGTAGTTCCCTGCCATTACTGCTTTCTGGGTGATGTTGCCCAGCGAGGGGGGTGTGTGCTCACAGGAAGCCTCATCCACAATCCTCCGAATAAGATCTTTGTATTTGTTTTCCTCTTCAGTCGTCACTGTTACCACAGGGCAGGTTTAACTCCTGAAGTGGTCCAGACCTCAAAGCATTCTTAAAATAAGACAGCAACTTCTCTTCTTTTTAACTTAATCCTTCCAGGAGAAACTCTGCCCATTCACTTGTACATGCAAACCATATGGCCTGTGGATCACTACCTCTCCCTAGATGCCATACAGTCCACTCTGTGCTGCTGTGGAGCCACGTATAGCTCTTGTACACAGTGTTGACCCATACGAGGTGATGGGAGGAGTAGAAGATGGGGAAGAGATGCATATCGGTTATTAAGGAGGGGAGGACATGTGTCATAGGTACACATGACATGTATCAAATGGATTGTGTGGCCTAATCAATTATAAAGCTTGACCAATTCTGGCTCTCAGCACTGTAGCTACTCAGGTATGAAATATTGATTGGCACTCTTTTTCCCAACCCAGGATGCCACTTAGGCATCCTAGCAAACACCTTGTATGCAATGTCTGAAGAAAAATAAAACAACTTTGTCTCTAAATTGGAGACATGGCTTTGACAGATGGACCACTCGGTGGATAAGGAATTGGCTGGATGGTCACACTCAAAAATGGTCAGCAGCTCGATGTCCAAGTGGCAACCAGTGATGAATGGTGTTCCTCAGGGATTGGTATTGGGACTGGCGCTGTTTAACATCTTTGTCAGTGACATGGACAGTGGGATTGAGTGCACCCTCAGCAAGTTTGCCGACAACACCAAGCTGTGCGGTGGAGTCGACACGCTGGAGGGAAGGGATGCCATCCAGAGGGACCTTGACAGGCTCGAGAGGTGGGCCCGTGCGAACCTCATGAAGTTCAATAAGGCCACGTGCAAGGTTCTGCACATGGGTCGGGGCAATCCCCAGCACAAAGACAGGCTGGGCAGAGAATGGATTGAGAGCAGCCCTGAGGAGAAGGACTTGGGGGTGTTGGTTGATGAGAAGATTAGATACTAGGAAGAAATTCTTTACCATGAGGGTGGTGAGGCACTGGAGCAGGTTGCCTGGAGAATCTGTGGATGCCCCAACCCTGGAAGTGTTCAAGGCCGGGTTGGACGGGGCTTTGAGCAACCTGGTCTAGTGGAAGGTGTCCCTGCGCATGGCGGGGGGTGGTTGGAACTAGGTGATCTTTAAGGTCCCTTCCAACCCAAACCATTCTATGAACTTAAAATTTTTGCAAATCGCATCCAGAGCTAGTAAAGTGTCTGTATTTTACAGAAAAGGAGGAGATCTTCAGATGTATGATGATTCCCATGCCACTTTACTCTCATTTTAACGGGGATGCAGTATGGCAGTCTTGAAAGAAAGGATGACAGGAGCCCTGAATTAAACTAGCAGTTGTCAAAATGGAAGTTTGAGTGATTATGAAGTAATGTCTGAGAAGAGATAATAAGACACACCCCACCCCCCCCCCCCCCCCCCCCCGGGAAAATACTCCCCTCTTCTTCCCCAAAATGTTGTCCTTCCTGGCAGCTGTAAGAAGTGTGCAACATTTACTTGGAGCTGGTGAAGCTCTGAGAGGGCAGAGACAAGGCTGAGATCTCCAGAGGCTGGATGTGTTCTTTGCGGAGCAGGGGAAAACTGGAGTTGGGAAGTGGTGGTGGAAGATAAGGAGGGCTGGCTGCAGGGAGGGCAGCAGGGAGTGCTGATGAGAAACCCTGAGCCAAACACGTTCTCTGTAGGGCTCATCTCGACCTGAATAAATGAGGCAGTTCAGTGTTACTTAATGCAAGCGTATCTATCCAAGGCTACCTGATACAGGTCACGAAGCTGAAGGGAGATGAGGGGCACAGAATGTCGATAGGGCTGGTCTCTGAAGTGGAGAGCAGAGCTTTGCACACTGAGGCTGGGAAAATTGTCAGATTATCATCAAAGTTTGAAAAGCCAAGAAATTCCACAGAAACCCTGGCTGGTTTTCTGATGCTCGCTGGTGAAAGCCCCCTTTTTGGTGACTAAAAGGAAACTGAGTAGGGAGAAAGAAACAGTAGAGTAGGATGTACGAATCATAGCAGCAGATAATAATTTTGTGACAGTTCTTTTTCTTTAGAAGGTTTTGTTCAGATTCTCGCTGGGGAAAACATGTTGTAGCTCGTTTTGAAACTTCGCTGAGGCTGGTAGGGTACAGCCTACCACTTCAGGTGCTTCTAAGAAATGGTGAAGCCCGTTGCCTCCCCTCGACTCCTTTCTCTTTCTGCTTAGTGCGCACTTGCAGCAGGTCCAGCGCCTTGGCCACAGGCTCAGCTGCGCTGCGGTGAGGGGCCTGGTGGTGTGGACCTCCTGAGCCCCATGCCTTAATGGTGATGGCATAGCAACAAGCTGCGAGTAGAGGACAGGCTTCTACTTGTCTTGAGCCAGTGCTCTTATTTCCTTTTCCCCTCAGTTTCCTGGTTGTCTTCAGATGGTGCAGGGACTAGGTAACTCTGGTGTTAGAGCAGTCGTTAGCCTGGCCAAAATGCTGAGGAATCCCAGCCCCGTTCAAGTCAGCGGGATTGGTGTCACTGATGTGCCAAGTGTCGGGATTTCACCTCTGTGTGTCTGAACTCTTTGGAGAGATCGTGCTACCTTGCTGTATTGTGCGCTGAGTGCAGTGTATTTACCACTTATTTATTCTCCCTCTGTAAGTGGTACTTAAAATTCAAACCTTAAGCCAACTAAATCCACTGAAGTGGAGCTGAATATTTGTGGAAAAACACATGAAAGTCTCTTCTCAAAGCATAAACACTTGTATTTTCCTTGCACTCAGTGTAAATGCTTCTGTGAATTGAACTTAGCACTGGTGAATTGTGCCTGTTTGAAGGCTCTGAAGCTGGAAATCTCATCCACAAGGCAAATCAACAGGGAACTGCTGATGCAAAACCCTTGGCTGAACAGTTCAGCTCTGCACGGGTCCGAGAACTGCAGATAGCCTGAGCTGACTACAGTACGGGATATAGTTCAGTCTGTGGCAGCACAGAGCAGCTCCATGTGAGATTTTTTTACCTTACTTCTTATTTGGGGCAGTTAGGTACATTGAACTTAAGTGAAGAATAGAATTAAAACACATTTTCTGATGAAAGTCCATTTGCTGTACTTCGTAATGAGTATATCACTGGCGAACTGCCTAAAAAGCTTCTCACAGTTTAGACTGCACTTTAGGCTGTGCTGAGGGAGTTGGGTGGAAAAGGCTCTTTGCCTTCCCTCGAGAGATGTTCAAGTAGGACTTGCTTCTATTAGCTTTGGGATATTGTTTCAGACCTCTCAAAGCCATATGAAACTCCACCTTGTCCTTATTCAGCTTGGGCGTTTATTGCACCGCCTGCTCCATGCTCCACCAGTGGTGATGGTGCTGCCCCGTTGGCACTGTGCAACACAACCAGAACACGACGGGTGAGACCAGAGTGTGCCCTAGAAATTTAGGGAGAAAGGTTTCCACTGCTTACCATCTTCTGCAGATTGATTCCCACTAATTTAATGGGGAGCCTGGCTGCAGTTGAGGAAACGGAAGGTAACCGGGGATAACCAAGAAGGAAAAAGATCAGAGAGTTTTAATTCCTATAGACCTAAACTAGTGCTAAACACAATCTCTTTTGGCATAGTGAAGGGCCAAAAATTTCTCCCAGTGTTGGGTAATCTCATCAGATTAGTTCCATGCTTTCTTTCCTTCTGCTGATACTAACTGCGTTCCAGATTGGGTTAAAGCGGGACATCAAGCTGAGAAGTATTCAAAACCTTCTTCCAAGGAACAAAGGCATTTCTAAAGGCTGGAATAAATTTTTGATACTTTGTGTGAACATATCTTTCATACGGACTTCTTGGCTTTTATTGGCCTGTGGAAATCCAAATATTTATTTTTAAAAAAGTGCATTTTTCTAATGCCTTGTATTTTGGAGATAAAAGGTTAATTCTGAAAATGTAGTTTCTGTCATACTTGGTAAGTGATCAGCAGTGGTAAGCATCCATACATCTTAATTTTCCCTGCTTTTGGTAGGATGATAGGATGATTCAATCCTGACTTGAAGTAAGGGCCATCTTGTATTATACAGTATTGAAAGACTGATAATAATCTGAAAGATGGGATTGCCTGGTATTGAATGTTCACATCTCAGTCAATGGAAACTCTTGATTATGCTGCTAACACTGGATACCTGGGTTTCAAAATTTTGATTATTAATTACTGTTTTCATTGTGAGTCACTAGATGGGTAATTGCACTGATCATCTGTCTCTGAAGACAACAGGAAATGGGGTTAAACCAAGTTCCAGTTCACAAAGTGTTTCTGAAGGGAGATGGAGCCTTGCACAAGGTGTTACTATCTCCCCTTTGCTAGAAGCTACTTCTGAAGGCCGTGACCTGGCTGGAAAATGGGCAGCCGAGGAAGCCAGTTAACTGGACGTGCTGGGTTAGATATACGCCTGTTCCAGGGAGTTTGGGCTAGAGGGTTTGTAGATGTCAGTGCCGCAGCATTATGCTTTGCTTTGGGAACAGGGAGAACTGACTTTCTGTTTTATATTGATTTATCCCAGAGTGTGTGTGTGTACACATACATATTTGTTGTTGTTGTTACTGTGCTAATTAGTTTTTGCGGTCTGTGAGCATCCTGGTCCTATGATATATCCTATCATATACCTGTGGAAGAAAGCAACTTTGCCATGTTCTGGGTGTCTTAGGTCTTTTCTTACACACAAAAAGCTGAAATAGTTCTTCTTCTATGGGACCATACTTCTTAGTTAGCTGATCTCATTGCCACCACTGCCTTGCTGTCCCTGGTCAGCCTCAACTCCTGTTTTGTTTTCCAGAACTGGCTCCAGCGGGTCTTCGGGGCTGGGAAGCGTGGGGTTGGTGTCTGTGCCAGTCTCTGCAGCCCCAAACCGGTGTCCTGAGTGCCCGACCTGTTGTGACGTTTTCCTGATGTTTGTGAAGGGTGAGAGGTGTGCTGCACAGCAGTGTGGCAAGTTAGACATCTTTATTATGGACCTAAGTACTTGTGGTCGAGCCTGGCCAAGTGGGCATTAACAAGAGCCCAGGTAACGAAACAACAGCATACGTACATAGCATTGCCTGGTAAGGAGTAGTACCGAGGAGAAGAGTAAATATCCTGGCTGAAGACAACAGGACTGCGAGTTCAAGCATATGGGATTTATATGCTGTCTTTAATTGTGCTTTTTTCTCAGCCTGTGAAACCTCGGCAGGGGAATATGGAGTCAAGTGACAGCTCTGCGCTCTGAGGTCAGTGGAGCTGAGTGGGGATGGCTTGTGCCCACAAACGCACTCAGCTTTCCAGCAGCGGCCCGGAGTGCGCTCCCGGTGTTTTTTTTTTCTTGTGATGCACACTAAGCAGAAAGGTTGTAATTATTTTCTGGCTTGTGGCCTTAATGAAAGCTTTGAAAACCTGGTCTTGTTTATCCCTGCTCAAAGCTGACTTTCAGTCACTTACTTTTTGGTTTGAAAAGCTTATCTACGTTGAAAAACCTATCTGTGTTATAGTGGCATGAACCCATACTTTAGGTGGTTTATGTTTCAAGTCAAATCCAGACATAGCTGCAGTGCTTAAAGGGTAGACCTGAAGGTAAGTTAAACACAGTATTCCTTCACATCTCTTCTTGATCTGCCATAGCTCTTGCAGTGAAAAAGGAGACACAAGGATGACTGTGCCTGGGCACAGCACAGAAGAAAATACTCTGATCTCATCACCATCTCCATTTTGCAAATATATCCAGAGCACAGCAGTGACAAACTCTTATTTATCCAGTTCCTAATTCCTCTTAAACTTTGGCATGCAACACATTTCTATCTGCAGTTTCCAATGCCTCATTTTAGGTCCAGATAGGCAGTGATTAGAGACATTAAGCTCTCCGCTGCTCCTAGGCTTTTCATGCATCACAGCTGGAGTTTGTTTATATTGCAACTCAGTGCCAAACAAGACACACCCAAGTGCAGGCTCTGCACACAGTCAAAATCTTTAATAAAGAAAATGAGGTTAAGCCCATTCTTTATTTTAAAAAAGGGGGTGGGGAAGTCCTTTTGGTCTTGAAATCCTGCATTTTTGTTTTTGGTTGGTTTTTTTTTTTAATTTAATGACATTTTGGAGCCAGAATCCTTATTTTTAGGAAGACGAAAGTTGACAAGACTGCTCTTTTCTGTTGTCCTCCTGCTTTTGTTCTGCTGTTGTCCCTCTTTCCCCTCTTTGCTCACTCTTTTCCCTTTCAGTTCCTATACTTTTTAAAAATTTATCCCCTTTCTGGTTGTACTGAAAGTCTGTTTTCTGGTTCATGCCATTTTCTAAGTTGGTTATCCTTTTCCTTGTTTTAAGGCTTTTGAGGGAAGGACATCAGTATTTAAAGTTATGGATAATACCGTCTCCATATTTATTACCCTACTGTTCCGGTTTTATTTGGTCTGATTTTTAACATACGCTGTAGAATAACAACTTTTCCTCGTTCCTTAGCCAGCTCTCTTCGAGCTTTCTCAACATCTTCACTTATGCTTGTGTTGTACTTATTTGCTGAGGTTGTTTTCATATAGCAGCTGTAGATATTTTGGCTTGTAAAGAAGTGTGGAGTGCTAGTTACAGATTACCTAGGAGCTCTGCTGGTGAGCCAGAGTCCAGTACATTGTTCTGGCTTGGTCTGCCATAAAATTACTCCTGATCATTACTTACTGCCTACTCCAGCCCACAGGTTTTGGATGCTAATGGAGGTTTCCCCTCATCATCAGGGAAGGCTTGTACAACCAGGTAGCTGGCTCTTGTTACCAGTATGGGGAAGGAGCAAATATCTGCTTTTGTAGCTTTCAAAAGCCCGTATAAACCTTAGCTCTGTGGTGAAACCTGGCAGAAGAATGTGATTTTACCGTATCAAATATGTTTGTTTGTCACCAACAGTGCTCTTGTCTTTAAAATACAAAGAGCAAATGACTTGTACAGCTGAGATGCGTCCCATTCCATGTGGGAAGTCTCTTGTGGGTTCAACTTTTGCTGTCGTAGCCCATATGGAGAATACGACAATGGCAGTGCCCAGGTAATGCTGTGCGAGTATCTGTTTTCTTTGGTCTTCAAAGCCCAGCTGTGCAGAGATCTTGGCTTCTCTGGGCCTATCTTTGAAGCTGAGTTTTGCCAGCTGTGCCTTCCTGATCCTTTGGGATTACTGTGAAGTGCTGGCCGGACTGGTGTTGCAAAACCCTTGGTGCTTTACAGAGCTTCCAGCCGGGGGCTGATGGCAGCGCTGCCTTCCCCGGCTGTGGATGGGGTGTCCAGGACCAGTGGCCCCCAGCAGCTCTGCTCCTGTCCCAGGAGGTGACGAAGCCTCTGTGGACTGCTCTGTTGGAGGACCCTGCTTGACGGGCGATTCGGAGCAACCTGGGGAAGTGGTTTTTAGCGAGTGACTGGTTGTAAGCCCAGAGGAAGGTACAGTTGCGGTCAGTCTTTAGCAGGGAAGCTGAACAACACTGGGGGAAAGAGTTTCCGAGGGGGGATCCCTCAGCTTTGTGTCAGGTTACTTACCCTGACGTTGAGAAACAGGTAGTTTTAGCACCACTGAGGACATACAGGTGGTTTATGTGTGTACCTGGCCCACACTAAGTCTGTGCCGTTGCCTCGCTGCTCTACCTGAGCTAGCTCCACCAGCACGGGTCTGGCTCGGGTATGCTCCTACCACACCTCTAATTGCACTGTGGTTTTATGTCTAATCTAGGAGGCATTTTACCTGACTGCTTGGTCTTAAGTGTTGCAGCTACTCTTGGGCAATACATACATGTATTTGGACATGGGGGACCGGTATGTGATACTGTTCCACCTTGTGGTGAGCACTTTCGGTGGTGAGATGATCTTGAGCAGACTGGCCATTGCAATGGCCCTTTTCTGTTTCCCTCGCTCAGAAGGGTGACAGTTTACTTACATTTCCCAAAACAGTGTAATGATCAGTGTACTAATGGTCAAAACCGGTTAGACCGCTGAAGGGAGGAGGCAGTTCTCACTTCTCTCTAAGTTTGTGGGGTTTTTAAGTCAACAAGATGTTTGTTTTGATGAATAGGCAAAAAAAGAAGAGTGAAGGCAATGTTAAGATAGCAAAATCTACAAGATCCGTAGCAAAAATGAGGCTAGATGTTGCCTTACAAAACTACCCATCTCCCACCCAAGCACAGGACCAGTTGTGCAGATCAGCCGCATCTGCTATGTTGAGCTAGACCAACGTCTGTCTAACCTGAGAGACCACCAGTGACGGCGATTTCCTAGCATCCCTGTGCAGTCTATGCCCCTGCTTATGAGAATGTGCATACTTTAAATTAATGAATGGATAAATGTACCTTAGTGACTCCACTGTCACCTCCTCCTGGATTTTGCCTGTAGCGATGGCCATGGAGAAAGGAAACAGATTTGGGCCATACCGCGCCTGGGCAGTGTCTACCTCTTGCACTTCCCTCCTGTGATCCCCAGGGACGGGCGCTGATGCTGCACGCGGGTGGCCCGGCTGCGGTGCTGATATTATACGCCCTGTGGAGTTAGCTCTTGGCAATGCAAAGAGTAGGTTGAATCTGCACTGGCCAGATCCCATGATTTTAGATGTTTACTGCTTTCTGAACTTAATATTGAGGGATGATTAGCTGAGTAATGGTGAACCTCACAGCCTGTCATAAAGCTGATGTTCTGGAGGCAGATAGACAACATGTGCAAACTTGTTCCTTGTCAGCGTAATAATAATAATGAGGTTACAGTGTCAGCAATGTTAACTGAAATTACAACAAAGCCAGGTATATAAAATACAATGAGATGATCTATAGCCAATTAAGCTTCACTGTAAAGTGACAATGAATTTAGTTGCAAATGTTTACAAAGCTGCAAACTATGTGACAGTGAGATTAGTTTGTTTGTAGTAGTACCTCACTGGGTTTATCAAGCTGGTTTCAGATGGCGGAAAAATATGTACGATCTTTTTGGCAAATTCTCACACAGTGCTCACTGCCTAATTTTTACTTTGGTAAGATTGTTGATATTCAGAATAATCCCCATCCCTAGCTTGTATTGGGTGTTCAGACAAAAAGTGAGACAGTAACCCCCAACCTTTAAATAAGATTTATCTCATATAACTCTTGATTTAAAATATACTGCATAGGTGAGATGCTGTCTTCCTGGAATTTCTGACAGTTCTTGCTCTTCCCTGTCTATAGAAATTGTCTCCTTCCTGGTCCAGGTGCTACTCCAGTCACCTGAAATAGTGCTACAGGACAGACCTGTCTGAATGATGGTGGAAACGCTTACTTGTGTTTCAAGGTCAGCATCATCATTCTTCTGTCTCGATCCCACTAACAGTTCGTAAGGATTCAAACCTTTTAAAACAGAGAATGACAGCTGTGACTCATGGCCAGTGTATCCTGGCATTTACCCAATGAGATTTTTGTGACTCATTTAAGAATAGGCTAAGTTGTTCGATGTACCTCTGAGAGCGAGCCTTTTCCTCCTCAAAATAGGTTCCTATACAAATTGTTCCTGCGCGAAGTCAGCGCTTGAGTGACTCAAACAATGAAAATAGAGGGCTCGGTACCCCACTGCTGAACAGTAAGTGCCATAAAGACTAAACTCTCTGCTGATGTTCTGCCTCATGTTATTGCTAGGAAAGAGCTCCCCTGATAAAACTCCAGGAGACACCAAAACTATTCTAAAAAATACATGAGAGGCAGCTGCTCATCAATAGATTTGCCTACGCCACAATACTTGTCATTTCTCCAGCGAGCAAAATGAGAACAAACTCATCTTTCCCAAGATATGCCAGGAACAGGAGATCTCGTCCTTAAATGAGCACCTTTCAGATGGTAGGACAGCCTCATGTGCTTAGTCATACAAGAGGTAAGAGAGAGCTCTTCCTCATATTGATACGGGCCATGTTTTGTTATTACAGCAAAACTGAATCTGTTATGGAGAAGCAGTGTTGATGCTAGGCAGTTGTTCAGGCTGAGTGGTCATTACAACTGTCTGATGCTGTTTTTCCTTCGTTCAAATCCTGCAGTTATTTATTTTCCCCCTCCTCCCCGAAAAATAAATGTATTTCATCTGGCCTCAAGCTTCTGCATGTTACAGCCTTCCAGGCTTCTGAAACAAACTCCGTCACAAATATCTGCAGTTTTAATGCTATGGCAGTAGCACTCTTGGCATGTTGTTATAGCAACAGTATATGCTCTATGTCTCAGAATACCCCATATTATATCACAAAATATTTTGTGTCTTATCAGGTACACAGTATCTGTGTTCTTTTAAAGGATGTATTGAAGCACCCATTTCCTTTCTTAGGTAACAGCCCAGTTTCATTGTGCTCCCTCTATACTTCCTGGGTTTTTAATCATCCGTAACTTTTGTCCCAGAAACACTCCCAATGCTGATACATCCCTTTTGTAATGGGGCGAGCAGAACTGCGTGTACTTCTCCGGCAAAGAGTGAACAATTGATCTGTACAGCAGCAGCAAAGGAGCCACTCTCTCCTGGAATAAGTGTGTGTAGCAAAATAAAGTAATGCTTGGAATTAAAACTGGGCAAGACCAAAGGAGAGGTAAGCTTGTTTCGGAGGAAGATGGATTGCACGGCCGAAAGTTCCCGTTGTACTGTGAGTTACTGGGATGGAGCAGAAGTGATGGCAGGAGCTCCGGCGCTCTGAGGAGGGAAGACGAGGAGGTCGTATTGGTCCTTCCTGACTCCTCCCCATCCTACAGTGACCTGGGGATTTCTTTCTTAGGGCCTGTGTTTTTCCTGCAGCTATGAATAAGTCTCCTGGCTGTCAGTCCGGCTCTGCTAAGCCCAACACAGCCCTCTGCTGTGTGCGAGTGGCAAGTCTTGCGACCTGGCCTCAACCCACCTGCATGAGCCCCTTTTCCTGACACGGCTTATACTGATGTTGCTCACCCACTCTCCTTTTTTACCACAGACTGGTATAGTTTTTGCAGATCAGTTTAACGCTACAAAATGTTTTGCTTGGCTTGAAGATAAAAAACTCCATCAACCCTCTCCGAAATTTCACAGATGAGCGTTCTCCCTTCTTCACCCCACCAAGCACCTCCGCGAAGCAGAGCCTCAGCCCACGCTTGCGTGAGCAGATGTAAAGGACGCCTCTTATGTGGGGGCTGTTTTTACAGGCTCTATCAAAGTACCTCAGGGGAAGGAGTTGGAGCTGCAAATGGTGTATTTCCATTTACAGATAAAGTCACTTCAAACGTGGCAGTTTCTGGCAGACGACAGCTAGTGGAAGTACAACCTTCTCGACAGTCTTACCACTGGCAATAGGCTGTGCTAATAGATTTCTGAATTTACGAAGCCTTCATTTGTGTCTGCCTCTGCACGTTTGCTGTTCGGGGGTGATCCCCACCTTGTGTTTCTGGGCATTTTCTGCAGTTTTCTGCAATGGCCCATTCCCTGTTTCTCATAGCGCCGTATGAGGACACCTTTTTTGTCTGGTGGATAAAAAAAAGAAAGGACAATGTATGGAAAAATTAATAGGATAGAAAGGTGTTTGAGTCCTTTGAAAAGTGCATGAATGAATGCCTCCTGCCCCTGTTCTGCTTTTATGTGCTTATAACACAGAGATTAGAAATCTGCCAAAAAGCAGGGAGCGGACTAGATGACCTGCAAAGGGTCCCTGTCAACATCAGCATCTCTTTGATTAAGAGGCATCATGCTAAAATTGATTTAAGGCAATAGAGGGGAAAAAATCTCACATAGACATACAAGGCTGTGGGGGGGAAAGGGCAAAAACAAAAAAGGAGTGAAAGTTCCCTTTTTTTGTTTGTTGCTTACACTGTTATCAAACAAACCAATGTATACTCCTTGCAGAAATGAACACAGAATGGGAGACCCTGTTGTTAGACAGAAATGAAGGGCTGGTTTCCAGCAAGACACACACATATAATAGTGCTTTCCTCTTTCCTGAACAGCACACACAACTGTGCTTTCTTCCTAGTGCCTGTTTGAGGCATACTGAACTCTTCTGTAATTCACTTCAACTCTAACATCTTTGAAAGGTCACATCAGCAGCAGGCAGTTGTATGAAACTGGCAGTTTTTGCATGGGATCAGCAGGGGTATTTCAGGCTGGGTTGAAGAAATGTTTGTAGGAATCTGCTTACAAGTGTATCTGGAGTTTGCTCGTGTCACTCCAGTGCTAGCATTTTTACTTTTACAAGCATTGCAATTTTTAAAAAATAGAATATATTTAAAAAAAAAAAAAAAGACTGACACAACGCAAAACCCTCCTCAAAATAGGGGAAATCAAAACCTCAAATTATTTACTGCCTAGTTAGTAAGTATGAGTAACTATTTACTTGTACTTTCCACATCATGGGCTTTGGTACGTAAAAGGCTTTAATAGCATGCAGTGTCTTCCCTCTGAATTATGCATGACAGTGTGGTCTGAGCAGCAATCTACAGACCGCATGGGGTCCATGCATGCTTCTGCCTGTGCTGTTGCTCAAACGCTGCCCAGAAAGCCGGACTCCCCTGGCACACACCCAGGCTAGAGCTTGATCTGACCTCTCTCCCGGTATAGGTGGACAGGAGGTAGGTGCTTCCAGGTCATCTGCAAACCTGCTGTGCTGCTTTTGGTGATGGTGGGGTGAACGCGGGAGCATCTCAGCAGGAGCTATGCAGGCTGTGTCCGAGGGAGGGAGAGGATGAAGTGTTTAGGTGGTGCTTGTGGCTGTAGGCGTGCACGAGTCACGAAGACGTGTGTGTGTCTGAGGAAGGAGTTGTGGTTACAAGACCTTTGCAGGGAGAGCCTGGAGCCACCTCTGCAGTGAGAAGAACCTGGCAGAGGCAGGCTCCCCAGTATAGCATAGCAGCATAGCAGAGCTCTCGGACTAGAAAGACCTGGGTAGTTACAGGGCTGCAAAGGTAGCGAAAGGTAAGCCGTCAAACTTAAGGTTCCCTGGGATCAGTTCATTAGCACTAACACATGTCTGGTGGCACCTTCGAATTTACGTTGCGGGCGGATGCTGGTTTTAAGTCCTGCTATGCACTTAAGTCCCTTTTCCTTTCCAGCCTGCCCTGTTTGTGCCTCGTGTTGCCTGCAAGGGTTGGAGGGGCTCCGTAACGTCTTTAGGCCTGCTCACTGATCTCAGTGGCAACGTACACTTGTAGTTTGGTGCCATTAGAATGATTCGTAAACAGGCTTTGCTGACCCTTGAGCTCATGAGTTAATCTTAACTCCAGCCAAAGAGGGGCCTAAATTAGAACTTGGGCTCTCAGTCCCTCCAAATTTGGGGGAAGTTTGATTTTGGGCCCGAACCCTCGTCATATGGTCTCGTTTCCAATCCCACAACTTAGTGGGCTGGGAATCCCAATTCTGTATCTCTCCAAATGTTAATTTCCTTTTGTGTGCCTGGCACATGGCAGTCACACTATCACTGGATCCGTTTGTTTCACAGTCATTTGAGGTGGCCACTAATAGATGCTTTGGGTGAGATGCAAGAAGCTCTGCAATGGAATGACTGGCTGCGGCTCTTTTGATCTTTGTTTTAAAATTTTGGATGTGGAGACCACATAGCCTCCCTGCATGAGTTTCACTACACAGCCCTTGCTGCTCAGCGTTTTCTTCATTGGATTCAGTGGAACCTTGAAGAAACTGTGGTTCTGCTCGCTGAGCAGTCTGTCCCCAGGATATTTCTGCCTAAATTATTTCTGCAGCCTGCTGTTAAACATCTAGTGTCAGTTTGCTTCAGCAATGATACAGAAAAAATGTCTGAAAGGGAGTTTAGAGAGAATGAATCTCAGGTGGTGTTGCTTTTATAGCGCATCTCTGTTCTGCTCCTGACTTTCAGCATCTTTATTGGTTTGTTATGTGGAGTAAGCCTCTATGTGCCTAACCCCTGGGGCTCTTGTCCAAATAATTGGACAGAGTTGTCTTCTGCATAACAAGAAAACTAAAGAGAGTAATGATTTATTAGTTGCCCTACCACAAATTCATTTTATTATAATGATGATAGGAAATGTCCTGATTCTCTAAAATGAAATGAAAACTGAGAGCAGTTTTAGAACACATCAGACTGCAGCCAACAGATGTTACTGCTTCCGCTCCAAAAAAGTGCAATTCAGCCTCATGCACATTGAAACGGGACAACTTCTTACATAAATAGAGTAGGCTAACAGCTGAACAATTTCTGGAAAGATGTAGCAAGTAAGATAAACACAAACCACTGATATTAACTCTCTGAATAACCTTATCCTAAGATCTGAATGACTTATGCTGCTGCTATATTGTTTTATTTAGCTGAGACCTACTTTTAATGCTTTGGTTGTAGAGTACCTTGTCAGAAATTCTACTTACTGTTAATAAATACATGAAAAGAAATAGGTTTCAACAAAAAACAGATTAAGCCAAATTTCATGGGAAATGCTATTAACTCCTGTCAATAACTGCTGGCGGTTCATGCAAGATAATAGATACCCTCCCTGGATTTTTTTTAACTTGCTTTGGAGCTACATTTTGTGAAATAAGATGGAATTTCAGCTTGTGGCTGTAGAACATTATCTTGGTCTTTTTCAGCTCCTGTTTGCATCAGTTACAGTAATTTCTGTTGCCTTTATTAGGAGAAGGATCAGACCCCTGGTTAAAACTAGACACGTGTTCCTGAATACCCACTCGCAGCTTGAGGGGAATCTAGCAGTGGTTTTGACAAGAAAAACCATTATTCATCATGCCTCATTTAGCAGGCATCACATTTTACATTTTGCCTCTGCCAGCTATTCACTCTCCCGCCCCTTCTCATCAGTCAAATACAATTAATATCACCTTAGCTGACTGTTCACTTTGATTATCCAGTCTAGTACTATGACTAGTTTCCTTTCTTGACATTAGCAAACCATAAGTAATGATTTATAACCCAGTTAAAATGGTATTGCTGGCATGTCCATATACCTGAGTTTCTATTCTCTTTTTTCCCCAAATACCTTCCAGACCAATTAAACGTTACCATGTTGTTTCCTTATGCTTTGACTCCCTACCAGCCTTAGTATTCCTGACCATCTCTCGCTATGAATTTCTTTCTGCCACCAGCTCTTCTGCACAACCTCTTATTGACTGCTCTTCAGAGAAAGTTCTATTTTTTGCAATTTCTTTACCCTTGTTGCTGGTCTACCTTCCTTGGAAGTTTCTGAAGTGGTCTATGACCTCTAAAATAACATCTTCTTTGACATTTAGTCAACATCTTGTGCTGTCTCAGTCCGACAGAGTCCTTTGGCTGGTGTTCCCCACTGCTCAGAAGCACCACGGAAGGAGGGCTGTCAGTCTGGAGTAGGTGGTTGCCGAGGTGGAATTACCCAGTTCGCTGGACCACCTGCTGGTAGCTGTTGCTTCGCTTCTTCAAATACACATTCTCGCTATGTGCAGCCTGACCGCTGCGAGGGCTCCCGAGGTATTTGAGTAGCCCTTCGCTTGGCACGAATGGGGTCTGAGAGGTCATTGCGGGGATCGGAGAAATCAGAGGTGGGAAAGGCCTGAAGGAGTCCAGGTGGGTTTACGTTCCTCATCCTGCAGCCGGAGAAGGGTTGGTTGCAGCGGTGTGCTGCCTCGCTCTCTGTCCCGTCGAGCTTTCAGTATCCTGCGACGCCCTCCTTTCTGTGAGTTACCTGGGTTTTAGAAGCAATGATTCTTGCTATAAAATGTAAACAGTCAAAATATGTATCCAAAGCTTTTATTGCAAATCTATGTCTGTTTGAATTAGGATGTTAGTGCAAAAGCCTCTCCTGAGTAATAAGTCATGCTGCCCTCCTGGAAGGAGTTTTGCATAGTTGTCATGGAGGACTGTCAGGCAGTCAGGGGCGTTGGAGCCATGAATCGATTTCTTTGGCTGATACCTTCTTAATTTGGAGTCCACTTTGTCTTCTGGCAGCTCACTTGCTGCTGGCTGGCTGGGTTTCATTTTCCACTGTAACGCTGATGGGAGCCCCACAGGTAGGAGTCCTTCACGGGCAGTCTTCTCCGGCTCGCGTCCTTCTGTCTCCCAGAGTTTTTGTGGCAGACTGAGTGGCAGGAGTCACCTCACTCCATTGTTGTATTATTTTTTTAAATTACTATTATTACTTTTTAATTTGGTCAGCTTGCTCTATCAAGTGCCTTCTTGTGACCACATACTAACGGGTGAAAAAGGCAAATGTCAGTTGCTGCACAAAAGTGGTATGTTTGCTAGCTGAATGCGCTGGTGTACTCATAAAATGTAGGAGTGGTAGTACCGTGCCCTCAGAGAAAGGCAAGATGTTCTAGAAACTTAAAAAGCAAGCTATGCTCCTGTGTCCGGTTTGAACACAGTTTAAACTCTGTCTCTACAATGGATGCTGAGAACAGCTTGTGACATATGACTATTCAATCACTCTTTAATCAAAGTTGCTCAAGCTTTCCTAGAACGTAAACTTTTTAAAGGAGAAATTATTTTGTGGAGATCTTGTGTCTGTATTTCCTCAGCTCATCTATCCTTTTGATAGCTACCAAAATTCTTATGACAGTAGGCTATTACTTGTGTGGGGAAGTAATATTTAGAAGGGCTTTAATGATCTCGTACTTGGCTTTAAACACACCAGTTAATATTAATGAATCCTTAGAATCAAACATCTAAGTATTTATTAGAAGAGGAATTTGTTCCTCTCTTTCAAGTTGAGGCTTTAAGGATGTAGCTGGAGTTTCTTTCCCTCATCTGGCCCAAGGAATATTTAAGTATTCCTTGAAAAGTAGGACAGCTTCAATCTGGTGGTATTGACAGCATCCCGACCCTAAATGCTGCACACCTGTGAGGTGAGACATGCGAGTTTGAACTCTTGAGGGACATGGGGGATGCTGTACTGAAATCTCTCATGCTGTAGGTGAGGATGGTGGCCACAGGGGTCCATCAGAAAGGGCGTAGTTAGCTGCTTAACTCAGGAGAGAGCTGAAGGTTGTGCGTCCAGACCAGAGAGGAGTGCTCCTTACAGCAGGTCTCTGGTTTAACACATGCATTTCTCTTTGGCATTTCCCACTGATCACCTCAAGACTTCTACTTGCAGGTCCGTCTGTGCCCTGAGGAAGGCAGAAGCCGTGGGGCTGTGGAAGAGCACAGCTCTGCTTGAGCAGCACCAGGGTTCAAGGCTGCCTTGTTTACACCTGGTTTGACATTGAGTGACAGTACTGCTTGAGCCAACATAAAACACAGGGCAAATCTGTGACTGCCTGCAAAGTACACGTGCTCTGGGGTAACGTGTGAGCTCATGCCTCTGCCGAGTTTGTTGTCAGGCACCTAAAGTAGCTGCAGATTTACCAGGAAGGTGAGGAGGTGGTCTGCCGGGTCCCCTTAATGCTTCCTGAATAACATGCGAATTCCTGGTTATATGGTAGCACTGTCCCATCATCCACGCTGCAATTGCTTCTGCCCAGGCCAGCAGAAGCTGGGCACCTGATATAGGGCTCTCAGTTCTGCAAGCCGGCAAAATACCTAGTTTCTCAGCACCCCTAAGTACTGTGGTGACCAAATTCTTTGCTGAGTCTAGCTTGGAGACCCTTATCATTTGATTGTTTTAATTTCATGAGTTCCTAGAGGCCAGAAGGAGGATCAGGATCTCACTGTGTTAGATGCTACACAGACATGTAGAAAGACTCTTACCCTGCAGGTCTTTCAATCTACATACAAGAAGATTAAAGATTAGAGAAAGGGAAACATGATGCAAGTACAATAATCAGATGATAAGTGGTAAATGTCGCATTAGTTCCACATTAGTTTTTTTCCCTTGTTTCCTTTACTCATACCACCAAAGATAAGAGGTAAAGAAAGAAGAACTGATGCTTTCCAATCCTGTTAATATATCTCACCTATGGCATTTTGTTGTGTCTGGTTATTACAGTTGGGTTTTTTCCTTAACATTTATTATTATAAGTATTAGCATTGATAATAGTATTTTTTACTATTATGGTGCCCAAGGTCTGACAGAGATAGGAGCCATATGGGAAAGATGCTTTATAAGCAGAGGAATAAGTGCATTTCTAGTTGGTTCAGCAGCCCTTATTCTGCTACTTACAAGAAAATGAAGGTACTTTTTAGGAAAAAAAAAGTTCAATGATTACAGTAAGTATTATCTCCTTGAGCCCCAGCCCTCTTAAGGGACAGCAGAATTTTGCTGTCAGGAGAAGCCTACATTTTCCAACTTTATAGCTATGTGATGATTTCTATAAATAGACGAGTCAATATGCTTCTCTGAAGATTTTGCTTCACTTAAGTGAAGTACAGCAGTCAGCTGGCGATACTTGAGCCATGTATGAAAGGGAGTCAATTCTCTTCCTGTGTTCTGCTCTCTAATGCTGTCTATAGCTCCAACAAATCTCATTATTTGCTACACCTGTGAAGTTAGCGAAGTGCAGTACATGCGGCGGGAGGCTTCGCGTAAGTTTTATCAGCACCTGGCACTTGCCGTAATAAGATGTAGGAAGAATGAAAGAAATCATAGTCCAGTTGAAATCAATGATAACACTCACTGCACTGCAGTGAGGACCGGATTTCAGGCCACGTGTATTGGTAAGTGCATGTCTCTGCCGTCTCTTAAATGGTTCCACCTACAGGAATTTCTCTTATGGCCTATGTGGAGAGGATCTTAAACATAGTTTTGGTTTATTGTTGCTCAGTGGTCTACTTGGGAGTAAATCTAACAACCAATTTCTATAACGACGAGGTCCCAAACTGCAAAGATGATCAGAGCACCGTCTTTGAAAAATTAAAGGAAAGTTTTCCTTCAAAAACTGAGTGTCTAGGAGGTTCAGTGATACAAGTCCTTTTTGTGAGACAAGTTTCATACAGCCTCATCAGCGGCAGAACCGCAACTTTCGCCCTTCACTTTTTTGAAGAGCTGTAAACAGTCCCACGTTGTCTTCCGTTTCCCTCCTCACAGCCCCGTTCTCCCGTTCCTCAGCTGGAATTTTCCTTGACCCGTATGGCTGTCACGAAGTCGCATGTTTAAGATGACCTAAAGACTCATTCTTCAGCAGGCTCTGGCTTTGGGGCAGAGCCCTCTCGGGGCAGTTTGGGCAGTGCCCGCTGCTCCTCTCGCCTTTCCCAGCCGGCACTAGATGGTGCTGCGCTACTGAGCTTTGCTGCGGGCAGCGCCGCCGCCAGCCTGCTGTTCCCCCCAGCGCAGGGGGAGCCCGGGCCTTCTCCACCCGCACTGCCAGCGTGGGTTCGGCAAAAAGACCTCGTTCTAACCCTGAAGTTGAGCTTTTGTCAGTCCAGGTTCCAAACCTCAACATCCTTCCCGCCCGGGCTGCTTGTTTCCTTTTCTTTTGCAAATGGTGCTGCTGTTCCTGCGTTTCCTCCGTCCACGCGGAGTGCGTGACACTCACCAGAGACCTGAGGTTCCTGATAATCACAATATCCCATCTATCTCTTTAATCTGTTCCTGTAATTCCTCATCTCTCTTCCTCTTCCTTACGTGCTCCTATTTCTTAACTTACTTCTTCGAGTGTTGTTTAAGAAGATGAAGAAAAAAACCCCAACAGATCTGTTTAAAGCAATTTGCTGTATTTTTCAACAATAATAATATAAA
Source organism: Gavia stellata (assembly GCF_030936135.1). Taxonomy (NCBI): domain Eukaryota; kingdom Metazoa; phylum Chordata; class Aves; order Gaviiformes; family Gaviidae; genus Gavia; species Gavia stellata. The sequence continues at coordinate 29,784,557 of NC_082600.1, forward strand.
TTAAAAAACGGAGTGCATAGGTTCAAAAGAAAAAAAATCAGTATTGTCTACCGCAAAAGACAGTACAGGCAGGCTTTTCAGTACAACACACACAGTGCCGTACCAGGGCTGTGCAGACAGGCTTTTCAAGCATCTCCCATTTTGCTGCCTAAGTAATAGAGCTTTGTCTTGAAACGCTTCTGCGTTTCTCCTCCTGAGCTTGCCTGGAGCCAATTCTGCTGATCGCATCAGTGAGGGTAGAGGGCTTTAACTGGACCCGGTTTATTCCCTGCCTCCCCCCGCATGGTTTTTGCTGGTTTGAAATACCAGGCTTTGCTGTCGTAGTGAGTTGCTGTTGTAGGAGAGATGCCGATTTGTGTTTGGCTCAGACCAACGCGAACGCAGAGGCTTTCCTTGTGCAGGTGGATGTGGCCCTGCATCCCCCCAGAAGGAGGAGGGGGAGATGAAGGGCTTACCTGGTGCTGTCGTGAGCCTTCCGCTGGGAGCGTGGCTGAACCTCTCCCTGCTGATGGCTGGCTCCCGGTCCAGCCGTGGTGGTGGGGGCATGGGGCAGGCTGGGCAGCCCGTCCTCCTCCAGGAGACACCTGGAAATAGGCAGTGGGAACCTGTGGGGTGAGCACAGAGGCTGGTGCGGAGGAGAGCTTATCAGCTGGGTGGAAGGGGCTGTCTGAGGTCTGGCAGGATCTCTCCAGTCTGTATCTCAGTAGACTTCCTGCAGTTAAGTAAGAAGAAAAGGACAATGTTGCAGAACAGAGACAGGGAAGACCATTCTCTGATCCCATTCAATCTGAGGATGAAGTTGAGCCTTGAAGAAGGGGCTGAAAAATCCAATGTGCATAAGAATCTAAACCTGTGGATGAACAAGCCTGATCTTCAGTTGTCCACCTGGGTTTCTTCAAGGTTTTGCTTTTGTGTGTGCAATCCAAACCTGGCTATATCTCCAGCAAACAAACACGCAGACTGGGATATGGCTCCCAAATGTACAGTTTGGAGGGCTTGAATCTGTCTCTGCTCCAGATCCAGAGGAAATGCGAAAGCTCAGCTGGAGATGTGAGGAGTCTCTGGGCCGGATTAATTCCTCCAGGTTTTGCTTCCTCAGTCTTTCTTCAAATTCTTACCTCCATTTAGGGTGAATCTTTGCAAAACATAGTATAAGTGTCTGTTGCTGAAGTTACACTGAAGACGTAAAATATCAATCAAAATTAGAGTATTTTCTCATTACTGCTGACTGAGGTTCTGCACAATGTTTGTTAAAATGGATGGAGAAAAGCCATTGAAATGGTCTCAGCACAGAAGTTTGGTAAAATGTATTGCAATATGACCATTATATTAAGGAGGAGGAAAAAGATGGGAAATTTTCTGTGACAGAGGCTGTGTGTGAGCTTGAGGTGCCCTCAGAATTACTCAGGCAAAATTCAGCTGAACTGTGTATTTCAAAACCTGAGACAGGAGAAAAAGCCGCACATATTAGTCTCTCATCTGTAGGAAAATAGTTAAAATGACAACAAAGACAAGAAAACCTACATTTCAATTTCAATACATCTGTTTGAATTATGGCTATTTGGTACTTTTGAGAATAAATTGCATTTGAAATGGAATCTTTCTAATGACTTATCTTTCAGGCAGGTATTGTGCACACCTTTTTAATGCATTTTACATGTTTGGAGGGGGGAAGAAAAAAGATGAATTATGAAGAAGTTAAGAGGAAAATAATTTCAGGAGGTAATGGATGAGCTCTGTCTGGAAGATTAATCAAGGCAGTTGCAAGAGAGTGCCAAAAGCATAACTGAAGTAGAACTAAATATCTGATTGTAATTAAAACTTTAGCCTTCTAATGGCTCCATGAAAGATATTTTAATAAACGTGAAATGCACTTTCTAAATGGCACGCTAACTTTTAATGACTTGGGTGTTTTGTTTGATTAGTAACCTGGACTGTTAAATTAAAGCCAACTGCAAATGCATGATAAAATATTGATGGTTTCAGGCAAATGAATTGGGGGAGTTATGCTTGACAGATTTTTGGTATCATTAAGGATTTTAACTGGTGGAAAATATATATTGCTGGTGCTTAAAGATAGTTAAAGAGGATCTCGTCATTTATATGCCCTAGTTTTAATTTTACAGTAATAATGGGAAAAAAATCTGAATTATTCACAGATGGTTGGTCAAGAGAGGTCACTTAATTTAAAAAGTGTTATTTTAATTACACCTGTTTCTCATTTCCGGCATAGAAAATTAAATATTTGGTGGTATTTGGTTATTTCTTTTCCTAGAATACCTGGAGGTTTCTTGAGGCTTCTGTGTGTTTTGTATGTGTGTTAAAGAAGGAGGAGTGACGTGGTAGAAAGAGTGTTATTGTTTCCAGTATAAGCAGCTTTGTTGGAAGTTAATTAAATTAAAAAAACATAGTGGTGTCTGCAGGTTCAGAAATAACACATGGGATTTCCAAAGGAAATGGGGATGGTCCCAGAACTCAGCCTCTATTTTAGACAGATTTATTGTATTATCAAAATTCAGCAGCCTTCACATGATTGAAAAAGAGAGAGTCGAAGGACTGTGGGGAAACCGGTAAAAGTTTACGTGGTTCCTGTTAGTTCGCATCAGCTTAGAACTGGTTCTTACACCTAAGGTGTGCTCTGGTTTTATTATAATGCCTTAGACTTTACACAGGCTTTACTTCCATTCCATTCCATTCTTCATGCAAAGGACAGAGATGAAAATAAGGCACAGCGCCCAGAGCAGGGTTAATAGAGCAGCACTTCCGAGTAGTTATAATATATGAGACTTCACTGGAGAGGAAGGGAACATGGTATCGTTTGTACACACATGCCAGAGCGACAATCGGAGTGCAATCGTACTTCCACTGAACTCAAAGGATGCCTTGCCAGGGTTTTTCATAGGGCTAGGTGTTTCCTAAAGCTGCTCCACCATTGTTACATCTTTCTGTCTCCTTCCTCATTCTGGTTTCTGCTCCCTGCACCCAGGCAGCTGCTGGCCATGCTCTGGCTGCTGCCGCGACGGTGCTCCCCAGCCCCTGGGAACCCACCTTCTCCTCACAGGCTCTGCGGCAGCGCCTCCGCCTCATCTTCTGCCTCCAATTTTCCTCCTAGATGGAGGTGGCCAGGCTACAGCAAAGCAGCAGGAGGTAAAAGACAAGTCCTTGGCTGACTGAAAGTAGACCTAGGGTCAAGAAATTAAGGGAGGAATTTGGGGAGACGTTGGCCGAAGCCATGTGTGAGTATCTTGGTGGGGTCTTGTGGAAGAGTAACTGTCTCCTTGGCTTCCCAGGGGTCCCAGACCGGCATTAGGACCAAATTCAGTCCCTGATAAGGGGGAAGCTGGGAACACAGCCTGTACTGTCCTGTTCTGAGGAAGCCTGAGGCAGAAGTTAGGGAAGACATCCAAGGAGAAACAGTGTAAGCCAAGGTGAAAGTAGGTAGCTGCCATCTAAACCAGAATCTGCAGTCATGGGAGTATTTGAGCTATCTTATAGCAAAAATGGGGAAATACCACAGCTGAGGGACTAATTAGAGGGAAGCTCCAGGGCCAAGACCAGTTTGAACCTCCACAGGGAAAGCAGGAACCTGCTGCAACATTTAGGTAATGTCTAATGGCCACATAGTCCTAGGCAGAGGGCTGCGTGGCTCAGTAGGCTGTGAACTGGTTTTCAGTGTCTTTTGACCAATGTAATTTATCCTGGGGAGGAAGTACTTGTGACTTAACGAGAGGAAAAAAAAAATCATTGTATACACTGAAAGAAAGCCCTCGAGACACTGAATACAGTTGTGTATCTGATGGCCGTTACCTAGTGCTGGTATCCTTTGCCATTAGAGAAACCTCCAGGCTGTGTAACTGTGATGGTAGTTCTTCTGCATTTCATGTTATGTTCCACTTACTTTGTTTCTCCATGGACATTAGACACTACTCGATCCAACAGACACCTCAGGTAAATTTTATGCACATGAATATTTCAACCAGAGCATTTGCAAAATCAGTACTTTGGAGTGCAAACTCTTCAGGGCCATCTTCTCATTGAGTCACGTGCAATATTGAGCACACTGCTGGTGCACAACCAATAAATTATAACTCCCTGGAGACTCCCATTTGTCAGAGAAAAATGCATCCATGTTCAATAAAAGATTCTGTCACTCTATTGCTGTCTGCAGCTCTTTCAGATTTATATATTCAGCTGATGATGAGCCATTCAGTGTGATGGGTATGATGTGTCTTTCCAGTTGGACAGGATGACCACAAATGTTATTAAATTCCACCAGTCTGCTGATGGAAGACAAAATCTGTTCCTACACAATATCAGTAGTACTAGCATAGGAGATAATGCAATATTTATTTATGTACAGGAGGCCGCAGATAAATTTCCCATATTGTGAGACTTGTGGAATGCTGAACGCTCATAAATGATGTACCAACTTTATCCTGGCAGGACTGGCAGATATAAACACGATGATGTTCCTGACTGGCTCAGTTTTACTGTCATCCAAATGGCTTAGTATATAATGTAAAAGCACATCTGAGTCAGTGAATGCCCATTTTTGAGTGTAGCCAGATGGATTTCTACTGTGCAGGCCCTTATTTGATGTCTAAATTTGCCTCCCACGCGGTCTCAGTATCAGCATGCTTGGAAGAAAACCTTGATTTAAGCTGTTTACGGAGGTTCCGTGCTCGCCTTCACAAATCTTCTGACGTTCAGCCAAAAGGCTGGCTTTATTCCTCACCAGGCGGAGAGAAACACACTTCTAAAATGATTTCTCTAAAAACCCACAGGCTAAGTGGGAAGTGGAGTTTCTAATTGTCGGTTTCAGCTGGGGTGGTGTAGGCAATGGGGCCTTCTCTTATTTCTTCCATTGGAGAAGTGGGTTTCTCTGGCTCTTCCCTTTGAATAACTTATCTGGATTTTTTAAAAACTGCCCGTGCAACTTTTTTGTAGCTAGGCATGTACCCACCTCCCTCACGAGGATGGTGGAGACCCTTAGAGCTGAGCTGTTCTGGGATCCAGCAAGGAGGTCATCAGAGCAACCTTTGGCTGAGGAACTTTTGACACCTCTCAAGCTAAGGGAAATGCAATTCACAGGTGTGATTGTTAAACTCAGTATTTTTTTCCAAAGTGCGTTACTGAAATGTTGGTAGGATTTAAAATCTGTAATGTTGCATGCTCGTTACTTCTTGCCCTGTTCTTTTAGCCGTATTTTTCTTCTTTCTTTTTCTAGACCTCCCTGCCTTTCCTTTTAACTCCATTATATTTTTTTTTCTTTTTTCCTTTGCTGTGGTCAGTCCATTTGTTCCAGATCAGTCTTGGAAGTCCCGGCTTATCCTCCTAACCAATGGTTTTCTTTTCTGCCTGGGCAGGAGTACCTGTCCATGCCATCATGTATTGTTCTCCATTTCTGGAAAAACAAAAGGAAAGAGGCCCTCATCTAGTCACGTCATAGCAGAGCTAAAATGGTTATAGAAAACGGTGCCAGTCTTGTTACTATTTTGCTTGTTAAGCTTTTCATTCAGTCTCTCACTTTGCTATGTAGTTTGTATGAATTTCTAATTGTGACCTTTTATCCATTTTTCCTATCTTCCCCACCTGTTCCTAGCATATGTTTCTTTCCAGCTAGATTCGTCATTGTTTTCAAACTGCTGAATATTTTCCCTTTTAATGCTAATGTTTTTTTTCCTCTTCTCCTTCTCAGGCTTCTCTCTTTCTCTTCTTTTTATTTCCTGTGTCCTGACCACTCTTTGCCAATGTATTTCATCAGCTTGGCCTTGCTTGTTATCACATGCGTGCTGCAGCTCACTCTTCCTGTTCTCCAAAGTCCTTCCATATTTAGCTTGCTGCTAAATGCTGTATTTTCTTCCTCTGCATCCTTGACATAAGAGGATTTGGTCAGGCCCTGCAGCCTTCATCTTAAAGAAAAAAAAAAGGTGGGGGTGAGGGTAGATGAAAGGTCCCATCTGAGCCTGGAGGGGTTGGGGAGTGCCAGTCTCTGTGGGCAGGGACCTACAAGGAGCAGTGCCAGGATCTACTGCGCTGGGTATGATCTGGGGAGCTGTATCCCCTGCCTTTCTTTAGCCCTTGCTGCCTAAGGATGCCAAAGCATGCCAACACGGGACATGGGCGCTGCAGTTGAATGTGATGTGAGTACTGGTGATGCGACAAGCATCACATCTGTTCATTTTGTATTGCCCAGCCTAGGAATCCTGCCAAGACTTAGAGAAAGGGACCAGTGTCTAGGTAGTGATGGGGTCTTCACTGTTTCTGCTTTTTAAACAGCATGGTTTGGGTATAGTAGCACAAATGGTCACTGTCCTTCCTGAGTTGTATCTATGTACAGATACACCCATATTAATTTCCATGCTTGTCAGTGCCCAAGGTAAAATAAATATTGGGGCCACTGGAAAGCAGGGTGAGTATATCTCATATACCAAGTTTTGAAGTCTGAAGCTACTCTTTTGCTTTCATTTGGTGGAAGTCTGAAGCCTCAAATGGCAGCAGCTTGTCTCCAGTCTCTGCCAGAATCCTTTCCCATTACCCTAGCTGAAGGCAAATTCACAAAACACATGAACAAAAGATGTTATATAGTGGCTATTCTCATGGTCAGTGTATTCTTAAGAGACAATATCAAGCAAGCAGATATGTTTCCGAAATGGCCACCAAATTTTGATATATAGCACTGGGTGCACAACTATGTGAAACAGAGCGTGCTTGCTGGGGAGACCTCGGTTACCTGCCTTGCTGCGCACTGGCAGCTGCTTACCTATGGAAATTGAAGATTGCTTTTGCTAGTGAAAACATCTGGAGGCGGAGCAAGAGGGCAATATCTGAGGCCAGTGAAGAGCCTATAATGACAGCTAATGAATCCAGAAAGAGACTTTTGCAATGATGGACAGCTATAACCTGTCACCCCCGTCCATGCTATGTGGCTGGAACCAGGAAATACACTTCGGTATCTTGTCAAAACTCCTCTGTAACACTCTGATTGAAGCTGCTTTGAAAGTGTGATCCTTAGTGGGATTTTTTTTTTTTTAAAGTAGAATGAAAAATGTTCTGTCACGTTCCAGGTTACAAACTGTAGCTGGAGTAATAAAAGGTCACTTTGCCATTCAGCATCCATTTCCTATTCCTTTGAAGTCCAGCATTTACTAGCAAGTAAACCTAGATACTTCAAAAGTTTTACAGCAGTGTGGCGAGGCAGAGACGTAAGTACATGAGTGAAATAACTGATTATCTGGTACTGCCTTTGCTGCTAAACAAAATGGAGCCCACCCTTGTTCTCTCCGTGTCTGTGCTCTGCACGCTCTTCAGAGTTGTCTCTGCCTGGCCTTCTGCTCTGCATCTTTTATACAAGGGTACGTCTCTTAGAAGTGTGTGGAGGGGGGAAAAACCCATTTTCTTGGAATCACTTTGGTTATGCTGCTTTCCTTTACTTGGGAGGATTAGAAAATATTTCATCACCTATTCCCTGTCCCCTTCCTCCCCTCTCTCTTCCCCCCAAGCTGTCATATCGTGAAAAGAGAGGAAATGCCTAGAAAAAGATGTTTGCCATCCACAAGCAGAAGAAAAGAAGAAGGGAGGCTGCAGTGTTTCTTAAAAGGTAATTCCTTTTGCCAAGCTGCCCTTGTAATCAGATAGGAACATCTGGAAACAAACAAGCAAAGCAGCTTTCTCTGGTTACGGCCGGGAAGGAAAATGTTACTAAAATTATCACAGAGCCTGTTCTCCGGCATCAGTGCTTGCAAGCGCTCCGATGTGATGCGAGAGGCCGCCCTGCGCTGGGGACCTTTCGGCTGCAGGGGGCAATCCAGCACAACCCACGCCGTTTGTCAGCCCTCGAAACAACCCAACTCTTCCTGACAACAAAGGACAAAATCGTGCTCACGGTTTGGGGGCTGGAAGGCTGCGTTCTAGTGCAAGGATCAGTCTCTTTTGTGCTGGGATTATGTATTGTGCAAAAACCCCCTCATCAGCCGCTGCTGTGTGTCCACTGGATGCGACAGAGTTGCCCGTTTTCTCGCCAGTGGGTTGGTATGTTCGGGTGGAGAACTTGTGCTAACGCTGAAGTGCTGCTCTAGAGATGGGCTGTCCTGCCGGGCTCCCTGCGGATGCTCCCATGCTGTGCCATCAGGAGTAGGTGCTAGGGAATCTGGTGCGGTGTTTCCTCCTTTAAATGTGAAACCTGTCACAGCCAAAATGGAAGGTTTTGGACAAACAAACTTACAGTAAGCATGATTGCTGGAAACAGTCATGTTGGGCCCCCAAAAGCGGTCAAAGTCTATGGGTACTGTGGGACACTGGTGCAGGGGCAGCAGTGTGAGAGCTGGTGAGGAGGGGAAGGTAGGGCGCAGGGCTCTGGCAGCATTTGCTTTCTCCATTTAGTCCCTGACACGCTTGATGCAAGACAGTGGAGAATTATCTTCACCTGCTCCAGGTTTGCGATGGGATAATTTAGTGGCGCTCAGGGACAAAGCGCTCCATCGTAGGCAAGGCGGCCATCCCAGCGCTCTCCAGAGCTGGGCAAGGGAATTGCGGCAGGGTGCTCGTTAAGACCCTCCTCATGCGCTTCATTTTCTGCACCTGCATAAGGACTGCAGGCAGCACTCTCCTGAGCTGCTGCTTACCTGCTGCCTCCTGCTCTGGGCTGTCCTGTCTCTGGTATCCAATGGTCCCATCCTTGCTGTCAGACGTTTTTTTTTCTCAGGCCCTGGCTTTCCTACTGCTGCTTGGTGCTGTGCCATGCAGTGCGGGCACTGCCGGTGGCGAAGTGCGGTGGCCACGCTGCTGCTTCGTCTCTCCTGCCTGAGGCAGGGTGCAGCCAGTTTGTGAGTTCAGTGCTCGGCAGGACACATACATAGGGCAGGACACAGCTCCAGGAGGGAGGGGAAGCTAATGGGGGGACCTTGGACATGGAGGCGGGAGGCATAGCACTGGCTGTGAGCTGATGGATTAGCCTCAGGTTAATGTCCATAGAGTAAGGGCATTTGGAGATGCTCAAATCAGCCTGCCGGCTCTGGCTCCTCTGCTTCTGCAGCGTGAGCCACCCTGGGCCGTACTAAGGAGAGCCTGGCCGGGCTCTGGTCCTGAGGTGTGGTCGCCTCCCGCGGATGGACGACCGGGGTCGGCCACGTGCACCTGCAGCTGGCCTGTGCGGTTTCCCCCAGCAGCACGGTGCTCAGGTAATTCTTGTCGCTTGCCTTTGCTCCTGAGTGCTGCAGGTGTTTCTTACGCGTGCTCACCAGAGTGAGCGCTCGGCACCCAGCTCACCATCACTCCTGCTGGTGAGCAAGACGTGAGCAAAAGTGGTCAAATTTTAATGTCCGTAAAAGTGCCTGTCTGGTCTTCAGCGTGAGTATTTTGTAGCAGTGTCACTTGAAAAGCCCTGCGTGAGACTGAAGAACCTTTCTGATGACAGTGGAGAGCGTGTCGATAAGAAAGGTCTTTTGAATCTGCGCAGGTTGGATGGTGGGATGAGGACTCTGTGCCTCATGGGCGCTTCCCTTCTGCGCAGGGGAGCGGGGTGGGACTCTCTTTTGCAGCTCTCATGCTGCGAGTTCAGTGAGCAGTGGAGTTTATTGCACTTAATTTGCTATGGATTTGCATCTCGTGGTGAGGTTATCTCTTGTCAAACAAAGTGCAAAGATTGATCAAAGCTTGTCCTGTGGTTACGGCACGTATAAAGTATCTCCAGTGTAGATTTTCTGGCACCTAATGGCACAGTTTTGTTCCCACTAGAAACTCTTTTTAGCAGAAGCAGTACACTTGTGTCGGATTGGGTTAAAACTGGACAACAGGTTTGCTATTACCGTCGGGAGGCAGAACTAGTAGATACAGGCAGCACAGTCATATCAACCACATTGCCTCAGAAAGCTGGATTAAGAATTAATAACTAATGTTCTTATTAAGACTCTTAACATGCAATACAACCCAAAATATTAGCAAAGATTAAATGTCAAGTTCAAGGAGGTAGGAGGCTAACAGGTTTTTGTCTGGTGATTTGCAATAATCAAGCAATGTTGAAGATTAAAAGTTAAGATTTGTGGAGCTTTTTACGATGTAGAGCTTGGCTAATGAATAGCAAAGAAACACTGTTTTATTTTTAAATTTAAGGAAATGGATTTATTTGTTTCTTGTTGTGTGTGGGGAGGAAAAAGAAAGAAACAGTTAGAACTAGAATAACCTTGTGTTTCCCATCGGCTCATTTGTAACATCCATAGGCAAGCCAGGTTGCACTGACAAAATTTGTGAGGAGCCCACTGCTCTCATCTAAATATTTCTCAAGTCTTTGGAAGCTCCTATAAAGGAGAAAGGATTAAATTTCCAAAGTTAGATTCAGTAATGAGTCATTGATGTTATTGTAAACCTTCCAACCTTAAAGAAAAAAGAAGGAAAAACCCCAGCCAATCCAAGACTCTTAGGAAGGTTCCGTAATTTCAAACTCCGTGTGTTGGGAAGCATTTGCAGTCTGGGACATCTCGCCCAACTAAGTCCTCTCCTCACCCACCATGAGTGAGTGACTCCTCTCCCCTCCCAGGACCGAGGCCCCAGTGTGGAGGGAGGCCGGTGGTGCCTCCGCCTCCCCTTGCTGCCCCATGCCCCCCCTCCATCCGGGGAGGTGCAGCGTGCCCCTCCGGCATGATTCTGCTGCGCTCCTCTTGGGAAGCAGTCGCTTCTGCTCCGGTGGTGTTTCTGCTTCAGGTTTTATAAAGTACTACCCTCCCTGCACAGGGCTGGCAAAGTGGAGCTTTTTGTTTGTATAGCTGCTCTAGATACAATTGTATTATTAATCACATCAAGGGAGGCTCAGAGGTTTTTAGGGCTAGAAGAGACCATTACTCTAATCTAGTTCGGAAAATTTCTTCCACAGTGTTTTTGGGTTTTGTCAAAAAGAAAAATGGTATTTGTTTTCCTTTGCCCTTAGGCCTTAAGGTGTAATTTAACTTTTTCATAAACCAAACAGAATCATAGAATAATGATTATCATAGAATTTTAAAAAAGTTTTTTCATTTACTGGATAAGTTTCTGAAAATTATTTTTGCATATTGAAATAAAAATCTACCCTCGTTTTAAATGGGGACCCCCCCCCCCACCCTTTCTAGTAAAAATGCAGACAAACTGCATGTACTGCGATGCCACAGGGAAGTCCAAGGACAGGGGCATGGACACAGCACAGCAGGATCTGCCCAGTGAAGTTCAGGAGAGTTTTATCTGTATCTGAATAATAAGCTGAAATGGGTCATAGAGGAATTCTGCTCACATTTCTGACAGAAGCAAAACTTTCAGCTGTTCTTGATGTTCAACTCTCGGTACTTGCTTAATATTCAACACTGGTTTCATCATCAAAGAAATTGAGGCAAAATTAAAAATTCTTTTCCTGGGTCTGTTATTTTCACAGCTTCTACTTCCTTTCAATTTTGATACCGCCATCCATTTTGATAAAAGAAAATGATGTGTGAGGAACAAGGCAGGCAGGAAGGAGACAGAATGAGAAGTGCTTTTCAGTGCTGACTTCACCTCTACAGAAGTTTATAATAAGGTGTCTGCAAATCACTCCCTGCTGAAAGCTCTCGCAAATAACACCCCTGCTCACGGAAAGTGAATTAAACCAGTCCTGCCGCACACGGCTGCTGGTGAGCACCGTGGTACACTCTGTTCTCCAAACAGTTGGTGTCTCTTTTCTAGTGCTGCGCAATTTCTTTCTACTCTTTTCTGTTGAGCACGTATGACTTCTCTGTTGTTTTTGTGTGTGTCGTGTCTCCCCCCTTCCCGAAAGCTTTTGTTAGAAGGAAGGGCTTCTGAAAGCTTGTTAGAATTATTGATCCGGATAGACTCCCAGGGCTGGCTCTTAGCATCCAGAAGAAAGCTCTTTTCAAGGAGCCCGGTTTGCAAAAGCATCCTCTTTGCCATTTGTTCCCCAAACAAATGGGTGGAGGAGGAGCCCGGCCCACGTGGGCACCTCGAAGGGCAACGTGAAGGTGGTCTAGGGCTTTGGAGCTGAAGCTCTGAGTTAGGGTCAGCCCTGGCTACATCACTGGTTGCCAGTGCGATCTTGAGCAAGTCACTTGGTCTGTTCCCATGTGCAGTGGTCAGGAGCTCTGCAAAGGATGTAACACAACACTAACTTAGGGTCTTGAGAAGGTATTTGCACTGCAGTCACAGGGGAAACGCCTCCGTTGCACTAACCCAGCCCATGCAAACCCTGGTAGCACCCCGTGTGTGTGGATTTCCCTTGCGGGACAAGTAGTGCAGTGGTGACGGCCGCATAGGAATAGCCATTGGAAGGGGGTGAAAACAGGAGGTTTTCTGTGATGAAAGGAAAATGGAATGAATTCGTGCCAGTGCTCTAGACTTCAATAGGCTGTTAAGTACAAAAATCAATGTTAATGTAACATTACAGCTGAGCTTTTAAACCTGCTAGTTAACCTGTGGGGCTCAGCCTGTAATCTTACAACCCCTTTTTGAACTGTACATAGGCCAGTATCTAAAACATTACTTATACAGAAAAATGGTGAGGTATTTTGTTTTTCCATAACTCCAAAAGAGTTTTGCAAAACATGAAGTAAAATTTGCCTCAGAACAAATTAAATATATGGGAAATCTCACTTTAGAGACTGAAATTTTCAGAAAGTTCCCACGTTTTCCAGAATACAGAAAGAAAGCCAACTCTCATCTGTAAGTGTTCATTTGCACACTAGTATTATTCAAACCCCTCCAGCAGAAGAAGGTAGATCTCTGAATGTATCTTTGGATGAGATGCTCTTCAGGTTAAGAATGTCCTTCTGTGGTCATACACTAATCGGTACCACGAGATGCCCATCCCTGCCAGGCCTCGAGGCATCACTGAGTTTGCTGGTGTTGCTGTTGGAGTCACTCTTGTTGTCAGTTAAAAGTTGGTCTTGTAATTGTAATGCGTATTCATACTCCATATGACTATCAGCAGTTTTGCAAATACTGTTCTTTACATGGTGCTGCTCTTTGCATAAGAAAAAATGCTTTAATTTACATAGTCTCCCGGGGGATGGCAAACAAAACCTGTAGCCTGATTGTTTTTCCTGTCATTATCTATTTTTCTGAGAACTTCTTGTGTGTCACTTTGCCAGTATAACCTGATAATTTATTGCAATTAATAGACACGAATTTACTAGCAGCAGAACATAGGGGGCATTTGCTATTCTAGTGACCCTTGTTTTCTCTTCCCCTAATAGCTCATGCAACTCATATGGTCCCAGCTGAAGCTTTGGATCCTCCAAGGCTGCAGAGGAGATAAAAGGCTGTGCAGCAGCCCAGAAGGGTGTGCTACATCCCCTTTCATGTGATCCACTGTGGGAATGGGCCCAGATGCACTTGCCTGTGGTTAAAAAAAGGAAATATTTTTAAAGCTGTGTAGACATTATCATAGCTCATATGTACGGAGGGGTCAAGCTAAGGTTGTCATGGGGATTGTGTCTGAAATCCTGGTGGCACTGAAGTCTGCCAGAGCTTTGACAGCCCCATTAATTGAGTTTCTGTGGTTGGTAAGCCTACTCTCCTGATGTTATTTTTAATGCCACACAGAGAGATCTGAATGCAATGGAGTTCCTGGAAAGGGGCTGAAATGTCAGTGCCCTCGTGCCATTCAAACAGGCTGCGAAGGGGTGGCCAGAGAGGGTGAGGGCAGACCCCCTGTCCCAGCTCTTCGCTGGTGTGGGCTGGGGGGCTGCTGGCGCTGCTCGGACCTGCATGGTGCCGTTGGGGAAGCTGCTGTGCGGGAGCTGGAGGGCCAGGCTGGAGGTCGTGGTCCCCTTTCTCCCCTTGCTGGGATGCACGGGGAAGCTGAGCCCCAGGGGGTAGAACCAGTCCTCCCTGCCCCGATGGCTCTGTTTGGAGTGCCACGGTTTGGACTTCGGCGTGTGGATGGGCCGTGCAGCCCTCAGGGCTAAGGACTGGGTTAATTGGCCAGGTACCCAAGGGGAGGCTCCGGCTCTGAAGGGGATGCTGTACAGTGGCTTCCTGTTTCTTTCTTCCTCGAATTTAAACTCCTTAAAAACAAATCCCTTCACTACCCAAATAAGCTCTTTACTTCTGCCTTTCAACACTAAATAGCTTAGCGTATAAGTAGCTTCTTTTGGAAAAAAAAGTCAACGCTGTCCGTGTTTCTATGATCAGACGCTCAGAGTGAATTTCAGGCTAATACTAGTTTTGAAATTGATTCAGCTCAATGACCTTGGGCAAGTTACTTAACCTCTCGGTGCCCCAGTTTTTCCATTTGTAAAATAGAGAACTGAATACCCTTGTGAGCTGGGGAAATATGTCCTGAAGCTTGATTCAGATATGCCTGTTTTAGAGGGCTTTGAGCTCTGTGGTTGGAAGCACGATGGAAGAGCAAAGCATGCTTCTCGGTAGGGAGCTTCACCCCCCGGCCCACTCTGTGGGTCTGGTGCACACCCCAGCCCAACCACAGCCTTCCCGTAGCCATTATACACAACGCCAACAGGAGATCTGTACTTGCTGGGAATGGTGCTAGAGCATTTTGATCCCACCTCTGCTTGGAAACGCAGCGGAGCAGACTCGCACTGCCCCAGCTGGGCGTTACAGAAGAGGAGATGTCAGCTGTAGTTGACCCCCCTGATTTCCAGGCCGATTTGGTTTGAAACATGACATGTGCAGGCTGGAGGAATTCTGGAAGCAAAGTGGAAGTGTTGGCATGCCCGTTTGCATACTAATACACCCAAATGCCATTATTTTTCCAGCTTCCACAGCTGTGTTATGACTGTACTAGAGCTGAATTCTAACAACCAGCCAAAAGGTTTGTTTGCATGTATGTGTGCACCGAGGTTTTGCAAGCAAAACTGGAAAGCTTTCTAGTTGTCGCAGTTGTTGGGTCGTGGGTTTTTTTTAAACCCAGAACACTTTTTTGCTTACATTAAAAATTATGGATCAGCTGTATTTTAACAAATGTCTGTTCCCTGAATTTATGCAGTTGATGGCCTCAGAGCTCAATTTGAAAGGTTTCCCCCTCTGTATTGCAACTGGGAATTCTTCCATAGATTTCTTTTTTTTTTTTTTTTAATAGAAACAGTGTTTTATCTTTGTATCTTTGTCTTGTATAAAAGATAAAAATCTATAGTAATTCTTTCCTATGTAGGCTGCTCTATTTTTCCCGTAAAACACTCTTGCAAATAAGTCTGCAGATCTTTCAACACAATGCCTGAAGCATCACACATGATAAATCCTTCCCTAGTCTCAGCTTTCTGTAACCTTCCCCATTCCTCACAATGACACACACTTTCTCTCATTCATCTTTTATTACAATTCAATATTGTGCTTGAATATAATTAGTTTGTATGCAGTGTTCCCATCCCCCCCGCCCCTTGGTTTTTTTTCTTGAAAAAGGACAAACTACTTGTTCCCATGCACGTTTGATCTGGAAATTGACTTCAGTGTTATAGGTTCCAATATATTTACACAACAGGTAGGGAAAATTATTGGGAAAAGAAGAAATATTTTTAACATCGTAAACCTCTAGCAAAAATATG
Organism: Gavia stellata; assembly: GCF_030936135.1. Taxonomy (NCBI): domain Eukaryota; kingdom Metazoa; phylum Chordata; class Aves; order Gaviiformes; family Gaviidae; genus Gavia; species Gavia stellata. Next base: position 29,800,072 of record NC_082600.1, read on the forward strand.
TATGTAATAGAATCTGGTACTGTGGTATTATACACGTTACAACTGTCACTGTGACTTACAGCCTTAGTTTAGCTGAAAGAAAATCTATAACCCTAGAAATGCAACAATGTCCGAGTCACAGTTCAGAGTAATAAATGTTTTTCACAGAATACTGTAATCCATATTTCCAAAGCTGATACAACAAAGGCATTTCTACTAGAAATCTTTCAATTTCATGGGTGGAGGCTCAGAGAGGGAGAGAGACTGGTTAGGAGAAATGATAAGCAATAAAATGCCTGTGTTCAGAAATACTAGCCCTTTGGCTAGTGCCTTTGGTTCTTGCCCCCAAATTACATCTTAATAAAGTATCATCTGGTTTTTGATACCAGTACGAAAAATCAACTTTTAAAGTCCGCACTCTCATTTGAGGGTGGTGAGGGTATTGGGTTGCAGGGAGCTGTGCACCTTGGTGTTCCCCACATCACAGACATCCTGTACGTTGCACACCAGTCCCTCTGGGGCAGCTGATGGCATTCAGCTGAGGTGAGGTGCTTTAGGGATGATATGGGCTGTTCTGTCTGGTCAGGGCTCTTGAACATGCTCCTCTGTGTCTCGGTGCTGGGAGCTGCCAGCTGCTGTGCCTCTTTGGAGTCCCAAGTATGCAATCTCCCTGTGCACCCACTGCCGAGCCCTTCGCCTGGGTGTGTTCAGATTCTTGGCTTGGGAACCTGGACTGTGAAGGCTTCTCCTAAATGTTCATTTTTGATTCACCTCAGCTACATTTTCACCAGGAACGGTGTTCTCAGGCCAAAGGCAGTGAGAGCCCTGGGGTGTCCTTGTGTCCCTGGCTTTGGTATGACTTTGTGTATGGGGAGAGGACTTGACCACGTGCCAGAGCAGTGAGGCTATCCTGGCAGGCCTTCCTGCCGGTGACAGCAAACAAATATATCACACTACATATTTCCTTGCTCAGAAGGGTATAGTTTGAGTAGCTAAGTAGCTTGTGTTTTGGGCTCCCAAGACCTTCATTTGTCTCTGCCTTCAAACTTCCTGGCAAGCTTGCTCATGTCTATTAATTTTCTAAAATCCATGAAAGCACAAAAAGAGCAAATTGCATTAAAGTAATCTGTAATCATTTGAGTTACGGTATGAGTGAAATACTCTCATAGCTGAGCAGTTAAAATGGAAATGCAGTGTTGAGAAGCTATATGTGCCATAGTTTATTGCCCACTATACACGTTGCACAGCATCAGGATCATTCCAGTCAAGGTTAGTCAGACGTTTGTGTTTGGTTTGATGTTTTTTTAAAAAAAAGGGAAAAAAAAAAGGGGGGGGGGGGGGGAGGAAGGAAGATGGAGACACTAGTAATAGGAAAAACATCTGCCTTATTAGGCCCTTCATTTGTTTCTTTTCTTTCCTGGTGGGGCTGAGCAGATATGCTGGCACCCAGAACTGCTGAGCCGGGTGCGTTTCCCAGCAAGCGTGCAGGTGGCATGGAAAGGCCAGTAGGTTGGTCTGTGCTGAAGAACAAAGCTTTCAGTCAGAAATGCAGAAGCTCAGCGGATCTAGTTGTGTTATCATCTTGAAGCATTGTGAGCGCTTGGTATATATAGCACTAACATTGCCCCTACTATGCTGAGACATCATGCTTGCTTTAATGCACAGTACTAAAAATTTCAACTTCACATAAATTAGCTTTATTAGCTACTTTACTTAGTCGTCATTCCTATTACTGCTTCATTAGATATCTGATTCATAATCATTGACTTATGAAGAACAGATTGCAAAGAGTTTCCCCCCTCCCGTCTGCTCCTCACCTTCCCGTGCTTCAGTGTGCGTTCAGACTAATGCAATGTTACGACGGATAACACCGATCCCTTTTGAATCTTGATGTGGGACAGCCTGAAATGCTCTGTCCTTGTAAGGCTGCGTTTCCCTTTCAGACTGACTGTAGGAGGCTCTATCATCTTGATTGGAGTGTCTGACTCACAAGGATGAGCTAATTTTGTTGGCAAGATCCTGCTTTCCTGAGCCAGGACAATCATATTTTTTCTGGTGCTTGGGTGGCTGTGATAGGAGTCTGAAATATTGCGTGTGTGTAAAATAGTCAAGGCATAAAAATGTACTCACAAAGTGGTGAGGCTATGAACAACTTACTTGCCCTTGGTGCACAGGAGAGCAGATGTCTCAAGGGTATTTTTCCATCTCACCAATGTGAAGAAGCAGTTCATCATCTGGCGTTTGTGTCAGGAGACTACATGGCTCTGAGACCAGTTTTTCACATCCACTGAGGCATGCCCTTGAAGTTGGGTGCAGGATGTGGCCCTTCTGCTGAAACACAGTTATCAAGCAACTGGGGTCTCAAAAAAGCCCAGGTGATGCCCCGGGTTTATCACGCTTGTTCCTTCGGGTGTTACGCTTGTCGTAGGCTTTGGGAGCATTGAAAGCATGATGTTTTGGAAGGAGAAGGTAGGAATGTCTTCTTGAAAGAAAACTCACCTTTCTTTATATTGTTTTTATTTGCTGCTGTCCTTTGGTTTTTGATTGTTCTGGCAGCACTATCTTCAAGTACTGCGGAGTTTCTCTAGTGACTCGTAACTCCGTGGCAGCATATGTGTCACACCAGCGGTCCACGTGTTTCTTGCTTGGAAAGAGGTGGCTTTTTCCAGTGCTTACAAGAAAAGCTGTGCTTTTCCTTCAGATTGCCCCGAAGGAATTCTCCTGCCATCAGGCTATTCTTTCACAGTGAAATGGGAAAGTTTTGCTAAAAGACTCTTGTATGTGGCGGAAAAGGATTCTGCTGAAGGGACGTGCGCATTGCACAGCTAATGCCTGCCACTCATCGTGCCTCAGATGAGAGGCTCTGGCCTTGTGAAAAGGTTCGTGCTGGTTTTCCTTGCTGCAATGAAGAGAAAATTTGAAAATCCCAAATGCCTTGTAGAATTCCTATGACCTTTTGGTAACTTTTTATACACATGCACTTGCTAAGCTCTAATATGCATGTGGTCACTGAACTGGCACTCTTCAAAATTAAATAGACCTAATGCAAATTACTAATAATCTGAGAAAGCTTTGTGCTAAAGAGGCTGTAGTAAAATTTCACAGGAGAATCCTCTTCTGCAGGCTATGTTAAATGGCCTTGTTAGACATTTGAGTATTGAGTGTCATTATGTAGTGATTTGAGAAGGACAGAAAAAAAATCATAAAACTGCTAGTAAGATTCTCACAGCAGATCTATTATGGCTAGTCTCACTAGAAATAATTTAGAGTTTTAATTTTCTCAAGCGTCCCACAGGTTTACTATATCCAGCCAAACGGTTCACTGAGAAGTTGGCAGAATGGAAGCTTTTTATGACCTGTCCCCACTGGTGGCTTTTTATAGCTCCCCCCGCCCCGATATGTGTGTGCCACACACACGCACAGGTGTGCACGTCCACACAGACACATCAGGAGTCTCAGGGAGCCGTAGGAGTTTGCCAACTCTCAGCTAAATTCACACGATTCAGAAAACAGCAGCACCTCGATGCAGGGTCTTTTTTTCTCTTGGTTTTAAATATATATGAAAGACCGAAGCCAAAGGCGGATTGATTGATACAGATGCTCAAAGAGGGATAGCAGGTTCCCAATTTGAATAGCCTTCCTGAAAAACTGCACCCCTGTCTCTGGGTTTTACTCATCAATCAATATCCATCTGTTTGAAAAGTGAAGCACCTGCTGAGAAGCTGGTAAGACCTCTGGCACAGAGTGTAAATATGTGAACCTTGGGATTTATATCAGCAGGCAGGGGGAAAATATATATTTTCTACCTAAGCGGCACAACGTAGACAAAGTTATCCACGCTGGGTGCCAGTCTCACAATTCGGAGCCATCTGGTGCTGACAAACGGGGACGGGAGGGTAGGTGCCTTGGTGCCTCTGCCGCAGAGACGCGGTTAGCCAGCACTCCTCAGGGCGCGGAGGGATGCTGGGGCTTTCCCGACCCTGCCGGCCACCTCCTGTGGGCAGAGCTGGCTGCCAGTGTGGTGGGGTGGGACACTGGAGCCGGGGATTTTTAAACAGAAGTGTTGAAATTAGCTTCAACATCTGCAGAAACTCTTTGACGGAGCCTCTTGCAGCAAAGTCCCCAGAACATGAATTTTGACAGGGAAAGAGCCCATTATTATCAGTATGTTTCAACCATTATTTTATGAATATATTCAATGACAAGAACTAGCTTGTTTCCAAGACAACAAAATTCAAACCCTGCCTATGATTGCTCTAAAGGAGGCCTCCTGTCATTTCGTTCCTTTGAAGAAACTCACAATTTGATGGGCAAAATGCCAGAAATAATTAGACAGAATAGCACCATAAACCCCAATGGAAGCAAAATATCTGCTGTAAGAATTTCCCACCAGAAATCCTGAAAATTAAATCAAAGCCCAGATAAAATCTTTTCTGTTGAGTATATGAACAAAAAAAAAAAAAAAAGAAAAAATGGGTGGGAGAAAACTCTCCAGTCTTCTTCCTCATCAAAGAGAATACTAAAAACTGTCTTTGTGACTTGCTTGTGTCTTCTTGTGAAATAATAAGTGGGCAGGGCAATCAAATTTAAAGCAGTATTCCCTAAAGCAAGGTCAAAACTGCTAGAAATGTTCATTTCAGTTTTATTTGCTTTTCCTGTGAGGTACCCACTGTGGCTATAATTTCCCATTCTTTATGGGGAGATCAAAAGATTTGTGCTGTGCAGTGTAGGAATCAATTCAGTCATCCTGGCAGCACGCCAATCTTTATTACGTTATTTGTTAACCCGAGTTATTGCAGAATAGAATAACTGTTCCATGGGATAAATGAGGGAGTTTTTCTTGCTTCCTTGACCTTGATTTCCAGGCTCGCGCCTTGTCCTCTCAGCACCCACATGCAGATGATTGTCTGTGTTAGAGTGAATGAAATATCACTGCAGATTCTGTGCCGAAGCAAATTGTTGATTCGGTGGCGTGTAAGCTAACCAGTAGCCTGCATTGTTTGCCTTTGCACTGTGCCGCACGGGGAGTCTCAGGTATTTCTTACAGTGGGTGAGAGTCTCCTCTCTTTACCAGCAGTAAAATCAACCCCAGTGACAAGAGCTGTATTTGCTCCTTTCTTTCTACTAGGCCATTTCTGTAACGCTTAAAAGCTAAATACATCAGTCAAGTGATACGCCTTGGAATATTTGTGGGGTTTTTTAAGGAATCTTTTTCATTAAGTTTGTGAGCAGTGATATATTTTGGTAGTTTTGGGGACGTACATTAAGGGTAAGTTAAAACCAAGTTGGAGTTTTGCCTAAGTAAGCATCACAGTTTCAAGTCTACCGGTTCCTCATTGGGAATTTTTCACTTATATTTTCTCAACCGAAGAATGCAGGCTTTGCACAGTCATATTTTTCATAGGGAAAATGGAGGGTAGGTTCTGTTTTGCATTGAACTGATCTAATTCAAAATATGCTTGATGCCAATCAAATCAGGTAGCTTTGGGATAGAATCAGCATTCATCTGTGTCCCAATTAGCAGCTGCAATGACCTCTGCTAGTGGAAATTTGTAGACATTGTGCCTCACTGCTGCTCTGAACCTAGGCTTCATGGCCGGGCACGTTCCCCATGCTACACAGAGCTCTCCGATCGTAAGAGCCGTGCTGAAAGTCATTGCCACAGGTTTTTATGGTCATGCTGGGTGTGGAGTGTGGGAGGGGAGAAGGGACAGCCTGGAGTGAGATGCTTAGGAGTCTAAGACAGACCTAAGGTTTAATTTCACTGAGATGAGGAAGCAGTATGTTGATATGTAGCCTGCACTGTGAAATTTCAAACTGGGTTGAAGCTCTCCCTGGCTGATTTAATTCAGTATAAAAAAATTAGAGGTTTTAGTACAGGAGAGAGAAGAGGAACAAAACTTGCAGATTCTTTCAAAATACTCTCCGCTGCTAAAACCCAGATTTTTAACCCTATTTTGAAATAGAAATGATTGTAGAAATCTCAGGATTTTTCATGGGACCAGTATCCTTCATGAGAACAAATCCCAGTCACCAAGTTGCAGACCAAAGTTAATGGCATGAGTTGATGCCAAAAAAGTGCAAAACACCAAAAAATGGAGAGTGTGGAGAGAACCAGGGACTGGGGAGTTGGTACATGCTCAGAAACAAAGAAGAGGAAATATCTGCCTTTCGTTGTTCCTCCCCTAAGAGCCCCATGGTGCCTGGGGAAATCCAGGCGACAGTAGCAGGGACAGAGAGCACCGTCTGGGCTGCTGCTGCCCACTGCTACAAGTCTGGGCAGGGAAGGGCGAACGCTATTGCGGTGTGCAGGGGAAGAGCAGGGGCAGGGTTTAGGGACCTTTCAGGTTTTCTCCTTTGGAGACTTATCTCCGAGGCTCTGTGCTGCGGTCGGATACAGAAGTTGAAGGAGAGTCCTCCACCCACCTGTCAGGGGGACGTTTTAAGTCAACAGAGTTCAGCAGTGCCACTAGCTCGTCCTCCTGGCCAGATCCTGCAAACCTGCAAGAGGAGCCAGACCAGAACTCAGACGCATTTTTCCCTCACGGCAGTCCCAGTCTGTCCCTGATGAGGCTCAGTTTGGGCTGTGCCAGTCGCACTGAGCGGAGCGGGGCATCTAGAAAACAGTACGCATCCAGGCTTTGCGGTGGGCAGGGCAGGGCCGGGGAGAAAAAGATTCTCTGCCTTCACCAAAAAGCCCAATAAAGGGCCCCAAATGCTGCTTTTCAGAGTGTTTTCTCCCGCTCTGCTCTTCCATAGTCTGATGCTATAATCTGAAAATACCTCTGCCTCACAGTAGGTTGAGACAAAGGTGTTTACAAAAGCACTAAGCCTGAGACTCCAGCTGCCCAGCATCAAAATGGAAACTTAAATTCATAAGCTCCCTCCTTTAAACTGATGGAAACGGATCCAAACAAAACAAAGCAAAACAAAAGCAGTAGGTAAACATGTTGGAATGTACAATGGATAATGGATATGGAGGGATGATCTAGTCATGCATGCTAAACAGATACAGTTATGAGTATAAATTTAATTAGCATCTGGAAATTAACAAGGCTAGAAAGAAGGGCAATGTGTTTTTAAGTGAAGGCGATGAATAGGTACTGTTTGGTGCATATAGATAAATGAGGATTTAATTTGTAAGACATAATGAGCCAGGTGCCTATAAAATATTTTTTTTTTTTTCTGCTGGATATCACAGAAGATAATGGTGTAACACTTCAAGGTCAGCCTGTTTCTACCTATTCATCTCTTTTTGGGGAAAATATTTTTAAAAATAACTAACTAACTAGAATTCGTTTCCTTTGTAGTAAACAACTGGTTTTTTTGGTTGTGGGCTTTTTTTTTTTTTGGTTAATTCAGGAAATTATATGTCTTTGCTAAATTTACATTTGTAAACCAGGCAGCCTTTGTCAAAGAGGGATTTAGTTGCTGCTCTGATTTTCATTCTTCAATCTCTATGTTGACTGACGCAGGTTCCTGTGGAGAAATCCTACTCCAAGACTATGTCCCCTATGTGTGCCCATGTGGGAGTAGGGATGCATTTCCAGAGGAACTGATACTTCGTAATTCTTGAATCTGCAAACATTGCTTTAAAAACAGAGCATCGCTTTAAAACCCAAAGCATTGGTTTAAAAACAGAACTTTCTAGGTTTCTTTAAAAAAAAAAAAAAAACCAAAAAAAACCCCTGAGTACTGTATGATGCTATGAATTGCCTTTTCCCTGTCACCTACAGGACTTTCATCCATCTCCTTAAGCATTTCAGCAGAGACTACTACCACTTGGACTGAAAAATTAATGATAGCAGGAGATCCTGTTATCCCAGTGATGGATAGGACTGTAAAGGTTACATGTTGGGTCTTGGTGATGTTCAGCAGAGTGAGGGAAGATTAGGGCAGTCTTTTTTTCTGTTTTCCCATATTTCTGAGAGTGCTACTGCTGTCTCTGGGCTTTGGGGTGTAAGCAGCACAGACCTTGTAGCTGGGTAGCAGAGTCAGCCTCTTGGTCTCCTTGCTGCTTTTCCAAGTGCTGCAGCAGCTTCTTGGATTTCCAGCGAAAACTGGGGTGCTTGCTTGTCTGTTTATGCATTTTCTTGCAGAGCTGCTATTCTTCAGAAAAATGGAAGCCAGAGAAGACAGAAGGTTTCTCTTTTCCGCTCCTAGCCAAGCAAAGCACCAGTGAAATTTTATGAGAGAAAGTAAGGGCATTTTTCTTCAAACCAAATGTCATAGGGCTACTGCAAGTAATAGCTGCATGCAAATTTATTCAGGAAGAAAGATTTTTCTCTCTCTGTCTTTCTCTCTTTTATAAGGAAAGTTCTTAAGTACCCTACATAGTTGTTGCTCCCAGTGCCTCATGCAATCAGTAACTAACTTTACCTTGTGCAGGAATAAAAGGGATTCCACCGGGGGTGCAAAGGACTTCAGGAGGATGAGTATTTTGATCGATTTTTTAACATATGGTTTTGCATTAACACACCAGTGATGAACATATCTGCTTTAAATGGCCTTGTGGTGGTGGGGGAAGACTGAACACCCTCTTACTGACAGTTCTTTGCGTTGTGATAAATTTAACGTGGCAGTAAAGAAGGGTTTACGTTTGTATAAATGTCTTTTACGAACAACAGTTTCCATCCATTTAATAATGACCCTGCTTTTCTCATGAGAACAGCACCATTACCAATCTGTTGGTATGGTTTCTGCAGTGCGAGACAGTACTTCCTATGGTACTTAATCGTCTCGCCCATCTGTGGAGCGCAAGGCTCGCCGGAAGACACCTGCTTTCTCAAATGTTGTTTTTAAGGATCAGATCCATTGCAGTTGATTGCACAAGGCCTGTTACATTGGTTGTGTTTTAGGAGAAAGATGGGTAAAAGCCAGGCTTCCTACTAGGCACGCGACTTAGCAAAAACAGTCTCTAATTAAAAACCCAAACGGCGCACGCACAAAAAGCCCACGTGCAAACATCACTCTCTTTGCATAAAGTATTAAAGTTCAATAAAGGTTTTCTCATAAATTGAAGCTAATAGTTAATTTAATATTGCTTCATGCTCTTCTGGATTTGGAGCGTATCGCCTAGATTTGCTAGGGTTAACATAAGCAGAGAGGGATTGAGACATTGTCTGTGGTTTCGCCCATGAAGGCTTTGCTTTATTTCAACTTTTTTTTTGGTTTGTTTGGGAAAGCCGCAGAGTTTCAAGATGGACTCAGGACCCAGGAAAAGGGTTTGTGGCCAAGAATTGTGAAATGGGAGTGACTGCGGGGTCCTTCTCCCAGCGAGCAGCATCTGCCACACCAGCAGCATCGCCAGCAGCTACACCATCACAGGCGGGCTGCAGACCCTGTTGGGAGAGGCTGAGGACCAAGTTGTGGGAGCAAAGCACCCAGAGAAAGCATTTTGTTAAGGGCTGCATCAGCCACGATGCTTTCCTGCAAGCGCGATTCATTTCCTTATGCCTTATAGAGCGGGAGAGGACAGGTTAGGTGCTGACATCTACTTTGCGCTTCCCTTACTCTCCTGAAAAGTGTGTTTTAAAGCCAGAACTTTGTAAATTATCTCTTGGCCAGTTTCCCCTTTCACTGGGCTTTACCTCTGAACCTCTGGCTGGCCAGAGAGGGGTCCCTGCATTCTCCCTCTGCATGGGGAGTGAAAACGCTCCAGTCTTCCCTTTGCAAATAAATGTTGTAGAGAAGGTTTCTTCTCACTCAGCGGTTATGCCATCCACACTGCTGCGTGAAGAAAACCTGCTCCCCTTGCCCCCAATCTGCCCACCACCTTCTAAATAAACACTTTTATCTACAAAGTGTAGCTTACAGGATTATATGTGTGCATTGGTGTATGTGCTCCTTGACATTTTTGTGCTTTTCTGAACTTTTGGTCTGGCAGAAGTAGGACCCTAGAAATCCAAGAAGTCTTACCATATAATATAGGATGTTTTAAACCTAATTATACAGACCTTGGAGGTTTATATAAGCTGTGGGTAAAAATGCTAAGATCTACTTATTTATTCCTGAGCTTTGGAACTGTATGGCGCTGATTTAAACAGGACTGCCACACAAGTTGGGTGCATGATGATGCTGGACCAGTGTTGCGTGAGAGGGACTCTGATCCTGCACCCATTTGTGTAAATGGTAAAAGCTTACATTGACTAGAGCAAGGGGTGATCAGGGTAATAGTCACCAGAAATTACTAATGACATCATGGCATTAGCAGTCATAGTTGCTGAAATTTCCTTTTATTGTAAAGGCAGCTTCTTGCTGCTAAGTATAAAGGTTTTACTGGGCTGTGCAAACCTAGAGTGGAAGGTTCAAAGAAAAACACAGAAAGAAGGTTTGGTTGTTGAGTTAACGGATTTTCTATTCACTTTCTGTTGGCTCAGATTGCCAGCAAAGCCCCAGGAACAGTGAGTAACTCTGTGTAACGTCAGCTCCTAAAGCGACACTGTGGCACAGCCCAGCACTCACACCGTGGAAGTCTGGTGGCATTGCCCCACTGCCAGACCCTGCTGAGATGGAGTGCCTGTCCCCTGTCAAGGTCTGCTACCCAAAAAGGCTGTAACAAGATAAGTAGGTTCAGAAATAAGTCACGTGTGCAAGCGTCTGGTTAGCTACGCTAAAGGAAAGCTTAGGGTTGACTTGCTCACAGTCTACAAGTCAAAAGTGAAGTTAGCCAAATTCAGACCAAAATAACTAAACGAATTCACATATGTTGTAGTGGATTTCCCATCAGTGTAAATTCTTAAAACCTAGAGTGTGTATTTCTAAAAAGGTATTATTGAGTTCACACGGAATCCTGAGAAAACCTATAGGAGAGCTTTTTGTGGGAAACCACAAAAAAGGCCACATCTGTAAATTTTAGAATCTGTGATCTCAGATGAGTTGGTCGCTGGCTTGTCTTTTGCAAACAGGAGGGATAGGAGCATGCTGGGTTTTGTCAATGTAGGGGAATACTGAATGAATTACAATATTTAATAGTTCTGTAGGGAGGCAGAGGGATGTAAATGGACACGAAGGAAACTAACATTATCTTAGTCTATGAAAGAAGCACTACAGTAATAGGAAAAAATAGGCTAGTAAATTTGGCTTCAGTTGCAGACAAGTTCCTGGAGATTTTAAGAGCTGAGATCACAAAATATATGGGGAAGTGTGCTCTGATAAAAGTTACCAATGTGGCTTCAGAGGGAATACACTTTATATGGCAAGGCTAGGAAAGTTATTTTGTGAAGCTCATTGAAAGGAAAAAAATGTGATGAAGGTAAGGAAAAGGAAACAAATGTATACCACTTGGATTTTCCATTAGGTCAAATAACAGTGGCTAGGGTTGAGAAAAGGGACCCATTTCTGAAGATATGAGACCCACATGATGACCACTGATAAGCAGAAGAATAAGAGTGGGTAAGACAGTATAAAATAAAATAGAAAGATGATCCTTAAAGAAGTAATTTTCCATTTAGTGTGCTAAGGGTGGGTTCAAAAGTGCTTGGTGCTAGTTTACCCTCTCCACACTGATGGCAAGTGGAAATTCACTTTTAAAGGAACCACTGCCAGATCAACAATGAGCACCTTTGGAAATTCTGTAAATGGTATCCAGGTCCTTTGAACTGAAAATACACCTCACATTCCTGTAACCTAGGAAAAATGGCAGGTGAAGAGGACTTAGATTAGCCTCCCTCTACAGGCATACTGAATTTGCAGCAGGTGCAACTGTATCTTAAAAAAAAAAAAACCATTGCCTTCCCCTCACCCAAAAAAAAAAAGAACCCCTCAAACAGTACTACAGGGAAGAAGGTAATGTGTAGGACAAAATGTGGGCGAACTATGGCTTTATGAGACATTTATCAGGTGCCTGATGGAACAAATTCAAGACTCTTTCTTTCTGCTCAAAATTTACAAATAAACTGTAAAAGGTATGACTGGAGAATATTATGCTAAAGATGGATCAGGGTCTTTTGTGCCCTGTATTAGAGCTGATCCATGGAAAGTGACACAACTCGCATGAATCCCCTATCAAAATGTTGTGTCCTAGTACTAAGTCCATCAGGATTGATTCTAATGAGGATAGTTTTTCAGTTTTCCAAAACAGACTGGAAACTGTTTAAAAGAGCTGTTGATGACCACAATTACATTACAAGCTCAATCAAATTACTGATGGACTTCAGATCTTATTTCTACCCATTCTATTTCTTTGTATCTCCATCAACACATCATGTTCATAATTTTTATTCAACAAATTAAAATTAAGACAGGCATGAGAAGTAATTCTACCATGTGCTGTACTTTAATCTTGTGCTTTTTCCATGTAAAAGAATTGCAAAGATGAACAAGAAATGCATTATTCTAACAGTGAGGTTAGTTCCTGGTGCCAGTTTCTCATGCTACTGAGACTTACTATGCAGCTGAACCACTAAGACCTGTTAGAAAGCATTGCAGATGGAACTAAAGGGATCTGGAGATGAGAGATTGACCTGTAAATTAACTGCAGTCCTGGACCGTGCATGTTTAGTTGTAGACAGATTAATTGTGTGTTGCCTGCAAACAACCTACTTGCCACTCTTCACATTCTTGTTCCTACCAGGGCATTGCTGTAGAGAGGGAAACCTCCCAACCCACCGGTGGCCAGCAGCTACCGATCTCTCCCTGGCTCCTTGAGGCTGTTGACAGACATTTTATCTTGGGTCTGGCAGCATGATCAATGCAGGAGTGGTGGTAGGGAGACATTAATTCAAACCAAATCACCGCTCTGATTTAGTACACTGAAATGGTTGTATACTACACACACTCCCTGGAGCAATTATTCAGGATCCTCGTCATCTGCAGTGAGTATGTTAAACCTTTCTGAATTTTATTTGGGCCATGTTTTACCTAGTGGAAGCTCTCCATCACCGCTTTGATTGCCTGCGCCTTACAGTGGCCATGAATTGCACGTCAGTCATCTGCGCTCTGTGAAACCGTGGTGGCGTTTTTCTAAGCACGCTTGTACTCTGCCTGCATGCGTGTGAGCGAGAGACCTGTGTGAAGTATTATCTACCTTACCAAGTCACTAAAAAGAAATAAGTACAGTCTCAGCCATAACATAAAAAAGCTGTCCAGAAAAGAGAGAATTAGTGGTGACATAGCAACTATTATGACTCTGCAACCAAATTAATGGTATAGAAACACAATGTATATGACTCCCTCTGTTGTGGCTCTATATCTTGTATCTGTGGAGCAACGTTCAACACAAGCATAGCTGAAACCCAGCAGAATATAATGCTTGGCATAGCTACCCAGCCGGGGAAAACAAATGAGTAATACAGACTCTGTATCGGCATAAACGCCACTGCTTCTGTTTCAAATTTAAACAATATTTTGACCTTCTCATCACAGAGGCTTCACTTTGTGATATCCTTTTTTAGCTTTTTCTCTTATTTTTGTTACTTGAGTTAGATCTGTTGCAGGAAGATCAGAGCAGAGCTCATGATAATGATTTGAACTGGAAATGAAAAGTTTTGACTGATAAACATTTAAGTTGAATATGTAAATAGATTTTGCAAGCTGGGACATTCATATCCCTGCTAATTCTTTAGAAGATCAGAAAACCAGTGTAATTTCATAGTTATATTTATGGCTATGTAATGGATTACACACTTTCCCAATATGTCTAAAAGTCATTATAAAAGTCAACATTTCTGTAAAGTTGGGAAACATGAATGAGAAGGGAAATGTTTGTGTGGTTTGGGTTATGTGTTTATATTGGGCTTACTTTTTGATAGTTGCTAAGAGCTCATGGAGCTGTTTGAAGCCAACAGGAGATGAAAGTGCTCAGCAGTGCTGTAGGTTCGTTTGAGTAATCTGTAAACTTTTCAGGCAGGAAATAAAAGAAACTTCTTGTTTTCCACAGTTCCTAATTGAATTGTGAATTTTTTTTTTACCTGGGTGGAGACCACGAGTTTAAATGGGCTCAAAAAAGAATTAGACACGCTTTTGGAGGGGTAGGTCAATTGGTGGTTGTCAAGCACAGTGAGGCTTATGCAGCTTCTCAGTGAAGATGTTCCTAACTACCCATCCCGGGGAGCAGACGGTGCCTGGGGAGCCGGCCTGCCCGATCAGAGTCCTCCCTGCCTGAGGACCTGCTGCCGTCTGTGGTGTTCGTGTCTGCCTGCACACTTCCTCTGCTGCTGTGCTGAACAGGTCACGAGTCACACGGATAAGGAGTGGCTATCTGTCCCCATCATTCATCATGAAATTCACAGTGTAAAGGGCAGAGCTCAGTCAAGAAGTAAAAGCAGGCAGTTTCAGATCACTTATTTATGCACTGTTGTAATAAATGCTGCAAACGGCTGTAAAGTTGGGTTCTGCCGCTTGACCCAATGTTAGTGTTAACTCCGCCAAAGAAAACTGTTGATCGGATCTCTTGTACTTGGTAATTAGTTCCTACAAATGCTTTTTAAAAACAACTTTATATTAAAATAGCTATGGATATGTGTTGGAAATTTACCTGAGAATTTTGTTGGGGGGGAAAAAAAGGAAAGATAAATGCTGGGCAAAGCCATAGAGAATATCTCTGCATATGTGCATAGGCACAGATATTACAAGTACAGAAAAATTAAACCTTGGCCTTTATAATTTTCAGGGTTTTAAAATCTTTATGAAGGCTTTAACTGAAGGGCATTTCTTTCTAGACAAGTGGTTGCCCCTCAAGTTCCATCTACAGAAAAGAAAAAATTACTCTTTTTTGGCAATCACAATTTTTGTGTCATTGCTATAAAATTCTATACAGCTGTCTTATTTTTTAATTTTTATTGACCTGTGACTTGATGTGATACAAACCTCAAAATGGAAGATACTTTCTGGAGTTTGGTGTCTGAGGCGAGTTTATTGTGAAAATTGGATAAGCATCTACAGCATCTACATTGAGCCAGAGTAGTTTTAATAATATGTACGTGCCCACACTTCATATAGTCTTCAAATTCTTTTGAATGCTCTCCACCAAAGTGCACACCCGGTCCACCAGACACTTGCTTCTCAGTACAGAAAAATGAGATTTCAGTGGCACCCGAGATGGTTTTAAGTCTGCTGGTTAGTTTACAGGGAGCCAGGGTTAGAGTAACCCAGCTGCCCTGATGTTAAAAAGCTGTGAAGCTGTGACAAAGTGTGCAGGACCAGGGGCAGCCCTACCCCAAAGGAGTCAAGTTTGCTGCGGGACAATTGTGGCTCAGTCATCTCATGCTTGCACACGGCAGTCTGTTAGTGCACATTCCCGTCCTCTGAAAGACGAAGCCTGCTCGTGCGTGTGCAGCTTCCATGGTGCAATTTCCTCCAAGTTTCTGTCTCAAGCTTCACCTGCTCTGTTCATATGTCCATGGGCTTCAGAAACCAACCAACTGGTTGCTTCAGAAACCAGCTGACCCTTTTCTTGTAGCAGCAAGCTCTGCTCCCTCTCCTGGGAACTGTTTTGGCTGCAAACTCAACCAATTTGAGTCTGCCTTACAGCAGGGATGTTTTCTAACTCTATGGGGGCTTGTTTGTCTTTAGCTTTTTGCTTTCTCCAGCATTCAGAAATAATTAACAACTAATGAGCAGAAAATAAAAGGTCCTTGAACAGCACAACAGACAGGGTAGGCTACAGCACTTCTGTTCCTGGTTCTTCCTTTATTTTGTGGTCATGGGGGAGTTGTGCTGCCTCTTTCCCTCCCAGCCTTTATCTGCCTTATTTGTTCAGACATTGAATACCCCATGTTAACACCTGTCTCTGATGTATCTGTACAGTGCCTAGATCAAATGAGCTCCAATTTTTAATGTAGATTCTAGGTTCTGCTCTTGAATATACTGGATTCACAGGCTGCACCTACTCCATCCTGAAAAGAGTGATCTTGATGGAAGATGATCTTGGCACAGAATCACAGAATCACTAAAGTTGGAAAAGACCTGTAAGATCATCAAGTCCAACCATCAGAAGCTGGCCGAGCTGATGGATGTGTTTTTTGGCATGCTGGCTGATGTGGAGGAGATGCTTGGTTTTCTGGCTTGCCTAGTAGCTGACTTACTACCCCCTGCACAGCCTCTGAAAATCAGTTGATGACCAAGAGTAAAACACCGACAGCTTTTTATGGATCTTCTTGTTCAGGAGAGAATAACCAGTGTGGGATACTGCTAAAGGTGGTTGATCAACTCTGGTTACACAGGAAAGACACTGCTAGGATCTGGCCCTGTCCCCAGCCTCACACGGTGCTGGCCAGTGGCTAAGGGATGCAGTACGCTCAAGCAACATGGACCTCTGGGCTGTAATTACAGTGCCTACGCTGGCAAACAGCATCTGCTCAGGAACCACCTGAATCTAGCAGGTAACACTTCACATACACGAATACCTCATCAGAAGCTTGAAAAGTGAATAGCATGGCTTCCAGCAAAGGAAGAGAAAAAACAGGAATGAGTTGGATGTGACAAACTTCTAAATTCTCATTTTCACCACTTACACTTAATAAAACACTTAAGAGAAACTCCTTTGAGCGTATGTGCATTTTCAGACACTTCTGATGACTTTAATGCACCATGTACCAGGGCATTCTGAGTCTCTCTGCAATCCTCCTCTGAGCCTTTCCTCAGTCAGTGTGTCTGTGTATTATGGCTGTTGCTCGAGGAACTGGAATTGCATTAGGATTTGTGCATTTATTATGGTAAAGATTTCCTATATAGAGTAAGCTGAGAACATCCTGAAAGGATGTTTTAAATACAAAGTTTTACTATTTTTGTAGCGGAGTGAGCTGCTGGGTATCACAATTGTTGTTAGATCTGCAAGAGGTGAAGCTGGTTTTAGTCACACTTAGCTTTAACTCAGGGAACAAGCCAAAAGCAAGTATCTTAACTGTGTTGTTGACGTAAGTGGAAGCACCTGTGCATGCAAGTAACTCTGCCCTCCTTTGCTTGAACTCCTACCTTGAGGACTTCATCCTGCAACCCTTTCTAACACAGGTAACTTACTTTCTCTGCTGTAGGATCATCACATGCAGAGGATTTACAGATGCAGAGCCTCTGTTCACACTTACAGCACTGTGAGGACTCCAGACTTTTGATACCACTGGTGACAAGAAGATAGCTTTGATTCGCCTATCACCTGGTATGAGGTAGGCTAAAACACCTTGTTCTACAGAGCCAGCACTTTCATAGCCCATGTGCTTTCTCCTTACTATGCTTAATTTTTTTTTACACGCTCCCTCTTCATTAATCTGGCTATTTCACTCTTACCATCCACTGGAAAGATTTCTCCCTTATGGTATAAGACCTTCTCTTGAGCTCCATGCAGTTCATTTTTAATAAGGAGTAACATATACTGAAAGCACTTACAAATGTTCCGAGCCTGTGAGTCTTAATTGTACTGTATGTATTTTGTGAAATACTGCTATCCCTCACACCCTTTTTGCTTGCAGAGTTACAGTGTGGTATGTAGTAGCAATAAATGTTAAATAACCTGCCCGCCACCCAACCCCACTTTGTGGTGCTTGTATAATTACAGAGGATTGAGGCTTTCGGAAATCACATTGCAAAACTCTGATTTGATGGCAACATATGAACGTTTCACTGTAAACACTCTTTCATTACCCGAGATTTCATTACCAGAGGTTTCTGCTCTAATATCCTCTTTCCTTTGAGAATCAGGGCCAACATTACAGTAACCACATTGTTAGCAAGAGCAATGTGAGATTAAGAACGTGGTCTCCATTGATCTGAGAGCTTCAGAGTAAGGGTGCTAAATATTCCTTAATAAGTGGGAGCTCCACTTGGCTGTGTGCATAATGACTGTACAGAAGCATTTGATTTATATTGCC
This sequence comes from Gavia stellata, assembly GCF_030936135.1. Classification (NCBI taxonomy): domain Eukaryota; kingdom Metazoa; phylum Chordata; class Aves; order Gaviiformes; family Gaviidae; genus Gavia; species Gavia stellata. Next base: position 29,817,855 of record NC_082600.1, read on the forward strand.
TTGAGCATGGTAAAGAAAAAAGAGCAGAGTAAGATTGATATCAGATTCTTCACCGTTTATTTATCCCTGTTATACGTGGGTAAGCTACTAATCTCACGTGGGTGCCTTCTCCACAGAGGCTGTGTATATCAGCTGCAGCTCTTTATGGGCATGGGGCTATGACTCCCCAGCACCTAGGCAGGCTGAGTTTTACACTTACAGCCAGTACTCGGACTGGAAAACAAACATTCATTATGGCTTGAAACATGCAAATATATGTCAAAGACCAGGCGTGCGACCACTGAGTGTGTGAAAAGCCACGGGCCCCTGTGGCTCCCCACGCACCATGCAGGCCGTTTTACCAGCTGTGCAATGCAGAAAGTGTTGAGTGCCGATGGCAGAGCCGCATGGGCTTTAGCAAAACGCCGTTTGCACCAGCCCAGTGTTGGGACCAATGGGCTCTGGCTCTTTTACAAAGCTACTGGAAATGGTTCTCTCGTCTCCTAATAAAACTCTATTAAACATCCTTGTTACTCCAACATGTGCACCTTTGTAATTAACAGCTCACAGATGCTGTATTTTCTTCCTTGATGTTTCCCTCCCCTCTATTTTTGTCTTGTTTCCTTTTGTGAGTTGGCGAGGCAGTGCTGAGCTTGGTACTAGCTTCCCTTGACGGTAAGCATTAAGCTGTTGCAAGTGTCTCCCTCAGACTGTTAATTATCTCGGAATAATTCATTCGTTAATGCACTTGCTTTATGCCAGCTACATTTCATTGGTGAAATCCAGGCTGAGCTTGTGCCCTCCCTTCCAGCCACGGCCCCTGCCTGGGGCGCCAACCTTTCCATTCGGCAGAAGAAACTGTTTTCCAGTTCACGCGTTGCAGAAAGACTCAATGGTATTAGCGCAGGGCGGGGAGGGCTGCTGCTGCCCTGAGTGGCAGGTGCCGAGCCGGTGCCGGCTGGCGTGGTGTTTCGAAGGTAGGCTGGGAAGAACTAATTCGGTTTCTCTGTGGTGCATCCCAGGCATGCCGGGTGCTGCGAGTCCCATAGCCGCTGTGCGTTAGTTTCTGTGCTTCAGCTGCTTTAGTAAGTTCACTTATTTGGCTTGTCAATATTTAATGCAACACAGATTTTTGAATAAGGTCAAGTAAAAGCTGCTGCTAACTCTGAATCAACGCAGGCTGGAGTGCAGATTCTCCTGGGACTGCATCCCACCTTTTGGGGCTGACCTCCTGGGTATTGATCAACAGCATCATCTATAGCCTTTACACCCATTTAATAGATTTCTACCTTTTTTTTTCTTGAGATCCTGGTTCCACTTTCCTGGAAGCTACTATACTATCACTGCCTGGACTGAATTTCAGATCTGTCCCATGGGAGCCACTTTGAAGACTTGCTTAAGTCACCTAGAGCAGGAAAAGCCGTGGCAGGTGGCCTTGTATAAAAAGATTGGGACAAAAAGTCAGGAGAGGTCTGAGACTGTGACTCAGCCTCTGCAGACAGCCCCACACAGAGCTCTGCACTCGCTGTCCCTTTGGAAACATATTTTGATTGTGCAAGGCCGTGCGGTGCAGCCTCCCTGCCTCCTCCTCATCCTCTTCCTCCTCCCAAGACACTGCCACTGACTCACCCTGGTTCCGGCAGCAGATCCACTTTCCTGGAAGTCAGAGGTGGACATGCAATCTGTTTCACAGATATCATATTGGCTTTTAAGAGAGCCTCTCTTTTTGTCAAACTCCTCATGATCAGATGTGGTGGGTTCAAAAGCCCTTTGCAACACCTCGGGACCTCTCCCCTTCCTTCACCTCGGAGCCATGCAATCTTTCTGCAGCCTCGTATCAAACTACCGCGTTACAATGCGGAGCAAAGGGTGGGATGTATTGTACACACAACAACTGCAGCTCAGCTTTTATCCTAAATATGTATATATTGTTTTCCAGTCCATGTGAATGAGGAAGTTCTAACAAAACCTAAAAATACGAGGAGCGTTGACCTTCAGGAGATGTTTCCTATTCCCAGCAGCTCAACTCAGTCTGTGGCTGCTGCTGCTTTTCCTGGCTGCAGACACAGAGAGAGGCTGAAATGAGCAATCAGCTTGTTTATGGCAGGTTTTAGTGCTTCACTAGTATAATAAAAAAGGCTTTCGCAGAAGGGATTTTGTTCTCATGTACTTCAGTGTTTTCTGCTCCGTTTTGCTCCATAAAACCCAGGCTCTTGTTTACAAGAATTAGCAGCTTCCCAAGGTTTCTGCTGATTTTGAGGAATCAACCCCTTGCAGCTATGTGACACCACCGTGCAGCTCCCCCTCCACCCGGTGCTTGCAGAATGACTGTTCCCTACGTGCGGTTGAGCACTTGGATTAAACACCTGCACAAAACAATTGGCACAACCCAAAGGACTGTTAGAGGCTCCATATCCTGTTTGGGAATCACTTCAAGTGAAATTAATGATTCTTCTCTGCACGCAGACTTTTTAAAAAGAAATCTGTTTTTATATGTGCAATTAATCCAAAGCGGTCGGTATACATGCTATACTGTTACACATCAGTAAAACAGCAACTTTATGGCTTTTAATTCTATAGGGTGTGTAGCATTTAAGACAACAGCATTTAGGACCACAAAATTCTCACATAGGTAGTAACTGTGACACATGCATATCCCCCTGTCCGCTTACCCTTTCTCCATTTTGGAATGAGGGGGAGAATGCCTTATTTGAAAGGCATTTATGTACATGGTCCCTGCATTACATAGATATTGTATAGAGCTAAATTATTTTCATGGCGGAAATTAAAATAAAGAAAATTTCCAGTAGACCTTTTGTGCTGATTCACATGGTGCTGCCAGCTTTTGCGATATTATCACAGGTCTTGTGATATTTGATATTTTGTCTTAAAGCTCCAGGCTCTCTCATCATGTGATTGTTTGAATCTCAACTCTCATTTAAAAAAAAAAAAAGGGCCCATCTCTCTCTTAGCTGCAGAGAAAAGCTTGAAATAACATTTCACATCCTAAGAGCCAAAACATCAGGAGGCAGGTAAAGTTTTCCCAAAGACTTATTTTTTTTTTTCAGTCTCTGGATTTTTTGAAGCCCATCTAACTCTTACTTGTTTGGAACTTGATTCTGGATTTTGAGTGACTGTGTTTGGTGTCAGGAATGGCCAACCTATGTTATGTTTGTGCTTAGATGCTTCAGATGAAGGCAGAATTGCTTTATAATAGCATGTAAATTTTGCATGGAGGGCTGTTATTTTAATACATTTAATTGCTATGCTGTAGGTTGCTTCACCACAGCCCTCTTCACACTGAAACAGTGCTTATCTCAGGGTCTTCTAAATAGGAGCAATTAAATTTCTTTTGGTCTGGCAAGTAATTTAGCAAATCATACAATATTTTGGGTTGGAAGGGACCTTTAAAGGTCATCTAGTCCAATCCCCAAATAATAGTGTCCATACAGAGATGACCCGAGTTTTGTGTTGTAGAGAGTGCTCATATCTGTGTCAGCCAGTTAAGGATAAGCGTAATGAATCCTGGTGGATCAGTTGTTCTTACTGCTTCTGCATATGTGGTCCAACATGAAAAGCAGTATTTTAAGCCTATTCCACAGCAGTAAAAATCCATTGTTTGGTTTTTAGCTGAAATCTAATTTCTGCATTTTTACTTTTCTCTCTTGCATTTGTGGTTCAACTAAAAAGAAGTGCATAATAGAAATGCAATTCTAGTTGAATATTCAAAATAAAACTGAATCGATGGGCCCCCTAACACTGTGTTTTAGAATTAAGCTATTAAAATCCAAGGGCACTCGCAAATTTGCTGTTTCTTGTGAAGAAGCAAACCTGTCTGTCATATGTTACCAAACTATTTTCTGAGTCCAGTCTAAAGGCATTTTGCCCTGTTTACACTAAGCTGGACTGTGCAGTCTGACACTGCACTAGACACACTGCTGAAGCCACAAAATATTTATAGACAGATAGTGGAATAACCTGTCTGATGCAAGTTTTAAATCCGGAAAGGCCTGTAGATGGTGCTCTAATCTAACTGGAAAAAATAGATTTACCATGAGACTGGATCGAGTTTTCTTAGTGGTTCTCAGAAGTTGAACTCAGATCTATTATTTTGACTAATTTTATACCTGCAGGATTTTGAGCTTTAAGTAACCATGGCGAACTCAGTTCACTCGAGATGAATAGGTATGGAAACCTGCAGATGGACTCGGGTGCCCTGGCACACCACCTTCACCATCTTCTCCGTACATTGAGCTTGAGCCTCACCTCACCAGGCTGGCACCACGAAGATTTCAGAGAAAATTACGCCATTGACTTTTCTACATGCTTTAGTCTCAGAAGGGGCTGAGTGCCCTAAAAATTCAGGGCTCTTGCATAAGGATAGACTTGCTCCAGGAGAAGGAGATGGGCAAAAGAACACACGCAAATGGGTAAAAGAATGCAAACAAAATTATTTGGATTTTCCACCAGCCTCATTTTTCACCGACTCAGCCCTCCCAGGAAGCCCCCCACCTCTAACATACAGCTTACATCGCAGGGGGCTCGACTGTGGATGTCCTGCCTGCAGGAGCTGTGGAGTGCCAACTTTACCAGTTAAGCAGATTTTAGGAGAAATAATTTTGCCAAAGAGTTGACTCTGTCTAATTACGAGCCTCCCTCAGTAACTGCAGGCTCGGTGTCTCCCTCCCCAGTTGTGAGTTATTACTGGATTCTTTACTCTCTTTCATAAACTGCTGATTGGTGGCAGATTGTTTAGCAGCTGCCACCTGCTATAGTGCTTGTTGAATAAATTTCCCTTTTTAGTTCTAGAATAGCCTCGGTCTGCTAACAGCTCTGGAGGCATTTAAGGGGGAAAGGGACAGAGATAATGTTTTTATTGGCAGGGGTCAGTACTGGTCCAGTGCAGTTCTTCTGTGAGTCTTGGGCCCCAAAACCGTAAAGCATGTAAATATGCATTTTAAGCGTGAATAATCTCCTCTCTATTCAGGGAGGATTTAGACATGTGCCTAAGTTCTACCCATTTTTCCAGGATGTAAGTGCCCTCCTGACCTGCAGTTTTTGGTCGCTGGAGCCAGGCTTGAATGCTCCAGGGAAGTAGGGCTTTTGTGAATCCTAAGTGGCCGTTAGAGGTTGTTCTGTGATTGAGATGATACTTGAATCCCAGAGAGACTATGTAATGCCTAGTAATTTAAGGAGAAACTGTAGGGAGAACACTTGTCTTTTGAGGATATTTATTTTGGGATAGTAAAGTGGTGGAAGACGCTGATGCAGGAGGAGAATGCTGTTCTGCAGTCCCATCTCGGCACAGGGAGCGTTCCTGTGAGCTCCAGTCTTCACGCTAACCTCAGTGGGCGCGGAGCCAGTTACCATGTGTATCTGCAAAATCCCTTCCGCAGGAAAGAACCTGGTGCAAAGGGAAATGGTGGAGATGTAGCAGCACACGTCTTAAAAATGCTGTGCATACAGAGTGCGGCAGGCGGTAAGGGATGGTTGAGGAGACACCCATTTTTTCCCCTGCATCTCTCAATATGTTATGGCCACCAGGGTAAATCCTCCCAGCAGGTTCACCCCATTTGAAGCAGCTCTGAACCCACTTCTTCCAGGAAAAAGTAAAGCATCTCTTTGAGTAGGAAATTTGAATTTTTCCATCAGAAAATCCGAGAAGGAGAAAATTAGCATGCAGCTTTCCATAAGTAGGTGACTGGCCAGTTTCTTCCTTTTCGCTGTCTGTCTGTGGTAGGAATTGAGGCTGTTTAAATTGAGTAGGTGGGTGGTGTGAGCAACTGATGGATTCCTCTCTTGTAACAGCTGCCGTTGCTTTTGTTGGGGAACCTTTTTAAAAACAAGAATAGGAGGGGGTAGTGCCTGTTGTTCTGGCCAAAATCCAATTTGGATAATTGCATTCTGCCTACCTAAAATTGTAATGGCATGTTTATACTTCCCATCTCCGTAATGCCTGAGGATCCTTTGCTTGAAACTTGCTGTTTAAATATGAAGTTATTAGTTGAGTCATCAACGTTAATTTTATTCTGTATTGCAATCAACAAATAATGGTTCTTATTCAGGTAGTACAGGCCCTTCATAATAATATTATTTTAGTGGATCCACACTAATAAGATATTTTAATATATTATTAATATAATTTCAATAAAAATGTCTCTTATGGCCTGGGTTTCAAAGATGTGAACACCCACTGATTTAACTTGCAGCTATTACTGCATGGCAATCTGGAAATCAGGCCATTCATATCTAGTAGTTCAAAATCAGCATGAATTGTCTTGGATTAGTGTGTTACAACTGTCCCGCATTTTCAGTTAAGCTGCTTCTTAAACCACATATATTTCAATTTACTGAGAAAGTAACACTTAAACAAAGATCTAAATGGAATTTAATCAGTTATTTAATGTCTTGATCAAGATCACTGATTTTAAATCTCTCTGGACTTCCAGGAAGGTATATGGAGCCAAGATCAGACTCACAGATTGCTTAGTTTGTATCTGATTTAAAAAAAAATGAGGTTGCACTCAGCAGATCTTCATTTTGATGCAGGTGTATGGAGGGAAATGCAAATGCAGATTCAGAGTTTGCAGATATATTTGATAGTGGTTTAAAACTTATATCCAAATAACCCCAAATTACAGACCAATAAATGGATCTTAGTTCTAACGTGTCTCTCCAATGCATCCCACTGGGGAACTTGTTGGATGAACCATACTTAGACTCATCCTGAGGGAGCAGGTTCAGGTTGGGAACCTCAATGAAATACGCTCTTCAAAACAGCTTCTGTTGGAAGACCGTTCTCATACCCACTGAGGTCTCCACCAATCTTGGAAGTCCCTGCTGGGCAACAAACCTATCTCAAAGGGCCTGGCAGACTTTATGCCATGTCCTGAGCAAGGATCCCGCTTCTGCAGGTGAAGCTTGGCCAGCGCACGGCTTGGAGTACGGCTCTCAGCTGTCTCTCTCTCAGCGCCCGGAGAGACCCTCCTCTCGCATCTCCTGCCTCGTGGAGTCGGCACTAGGCAGAGGCAGAGGATCACATCCCTCTTGGAGAGTGGGTGGGTTGCAGGGTAGGCACTGCTCTTCCCGCTCCCTTTCCAGACTTTCAGCCTCCTCGTGCTGGCTGAGATTCAGGCAGTCAGAAAAGCAATCTGCATAAAAGAGCGAGGAAGCCTTTTTAAACCTGTCATCCTCATTCATCGATCAAAGATTATGATCCTGCTTTCTCATTGTTTTATGAAGAGCATTTGTTTGTTTACTACTTTGGCAGCTATCGGTACATAAGCAATGCATGTACTATAAATATAACCATTATCCGAAAGTCCAGCTCTGCGAGCACTGCCAGGCACCACGCTCACTGCCATCAAGTTGATAGAAGTACTCCAAACAATAAGCACTGCGCTCAACAGGGTATTCATATTTCCATCTTTCTTCAGCACAAAACCCAAAAAGATGAAATCTGACCTATACAGACACCTAAGAGAGAGGCCAGTCATCCACTGCTGAAACGTGCTGGTGAAGGACCAGTGGGTGGGAGGCAGCAGCATCAGGCAAGGGCACGGAGGTGCTGCTCAGGTGTGGACATCGGTGCAGCGTGGTGGCGGCAGTGGTGGGTGGCGTAGGAAGGGGCCATGGCAGAAGTCAAATTGTGAGGAACATGCAAACAGCTGAAACGAAGCTCAGAAAGAAGGCAAGGAAGAGAGAAAGGAGATTGGCAGGGACATGCCTGCAGAGTCGGGTGAGAAAGGGTGTTAGGGCTGGCCGATGGAGGGGGGCATTGTGGTGAGTGAGAGAGGAGGTGATGGGAGAAGGAAATGAACATCCAGTTCTTCCACCTTTGCAGGGCTGTGCCCCATCCTGGGGAGCGTGGAGTCAGGCGTCCTCGCTAAGCTATGGGAGCAGTGGTGATGCCCCTTTTATGGTCCCCCTCCACTGCCAAGCCCAATGCTGAATTGTTTGAAACCATTAAAAACTCAGAAAAACTTAGTTCTTTTTCACACTTGTGTACTTTGTCAGAGGGATTTTTCAGATGGAGATTTTATTGTTGCATGAAGGAATAAAACCATGCATTCTGGCCACAAAGATTAGTGATTAGACCTGTTTATGCACACAGCCATCCAGCCACTGTTATTTGCATCCATATAAACAGAAGCTATGCTAAGGTCTGGCTGAAAATCAAACCCATTGTGAGCTGCCTAGAAGGCTTCAGCAGATGGGAGCCATATAAATAAAATGTGGTGTCATTATTAACTGGCCAACAGTTCAGTGAGTTTCTAACAATGCTTATTTGGAATGACGTGATGACTGTCCTATCTTGAAGGATGAGTTTATCTTAACTACTGGATTGAGACATTTAAAAGCAAAATGCACAGTCCTTCCTCTTCAGGGACAATGATGCTTTGAACCCCATTGTTTTTCCACAATGTATGAAAGAGGGAACTGCTGCACAGGTTGGATTAGCTTCAGTGCCAATTACATTAGCAAATTCATGTTACAACTCTGTAGAGCTGCTTTAACTTACCTCCATCCTAGTTCGGCACCTACTCTCTCACTCCTAGCCCCAATAACGATAGACTGTGCTTTGCTATTTTGAGATAAAGATATAGGTAATTTCAAACAAAGGGAGCTTTAGTTGACAGTGATCTATCTGACTCTTACAGCAACACTATGTCCTACACAAGAACAAAATAAAGACTTGTACACACAGTGCACCAGCATTTGGTTGTGGAAAAACCAGGCTGCTCATATACACGTGAAGCCAGTGAGCAGAGATAAATAATTCAGTTACCTCAGCATGATCCGTGCTTCCTGGCCAGCTCTAAAATCCTCAATTAGGAAATACCTCACAGGCTCTTCCTGGAGTGGTGACCAGCCCTTTAAATTCAGGAGAGACAGCCACCCATGCCTCCCAAATGGCTGTTTTCAGTTCTCTCATGTATGACAACTCCCTCTCCTTCAGTTCAGTCCTTACGTGTTTTCCCCAGGCTTTCTCTTTCTTATTCGTGAGGTGGTTGGTGGTCTTCGCATTCCCCTCTCCAACCCACTAGAAGGAATTAAAGCAGTTTTTTGGGTTTTTAACCTGTTTTATTGCCTGGGCATGGTTACTCTCTGCGTTCCGTTTCCATTTTTTACCAAAGGCGATGCTTCCCAGCGCTGATGAGATCCTGTTCGTGCCAGGTGGCTGCCGCCCAGCTCTACTGTTTCAGCAGCTGAATTGCCTTTCTGGAAGATTTCACAATTCACTTTTGTTGAGAGAATCGCCTTGTCAAAATACAGATTGAGAAAGTGAGATATAAAGTCTAATGGCAACGGCAGGCTGCAGAGGGAGGCCAGTGTTGGACCTGAGTTACTCTTACCTTGGTGCCGCTGGTTCTCAGAGGTGGCTTTTGCTATGGCTGGAAGTGTGGCACTTCCACATTTACAGATGCCTCATTTTGATGGGTAAAGTTAGACAACAACTGAGTAATACAGGTGTGTTCCCACGTGATGACTATGAAGTAAATGATGGCAACACGTGAGCTCAGGAAGAAGACACTGCTGGAGGTGGGCAAGGAAAGCATCACCTTCCGGAGAGCTGCCTTGAGCTCTGCTGTTCCCGTGTTGTCTTCTAGAGTCAATATCAGCTGGATGGAAAAAACCTACCAGCTCTTGAACCACTGCCCTATCAGTCCAGTACTGAACTTCATGCAGTCAACTCCGTATACTCTCCTTGTATTTACACATGCCTTTCTCATGGAGCTTAACGTATAAAGATCAAATGCTGGGGGAGTTGGTGCAGAGCAGGACCCAACCTTGGCCAAGGCTGTGTATTACTTAATTGTCATATCCTTTAGCCTGCAGCTTGATTGGGTTTTATCTTTTTCCCGATAGTGCCTCAGAAATATAACCAAAAAGACTAGTGCTTCACTGCTAATAAGAAAGCAGAGATGACTCACTACTACTAAAGGTGAGTTATATGGAGTAATTAGATTTTAGTGGATCTGTTTATGAGTTACTTTCCCAGACACAGAGATATTAAAGCTCATCCTCACAGCTCTGCCTGCCTGCCATCTCCTCCAAGGCTGCAGAAGCTCAGCCTGCCACGCTGTTAGCACTGCCACTGGCCTTGGCACATGCATAGCATCCCATGCGTGGGCACACATAAGCACGCGCGCGCACTCACACACACGGACTACAAAGGTGAAGAATGTTTTTATGACATTATTTTTATGATAATCTATTTCAATGGTTAATTTAGTTTAGGGCACTGATTTATAACAAGTTTATAGATCTTTTTTACTATTCTTTGTTGAATTATAGAGGTGGCATGTGTGAAATGGAAGTACTTGGCCTATTGTTCTGCTTCTCACGCAACCAGTATAGTCGAGACAATAAAAAGATCTATAAAATTAATATATACAGAGAGAAAGGGACAGAGACAGAGAGAATATGTAATGCTCTGAAGCCTGATATCACATTTATCTCTCCCAGAGAGGTTAAGACTCAGAATTTACATGTGGAAATACCAAAAAGATCTTACCCTCTTGTGTGGAGAGAAATGACTTCTAAGCATCCGGGCTATCATCTCCTTTATTTATAAAACCAATTTTCACAGTGTAATTTTTTTGTATTTTTTTAGGCTAGAACCATATTGCTTTGCTAACAGCTTGGAACTAGGCCATCTATCGCTGAGGGCTCACTGGCCTGGAGTTTTTAGGCAGGCTTTTATGGAGACATAACTGCACCAAGATTTCAACTCCCAATTTTTTTTATACCAGTACATTATATCATATTTAAATATGCCTGTATGTGAACACACGCACATTGTAATAGACAAATATTTATACATCTCTCAACAAACCCGTTATATGATCGCACATATTAAATATGATAGTAGCATTTTTTTATCTTACCTGTGCTAAACTGTGTTCAGTGTATACTACTAACTACACAGAGGCATTCAGCTCCCTATTCTGCCTCCACTGAGGCTGCTTCTGCTATTTCAGACCATTGAGAAGTGATGTATTTAAAGTCTGATATCTCAGGCTATTTTAAGGCTTACTGGTTTTCCCTTCATATTTATAATAGAAAAGTATTTGTTAGTAGCCTTTCTTCTATCTGTAACTGTGTGACTCGGGAATAGGGGAAATTTTACCTAATTTTTCTTTAGAATTTTCTTTAGCTATTAACCTGTATGAGATGCTAAGGAGATGAAAGCAGGCATAAACCACACACAAAATGGTACAAGTCCCGTGTTTTGTATCATTAATGCAGTTCCTCTGAATGACTGTTGCTTTGCTCTTGTACCAACAGCAATAGCAGTGCTCTTTTTCTCCCTTGGTCAGAGGTATACTAAGATAATTCTTAATTAAAGGTTTAACAAAACCTTGCAATGAAATGTAAGCAAGGCAATTAATCCATATTAAAATGGTGGAGTCAATTCAGAGCCATGGTATCTTGTCCAAGGTGTACAAATCTCTCAGCTCTCCAATGATGTATTTGCAAACTGCTGCTATTTTAAACTCTCCTCTTTCCCCAATATGTCCTCTCTGATTAGTTCTCTGTGTGTTAAATTGGGTAAATAAATAGGTAGTGGGTAGATAATTGTGAAGCTGGTTGATGCCTTATCCTCTCATGTGCATAAAGGACAGCAACCTTCTTTAATAAACCTATTCATGTACCATTCTTTCTTCTGCAGAGTATAAATATATGTTAATATGAGGTCTGTCTTCTTGTCACAACACGTCACCACTTCTATTTGTACAAAACAGAATAAACCCACCAAATATAATATTGCAGTCAAACGGAAAGAAAATTCCTGGTTTCTACCGTCAGGCAGAAAAGGCAGAACAATGACTTGAATAAAATTGCAGTTTGTCTCGTTAGGTGTTAAAGAAAACCAATTTATTTCATAAACTGTGAGTCATTTAAAGGTTTCTACAGTTTTAATGAAGTTTAACAATTCTGCATAAGATGGATATTGTTTCCTTCATTTGGCATATTCCTCATCCTGTGCAACAGAAACCAGGGTTGTCCACACAGCAAAATAGTCTACGTTGAAGGTTACAGACACTGGCAAATGATCAAAGTGCTGATTTTCTTTTTCTTTTTAATAAACAATCTCCTGGACTTTTTTTCTCTCCAGAAACATAAATAATAAACCTGCAAGATCTGGCAAAGCCAGACAGTTGGAGAGAAAGACCAAATAACACAATCTGGCTTAGTGCCCAGCAAATTATTGAAGAAGATTATCTGGTAATAAAAAAGGAAATACACTTGGGCTTTACATCATTTAAAGATACAGATCAGAACAGCCAAGTATGGCTTGGGGGGTGTGTGCTGTTTTATTAGCTAACAGTTCTGTAAAGATATTCACCATGGTGAGTACTGATGCAGACAACTAGAACTAATGGTGGTACATCAGAACTTCCTAATACTTTTTTAGTTCAAGTCAGCTCATTATTTCCATCAGACATTGATTTTAAAATATTTGTAGTAGTAATGCCATAGACTACAGACATAAGTAAGGCAATATTCAGGTATGCAAAGCTTTGTCAGAGGGTAAATGCCTGCAGGTAGTGTCATATTGGGACAAAAAGGCTTAGATTGGCTTTGCCTGGATCATTTAATTATATTTGCAAACATCTGCCAACAGAACAGTTGTGGCTTGCTTTCTGAACATGTTGTGTCCCACCCATTCAGGAAGAAGATTTTTTGGATTTGTTTTAGAAGCTGCTAGTTGTTGGGATGCAAAAAAGAAGAGCTTCATCACATCACCTAAGGAGAGAGTTTCTCCTGTACTCTGCACCTGAACCTAGTGTTGGCAATTGCTTTATGGCCAACACCTATCAAATGACAACCTCTGGTAAGGCTTGTAATGCCTCCCAGCTGATAGTCACAAGTTAAAGGATACTGAACCGATTAGTTAAATGCCCCATCCAACGATTGGGTTTGTTGACCTTGCATCAGGGTATTATAGCAGAGCAAACGGCTGGAAGCTGGGCAGAATCACTCAATTATCAGGAGTCTGGAGAGTCTTCCTGTCCCAGGGCCTGTAGTAAGTAACATAAGGGCCATCTGGTCAGAGAAAGGACAGACTCTGAGCCTTCTGTGTCCTGGCTGAAGCGGAGATGGGTTCCTACAAGTTTGTGAAGCATTAATATAAGCTAAACTCTCAAGAGCACTCTAGCCTTAACAGGCATGCCTTCAGTTGCAGTAAGGATCTACAATCTGTATGGGGGATGTGTACCTTGGGAGCTGGGTTGTTTGTGTGTCCGCTGAACCCACTCACCACAGGAATGAAACTCTAAATTGTGGCTTGAATCAACTGTTGGAAGGAGCCATCAGGGAAGGTGGTTAGGTTCACTGTCAGCTGAGATCTTCAAACTAAGGTGGGTCTTTCCAAGTGGTAAGTATTTGTCTTTCCTCGCTTGCTTTTGTACCTTTTTGCTTCTGAAAGTGGTGGAAACTATTATTTTCCCTCTGTAGCAAAAGCTTTTGCTATGTGCAGTAGGAGGAAGATAGCAAAAAATGAATCAGTTTCCCTCTATTAAGGAAAACTGATTAAAAATATCTGTTAGGACTGAAGAGCACTTATCTGAGCCCCTTTTTAGCCAGTTCATCTTGTAAAGAGCTTGACCTGCAGGGAAGCAGACAAATCTTAATCAACTGTCTTGTGCAAACTTTTTACAAAGGAGCATGCAAAGGCTATAGCTATTTTCACTTTGCTTTTGGCATCTGTCCTTTACTGCCTTTGGTGTGGTGTCCAAGGTAGCTGCCTATCCCACCTGAGCCTTACTCAACCATGATGAGATCTGCCAAAAGCCTTCCCTTTGGCTAGGTCAGGAGCTTATTTTATTTAGAGTCTGTCAACTACATGATGCCTAATTACATACTATGATAATGAATACTGCGAACTAATCACTGTCCACTTAAGTAGAAAACCACATATTGTTCATACAATACATGAATTAGTTTGGAGGTTTCCTGTTCTCACCTATTGCAGCTTCTCTTTCTGGTAACAGAATAAATGTATTGCAGGGTGAATGAATGGTGCCCACAGCATGTTTCTTCTGTACAGACAGTCTTTGTAGATGAAATTCATGCCTATTGTTTGACATTTCTCCACATTCTTCTCTGTAGAATTCTTTGCAGGAGCCTTTTGACAACAACTTTGGGTCTGTAAGGGGCAAATAACGTGAAACACGTTTCTAATGAGCAATAATTACAGGTTTAAATAGCTGGCACAATCAGTGTTCAGTGATTTCATTATTAGATGGCACCGTAATTTATGCTAATCCTGATAACGGTTCCGGATGAGAGAGGTCCAGACATAGGCGATTGCACTGCAATTATTTACACCCTGTATTTCTGAAACAATAGATATGGTAATTTGGAAATCAGATGACTGTGATTTCATTTATTCTGGTAGGAAACACATGTAACAAGTTGTGTCAACAACTATAAAATTAAATAGGATTATTTGATTTCCAATTCTAGGTTTATTCCTTGTTAGTTTTCTCTGCCCTAAAAGACCCATGAATCAAAGTCACAAGAGGGGGGAAAGGGAGCTTTTTTTAGTGGAAACCTGGGATTTCTTATTTTTCTACCCTTTTGTAAAGCTTACATTTGGCTACAGGTTCTCAGTGCAAGCAAAAGCGGGGGGTGAACTTCATGAGTCTGCTTTCATCTAGCCCCCAGCTTTGTAGTTACTGCAAACAAAACCAAACCTCTCAACCTTCTCCAACCATTCCTGAGTGACTGGGGTACCCACTTGTGCCTTTTAGCTCCACTGGGCTCTTGTACCAGTAAACTACCAGTAAACTGTGAATTTTCAAATCAAAACATGCCAGTCTGGTGGGTGGCAGGGCATCCTGCCAGGGCTGTTCAAGGAGGCTTTGTGGCAGACTGCAGTGCTTGGGGGGAACATTCAAAGATGGTCCTGTCTGTAATGGTTGGTGTTTCCTGGTGGCTTTCGGCTAGGAACTTGCATTGAGTGAGCTGTGTTATTCCCATCTGGAGGTGACACTTGTGATGAGACATACCCCTGACTGCAAAGTCACATCCCCTCCATCCAAATGTAGACCTGAAAAGATAACTGAGTGCTAAACAGCCAATATATCAATAGAAGTTTTAGATGGTGAAATGTATTAACAAATCCCAGGCAATGCCCTGGAACTGAAGTGCCAGGACTCATCTCCATAACCTTCTCTGTCTGTCTTTCCTCTTACAAGCTGCTGCCAATGGAAGCTGCCTCCCTCTTCTTCAGCTTAACCCTGACACTAATTGTTCCCACAGGCCCATAGTTCAGCTAGACCCACAGCAGGGAATATAGCACAGAGGTTTAGGGGGAAGAGAAATGGAGGCTGGAGTGTTTTCAGTATGCAGAAGACTGGGAAAGCCTTTAGCAGGAGAACCTGCACTTGAGTTTCAGGTTCATTCCTCAGCACCTCAGTCATGCCAAACAAGTCAATTAGACTGTTCGTGTGTTTAAAGTTAAGCCCATCCTACATGCTTTGCTGGACTGGAAGATCAGGTCTCTGGTGTGACTAAGTGAGGTAATAGTCTGTTGACTGTTAAAAGTTCCTGGAACAATCAGGACTCTAGTCACTCTGCCAAAATATTATTCACCGTAATTAGGACAACCAACATCACTAAAATCCCATTCACTCCACCTCTCATCCATTCCTCCTCTGGTGAACTTGTACAGTCTTTCATAAATAGACATTTCAAATTTGGAAATTGCTATTAGCGGGAATAGATGTGCATGTTCTAAGAAGGAATTTTTTTCCAAAACATGGTCTGGACACTAAGGACCCGTGTGTATATATTGTATTTCCTTTCTTTGATTGCTGGGACTTTCCTGCATTATCTGTGCTGGAGGGGGTAAAAGAAGGCATGCAAATACCATAGCTATCCATGAAAGGGAAGCAACGTGTACTGAAGAGCTCATCAATTTGCAAGATTGGTATCCTGAACAGTCTCTACCACCAAGTCTCTGTTTCATGATGTGATAGAAGAAGGGCTGGGGTGGCCCTGGTCATAGGTGGTCAGCAGGGCTATAAGCATGGGGGAGTATTAGGGCAGCTTTGCCAGCAGCTGAGCAGCTGCTGGGCTCGCAGGATTCCTGTGTGTTACTGTCCGTCTGTTTGGCCCGCTCCCTGGTGCTCTTGTTTGCTTTCTCTTGCCCAGATCCAGGGCTATTCAGGCCTCCTGCCACTGCCTTCCCCAATGTCCTTGGGCAAGGAAAAAGGCAAGGCTGGCCCGGGTGCCAGATTTAGGAGGCATGGTTACTCCTGGGAAGCTCCTGGAGAGCTGAGAGTTGGCTTTATGAAAGTTGACCACCTCTGTAACTGCCAACTCCCAGCAGAAAGGATGGGAAATGACTGCTGAACAAGCTACTGCAAATGCACATACTTGACAGGGGGCAGCCATGGAGGCTTGGAAAATCATATTGAGAGGCTTTGGTAAACCTTAGCTGAACTGCCCAAGGTGTTTAAGCTGAGACTCCTCATGCAAGAGGAGCTGTCACTGTGGTTTTGGTACTTGCTGCTTTCAGCATAGCTGGGATTTCTGAGAATAGCCATTCTTTGTGGCATTTCATTTTTAATTTCTGATCATAGCCTGACCTGGAAGGACCCAAGCAGAGAAACTGCAAAACAAACAAACAAAAAGTTGAAGCTAAAAAACCCTCTTACCCTAGATTTTTAGATCTGCCAACTTTATTCTTTTAAAGTTTTGGAAATGTGAAGTTCCAGGTTAATTCCCTCTTTAAACACATAGGCAAATTTCTTTGTATAGTAGAAATGTAAGTAGCTGGAGGAGGAAACCTGACTCTGTCGCATACAGTGTGCTGTTAGTGTTAGGATGGTAGCTGTCAAAGGCGGACTTCAACACAATAACTTTGCCTTTGGCTTTGTATACAACCCATTAATATACCAGCTTTGACTTGTACAGTATCTCACCATGTTTAGAAAAGGAACACTCCAGTCTCTTGATCCCTTCCAGGAAAATTGCTTCATTACAAGCTTATTTTGTAAATACAGAAGTTAATTCCACAGAGCTGCATCTTCACTTCATAGGAAAATATTCTGTGTTTATCTTCTGAAACTAGTGGACATAAAACACTCCATGTCGGAAACCTACCGCATGCAACTTTGAGTAAAGGGGCCTGCTTTCGTCATGGTTAAGATAAACAAAGATCTAACTGGAGGAAACATCTCCTCTAGATGGAGTCCATTCTGGAGTTGTTTTCTGTGGAAGTTACAAATTGCTTTGTTGTGTGTGATATAAACAATATTTCAAAATGCTGGTGTTGAGCTATTGATATTTAAGATCACCTCATTAATCATCTTGGGGAGTAACAAAGTTATCTAAGTTCACGGACTGGCTTCCTCAAGTGGATAATAACAAATAGCAGAGAAGAAATAACATTTAAAAATACAACGTTAGTGAACCTTTGGCCGTGAGCAAAGATTGATTTAAAAGAACTAGGTATATCATAAAAGGGTTTCATAATGTTGGGGAAATGAACTGGTCAAGGGTCAAGTGTATAGTGTGGGGAACAGAAAGGAAACTGTGTGAATGCAAGCAGTGGTGACTGTCATGCAGAAAAATACTCTATGCTAAAATGCCAGTAGTAGATTATTATATTTTTGTGTGCATTTGGAGAACCAAGGTGAAAAGCATGATTAGGTTGGTCTCTTGCAGTTGTGAATAAAAGTGAGTAAAAACCATTTTCTTAGAAAAGGTAGAAATCTGATTCTTGCTGTCTCTGTGATTTTATGTGAACTCTGGCAGGAAAGATCTGCAAAACAAAGGCAGCTCAAGGAGATCTAAGCTTGCTGAAGCTGGAGGAGGGAAGGCAGTTGCCAGGGTTAGGAAGAGGAGCTGATCTTGCCCACAGGGAAGCACAGGATGTGGAAGCATACAGAGGTGTGGCGGGAAGGAGCAGTCATTTTTCAGTATTTGCCTTTGTCCCTCTTGTCACATAAATACACCAAAGTGAACATGTTCTCCAGTCACAGTGGTCAAGTTTTCCACCTGCATCACCTTCACTTGGTATAAGTGCAAACAGCTGTGAAAGACCAGCCAAGGAACTGGGAGTAAATGTAGATATTTAGGGATGTTCAAGAGCTTGTGGGAAGGAGAAAAATAAGGACTGCATTAAGAACAAAGTTGTTTGCTTTCGACCCTGAATACCAGTGCAATCCAGGAGGTTAGTAATATTGCATGATAACCTCGTAAATGAGGTTTCCTCAAAGATAAAATAATGTAGATTCACAAGAGTAGCGCCTTCAGCTGAATGCCATTTGTTTCTGAAGCTAAAATGCTTTCTTAAACCACCAAAGCAGTGTTGTGTAGTGCATTTCTGGCTGTTCTGAGTGATTGGAAGAATCCCTCTTTGCTCCCACGGTATTTGGAAGTGACTCAGGAAAATGCATAATATGACCATTTAAATGAGTGCTCAGGTGTCAGTCACGAAAACTGCATGTTTACTTTTTTAGGGTGAACTTTGTCTGTTAAAAAGAAGAAAGACAAAGAGCTGTTTGCTCAGGTGCCATCTAAAATGGCTGTGATAGAAGGAAAAAAGTGAAAATAAATGTTTTGTCTCTCCTTTCCCTGATAATTTTCCAAGAGAAGAGCTGCTATTTATGAAAGGATGTCTTAGGCTCCATGTCTAAGATGCACATCAGGATCTGACCTACTCCTGCTATGGGCAGCCTGGGGACTAGTTTTATTCATCTCTGTTGATTTCCTAGGACTCAGATGCCAGATTTGGCACTGGAAGCCATTGAACAGGGTGATTTGAGGAAGGTCTGGCAAAAAAACTCCGCAATACAATACCTGGGTCTGCTTTTGGTATCACTTAACCTGACACTGTTTCAGTTTACTTCCACTGGTATCAGCTGCTGTTTTTCCTCATACGCAACTTATGTAAGAACAGATGTGAGCTTTCTGTTCAAATTGTTTTGTCACCCAATATGTTTAGTTGAAATAGAGATTGGACTATTGGGAGGGGAAAAAACCCACCCCGCTGTCTCAGCCTTCCTGTGGACAGCACTTTCAGGAAAAGAAACTGAAATAAAAGTATTACTATAAAGTCAGAGCAAGACTCTTTCATTCTTTTCTGTAGTGGACTTGAAAAATTTTATAAAGTGGCAGAAATTGTTGAGTAGATCTTTTTCCCTCAACTTTTTCTAACTCTTTACAGTATTGAGTGTTGTATTTTTATCTCTTTGACTGAAAGCAACTCTGTTGTGGATTCGGGCTTCTTTAAACCTGACTCTTACTCCCATCGCAATCTTGCTTGGATTGCGAACTTTTTGAGTAAGGAACGTCTTTTCATCATGTGTCCTCAGTGTCTGCCACAGTAGGATGCTTCCACCTGACTGAGGTATCTGGAAGCTGCTGCAATGCAAATAACAAGTAGTAGCAGGAACAGCAATACTCATTTACCCACCATTGCTACCTGAAGGAACACTTCAAAAATACGGCCAGGATTTACCAAATCCTAGCCTTAGGCAACCCCAGGGTACCATTGTTGGTGCCAGAAGTGTTGCACAGTGCATAGGAAGGCTTAATACATGAGGCATCTATCAGAGGGGAAAAAATGGAATATCTGTTGCCAGAGAATGAGATTAAATGTTTATGAATGTTGTGTAAATAAAATAAAAAAAATGAAAGCATGGTATAGGATTAGAATAAGTAAATATAATACCATATTTGTAAATATTCTACAAATGAAGTTAACAATTGATTCTACTTGGAGACTTCATGTCTTTTTAAAGAGAGAATGATCATATATTTTATGTTGTTTTCATCACTGGTTTAGAGCAATTCAACAGGCATTCCATAAATGCATTTTATATTTTAAGTGAAAAATTTATTTTTCTTGCAATTTTTTTCCTGTCTGTCTTTAAGAACCCTGACAGAAGTTCAAAGCTGTAGGTTGGCTCACAAACATGAGACCACTGCTGCTTTAAAAGCAAGTTAATTTTAATACAACTTATTTTTGAGACAAGGTGTGCTGAATGGCTCAGAGAATGAATAAAAAAAATCTGAAGTCTTTAACTTCTTTATTTCAGCATTTAATAGGGCCCAGTTTTATAGAGATGGAGACTTGTGTACTTCATTTAAAAAAATCAAACCCTGTAACTAGCATTAATTATCCTTTCTGGAGAGGTCTTTGGAAAAAAGCCAAGGATTAACTGAAAAGAGGGACTGACATGCCTTCTCTTCCTCAGGGGTTGCCTGAGGACAGCAGGGAGTGGTGTGGTATGGGACCCTTACACTGGACAGCCACTGATGTAGCTGCTTCACTGGAAGATCTGACTCCATCAGCTGGGCTGGAGGCTCTTCTGTGTGGAGAACAGGCCTTCCTAACTTCCTCCAGTCAAGTCTTCCTCCTCCTCCATTGAGATGACTATCTATAAAATTTTCTATATAAGCCTTGCAGCAATTACTTAAAACTATATTTCCTGGATATACCACTATCACAAGTCATATGAAAGTGATTGATGTAATTTTAAGGAAATAAATATTTAGAATCATTTACCTCTGGGAAATGCATTTAACTAGATTCTTGCCCCTTACCTAAAACACTTTTATTAACTTTTGAAAGTGTTATTTAAACTTACACCTCCCACGTCATTAAGTTGTGGATGTACTATACATCAGAAAAAAACCCCATTCAGAACTGTGAAGAAGAGGGCCCAAAGCGGAGCGGTGGCAAAAGCACTGTAACAATCTACTTAACTTTTTATGGAGTGTTCCTTATTTTAGATCATTCGTGGGATTCTTGAATTATGTGGGAGGTAATTGTATTGTATGAACCCTTCCTAATGAAGAAAGGATTCCCCCTTGCTCTGTAATAGTAGCACTATTCTAGAAACCTGGTGGCATTCTCTCTGCAGGGCATCAAGTGGTTGGAATTTTAAGGCATGAGAAGTAAACTTCTAAAAGCCTGTGTGTGTGTATCACCCGTGCTTAAGGGACTTGAACTCTTGCACCTCCTGTGTTTCTTAGCAAATAAATCACTTTGAGTGATTGCACAGATCCAAAGTACTTGTTTACATGGCATCTGCACCATGTCTCCTCCAATCTCCATCCTCACCTGGGGAAGGAGGGGGACTGCTCTAAACCCTCATGCAGTCCATGGCTGAGAATGAATTCCGTTTACTGCTTTTGCTTACATCACTTAATCAACCTTTGTAGCTTAAATAGCATAGCATAAACAATTCTCTAGATAATAAGTACTCATTATATTTTTTCCCTATCCTGGGAGGGATATTTTGTTTTTATTGTTATTTGGGGCCTATAAAAGCTCTATACCAACTTTTACAGTGCAGAAATGTTGAAACTGGGCTTTCCTGCAGCAGTTTAATAAATAAATATTTACCTGAGGATTACTGAAAGGTCCCAGAGTGGCACCGCTGGAAACTGGTGCATTTTGTCTATAGTGTGAACCATGTCAGTACAAACTTCTCTCTGCTTTCTCTGTGGGGATGCCTGTGTTTGAGAGGTCCCAGCAAATTCAGCCCTCTAGATGAATCAGTCATCAGCCTGTTGGTGAGGTTTCCATCAAGGGATGGAGTTTGCTAACTGGAATTGTCAGGTCTATGTTCTCATCATGGCCTTTACAACAGCCTCAGAGTGACGGAGCTGGACCTGAATCATTCACTCTCCTACTTTATACATCACAGAATAGCTTAGATATGTTTTCCTTCAAACAGGTGTTCATCTTATTCATGCAGAAAAGGAAGTTTCTTAAAGATTGGTCTTGTGTTGTGGCATGGAAGTTGAGCTTGTAACTACTTCAACAGACACTTATTTCCTTTGATGCTGTGTTGGTGGGTGTTGCAAAGTTGGCATACAGTTGTTATTTGTGAAGCATAGGGGAGGAAAGCTTGTTTCTCAGGAAGGGTGAGAACGAAATCAGATGAGGTGTGACTCTAGGTGAATGGAATTGCTTTTGGTAAGGGGAACACTAGTATAAAATGTTCATCTAGATTAAGTAAATCTGGACACATAGGAAAAACAGTGACATCATTAAGGTGTTTTATGTCAGAGTTCTGTAAAAGTACACGATGAACCTCAGTATGTACAAGGTATCACCTCTATCTGTCAGTTGCTTGCTGGCTATCCTGGACACAATTTATATGTATAAATATGCCAAAGGGCTAAATCCTGCGGTAGCAGAAAGGATGGCATAGTTCAGTGTTATACCCATTTCTGAAGCAACTGTAAATGGCATTAAGTGGCCTAAAAGCCAATTTGTGATATCTGTCAGGATGCAGAATGTGTTTTGGCTGCTTTTTCCCTCCAATGTTGTGCCTGGAGGTCCTGCCAGTTGGTATTTTGGCAGTCCCATGTGTAAACTGAAAGGCCAAAGAGTAAATCTCCAAGTGGAGATATTGTCTATCTCAAGGGGACAGAAAAGCATTTCACGGTTGTCAAAATAACTGGCTTGCAGAGCTATGGATCCTAGATGAGTCTCTGGTCAAGCCATGAAATAATCTGTTTGAAATACTGAGTTCCACTTCTGTAGCTTCTTCGGAATATAAACCGTTGTGGGAAGTTTGAGAGGTCTTTTTGGCCTGGGTTTAAATACAGCCACTGGAATGAAGTGGTTATCAGTAGTGGATGCTACCTGCATGGCTAAAAGGCAGCAGATCATGGTCGGAGGGTGGTACTTACTTTTCTTTTTAAAGCTTGCTGTTTTGGTCTTCCACCCATATCCTGTGTGACTCCCATTCTCAGGATGCTTCAAAAATCCAAGAACTCACCAGTAAAGCAGGCTCTACTTTCCTCCTTTGTGACATGACATCAAAAATTTCAGATTATTTCATTTCAATATTTGTATTTTGGCCTCTTGGGAAGAAATAAGCAGTGGTGCAAGAGTTCAGTTGCTGAAATTAGTTCATTAATTTCCATCTAAAGATTAAATGGAAGTGACTGTCCATGTTTCCCAAGAGCACGAGATAATTTGGTTGATGGCCAGAGGGTTTGGCTAATAACTGAGCTTGTGGTAAACAGAAATAAACTATTGCAAGATGCCTTAGAGCTATGGAAGCCATTAAGCCAAAATTTCTATTAGGTATTCCTGCTGGATCATCAAATCCCCCTGAACAGAAAACCTTCTCTCTTGAGGCCCGTGAGGAGAAATGTGAATTAAGGTCGTATTTACTGCATGGCTCTGATGCAGTATCTTGGGAAACTGAAAGTATTAGTATTGTATTCATTGCTACAGTAGGAAAACAGTGAAAATATTCAGACAAAGCATCAAATAAAAGCAGGAGAAACTTGGTCTCGGGCATGGGATTTCGGGAGTTAGTCATGGATGATAAATTATTTAGCATATCAAACTGAATACTCGGCATTTGTTGGTCTTGAGCAATTCTGAATTTTCAAATAGTGCTGAAGATACATCTGAGACCAACACTTCCTTTGAAGAGCCTTGGCTTCCTATGCCTGTTGGAAAAAACCAAGTATTTAGTTTCAGTAGCTTTAGTGCACTTTCTTCTGTGTGGGCCAAACAAAGTCCCAGGTCCCTGAGCTGTAATTTGCTGGCAGCAAAACCTTGATGTTTCCTCAGAAGAGGTGAGGAAAAGTCTGCCTAAAACTCAGTTTTGTTCCTGGCAGCCATCAATGCAAATCTCTTTGAGTATTTTACTTTCTGTCAAAAAATGTGGACAGAATTGTCATCCCCCTGGAATAAATCAGGTCTGTATATGGCCTCATAAAAAGAGCTGAAGGAATTTTTGGTCTTGGCACAAAGCCATGCAAAAGGTGCCTGAATCTTTCTTTTAGTTTAACTATACTCATTCCTGAGCGCTTGCCCAAGATAAACTCCCCATTTTCTGCTATAGTCCAAAAGCTTATCATTTGATTTTCAAATATATGATTTGCTGCCAAGCCCCTCTGTTTATCTTCCAGTATTTTATTTTCTTCAGCTGTGCAGTAAACATCTCATTACAACTGTCACTGAAAGTTTGCAGCTTGACTTTTGTCCTGGGTATCTTTGAGGAAGAATCTTAGAGAAATATTTTATGTAGTGTCTAATGCCTGGTGCATTATCCCATGTTGTGTGCTGGGGTTTACTCGTTCCAAAAAGCCCACCTCTTGATCTGACTGAAACCCAGGTTTTCTAATAATGTTTTCATTTCACCATACGAGCCCTTCATTTCCCAAGTATGCAGTTTGCTTGGCTTCTCAGATTATTCTCTGTTCACTCCTATCTGGTGGAGGGTGGAAAAGAGCAATAACCTCAGAACCTAGCTGTTAGCTAGATTCCTTGTTTTCTTAGCTGTAAATGTAATTCTCCCAATTGCTTTGGATAGCTCTAGTACGTTTTAGATTGTATCAGTGTGAACTCAAAATACCAACTATAATGAAGTCCAAATCTAATGTACTGTAGAAAATATTTTAATTACGTTTACCTGACTTGTCATCCTTTGGTTCCACACTGTTATCTCCTGGGGTTTAGAGATGACTAACTTCTATTACTCCCCTTCCCTACCCCCAAAGTATCTTGATTTAGAGATAAATATTTTTTAGCTTTATTTGTTTTGTAAATTTTTCCCTATCTATTTTCTAAATATGCTTTTGTTTCCCTCTTAAAGTAATATTCTAAAACATAAATTATTTTTTTAAAATTAACTGATGTCTTGAGGAGTATTATTCCTGCCACCATTGATTACATCAACTCCAGCTTCACCTGTGCATACACCTGTATGTGCATCTGTCCCCAACTGCACAAGTTTGCTGCAATGTTTTTTGCATGATTCATGCTGTAGAGCAGCACACCTACATGTTAGGTCTGGGAGACAGGAGTGTCATTAGGTTAGAAAAATTCAATCCTACAGCCTAAATGATATAATGATTTCCAGAAAGCTGTTGAAAATAATACTAGAACTGTGTCCTCTATGATTCATTTTTCTTTCCCAAAATACTGACCTTAATATTACAAAATGAATATTACTCTGATAAATGACGTATTGTCAATACTGTAGATAAATAAGCCATTTGATGGTGGGATGTGGGCTACTGGTCAGCTGATTTTACAAGTTGCAATGCTTTGTTTATGTTTGTTGGAATAACCTAGACCTAGGATACAGTATAATTTTCCTATCAAAGCTTTGACATTATGAAACTTCAGGGACTCTCTGTGGAACGTATATTTCCATAGGCACAGAGCAGGAATTTTTTTACGTCAGTGTCCCTTTGTTTTTAGGAGATGAGACAATAGAAGTAGCAATTATATGTGGAAGAAGGCCAGGTGAAAATAATAAAAGCCAGGGTCATGACAGAGTGCACCAGAAGCGGGTGCAAAATGTGGCATTTGGGAGTAAGCTACCCACTTAACACTCCAGTAAGGAACAATGAACCCAATGAGAAAAGGACATGTTTTCTGAACCCCTCACCCCCAGCTGGGTCTTAGCTGAGTTAGACAAATCAACAGCTTCAGAAAATGCATAGTAACTTGATGTCAGTGCCTGTTTTTCAGGCTCCAAGCCAAACTGGAGAGAGATTACATATGGGACCCCAAGGCTTTCTGCTAGTCTGGGAATTTCTGATGACTTGAGTTTATCTGCCCTTTCTCCCACTTGGAGGAAAGGCTCCCTCCTTCAGAGGGAAAACAATCCCCAGCATAGAGAGAGGGGGTGGCCAGGCAGGGAAAACACTGTTGTGCTTCTGTGCGCACATTTCCAAAGTCTGACAATGTTAAAAGAAAAATAATGAAAAAATCATAGACTGCATCCACATTTAGACTTTCCTTAACCCTAATTTGAGAAAGCAAAGTGGTGGTGGGCATTGTCTATGTGCTCAAAACTATGGTGCTGGCATGATCTCTTCATAATTTCCAACCCGTTAAAGTTCTCCTGTTGACTCTGTTTGTCGTCATCAGTGTGAACCATGATTTGTTTGGCTGCGGTTTGAAATTATCTAGCTGGTAATTTTTCCTATATGTGTATTCTTCTGAGCCTTTGCACTTGCATTCATTCTTATACTGTTTCTGTCTAACTAAATCAGACCTATTCAAACTCTGAAATAGAAGAGCAAAGGTCAAAAAATGTCAGACACCCTTAATAACCTCTGTTAAGTCTTGTTAAACTGAAAGTGCTCTTGCTTCCAATGCAGAAATGGCATCCTAGACTACAATAATTGATTTGACCTCCAAATAGCTGCATATGACCAAGAACTCCTCTGAGCAAAAGGAGGAAGAACGGGATAAATGAGCTTAACAGAAACTGCTCCTCAGCCCAAGCCCCCATGCAGCACTGGGAAAAGGAGTGATTATTTTATCACACTGTGGAGATCTGAATGTAAAGAGTGATAGAAATGAAGCCCACCAAACTCACTGTATCTTCTAGAGGATTTATTTTTAAGCTGGGGAGAGAGTAAAAAACACTGTGCTGTGTTCAGTCAACATACCAAAACTGTGCTCTGTATGTATGGAGTGGTTTGATACTGTGTGAGGGAAGCCAAGCTGTTTGGACCTGAAAAGCAGCTAGTAGGATATTCTGTGAGACTTGGTTTGATTTTAATTGGCACAGGCTGTTCTGTGTGTGGAAAATAGCAAGTTAGGCAAATTGAAGGCTCTTGCACCACTATTTGATATGGATATTTGATATGGACATTTGAGGATGTGCTTCAGTCAGGAGTGGAGTAGATAACCTGATTCTCTTCCCATTCACTCTCATTTTCCCAAGTCTTAAGGTATTTATCAGTTGGGGTAGAACAGCCTTTACCCCTGTTGCTCTGTGACTGGGAGCATTCCTATCTTCCCTGATAGAGCTCCCATTGCTGGATGTCACTAGAAGCAGCAGAATTTGCAGCAGGGTCAGAATAGTTCTCTGAAACCAAGCAAGATGATGGTCATGTATTTGTGAGCAGAGGCTCCAAGGGCCTGCTAGCAGCTGAATGAGGTGAGAGCCTGAGAACTCCTCCTTCCTTTGAGAGTACAAGAGCTCATTCTGTTTCCAAAATACAGTGGTAACAACCCCCTTTTTTTTTGTTCTTTGTTTAAAGTGTTAATGAATGTGATGAGAACATGGGAATGGCGTGAGCAACACTGTGCTTGGCAAGCTTTAGTCTGCAGAATGAAGATCAAACACAGTCATGGATAGAAGCTGATAAGAGGTTTAAAAGTAGAGAAGCCTGGGACATCTTTTTTGATCCTGTTGGGGGAGAGAAGAACAATGTACATACCTGTCTGCCACAAGAGACAGCTCAGGTTGCATGGGGAAGTTTCATTCCAAAAAAGTCAGACTTGCTCATACGCCTTAGATCATAAGAAAATGCTGCAACACCATTCTGATTATTTAATATTTTTTGTGGGTTTTGTTCAAGTTAGATGTAAATTACTATATGTCAAAATGTTCTGTTCAAAATCCTACTGAACAAGATCTGTGGTTAGAAATAGATCTGGACCTTCAAAACTGTTTTTTTTCCCCTTGAATTTCATTATTAGACATTTTGATGGAGTTAGAATTATATTTCAGTGATATGAGTAATGAAAAACCTGAACTTAGATCATTCAAGCTTCAGAAAACAGGGGAACAAATTTTTTGGAAACACAAAGTTGCTTTTCAGATCTTTGAAGCTGCAACACAGCACTAAGGCAATAAATTCTCTGTGATTCTCAAGACTAGCAGGAATGGCAAAAACATCGCTAGTGAATCGGGAAGAGGGGTTATAAATTCTGAAGGTCTGTGGTGCTTGTATTACCACTCTCCTTGGTGTTTTTACTAGACAGCGGTGGGCTGGAGGATTCCCTGGGAATCCTTTTCCACTTTAAGTAGTGACAGCAGAGAAAGGGAAGACTGAATGCATCCAAGAAAATAATTTTTAGCCCAAGCAGCCAGTGAGGTGTGAGAATGACTGGAGTAAAATAAAAATGTTTTCTGACAGGAAAGGAACAGACTGGTTATGTGCAGAAGTAAATCAACTGCATAGAAGTTGAGTATATGGTGAGAATCACTATGTGGAAAGCAGTGCTCCCTAAATGACCTTTAGATCTTCATAGCTAAAGATTCATCAGTTTAAAATTACTGTCTTGGATGAAAATGGCAAACCTAGCATGCACCTCTGAAAATATAAAAAAAGTGTTTAAAAGTAGCTTTCTGAGCACTTGGATAGAGGGATGTTTCTAAAGAGGAAACCAGCTTGATGAATGAGAAATGAAGCTGCCTCATCCAAGCATGTGTAATAGCTATTGGCATTCAATAGGGCTGAAAGGTTTTTCCTGCAGCTAATGGAAAATGCAGCTTCCAGGGTGTCACTAATTTTGACAGAGACCTCCGTGTCTTCAGTTAAGTCTCACACTTAAATGGGATGTGCAAATATTCTTTTACGGTCTCTTTTGTTTTCTTGGGTGTTAAATCCAAAATCACTGGCCCTTAGTGCCAAAACCCGTATTACTGAGAGTCGCTTGAAAGGTTGCCTGTGGTTAACCTAGTGTCTGTCTTGACTTTAGACAATCCCATCATGTAATCTAATGTTTTTTCCTCCTATGCATATCCTTGGCAAAAGTAATCTTCGTTATGAGACCCTAGTGTTTTTTTATTTAAACCAAACAAACAAAAAACCCAAACAAAACCCACACAACTTATTTCCTTTTCTGTTATTCTAATCCTGCATTAATATATAACATTTCCTTATATTCCATTTGATCATAAATGGAATTGTAGGTGCCATGGAGTAGTGTCTGACTAAGGCTCAGGTTCACTCATGATTTCCACCCTTGTATCAAAGTGTCCACTGAAATCAATAAAATTTCAGAGTTAGGAGCCTTAATACTTTTAATCTGGCCCTAAGTATTCCTGTATTATGAAGGACAGTAAGTCCAAATATTTATTATAAAGTGTCAAAACATGAATGCTCCGGGATTCTTTGAAGCCACTGGTGTGATGCTAACTTTCATGGGATGTATCTATCTGGCTTATCACCCAATATTTTTGCAAAGAGGGTCATGACAACCAACTTCAGACCCTTTTTAATCCTTCTATTCAAACTCTGCACTCTGGAGAAGTGTGTTTATTTTGTTTCATTTTTTACTCAATTATCTATTGTTTGTGCAGTTCAGATATACCATTATGAATACAGCATAATATGAAATGCTTGTTACTTCATGCATGGTGAGCACACAATGTTAAATTACTGCATGCATTGTCAAGTGACAAGTTCAGTATTATTGAGAGGCTCTGCTCCACTTGGGTTTTTTTACTCTAATCAAAAACCAGATCTATCTCAATCAAAACATGTTTCTTAAATTTAAAAATACAATGTGCAAGATTCATCTGCCTTTCTCTGAAGTCTGGGGTGCGATTCTTGGAAATGTTAGCCCAATTATTTCTAAGTGGTTTAAGAAAAGGAGGCACATGCAGCAGTGTTTGGCTCTTAAGTCTTTTCCATTCAGAAGTTTTATTCAAGGCCTTAACTAAGAGCATGAGTGCACAGAAACAGCACAGGTTAGATGTGTTCTGGAGCGCAATGCTTAAAATTTCAGTTAGACATGTAACTGCTAAGAGTAGGAACAAGGTGTCTTTTTTGCCTGCTGCTGAGTAGAGGGGCTCTGCATAGGGGCAGCTGAGGGGGAACCAGAGAAGCTCAGGAAAAATCAGAACTGCCCCATGCATCAGGATATTTTACCACAACCCTTCTTGCAAAGTGAACCTCATGTCAGTCCCTTCTGCAGAGTACTGTGAGAAGTGGCAGGGAGTGACTTCATTGCCCCAGTTTTGTTGATACATTTATTACCTGCTTTTAAACAAGATCTAGCTACTTTACTGGATTTTCTTCTGCCTCTCGTTTTCTTTGCCTGCCTTTCTAGAGCAGGATACAGACTGGTTTTGTTTTACACATTGCAGGGGACAGTGCTGCCATTGTCACTCATTGGTAAGCCTGTTGTCCGTAATTTTCTTGCCGATGGTTTTCTTTATTAGGGGTCTGAATGAGAGGTAAGTGTATTTTAGGAGATGAATGTAAACTTCCCTTGTGATGTAGCAAGGATCTCAGTTCCCTCTCAGCTGCAAGGATTATAAGGTCACCAAGGAATGCTCTTTTCCCTGCTTCATCCTTCTGATATGACAGGGACCTTGTGTTAAAGCAAAGTATGTTTCGCTGCTTGCATGAGTTGCATGCATGCACAAGTTTTTAAATATGCACTTAATCTGCATATTAAATATTAAAGTTCCTCATAACAACTGGGTTACTGGGTTTTAAAATGTATGCCTCAACAGCACAAACTGGTTCTTTCAGTGACTGCACTTTTATTGGCTTGTTACGCGAAGAAAAAGATAGCGAGCTTTGTTACAGCCCCTCACTGTCTAGGAAATTTGTGAGTTGATAGGTTTGATGTTGCAGGTTTTGTTCAGACAGTGCTCTTGCAACTCAAATAATTGCATTGCCCAATAAAAGCAGAGAGAAAAACAGTTTTCAGAAACAACAATCTGAGTTGGCCAGAGGGTAACTACTTTTATTATACACAGAGGAAACATGAAACCTGCCTGCATTCCAGGAAAAGAAAGGGATCAGAGTATTCTGTCACATAGATGTAAGACTAAGAAAACAAACTTGGCCTCAGTTTTCTTAGAAGTCAGCACAGAAATTTTTTTCTCCATAAATGTAATGGATGGGGCTCTACACAGTCGCAAAAAAGGATTTAGTATTTGTCAGTATATTCTAGAGGCAAACAGGGAAAACTCTTAGAATTGAGACTAGTAAATATGCTTTCAGGGTTAAACCTGTTCATCCTGTGTTGTACTTGGATGAATGCAATCAGGTTGACTGCAAAGGAATTTCATAACTACTGTTACAGCTTTGGCATTGGAGTAACACCTCAGTCTTCTACAGTCTAGAGGCAAAGTCACCTGGGTCTAGTCTGGCCAGAGACTTAGCCCATACTACCTCTTGAAACAGGCTTCTCAAAGTTTTATTTGTCTTGATGAAAGGTTGGCCTTTTCGTGCAAAGTAACAGCTGAAAAAAAATGCCAGACTTCTTCACAGAAGATCTAACAGTTATTTTTAAATGGGTTATTTGTGAATGGTAACCTTAAGAAATCAGGAGCAACTATCCTTCATTATCAGCACGATCATCACTGTGTCAGTGCTCATTCTCAGAAATATCAGCAGGGCTGAACCCTGACCGCTATATAAAGTAGTGGTGCAGCTCTTGTTTCAAAGAGGTTACAGTTCTGGTTAATGACATTGATGCACAGGTTGGGGTGGGGGAACACCATGTGATTATATGAATATGTTTTCTTCTGTGCTAACCGTACACACAAAGTGGCTTTCCATCTTCCTTGCTGCTTTGAGTAGGAATATGACATGCTTACAGCTGAAGTTGCATTAAGGAAGAGAACCAATAGAAGGACTTGCAGAAATGAGGTTGAAGATGACATAATTGATACAATGATGAAGGGAAATTATTTTGGCAGCTGGTGTTTCCAGCAGCATTGGCAAGCGAGTGCAAAATTACAATGACAACGTGGCTTAATATCTTGGCAACAGCTCTGGTAGCCTAGTCTAAAAGGACATGCTGAAAGGGGTCACTCAAAGTGGGAAAGAAAATGGGGGGGGTGGGGGTGGGAAGCTTGCAGTTTGACTAGAAGGATCCTTTCAATTTCAGCTGTCCCTGAACATCCATGTAGAGATGTTAGAAAAGACAGATGAAGAAGCGAGGATAGATGGAGGGAGATTACTAGGCCAGTGGAAGTGAGGTGCATTTGCAACTCATTGGCACACAGGGCGCAAGGGCAGCAGAGGGACTTGGACAACAGACTCGGAGGGAGGTATTTTACAGCGGGGGAGAGGCTGGAGGCTGATGGCATACCCAGAGGAGGCAGTCTGGACAACCAAGATTTGAATGATCTGAACCACAAAAAGAGCCAAATGTTCCAGTGTTGCAGACTCTCTCCTTGATTTTTTTTTTTTATAAAATTACAGGCATTGAGCCCAGCAGCTGAAAAGCCTGCTGAATGAGCTTCTCTGTAGATAGAAGGGAAAATCTGTTGTCTGAGAAAAACATTGTATGTGACAGCTTTGACAGAGGGCTCATGAAACCACAGCAACACGGACAGAATACAGCACTTGAGTTATCCTGTCTGCCCGCCTTCATTTTGCTACCACTAACTGCCTCAGTCTTAGCCGGCCAGTACCCAGAATCACAAAAAAATGTAACCATATAAACATTGTCTGCTAGGTGAACTTTGTATAGAAAATCCCAGAAATACCACACTTAATTACCTGAAACTGCTTATGCGCCTGCATCTTAAGAGAGTGGCTATCATCTTGCAGTATGATTCAGGGTAGGATTAGATTTGCTGTAGATAAGCAGCCAGTAAGCTGACCACAATTCTGTAGTATGTGGGTGTTTCAATGCCGTGTTACCACGTGCTTGGTGCTGGTGGATGGCAATAGTAGATTGGCCTGGAATACAATCGTGTTGTGGTTAGATCGGTTTCCTCAGAAGGAAACCAAGTAGAGGGTGAGAGTAACAGAAAACTGCCTTTAAAATGACCTCTGACAGTCTGCAGCTTTCTGTGACATCTTAATGTTCACATTGCACAGTAAAGGGAGTAGATTATAGCTATTAATGTGGGCGGAACTATTGTTAAGGGTTTTAACTCTTGCTCCATGATGTAGCAGATGCTAAAGCTGCAGGTATCTGTGTATTGTTGTTTGTTCCTGCTTTGGCTTGGGAAATGCTGCTAATGTGTGCTCCTGGGGAGAGCTGGGCCCGGGCGACGCGAGCAGCGGAGGAACAGGAACTGTCAAGCATGGCAAGAGCCCAACTGGAATCCCCCGCTGGAGAGGGTCCAGCACACGTGCAAGGCACCGTTTCCCTGCAGTGTTTCTGATCGCTGTATGCTGAAGACTCTGATCTGCAGAATTTTGCCTGCATCAGGCATCCTTAATATTTCTGCAAGAAGTTTAGGTGGAAGAGGGGAATGCTGCTTGCTTCAGGCTCTTCTCCTGAGATGAGGCGATGAAAGAATGACATGCCCAAGATACTGCCATCCTTCTTTTAATGTAAATCAAGGTAGTTAATGTATTTGCATAAAAGATGTCCATCTAGTAAATCAGGCATCAAGATGTTGTTTAAGTGAAGCGCTTTCTAGCAATCTGGCTTTGGATAATCGTAGCTAGACCTGCATGCAGCAGAAAAAAGTCAACATTGTCCAGGACAGTGGCAGGTATTGGTCTCCTTTTATGGATCAAGAAGCAGCCTCGAGTTATTACCAAGACGATGGACTTGACTAACAATTGATCAGTGCATTCCTTCAGTTAGAGGCATCTGTAAGACTCTGTGAGGAAGCATTGGCAATTTGCTGCTGTTTGCTATTACTTCTACTTTGCATAACCTAATAGTCATCTGACCAGTTCTCCTTAGGCTCCCCATCAGATATGTATACAGGAGTCATAAGGTGTGTACTCTTGGACAGATATATGATGGAGGTATGTCAAATCAGGTGTAGTGACAATAACACCCATTACTGAATTTTTTCCATTAATTCACACATACACTTTTGCATGGGAAAACCCAGCAGAAGAAAGCCCTTGATGCAGAAAAATGATTTGCATGGAATCACTCTCAGAATTTACTTGAATTCGGAAATTGAACTTCCCAGGAAGCTCTGGTGCCAGCAACTGGTTAGAAATATGTCAGTGATGCTTCTCAGTCAAGAGTGCATAGCTTTGAATCTGCTTAAGGAGCACAGGCAAATCAAAGGAGATATTGATAATTTCAAGTAGATACTGGATTCAGTGTTTCCTTACTAGGCTCACTCATTAAGAGGAATATGCACTCAACTCAGAAGCTATTGACCTGAGGCACCTCTAGCATTTTAATAATAGCAGCTGTAGACAATATAAGAAAGCCTTGTTTAATGTTTTTAAAATATTAATCTCTCTCTCCTTGGAAGCATATCTGAGGATATGTAAAATATTTTCTTAACTGAATAATATGAATAATTTTAGCTGGAAGAAAAATCCAGCACAGTAAATCCCTGTATGTGCGACTTAGTCAATGACCTCAAAGAGCAGAAAACCCACTTGTTTTCACCTCTGCACCGCATGAGTTTTCAATAAATCTTTGCATTCACGTCAGCCAAATTCAACCGAGTACATCTGTCAGTGTTTGGTCTTGGTCATCTCTTCTCTTATTTCATTACCTCCTGGGCTCAATAACCACAATCTCTAAAGAAAAAGCAAGCAAAAAGGGCAGTTGGAGACGCCTGGTCAGTTATGAAGAACAAGAGACTATTAGATGACCTGGCAAACATAATAGCTTGTTAATTCTTTTTTTCAAGGCTACCTGGGAGCTTACATGTCTCTTACTTCATAAGTCATCCGATGAAAACAAGGCTTTCCTCACCAGGATAGAAATAGTTGTACCTAGTAGTCCAGATGATCCTCCAGATATAGAAAGAGTCCTGTCACCTACTGTGTCGTTATGTGTAGGTGTGATAAGAGGATGAATATACTATAAAAAGTCCACTTTTGTGGAACCCTGCATAATATTCTGCTTTAAGTCAAAATTCAGAGAAATCTGACAGGCTATAAAGTACAATTAAAACCAAGCACATCAGTAATAAGAAGCCACAAAGCATGCATAATCATGAGATAAATGACCTCAATGGACAGATGATGATGAGCCAAGGAGAAGCCAAGGTCAATTATCAGAACTTCTAATTTTAATGCTATAATTAATAATGAATATTTCAAGAAAGAACGTTTAAAGAATAATTGTATTCTGGTATTAAAACCTGTTAAACGTTAAACTTATGCAATTTATGCAAATTAATCTGATAAGAAGAGACAATTAAGGTTTATAATTAACAGATAAATACAAATGATCCAGTGATGAAGGTCTTGGTTTCTCCTCTGTCTTACGAGACAATGTAATTGATTTTTATAAATGCTAATTTATATGCACTACTAACCATTAATACATTGAAGAGATCATTTATTAAACTAAAGATGAATAGTGGTGCATGCAAAGACAGTACCTGAGTTTTCAACATCTTAAAGACAAAAAGGAAACAGGAAGAAACCAAAGCTTTGAATGCGATTTTGCTTTGTTTTTTTTCCCAACAAACTTTGACATGCCAAGTACGAGGTATAGGAAAGAAGTTTAGTGGAGACAAACAGTCTTTGTTCAATAAGTCTTTACGTGACACTAAGGGATTTTTGGCACAATCCTTGCCTTTTAGTGTTTGTTCTCATGGACTAAAGTAACGTACATTCTTATTTTGCTTTGCCGTGCTGTGCTTTTTCTTTGTGTTCTCATAGGAGATGATGGCACGTTCACCCTGGAATGAAGCTACTTGTAACAGGGCAGAGGGAGTTTTTCAGGATGAGTGTGCTAACTTGGCATACTCTTGCAAACAGTCACCTCCTTGCTTTCTGAGGTGTTATGTTGACTGTGTGCTTTTTTAAGAGTTCCTGACTTCTTGTTTTTAAAATGTACAATGGCATTTTGCCAGCTCCTGTACTTATGAGTAAGTGTAGTAAGTCTCTCTCCTTTCTTATGTTTAAAACTCAGTATGTCCAGGAGTTTTGAACCAGCTATAAAAAGGGATGCATTCCACATTATTTTTTGTATCCATCCTCAGAACTGTAATGCTATTTAGCTTTGTAAATGCAGCTGCAAACATTAGTTACAATTAATTATGTGTAGCTTTATCTTTCACAGCTCTTCCCCCCCTCCTCCTTTATTTTCCAGGGGTGAGATTGTTGGCTGAAGTGCAGCAAAGTAGGTGCTTGCAAGGCAGCTCCAGGAAAGTGGCTCCCAATGGCCCAAAGAAAGCCCTAAAGGGTCAAGGAAGGGGGAAATGAAGCAACCATGCTGCTATAGTAATTTGATTACCTCTAAGATTAAATTTCAAACAAAAATGTGAGATCTTTGCAACATCTAAGTATAATTACAGTCTATTTTCAAAGGATACTTGGTAATTTTTTTCCCTTCCTTTTTCTCCTGACTTCTGTCCTTGGCATTGTAGTCTGTGCTGAGTTGCACTCTGTGGAACTGACTCGGGAGGTCAGCACTATAGGAGCTTCAAAAAGTACAGAGAGTTTTGCAAGCATAGGCAAAATTTCCACCTGCTGTTGCAATCAGTAGAAAACCCATGGTCTTCCATCAGGGAGTGATGTGGTCTGCTGACTTCAGTGGGACTTCTTGATCTAAATCCATGCAGAATCCGACGTAAAAGGACACGTGTTCATTTTTTGCCCCCAGTAGATATGATACAGCCCAGGGTATTCTTCTGAACACATTTCCTGTGCTGTCACAGCCAAGTAAGGAATAGCACACTTATCTTCATGTCTTCTCACACAGATCATCTTCTAACACAGATTAGCTGTAGATATTTGCCATAAATCAGAATTATGGCCCTCTGCTTCTAGATGTCAGTATGATATGCTTCTCCCAGTTCCTGATTTCCTTGAATGAAAAGCATTGTTGACAATTTGTGATAATTCCACAGTATCTAGCATGCTACTGATGTAGGTATTATAAAATAAGCGTGTCCACTTTCAGTGGTACATTGAAGAAATGTCCATTCCCTAATTGTTTGTTGGACAATGAGCCCAAGTGGTAAGGCAGAGTTTGTTCAGTCAGGTGCGGATTTGCCCTCTCCTGGGAGTTTTGTATTTTAGTCAGGCCCCCTCCGCAAAGTGCGGTGATGGCAAAAAGCAGTCTCTCGTGTCTGTTGCCTGCTCATCGATGCTCAGAATAAGAGATGGGCAAGCTACTTTTAATACTTTTTTCAGAGGCCTTTTGCATTGCCTTTTAATCTTAGTGTTGTGGTTTAACCCCAGCTGGCAATTAAGCACCACGCAGCTGCTTGCTCACTCCCTCCCAGTGGGATGAGGAAGAGAATCGGAGAAAAAGCAAAAGTCATGGGTTGAGATAAAAACAGTTTAATAGGACAGAAAAGGAATATAATAATGACAAAGGAATATACGGAACAAGTGATGCACGATGCAATTGCTCACCACCCGCTGACCGATGCCCAGTCAGTTCCTGAGCAGCAGCCTCCCCCCACCCCAATTTTTTGTCCAGCGTGATGTCATATGGTATGGAATACCCCTTTGGCCAGTTTGGGTCGGGTCAGCTGTCCCGGCTGTGTCCCCTCCCAGCTTCTTGTGCCCCTGGCAGGGCAGTGTGAGAAGCTGAAAAGTCCTTGACTTAGTGTAAGCATTGCTCAGCCACAACCAAAACATCAGAGTGTTACCAACATTATTCTCACCCTAAATCCAAAACACAGTGCTATACCAGCTACTAGGAAGAAAATCAACTCCTTCCCAGCTGAAACCAGGACACCTAGGTAGCCAAATATGCAGACAGAAATTATGATGATGATGAGGAGGATATGTCAGAGCTGGAAGCCCTGAGAGCCTCCGGTGGGTCCTAACCCCCTGGTGTGACCAGAGCTGGATGGAGCAGAAGTGTAACATGGCAGGGGTCTCTGTGCTCGGGGCAGTGCTGGGCACTGGAGCAGCCTGGCAGGTGATGGGCTGCAGCCCAAGCAGAAACCCTTTCAGGCTCTGTCAGGGTTTCAGCGGGACTTTTGTTGCTGTTGCAGTGATTCAGCATTTTGCAATGAAACCCCCTTTCACTGGGAAGTTCCAGATTGATTCTAGTGACAAGTCTCTGTAAAGGTCTAGTAAGCAAGTCTCTTGGGATTTTTGAGTGGAAAGCCTTTTTTGTTTCAAGTCTTTAATGAGCCTTAATGTAATTAATAGATTTGTAGTGGAAAAACTTGTTACCTTTTGATTCTGGAGATGACAGTCCAGATATTCCCGAAATGTTTAATTACATAACAGATGCTGCCCTTGTATTAAGATGGAAGAATGTAGCTTTGATAGAAAAAGAAAAGAAGTAATTTCAGGACCGTTTTTAAAAGTGACCTACTACATTTTCCGTTCCTGCCATCCCCCAAAGGTACTAGGGTTTTATATCTATCCATATTCAACTATGATCACTTTTAAAACCAGCCTCTAGAGCATGTAGTCTCTTCTGGAGGCTCAGTACTCCCTGCAAACAATCAAAGACAAAGTTGTGGCCCCTGTCTTGTCTTAACGAGACAGATCGCAATTATCCTGAGGATGACTATTCTAGTTCTACTCTTACGGAAATAACATAGTAAGGACTGTTTTTAAAATTATTCTTCCTGGAAATAAATGCTACAACAAGTCCCTGACAAATGTACTGCCTGTTGAGTTCACAGGTGGGCTCTTGGCTGCTTCAGAAGCCTGGAAATATCTGTCCTTTGCTGCTCAGAAATCTTCTGGGTGAGATGATAATGCAGGATGCAGTTCAGTGTGAGCATGGATGTTGGGGTCTGCTAGAAAGGAATAAAACCTCTGGAGACATCCTTGCCTGTACTCAAACCTCTTCTTTATAAAGTACAAGAGGTCCTAAATAGTGTGTATTTATTTTTCCTGTGGCAACTTTCTGCATTAATATTGCCTAATATATATGACTTAGCAGAATCAGTAGGTGAGGAAGACTACACCCAAAACTCCCAATCTTTTATGTGTGCTAGAAAGAGTTTTAGGGCTGCCAACTGCATAAAATATTGATTTAAGGAGAGAAGTGTAAAATTTTTTTATGGAAATAAGACCAAGACCAAATGTCAGTGACAAACTATAAACAGGAGGGCAAGGTTCTGGTGACAGAAAGGGCTGTTTAACTTTGTGGCAGTGGCGTGACTTAATGAGACATAGTGGGACTGTCAGTTGATATATGTGAGGAAATTCAGGGGTATGAAGCTGGCTCGCCCCAGCTGAGTGTCTGCCTGTCTCTGGAGTACAGCCTGCAAGCTGGGGAGAGGCAGTGAGTCAGTCTGAGCATAGGCAAACGCAGTGAATACCAATCGGGTATTTTCTAGGAGTGAGGAAGAGTATGTCTGCAAGATGCATAAAGCAAGGAGAAATTTCTAATATGTAATACCTGAAGTATATTTAGACAGTAAATAGGGATTTTTTTCACTAATTAAGTGCTAACCTTTTTTATTTCTTTGAACTACTATGCAATAATATATGATTATATGACAATAGTCATAATAAAAACATTCTAATAATTTGAAAGCTATTTTCTGAACCTGTTGATTTCCTATACATGTATTGGACCTCGTTAGTCCTTTACATGCTTTGTCATAGTTTTTAGTTACATGATGGGAATTCAAATTAGAGGTGTTTAAATTTGGAAAACATTGACATTTTGGAATTTATTGTTATGTTATGTAAAACCAGTATTTCAGAAATTTCCTATGAAATTGGAAATCTATTGAAATGTTGTCAGAAAACTTTTATTTGAAATTCCATGAAAGTACTGGCAATTGTTAATGTCATTTCAGTTTTATAGTTTACGCAATCCATTTTGAGAAAACATCAGCTTTCTTCATTTTAGCCACCAGGAGACACTTGCTGTACAGAAGTGATAAGGTGCTTTAGTTAATATAAAGCAAAAGCTGCCCAGAATGATTTGAAGAATAAAGTCCAGCTGACAGCATTGAAATTGATATAATGGGCCATATTTCAGCCAGGGAGTAAGCTGGAGGGAGCCTGTGGAGGCCAATTAAGTCCGACACACTGCCCAAAGCAGGGCTAACATCACATGTAGCTCAGGTTGCTCAGCCCATGCCGCTCAAGCATGAACGTCTCTGCAGAGGGAGATCCCACAGCCTCTCCAGGGAGCCTTTTCCAATGTTTTACTACTCCTATTGATGTTTTTTTCACCCTTGTACCCAGTTGGCATTTCTCTTGTTGCAGCTTGTGACCTTTGCCTCAAGTCTGTCGCTGTGCATCTCTGCGGATCTTCTGGCTCTGGCTTCTCGAGCTGCTGTAGGTGATGGAAGCAGCTGGAGTGCTGCTCTGACTAATGCACCAGGAAGAAATGTCAACTGGTACTCCTTAAGTGCAACAAACAGGAGAGCTTCCCTGGGGTAACATTTTGAATGAGATCTTCAATTTCCAAAACAATCTTTACTTTTAAATTCTATTTAAAAAAAATAAATTATGAAATGGAGTCTCAGCATTTCTGAAACTTTCCCTGGACTAAAAATAAGAATTTAAACATTTTTGGAAACTTCTCATTCGTATGTCTGAAAAAAACCAGTATTTTTTCAGGTTAGGTGCATGCTGTTTTTCTGCTAAGGGCGGCAACTGAGTGCAGGGCATCTTATTATGCCTTTAATTCTTCTTCACCTCCTTATCAAGGACATCTGCAGCTACAACGCAGAGCTAGACCAGTGCTAGCCCTGGGACCAGAGCACGATCGCTATGCCCCAACAGAGCAGTGCTTGGCCGAAGTACTCCTCCTTTGAGGCAAGGCTAATTATTCCAGTTATCAGTCAGGGCTAATTAGCTGGATCCAACCCCATGTTAACGTGGCTGTAGTGCTTCTGGCAGCTGGGCCGGTCAGAATCTTTGCGTGGCAGCGTGCCTGGGGGTGCACATGGCCTGTTCATAGGGAGCAGAGGTATTTGTGAAATGGGGACACCCGAAGCTTTCTTAGAAGCTATGTGTGTCCTGCACCAGGGATTCAGCTTTTTGGGGAAAGAGACTGCTGCTCCTGCAGAGCACAGCAGGGCTGAGGCCATCTGACAGCGCTGTAGGGAGGGGGGCTTTCCCTCCCAAATTCCTGTCCCAGAGCAAGGAATCACCTTTTCTTCCCTGGCTGGTGGCTGGGCCTCATTCCTCTTCTCATCTCTCCACCAGCAGGAGAGACGGGCTGCTCCTCTGCTTCTCACACCAGAGACACGCTGAGGAAACACGCTGAGACGAAAGCGTTGGGCTGCTGCGCGGGGGCATCGGGGCTGTCTGCGAGTGGCTGGTGCTGAAGGAAGGAGGGGGGTGTCTGAGCCTGGACCAGAAGCTGTAGGAGAAAGGTAGAGAGGGGGAAAATGAAAAATCTTTACCCAAGAGAGTGCTCTTGCTCAAACAGATGTTGACACAAGTTTTACT
The DNA here is from genome assembly GCF_030936135.1 of Gavia stellata. Classification (NCBI taxonomy): domain Eukaryota; kingdom Metazoa; phylum Chordata; class Aves; order Gaviiformes; family Gaviidae; genus Gavia; species Gavia stellata. The sequence goes on from NC_082600.1 coordinate 29,858,790, forward strand.
GGTGTTTTCAGTGAACTTCAGAAAGGCCTTTTGGCTTTCTGAATAAACAGCTGGCTGTTCGTTTTAAACTACCGATTTAAAAAGTAGTACCAAGAGATGTTCTCTGCATGACCCAGAAAAGTGAAAAAATGTCCACTTTTAATGCAGTAACACTTATTTCAGCACTGAACGCTTCACTCCGGTTAGGGGAGGATCTTCAGTGCATGTTTACATTCATGTTTCTGTCTAAGCATTGTGGGTTTGCCTGTGAAGAGGTTTTGCTCTCTTTTTGGCATGAATGCACTAGTTTATTCAGCTTCAAGCAATTTTGTTGAGCTGCAGCACAGGTTTGACTGACTCTTTGCTCCTGCAGCATGGCTGTAAATCACTGCGAGATGCTACTAAAGGCATGTCAGCCATGCAGAGAGCAAGTTCTGCATGGAGCGGGGGAGAGGAGCTCCCTTTGATCAGCCCGGCCCCAAAATCTGAACACGGCTTCAGCTGCGAGGCCACAGCCATGCAAGGGTGGAAGTTCAATTCGCTCCTTCCAGGGGATTGCTCATGTAGCTGCTTCACAAATGTTCAATGTTCACTTGTTAAAAATTTTCCCTGCTGTAGCACTGTATAATTTGGGATTCCACCGGAGATCCTAAATGTCCTGTTAATTTATGTAAGAGCGGACTCAGTGCTGTTATGTTAACTTCAGAATGAAAACATGAATGGAAACATGAACCCTTGAGATCAGCCTGAGTCAGATGGGCAGTAAAAGAGTATTTGATTTGTTCCAAGAGATTTTTTGTGAACTGGACTACATCTGACGCTGATAATATGATCTGAGACCTTATTAGTTTTGCTAGTGAATTAAATAGCCAGTTTTAAAGAAATGAGTGTCTAAAGAGGAAAAATTGCTTGGTAAGTGATTGATACCTAAGTGAACTAATTAGTAACTTAGTAGGGGTTTGACATGTTGTATTCTTGCATTTAGCAGGGGAAAGAAATAAGGCCAAATTCTCACATAATCTTCAACTCAGTTACAACACATTCTCACTTAAGATTGCAGGTGGTGCTTTCATGTACTGGTTGTTCACTGTTTGCTTTCAGCCAGTGAAAACTCAGGTGTACTTAATGTATTTTAGCAGGCAAGAAACAGCACAGTGATGAGGCAGAACTCTTGACAAATACTTGAAACAGAGTCTTTCTAAGTTTCAAAATGTAACACATTGAAAAAGCTTGTTTTCCTTTTCTCTTCTACAATTAGATGACCAGCAGAGCTGTAGAAATATCCAGCAGGAAGATTGTAGCTCCAGTCACAGATCCCACTGTTACCCTCCCTGTTGTCTTTCAAACAAACTGACCTTTGCAATGGAACAGGAAAGAAGATGTGGAAGTGCAAATTTTTGTGTGTGAGGAAATTAGGAAATGTCAAATGAATTTGACATTCAAATATAGTTTTTGGACAAAACTCTGACTTGTTTGTGTATAGAGGCAGGTACCAGAATTGGGGTGTTATCTTGTTGCCTGTGGGATGTATGGATCTGTTCTGGAGCTTGGGGAAAAGTTTTGAAAACCAAATCTGACTTTGCTACTAATTTATGTAGAGCTCGCTGCATCCCAGTGCTGGCACGACTGTGTGTAGGTACAGACTGCAGGAAAAGTTTGCAAATTGGTTGACATAGCGGAGATGCCATTTTCCTCGGGTGCCAAGCAGCAAAATGACATGGTTTACATATTGGATCATGACTAAAAAGAGAACGACATCTCTCATTAATAAGCTTGTAACAATAATGTATCTCTGTTTTAGCACAGAAAAATATTAAAAATTTATGTGAGGATATAGCACTAACAAACGAGTCAATAGGAGGAATTCCTTTTAACAAAACCAAAAAAATCTATTTACAAGTTGCCCATAGTATTCCAAAGACTAATGACTATGTTGTACAGTGCTTACTAAGAAGCAGTGGGCTTTAAAGTGTGCTGAGAAGCAGAAACACTTCCCTACCTGTGTGTTATATGCAAAAGTTTTGAATTCTAACTTGAAAGAAACCCCCCCAAGCCAGAAAGCCTTGGGGAAAGCCCAAGGAAAGCCAGAACTTTGGTCTGCATTGCAGCTGGGAGGCACATGAAGAAGTGGTAACATTTACACAGAATATTATTCAACATCCAGTTATGTGAAGTCTATTAATCAGCTCTTGGATCCTCCTCCGCTGTTTCTGAACTGACCTGAACACCTCCGTAGTCTTAACTAGGACTTAACTAGCTTAACTAGACTTGTTTGGCTCCCTTCCTTGGCTCTAGATTTCTAGCCATCCCTAATCTGCTGAACCCCCTTTTTGGCTGGAGTGCTGTTCATGCTGAGTTGTCACCTGAAGAGATCTGGGGAAGGTTTCTAAAGTTTGCATGGTAAGTGCTGCTTCTAGATATAACTTATATTTGTAAGTGATGTTATCCTCACGCTGTGGCACTACCCGCTGTAGTCCTATGTGCATCCGTAGAAGGACTATGCCTTGCAGGAAGCTAGAGGTGCAAAATGAGAACAGCATCTTGGGGAAGAGGTGGACGTGACTATGTCTTTGATCCTAGAAGAAATATGCTTGAGGTGCTCAAAACATGTCTACCTGGACTTTAGTAAAACCTTCCACACTGTCTCCCACAGTATTCTCCTGGAGACTTGTAGCTTAGATGGGTGCACTCTTTGCTGGGTGAAAAACCTGGCTGGACGGCCGAGCCCAGAGAGTTGTGGTGAATGGAGCGAAATCCAGTTGGCGGCCCGTCACAAGCGGAGTCCCCCAGGGCTCAGTTTTGGGGCTGGTCTTGTTTAATATATTTATCGATGATCTGGATGAGGGGATTGAGTGCTCCCTCAGCAAGTTTGCAGGCCACACCAAGTTGGGATTGTTGATCTGCTGGAGGGTCGGAAGGCTCTGCAGAGGGATCTGGACAGGCTGGATCGATGGGCCCAGGCCAATTGGATGAGCTTCAACAAGGCCAAGTGCTGGGTCCTGTACTTGGTCACAACAACCCCATGCAACCCTACAGGCTTGGGGATGAGTGGCAGGAAAGCTGCCCCACAGAAAAGGACCTGGGGGTGTTGATTGACAGCCGGCTGAATATGAGCCAGCAGTGTGCCCAGGTGGCCAAGAAGGCCAATGGCATCCTGGCCTGTATCAGAAATAGTGTGGGCAGCAGGAGTAGGGAGGTGATCGTGCCCCTATACTCGGCGCTGGTGTGGCCGTACCTCGAATCCTGTGTTCAGTTTTGGGCCCCTCACTCCAAGAAGGACATTGAGGTGCTGGAGTGTCTCCAAAGAAGGGAGACAAAGCTGGTGAGAGGTCTGGAGCACAAGTCTTATGAGGAGCGGCTGAGGGAACTGGGGTTGTTCAGCCTGGAGAAGAGGAGGCTGAGGGGAGACCTCATTGCTCTCTACAACTACCTGAAAGGGGGTTGCAGAGAGGTGGGTGTTGGTCTCTTCTCCCAAATGACAAGTGATAGAATGAGAGGAAATGGCCTCAAGTTGCACCAGGGGAGGTTTAGACTGGATATTAGAAAAAATTTCTTTACTGAGAGAGTGGTGAGACCCTGGAATAAGCTGCCCAGGGAAGTGGTGGAGTCACCCTCCCTGGAGGTGTTCATGGAACGTGTGGACGAGGCATTGTGGGACGTGGTTTAATGGGCATGGTGGTGTTGGTTGATGGTTGGACTTGATGATCTTACAGGTCTTTTCCAACCTTAGTGTTTCTGTGAATTCCTGAAGCAGATCATCAGGAAAAAAAACACAGTTGAAAACCAAGACATGTAGGAGATGAGTGGCACCAAAGGGTGGGAATTAGGGATACCAAATTCCCATTTTTGGTCCCCAGCTGAAAAGCCATTGTCCTGTATTCTGTTTACAAAGCTTGGGAAGCACTCTAGTGCATGAAGCATCAAATCTGCTGAGCTAACTGTTGGAGGGTATATAGTAGACAAACCTTACAGAATTCTTTCTTGTTCTGTAGGGGTATTAGTGTTGTTTGCCACGAGCTGTTCATCCTGTCAGCACTGCCATTTTATCTGTTTGTTTTCTTCTGGTAAATTGCTAAAAGAGGCTCAGAACAAATGGCTGTGGTGCAGGGAGCAACGCAACAGATAGTGGAAACAAATCTGTTTAGCCATTCCTGTAAATGCTAATGAGTTCAGCTAGATAATACTTCAGTTTTTAATTCAGATGTACTGTTATACACTGGTTCCCTGAGCGCTACTTGTACAAATTTTATCTGTCTTGGTAATAAAACAGACAGTAAAACGGGTGTTCTACTTGTTAAATTGCTACAACTGCTGCTATAACAGCTGAATTGCAGCAGGTACAAACAAGGGTGCATGCTGGCATGGCTACCCAAGCTTTATAACTCTGACACAGAGGCAAGGTGCCAGAAAGCCAGTGGTTGCACCTAGTTCTACAGACTGCGCATAAAATACCAGATACACTCTTGTTACCTAAAATAGAAGCACAATAACGTAATTATAAGGATTATTGAAATTTGGCAGTGAAATCATCCAGGTTGGAAAACCTTTATTCATCCCTCTATGTGCATAATTTTAAATGGAATCTGAATTGTGCCATGCTTCTCATGTGAATCTCGGAAATGTCATCCTCCCCCTTGATTAGCCCTTTGTGCTGCAAAACCTCAACGTTAGAAACAAATCAAGGTAAAGAGGACCAGGACACAATTCCCAAGTCTGTCTTAATACAGGCAAGTTGTTTAAGTCAATGTTCCTGCTAGCTGTGGATGTTTTGAAGCTTATTTGTCCAGCCAGAGACGTCTACAGTCTTGCTGACAGCAGTAGGGATGTAGAACAAGCAGCACTTTGTGAGATTCTCTAGTCTTTTTCCCTCTCTGCAAAGAAAAGATTGATGTGACTTGGATTTCTTTTTGTGAAAGTTTATTCTCTGAAATATAATGTCTTGGTCATTGTAGATCCAGACTGAAGTTGCCAAATTTTAATTCCAATTTAATTAAATTTTTCTGGAAGGGGAAGATGTGAGGTGAGAAATGAGTTTTCACTTGCAGCCGTTCAGCGGTTTCAGCCTTTGGGCAGGAAGGGAAGCCCCGGGCTCCGTGCCTGGCCCAGCCGCTAAATCTCTGGTTTTGCTCGGGGGCGATGGGAGGAGGATGCACTGTGGTGGGGCTCTCCCACGAGGTGGGCACGAGGCCTATTTTCCAGCGGAAAAAGCTGGGAGATGTCACGGCTGGCAGCATTATGGCAGTGGCTTTGGCAAGGGGCAGCCCTGGCCCTGTGGACTGCTGCTCCTCTGGGCCACTCGAATATGTGGCCACTTGAATATATGTCTGAGTGTTTGAACAGAAGGTGACAAGATATCTCTGCATGTGCCGAGTGTGTGCAGGGGCTGGTGGGCAAAGTCAGGCGTCTGCAGGGGAGGAGGGCTCAGGGGAGCGAGAAGACAGGGGGCCGTGGTCAGGGGAGGGGTGGTGTCCACCCATGTCAGTCCAAGTGCATGGGGTGGTTAGTGGAGGGAGAAGTAGCCTCCTGTCTTCTTCACAGCCCCACTGACCTCCTCTCTTCCCTTCCTGTCTGAATCTAGCTGTTGGTTTCTGTTGCGTCATTTCAAGTACATCTAGTATTCTCCATTTTGAACTCAATGAAAAATTAAATTCAACCCCAATTCCTTTTTTTTTTTTAATTTCAGCAAGAAAAGAGAGGGGTCTTTTTGTGTTGTTTATTTTTGTGGCTTGATACATAGCCATTTCTCCCCTGGTCTCTCTTTTACACACTTAGTTGATGAACTTACAAAGTAATTCTTTGTACATAAATACGATGCATCTGCAGCGCCACTTGTCTTCAGCTGGAGTGGTCTGCACCTCTGGAGTACTGGTGTGTAGGTATCCCAGGATGTGGTGATTCTCAAATGATTAGTGAATGCAGCTCACAGTGAGCTTTCACAGCTGTTCCTCAGTTTCCCTATGCATAAAATGAAGGTAAAGTATCATAAAAATGGAAAAGCATTTTTTACAGCTTTGGATAGAAAGCGCTAATAAATGGCAGTGTTTCCTACCTTTATTTTTTCTGCTAACTAAATCAGAGGGACTTGTTTCCAAACTTACTGTTGCCTAACTTTTTTCCAGCCTTTTTTCCACTTCTCAGCCATTTTAGTCTGAGTGTGGAAGAGGCAGGTATAACATCCTGTTTAAAGTACTTTCATAAACATATGAGAAAGAATGTTGAAAATTATTAAAATGAAGGACACCCATTGTATACCCAACTGCCAGGTCAAGGCCAGAGCTACTGGAAACTTTAACATAAATATTAATATAGCAGGCACTTTAATTAGCTGTGCCCTTCAATCACTAGTTGTTTGGCCCCTTGGTCTCCATCTAGAGCCTTCATAGAATAGAATGACCCCTGCTTGGCAAGTCAGATTTCATTCTATTTATCTAATTACTATTGGGACCATTTTAATACATGCTAAGATTGCCCAGCTCTGGCTCCATTTCTGGACTCAAATCTGTAGTACAGGATGCAAAATGCACATCAGAACTTCATCTTAACATAGCTGCAGCTTAAAGTGGGCTGTGCATCTTACTAGCAATTCTTAGCTTCCAGTCAATGAAAATGGCTGGGAGCAACCGGACTTCATTTTTCTCCTGTTAATGCTTTGCCTTTTTATTTCTCCCTCCAAGGCCATATTTGCTTCAGAGTTAATGGAAGGAGAACAGAAAAAACTGTCTGAGAGCGTATCACTGAAGCGTAACCTTTAGGGAGGTGCTGGTATTGGTGCAAAAACACTTTTGTGGATCTGATCTTGCCACGTGGCAGTGACCCCCAATGGGTAAGCTGCAGTCACAGTCCCATTGGTGGTCTTCTCCAGCTTGTGGGTGCCTCACTGCTCTCTAGTAGCAGTGCACACTTCAACTTAAAAGAAAAATAAGGTTACTTTTCTTACCTATGGTGCAAATTCCTTAGGAGCAGTCCACAGACCTCAAGCTCTCTGCAAATCGCATGTTAAGAGTCTGATCTCCTATAAAGTTATATACTAGGACCTTATGCAACCTTCAGATTTAAAACACCATTCTCTGATTTAGTCTTGGATGAAAATTGATTGGCATAGTATACTGAGTTTAATAGTACATCCAAACACCCCTGACTTTAATACAGTTGACAGCCCCCCCCCCCCCCTTTGTCTATTTTCTAATCTTCCTCCTTACACAAGGTTAGAGCTGTTTTTAAGACGGGCCTAGTGTGACCGAAGTAGTGGTGGGAGGTGAAAGGGAGAGGTGAAGATAGTGGAAAGGTAAATGAGTCTGATTCACCACAAGGATTAAAAAAAATGAACCTTGAGAGCAAAGGGTGATGTCTTGTCATATGCAACATTTCTTTTTTAATCCAAAAGCTCTTGTTTCTAAAAATAACTAGTACTGGAAGGAGAACAATTTGCTTGCTATGAAGGGAAACAGGCCAGCTGCTTAACAGGACATGGCAATTCTAAACAGTTCTAATCAGGAGGGGAAGCAGAACATGCTACTGAGCTGAAGTTCAAGGGCAATTTAGAGAGGCAGGAAAGAGTATCTATTACTCCAAACAGAACATGGCTAAATTATAAGGGATTATACCTTGAGCGTGTGGGAAAAAAAAAAAATCCAATAGAGTTACTGGGACCTGGCTATAAGTAGTTGGAAGTTTACAGCTTTTGTTCTGGATCCTTTTGTTTCATTTAGTGGGCATAGTGGTGTTGGGTTGATGGTTGGACTTGATGATCTTACAGGTCTTTTCCAACCTTAGTGATTCTGTGATTTAATGTTTTAAATTGTTCATGTGAAATTTGAGGCTTTCAGCTGCACTGGCGGTATCCATTGAGATGCTGGGCTTGCTTGGACCAATGAAATAACCAAAGTCACTTCCTGCAGAGGTTTCTGCAAGCTGTTACAAGCCTGTGTAAGTAGTGAGATTGAACGTCTTTACATATCTGGGTATTATGATTGCAGTCCTATTATTTACAGTAATTAAGAGGAAACAGCAATGTTTTAATGTATTCATTGCTCCCTTCATCTCCAAAAAGTTTTGTTCTTCTGCCTCCCTCCCCCTCTTCTCCCAGTCCCCCACCCCAGTTACACACACACAGAGCATAACCTAAATCTCTGCACTTATCTTCTTAACAGGATATAGCTTTGGAAAGTGGTTGAACATGCAGAAACTGAAATTCAAATGGTACAATTTCCTGCAAGTGAGGCATAGGTGTCTGCAAAATGTATGAACTGTGATCTAAGAAACCTCTGGCAACAAAGCCAATGAATATCTCTCTTAAACATGGTATTACTTCTGATTTCTTTTGATACTTTATATTACTTCAATGCTTTTTTTTAAATGCATTAGTGGCATAGAAGAAACTGAGAGTAACATCAAGGGAGGAGTCTATTAACTGTCTTCAAGAGTCTTTTTCAATTCCTAGTTATACAGGATGGGTTTCTGCTGTGATGCTGCTATTTTTATATTGTGATGTTTAGGTTGGTTTCATAAGTATGAGTATTTTTATATACATTTACTGAATACAGGGCACAGAGCATACTTGAATGTATGCATATTTTTGTATTAACTTAATATTTATAAAGACATGTCAACACTTGCTAAAGTAGTTTTGATATTACATTCTGCATCCAGAGAGTTCTGCAGGTCTTTCTAAGGGCAAAAAGCAGGGGGAAAAGGCATTATTATGTGGTCCCTATGGAGAAATTTTTGGATAGATGGATCATCTTTTCTTCAGCTGAAATTTCTTGAGATGTAGAAGAACTGAGTGAAGTTGGTCAAATGTTCTTCTAAATGAAAAGAAAGAATGGTTTCCTAAAGGTCTGGTTAAAAAAAAAAAAAAAATCTGTTTTCTGTGGAAAAGTGTTGACTTTTTTAAAATTCAACAAGCTGAGAGCTTTTTCTTTTCTCTCAAAAAACCTGGAAATAGTACTGTGTTGTCTTATGAGGTACCTGAACTTTTGTGTTGTCCTCTGTCAGTCAGTGCCTCCTCTCTTGTCTGCAGCTCTTGATGTACTGTGGTGTGATAGTCTCCAAGTGGAAGGTGCTGTCAGCTCAGTTAACAGGGAAGGCCACAGAAAACAGTCTTGTCAGGGACTCCAGTACATGAAAGGTGAAGGGGACAAAGAAGTATTTGAACTGATCACTGAGACAATGTTTCCACGCCACCTTTTTTAAGTTAGCAAGTGTTAATTTTTAGCCTACCGCTGAGAATATTTTCTGAAAGATGGAAACTGAATGTCCAAATGCCCAATGGTAGACTCATTTATGCTCCTACCAGAGCTGTGGTGAAACCTTTGGACCTTACTAAGAAGCAGGTTTGGTAGGGTCTGATTCAGTTTAGTTAGCAGGAGCTACATCAGGCTCTTAATTAAAAGCTTTGAGCCTTTTCAGTGCTAAGGAGACCAGTTGCCTGTAAAGAGCTTGCAATTATGTCACAAATGCATCCCGCACAAAGGCGAACTTCGCCTTTACTTCAAAGCTGCAAGTGAAACCATCAAATTCCAGGCACAAAAAGTTTCAAAATTATCCATCTTCCTTTGCCATTTTATGGAGTGCTCCTAATACGATGGAACGGGCATGGGGAGACTTCCCTGTGCCAACTTGAACACAAAGGTTTTGGCTGCCTTTCAGGCTGAAAATAGCAGGTGCTTACATTTTTAATCACAGAATGAGCAAGAGCTCACGTACGCACATATACACAGGCACACAACACACACACGGTCTGACGTGTAAATGTGGGTCTGGAGGTTTGTTGTTGACAGCAGGAACACATTCAACAGTGGCTGGCTGATTAAACAAAAGTAGGCTACAGCATGGCAAACAAATTGTGCTCTGAGTTTCTGATCTATCAGCAGCCTTGCCAAAATGCCAGCTAGCTGAAAGGGAGATTTCATTGTTTCTGATGAAACATGCTGTGCTTGCTTGTCTAGTGTGTGCTTTAGGAAGCAAATGCAACTGGACCCCTTTCATTTGCACTGTTCCCTCCGCAATGCTGCCGCCACCTCCTCTTCACACATTAAACAACTGCATTAGATTCTTTCCCAGCAGCTTTATGTATAGTTTAATCTTTAAGTGTGGGGAAGTAACTGTTCTATCCTACAGATAAGATGTGCTGATTTCTGTGCAATTTGTGGTTACAGAAATGCTAATTTCTTGGGAAGGGAGAAATCTAAAAAGAAGCATTGTGTCCTCCTAAGTAGCCTGCATTATTATCTTAAAAACAATTCCGTGCACACGTAGATTTATGGTTATGTGTATGGGCTTAATGTCTTAACGTTCCTGAGTAGTATAGGATGAGTACAGCAGATTATTGTTGGAATTTTTTTTGTTGCCTAAATGCAAAGGAGATGGTGGCACTTTATGCTGCCCATAATGTACAGCTCCCTGCAAAGATACAAGTTGTAGACCAGGACTCTTATGCTTAATAGAGTAGATGAGAATCTTGTTAATTGAAGTGATTCTTATTTAACTGTGGAGTACATCAGGTATCATAGAAAAGGCACGATCAGACCTCCCTGTGGCCTCCAGGCTCAGACGACTCATTTCTAAACCCTGGAGATTCTAGATATGGAAGTAGGTAAGGAGCAAGCATACATGAACGGTAGATGATACCAGATCTTGCAAACAGAGTCTGTCCCTGTATGTGCTGAACAACTTACTTTTGGAAGGGATGATCAACAGTGACTAGAGAAGGACAGCAAGAACTTTCAGAGGTTTAGAAACAATGATCTGTGTGGAAAGCCTGGAAGAACTGAGGCTGTCTAATCTAGAGAAATGAGTAACAGCCTTCAGGTAGGTATAACATGGTTCAAGTGCAGAGGGGAAGGACCAGCACACGTCTGTGTCTGCTGCAGCAGTGTGGCTAAAGCACAGCAAGGGGTTCTTGTACTAGACATTAAAGCCACTTTTCAAGCTATGAGATAGTCAAGTATCAGAATGGATTCTGTGCGGTCCCTGTCACTGGAGGTTTTATGAACAGCTTTAGAGTCCCATAGAGAAATGGACTGATCCTGCTGGAATGGAGGAAAGGGTATGGACTAAGTGTCGTCTTAAGAAGCTCCTGGTTGGGAATAGGGCTGTGGTTTATACCTGGTGTTCATATGATTGCCATAGCTGTTGCTACCACAGAAAAAGAATCAGAGCAAATTTGCTTTCCCAGTTGTACCATAGATGTGTTTCCAAGTCAAAGAACATCTTTAACACTTTCCTTCAGAAGAATAACAAATGCTGCTCAAAGTGACAGCCTGTGGCAGATGGTTTCTAGAGGTGACTGCAGCAAAGATCAATCTCTATCTTTACTGGAAGGGCTTTAAGAATTGCAAACAAATCAATTGCTAGTAGATGTTAGTGACATGGAAAATGTACATATTTAGGGGTCACCTTTCAGAATTGTTTTCCTCCAGCAGGTGGGTATCATTTCAAGAAACCTTCTGGTGCCTAGCTAAATTCACAGTGACAGCGAAATATGGTACTTCTCTAGCTATTCATTTTTGTGGCTGATTCTGGCTTCAGCTGATGCTGTTGAAGGACTCTTCTGGTGGTTTGTTATATGACCGGGTAGACCTTATCAGGATATTTTCAAAGCAGTGTGCTATTTTGCTAAATGCAGTATATTCTTTAGAAGTGTATTAGTTTTAACAAGGTTGGAGAGATTAAAACTTTTACTTTTTTCTAGTATTTGACAGTTGAGTAATGAAGTCACTGGCCTGAGATGAGAGACCATTTATTGCGAATGAGCTGCTGAGAGACATGAACTTGGCTGAGCAACCTTACAGGCCAGTCCCCTAGGCAAATATCTTCCTCTGGGGTTTTCCTCTTGGTGAAAAAGGACATCAAAATACTTTCTGTTTCTGCAAAAGAATGTTAGGGGTTTTCTTTTTTTTCATTGAGGAGGGGGGAAAAAAAACTTGTTAATTACTGCAAAAGAGGGACATTTTCTGCTTAGCAATTTGTGAAGTACCTGAGACGCTTGCTACTTTCCCATGACGCTGTATTGCATTGTTCCCTATGCTTTGTTAGTGTATTTCTTTGTCATTTCCCTTTACCCAGGTCTGGATAGAGGTGGTGTTTTAACCTTCAGGGTTGTGCAAGGCATGTAAAGTTACTGTTACTCTTTTCACAGTTTGCAAGTCAGATAGATTCTTCTGGTTGATAACTAATGTATATTAGCTCTTCGCTGTAAGGAGAAGCTGATCATCCCTTTTATTGCTCTAGTAATTCATATTAGACCATTGGCCCATCTTAAACCCAGATCTTAACCCTCTTCTAGACTCTGTCATTTCTACCCTCTAGCCCCTGCTTTTCTGTTCCTGTTCTTGGATTATAAACTCTTCAGGGTTCTCTCGTTTATGCAGTAGGTATGATGGCCCACTGTTTTTCGGTGTAATTATATCAGCTTCCACAATGGAACTTGGCTCAAAGCTTGGGGGGATGGGAAAAGGACAGGGCTCCTTGCCCGACCTCATCTCCCATCCTGCATGTGACTTATGGAGCAGACTGTCAGAGTACCTGTTTCTAACGCTCCCGTGGCTGGACTGAATTGTAGTCTGGACTACATACTCCATGAAATACTTTTATTAACACATCATAGACTCACGTTTAATTAGGATATATATTTTAATACAGTTTCTTCTTCTGTCTTTAGCTAAGAGATATTTGCTGGCTGTATGGTTGGGATGTGACTGTGGCACCTGCCACAGCTCAACAGTATACCTGAAACTGGATGTGAGAAGGAATAACATCCATGCCACACTTGGGCACGAAGGGCTTTCTAAACTTCCTCCTAAGCGAGAGTTTAGAGCCCCACCCTTCTGCCTATATCAAGCAGAATCGTATCTGCTTCTTACCTTTATTCTCTGTTGACCTTGTTTCTAAGCTGTGGCTGTTCTGGAAAACAGAAACCTCTTTGAAATGTAGAATGCCCAGGCGTTATATATTATACTTTTCTTGCGTAAAACTATTCAACCGTGTAGTAACTTGGGATCCTGAACAATATTTCTTCATTTATGGGTCTAGAGAGCTGGTGTGCCACACTGTGGTGTAGTGTACTGTCACAGGAAGAGTTTTATTATTTATTGAATTCCTTACTTACTGAATAAACATTAAAATCCAACAAAGGAAGTATTACTGTAGAGATAGGCAAGTGATGTTCACAATAAATGTATTGCCTGCAGGTCACCATTCAGGTCACCATTTTAATGTTAGTTTTTTCCTGACTTTAGGAATAAAAGATTATTTCAAGATGCTTTTAAATTAATCTTCTTCACTTCTTTCTCTTATCACGTAGGACTAGTCTACACACAAACTGATACCAAGAGCATTAAAAGTATTTAGGTGTTAAGTCTGCTTATATATTGGTCTTTCCTCTTAGCTTTGAGGTCTTACCTATACAAAGAAAATTACTGCTGATGGGCTGTGAGCAATGTATGCAGTTGAGTTGATAATGAACATAACTTGTCTGCAAGTGCCAACCAGGATAAACCATCTTCTACTGCTTACAGGAACTGTGGCTGAAATACAGTTAAAACCAGAGATTTCTTAGTACAGACTTTACAAGCTTTGTTTTCTAACTGCAGACATTTGAGGATGGTCTGCTTTTCCCATGAGTGCTCGCCTTCTACTTCCTCTCATGCCGTTAGGGAAGTCTAACGGTCTCCAAAGCCCTTGGGTCTGCCTAGTGCTGCAAACACCACCTCGCAGGCTGGGGCAGGAGGTGATGTTCGTGGCTCCACAGGCAGACATCCCACAGCTGATAAGAACCGTGTCCCCTTGAGATTGCAGGCGCGTTGCTCAGTTGATCCATTTTCTAAGGTTGCTCTGGCAGCCCAGGTATGCATGAACAAAAAAGTATGGTTCTTGCTCGTTATGGATATTTGGTTGCCTTGGTAACCAGAGAATAATTCATCTGAAATGGAACTGGATAGGATAATTGATATATTTTGAGGAATGCCTACAGGCAGTAATAAGGATTTGTCTGCCACTGACTGTTCCAGGCTTCAGAAAAAATAAAGCTAGGCTCTGAATCAGGAACAAGTGTTTTCTACAAGCCTGGATATAAAGGTAGTGCTGTCCTTCCCCTTGCCTGTGACGGATCCTTGGCAGACTTCTCAGCAACTTCAGTATAGATCAAACTGCATTTATGATTTCTTTTGAATATTTATTTTAGACAATCCAAAGAGTTTAGAAAACCTCTGAAGTAATGTGTTCCCACTGTTGTTTTGTTTCTTTGTTCTGTGAATGAAATGCCTCGCAGCAATCTTGGAGGCTCCTCTACAGGAAATTCACATTGACACTGATGACCCTTTATTATAGGTACTTATGATAGACTACTAGGCATTAGGGCCCCTGGTTGATAAGCTGGCTCACTGTACTCCAGTCTCCATGGAGAGTTTATGAATCTTGATCATCCAGTACCTGACATTTACTTAAACCACCTCGTGTTTTGAACACCTCATTATCTTTCCTCCAACTCCTGTGCAGGACACAGTGTAAGACCTGCTTCCCAGTGAATGAGAGGTTAAAATCTGATCCGCTTTCATCTTCTGCGCAGAGGCTGACAGGAAGGGGTGTAAGAATGGCATGGGAAAACAGATGGGGAGCGTGCCTGTGGGAAGATTGAACAGATGACCCCAGGGTCCTGAGACTCGCTGGGTACATACTGGAGCATAGCTCTATCTGACTTCATAGCTAGCTAATTTTCTTCTTGTAACACTAACCTCTTGAGAGAAATGTTTTTCCTACTAAGCTGTTCTCCCAGTGGACTTTGTTCTCTCACCTGACTCAGAGTCTGTCCCTCCATGACTAGTGTGAGACTTCTTGCTGGACAGCGTAGGAATGTCTTATGGCTTCTCCCAATAGTTTCTTCTGCTCCCAAACAAGAAATAAAGCTGGCATCTAACTTAAACGAGGGATATTCAGCCTGGTTTTAAGTCTGTTTATGTGAATTAATCAGAAGCTTGACAGTTTAATAACATTTCTGGGATATAATACCAATTATCCCTGACACTTTATTAATTTCAGCTTTTTCATTCTTGATACGGAACCTGATACCAAGAAAATTCTCCATTCATTTTAAACTAGCTCTGAATCAGGTAGAGCTCAGAAAGATATCTGTATTCCTGGAGAGGGAAACTATAACTTCTCAGAGTTTCCCAGGAATATAAATTCCAGTGGCAATAGATCACAAGGTCAATATGATTAGAAAAAGAAAATATTTACTTTATTATAGCAAGGCACCAAATGGTGTCTGCTTTCACCTTGAGGACCCTAGAAGGAAAATGTTTCCAGAAAAAGAAAAGTTAAAGCCCTAATGAAAGCAGAAATATTTTTCATTCCCTCAAGACACTGTTTATTGTGTTAGTATACAATCTATCAACAGCAGTAAATAGACTCAATAAATAAGGTAGTTGTCTAACTCACTTGGAGATTTTGTGCTAAGGGAAATATGATTCTTTCTAGCACAAGACAAGATGTTTCTTTAGTCACAGAGGAGGACAGACCGAATGGATAATGTCTGTTCTTGAATCCTTATAATAAAATTTGCAACTGGTCAGCCATTGAAAATCCTTCTAAATTTGTCTGTGCAGAGCTACAAACTACATAAGCCTGAAAACTCATGACTTGTAGAATTCACAAGTGACTTTTCAAGCCATGCCAATAGGTTATATTCATTCCTTTATCAGGGAAAATGTTCAGTTCACTCTGGTTGAACAATTATGAGTTTATCAGTAAACAACAGTAATAAAAAAAGTATCTCAATTGAGGAACTCTAATACCAGAAAAATCTCCCAGACTAGTACAGAGGTAATAAAAATGCATTAAAAAATCTAACCAGTCTGAAAACAGAACCACTTATTGTGCAGATTAATTTTTTAAATTTGCTGATTTTTGTTCACATTTTCCTTTCCCCATCAGTCAGCCAGCTTTCAATAAAGAGAGGAATAAGAGAGAAGTGGAAAAGGAACTAATAATAATACTACAAAATCAGGGCTGGATCTTGGCACTATTAAAATAATCAAAGAGATGGTAACTCAATGATTGTGTATACATATTTTTGCTAGGAAAAGATGTCTGGAGCTTTTCAACCTTGCTGACACGAGTAACAAGATCCGGTGGCTGGAAGTTGAAGTTAAGCAGGTTCAGCCTTTAAATTAGATGTACTTCTTTAGCTGGGAAGGTAACGAAATAGTTGAACTGCTGTCCAAAGGAAGTCTGGAGTCGCCAGACTACAATTTTTAAAATGGACTACACAGCCTTTAATTCAGGCTCTGGCAGAAATCCTACAGCCTCTCTGCATGGATGTGAGCTGAATACCTGCATAGGCAAAGCTGCCCACTCTGGGCTGAGAGTCTCTGAAGTTGTGTTTCTGGCACTCTGAGAAGGAGATGAGAGGGAAGAACTGTCTGCACTTCTCTGAACATCCTTCAACCTTTCTAACTTTACAGTACAACTCTCATCAAATCTCATGATTCAGACTTTCACACATCGCCTGCCTAGGTCTGGTGAAAGGAGATTGGCTTGCTCTTGCTCTTCCTCCTCATGTGCAGTTGCCTTGGATATACTCTGGATTGAAGTTTCTTTATATGAATTATTAGAAATTGCCTGGATGGTGGCGAGCAGTAATGCAGTAGATGGTGGCAGGCAGCCGTGAGGCTCCATTGACTTGTCTTGTTCACACACTCAGGGTCATGCTGAGTGTCAGTGGGTTGACCCTGGCTGAACACCGGTGCCCACCAAAGCCGCTCTATCACTCCACTTCCTCAGCTGGACAGGGGAGAGAAAGTATAACGAAAGGCTCGTGGGTCGAGATAAGGGCAGGGAGAGATCACTCACCATTACCGTCATGGGCAAAACAGACTTGACTTGGGGAAAAATTATTTTAATTTATTGCCAATCAAATCAGAGTAGGATACTAAGAAATAAAAACTAAATCTTAAAACACCTTTCTCCCACCCCTCCCTTCTACCCAGGCTTAATTTCACTCCCCATTTTCTCTACCTCCTCCCCCCGAGCAGCACAGGGGGACGGGGAATGGGGGTTGCGGTCAGTTCATCACACGTTGTTTCTGCTGCTCCTTCCTCCTCACGCTTTTCCCCTGCTCCAGCGTTGGGGTCCCTCCCACAGCAGACAGTTCTCCACAAACTTCTCCAGCATGGGTCCTTCCCACGGGCTGCAGTCCTTCACAAACTGCTCCAGCGTGGGTCCTTTCCATGGGCTGCAGTCCTTCAGGAACAGACTGCTCCAGCGTGGGTCCCCCGTGGGGTCACAAGTCCTGCCAGCAAACCTGCTCCAGCGTGGGCTTCTCTCTCCACGGGTCCACAGGTCCTGCCAAGGAGTCTGCTCCAGTGTGGGCTTCCCACGGGGCCATCAGGTGCATCCACCTGCTCTGGCGTGGGGTTCTCCACGGGCTGCAAGTGGATATCTGCTCCACCGTGGACCTCCACGGGCTGCAGGGGCACAGCCTGCCTCACCATGGTCTGCACCACGGGCTGCAGGGGAATCTCTGATCCGGTGCCTGGAGCACCTCCTCCCCTCCTTCTTCACTGACCTTGGGGTCTGCAGAGTGGTTTCTCTCACATGTTCTCACTCCTCTCTCTGGCTGCAATTGCTGTTGCACAGCATCTTTTCCCCCTTCTTAAATACATTATCCCAGAGGCACTACTACCGTCGGTGATCGGCTCAGCCTTGGCCAGCAGCAGGTCCATCTTGGAGCCGGCTGGCATTGGCTCTGTCGGACACAGGGGAAGCTTCTAGCAGCTTCTCACAGAAGCCGTCCCTGTAGCCCCCCCGCTACCAAAACCCTGCCATGCAAACCCAACATACAGACTTAGGGAATTTTTTCACAAGCTGAATTATCTGTGGCTTTGGATTTTTTTACTATTTTTCTACGTGTTGGATGATTTACCTGTCATATCATTGACTACATGTTACCTAAGCAATTCCTTGCAGGTTGCCACATGTTTTTTGGAGCCAGGTTTGTGTTTTTTTTTCCTTTACCTGTAGCATGCATGAGCTAAGTTGAAGAGGAGTAAAATTATTAGGTTTAACTAAGGTTTTGGGGTTTAGTACAGGGTATGTGTGTGAAACGTTAAGCTGCATGGGGGACTAGAGGCCAGATTAGAGAGTTTAGTTGTTCTCCACAGACTTAAACTTCAGCAAGCTGTAAATGCTCTATACAATATGCTTGTCTGGGGTGCCAGGTAGGCAGTCAATCAGGCACTGCAGTCTATACAGCTCTTCTCTGTTTGACAGAGGAATCACATCTACAAATGGGGTTTACTCTGCTCTGAGCTGCAGTAACTGCTACAGCTAAGTCACTCATGGGGGTATGACCTACATTTATTCCTGTTGATTTTTCCTTGAGTTAAAATAAATGAAAGTGTCTGCCTCTTGCTGCTGTTGAACGGCTCCTTCCTGGAGAAAACTGAGACTTGGGAAGAGCAATTCTTCTAATAACTCTAGATGTTTTTCCAGAAGATCAGATGATCTGGGAAGAGGGAAAGTAAGTGCTGGAGCTAGTGACTGTGACCACAAAAGGGGACACAAAAGAGAGGAAAGCTTGCCGTTATTCTTTCAGGCCCCAAATTTTTTGCTGAAAACCTCTCTTGTGGTGATTGTCAATCACTGCTCACAGCCATTGTATGGCAGGGTAGAAAGGACTTGTTCTTAGCCTTGTAGACAAGGAGGGAGGAGACCTGTGACAAGGGCAGTGATCAAGGGTAGTGGAAAGCAACGTATCTTTTCAAAGAGCTTCTGCCTACGTGAGTTTCTGACTGGCTGTCTAATAGCACACGAGAAAAAGTGACACACGTCACCGTTTTAAAAATATGCTCTCAACATAGGGGAACTTGGTTCTTCTGGGTGTGCTGCACCATTATCCTAGCCTGTGTCTAATCTTGTAGACATAGATGGAGTTTGACTGTTGTTTCTGTTTGATTTTTATGTTTCCGGTTTTTTATGTTTCATCCTGGCCTGTATCAGAAATAGTGTGGCCAGCAGGACCAGGGAAGTGATTGTGCCCCTATACTCGGCACTGGTGAGGCTGCACCTCAAATACTGTGTTCAGTTTTGGGCCCCTCACTACAAGAAGGACATTGAGGTGCTGGAGCGTGTCCAGAGAAGGGCAACGAAGCTGGTGAGGGGTCTGGAGCACAAGTCTTATGAGGAATGGCTGAGGGAACTGGGGTTGTTCAGTCTGGAGAAGAGGAGGCTGAGGGGAGACCTCATTGCTCTCTACAACTACCTGAAAGGGGGTTGCAGAGAGGTGGGTGTTGGTCTCTTCTCCCACGTGACGAGTGACAGGACAAGAGGAAATGGCTTCAAGTTGTGCCAGGAGAGGTTTAGACTGGATATTAGGAAAAATTTCTTTACTGAGAGAGTGGTGAGACCCTGGAATAAGCTGCCCAGGGAAGTGATGGAGTCACCCTCCCTGGAGGTGTTCAGGGAACGTGTGGACGAGGCATTGTGGGACATGGTTTAATGGGCATGGTGGTGTTTTTTGGTTGATGGTTGGACTTGATGACCTTACAGGTCTTTTCCAACCTTAGTGATTCTGTGATCCTCTGCTGGAAGAATGAGTAAGTATAGGGCCAATTTTAATTATTGAAATAATTTCATATCACTGTAGGCATATGCAGCATCATAATCTACAGTATCTAAACTTGTCCAGAGTCCCGTCATAATCAGTGGGGAGGAATGAGCACTTTTAAGGCACAATTCATTTGTTCTACTTGAGAAATCTACTTTAGGATGATTTGTACGCTAGAAATGTGTGTGTTTTCCATTAGCCCTAAGAGGAATTTACTTAAGAAGCTCAGATCTGGGTGTCTATACTGTAAAGACCTGCATTTGATCAAGTGAAAGCCCTCCTTGGTGATACAGGTACAGTCTGGAGTGCAATGCAGAGACAGTAAGAAGGGTGGTATTTCCACTGTCTATGCCCATAGTTTTGATATTGCAATGGGAGCAGTTGCTCTATGTCTCTTGCCTCAATAAAAGTTACATACCTTCCTGTTAAACATCATCGTAGGACTGGCTGAATCTGGGACACAAAATACCATTGTGCAACATCCTGAGGTGGGACAGACAATCATCTCAGTACCTGGCTGGTTCACATGTTTCAGGTAATACTCCTTGTTTGACTTAGGGTTTCCCCTAAATTCAGATAACAGTGACACTTGGGTGATCTTACTTCCTCATCAGAGTAAAGTGCATTTCATCTGCTGCAATCAGACCATATTTTATCTAATCTGACATGACAGATGACTCCACAGCCATCTTGTTCTCACTTGCAGTCAGAATTGCTCCTCACACAGACTTATTGTGCTTTCAATCATATTTATTTTTCCCTGAGTTCCTTAAGTGGGAAAAGCATCCCAAAATAGTGGGAGAACAACCTACTACTCGCATATTTTGTTCTTTGTTAGCCCTTGTTCTGAGGCGCTCACACCCCTTCTTCTTGCAATTGCTTGCCATCCTGTGGGAATGGTGATGACAATTGCAGCTGAGAAAGAAGAAAGTGAGGCTACACCAGGAACATTTCAGCCATGATCCTTTTACCTGACACTGTGGTCAAAGGGGAAAAGGTTGTCTAAGGCTGTATTGGTTGTGTAGATAATTAAGAGAACAACTATGGTGTATTCCAGCATAAATTAGTCATCTATATTCATACTGAGACTGCGATTAAAGAAACAAGGTGAATTAACTTGGAAGGAGATATTAAAAGTTGATATAATGAGTCCTTTCTGAAATCTGGGAAAAGAAGGCTGGGGAATGGCAGATAGAGAACTGGGCAATTGGCAAGTTGCCTCCGAGTATCTTCCAGCCCAACAGCACGGTCAGCAAACAAAAGAGCCTTGCATTACAGATTCCTTTTCTCCCGAGATTTGAATTTACTGTTCTGCTCTCACTCACTCTAAAATTTGTCGCATTTTGTTAGATATTTTGTAACATCTATTCCATGAGGAAAACCTCACCTCTGTGTTCATGTGTATTCTGACAAGAACATTATGTGTGCCTGTGTGTAAGCCTTCACCTCTCTGCAAGGAGGTAAGAACAATCCACTTGAATCCACTTGTCCGATGCAATTACTGAAGTTCACTTCAGTTATATATGCTTGTCCCCCTGTGCTGCCTCCTGCCTTAGAAGCAGTAATGGAAATTCCCACAGGCTACTACACACCTGGGTAGCTTATACCCAAGTTCTTGGCTACTGTTCTCCAAATGGCAGAGGATTCAAACTCAGATGAAATATTGGGTGTGAGTCTAGAAGTGAAATTGGTTGTCTTCACCCTAGAATGAGGGCACCCTGTTATAGAACTGTCCCAAACTGTCAGCAGCTCACTTATGCAGGGTTCCCAACCAGACATGACAGCTGCCCAGCCTGAGATGGATCAGGTAACTTCAAGCAGGGTTATAAGAGCAGGCCTGAGGGAAGTCAGATAATGGGTCTCCTTCACTCATTAACAGAGCGGCAGAGCCCTTGTAAGGAGAAATGAGTATTCTGTACCTCACACCTAAGACAGAAAAGGTTACTTGCCTCACAAGTAGCTTGTTAGCAGTTGCAACACTTTAGCTCCTGTTAAGATGTCTATTATTTTATCTGATCTATTACAATCTATTTTTTTCTGCAGTAAATAAGCATCTTAGAATTAAGTTTTCCTACAGAAAAACTGTACTTTTTTTTTTTTTTTACATTGATATAATAATCTCAACATAAAATCTCACAGGACACAAAAATAGTCAGCGTTTTCCTTGTTTTTTCTGGCCATGGGTAATCCCTACCGAAGTTTACCTTGACCACCACTTGCATGGAATGAAAACTGGAGCATCTTGTTATGTAGAAATCTCAGCTTGAGAAACTACATCATGCTTGCCTATTGCTATAAAGCTGAAAAGTACTGTTCTTCCTTCCTCCCTTGGCAATTTCAGAAGAGTTCCCGACACCCAAACATCTGTCCAGCTGCCACAGAGCAGAATGATTTCAAGCTAAATAGCAGGGCACCACGTTTCAGTTATCTCAGAAAACATTTGACATATTGTCACAGGCTATGTTATGGTCTCCTTAAGTGCACACGTTTGACAAATATTAATTTTTGAATGGACAGTTTTACCAGTACTTTCAATTTATTCTTCCTGTAAAGGAGTACATTATTGATAATGCTGGGATGTATGATATGCTAAGGTAAAACAACATACCTATTATTTTCTCATTACCTTCACCTTCCAATACCTTTGAAGTTGATTGCCAATTTCTGTAACAGCCTTTTAAGTAGTATGGAGTTTCCTGGGAAGTTGGTAGGGCTGAAGCTTACAGAAACTTACAGCTTCTTCAAAGATGAATAGTAAAACAGTTATTTTGAAATCCAGTTGTGCTGTCTCCCTTGCTTATCTCTCACTGTGGAAAAAGCCCCTGACCCTTTATGGGGATCCTCTTCAAAGAAAGTGGAACACGAACCACACACAAAATTGTAGCCTTCATTGAATTATTAAAATAGTCTGCTGATCTCTGGCAGCAGGGTCAGAAATCTTCATTCCTACTCCATATTTTATCTTTCCAGGCTTTCTGTCCCTTACTACAAAATCTGTAGCTGACAAAATTCAATATAGCCTCTGAAAGGACTCCTGAGCACTGTTGTTATAGTTGTATTGTGTTCTTTGATTGCTTTGGAGATGCTGAAAAAGGAGGAACAGGGACAATATTTGAAAAATTACTAAAACAAAGTCGAAGGTGGCAATCTGAAATGAGAGAGTCCTTGACTCTTTTCCAAACTGCTTTCAGTGTTTCCATCTTCCCTCTATAGTTGCTCACTGTGCAGCAGTACTTTTCTTTAGGATCAAGACAATGGTCTTCATTTTTTTTCTCAGAAAATATTTTCTTGTGCGTTAGAGGTAGAAGAAATTCACTTGGACTACAAGGATTTCTTCTGCAACACTGCAGAGCAAAAGCTGTAGAAAAAATCCTGCCAATGGATTACCTACTTCTGGAAGTCCAGCTCTGTTTAAAAAGAATTTACAGTGTGATAAAATTAGACAAATACTAACCTTAAAATTAGGAATGTAGCTCTGGAGGGGGACTCATGGGGCACTGGAAGTGCTACAGCCAGCAACCAGGTCACACAAACTCCTCTAACAGCTGATCAAGCTCTATATGAATCTAGCTTTTCTTTGCAGTTTTTATTCCTACTGGAAGACTACGCCAGGGCCTTACTGCTTTCAAGGCTAGAGGGATGATCCTCTATCCTGGCTGCCCTCTCTTATGTGTTTGTTTTGGGTTTGCATGGCAGGGTTTTGGTAGCGGGGAGGCTACAGGGACGGCTTCTGTGAGAAGCTGCTAGAAGCTTCCCCTATGTCCAACAGAGCCAATGCCAGCCGGCTCCAAGACGGACCCAGTGCTGGCCAAGGCTGAGCCGATCACCGACGGTGGTAGCGCCTCTGGGATAATGTATTTAAGAAGGGGAAAAAGATGCTGTGCAACAGCAATTGCAGCCAGAGAGAGGAGTGAGAACATGTGAGAGAAACCACTCTGCAGACCCCAAGGTCAGTGAAGAAGGAGGGGGAGGAGGTGCTCCAGGCGCTGGAGCAGAGATTCCCCTGCAGCCCGTGGTGCAGACCATGGTGAGGCAGGCTGTGCCCCTGCAGCCCGTGGAGGTCCACGGTGGAGCAGATATCCACTTGCAGCCCATGCAGGACCCCACGCCAGAGCAGGTGGATGCACCTGATGGCCCCATGGGAAGCCCACACTGGAGCAGGCTCCTGGCAGGACCCGTGGACCCCTGGAGAGGAGCCCACGCTGGAGCAGGTTTGCTGGCAGGACTTGTGACCCCACGGGGGACCCACGCTGGAGCAGTCTGTTCCTGAAGGACTGAAGCCCGTGGGAAGGACCCACGCTGGAGAAGTTTGTGGAGAACTGTCTGCTGTGGGAGGGACCCCAACGCTGGAGCAGGGGAAAAGCGTGAGGAGGAAGGAGCAGCAGAAACAACGTGTGATGAACTGACCGCAACCCCCATTCCCCGTCCCCCTGTGCTGCTCGGGGGGAGGAGGTAGAGAAAATGGGGAGTGAAATTAAGCCTGGGTAGAAGGGAGGGGTGGGGGAAAGGTGTTTTAAGATTTAGTTTTTATTTCTTAGTATCCTACTCTGATTTGATTGGCAATAAATTAAAATAATTTTTCCCCAAGTCAAGTCTGTTTTGCCCATGACGGTAATGGTGAGTGATCTCTCCCTGCCCTTATCTCGACCCACGAGCCTTTCGTTATACTTTCTCTCCCCTGTCCAGCTGAGGAAGTGGAGTGATAGAGCGGCTTTGGTGGGCACCGGTGTTCAGCCAGGGTCAACCCACTGCATTGTTCTTTTGAAATTTATGGCTAGTTTATGCAGCTTGTTCTTGTGCCAATATTTTCTTTTTTGATGGCTCCTTTTCCTTTATCTTCTCTCTTTTCCCACTGCTCACTGACTATGTTTTTGTAGACAGCGTATCTCTCAGTCATGAAGCTGTTAGGCAAAAAAGTCGTATCTCTTAAGCAATATGTACATAGCTCCAAGGGATATCTGCTGTGCGTTTCCCTCCCCTCTTCAAACTGGGGAACCTGTTGCAGTATGTCATGGTTTCCTTCCATCCCAGACATCTAAGTTGCCTTCCCATGGAAACTAGGACATAAGGGAAAAAGAGGGAAGGCAAAAACACGGCCTTGTCTTGATGTGGAACTGGGGCATGACTGGCAACAGCTCACAAGCTAAAGATATGGAGCATGCTTTAAGATCCTGCAATACACATATAACTTAAGTTTCTTTCAACAGATTGAATGATAAGGGGATGGGGATACTAATAAATAGCACCTGCTCTATCTGGAGTTCATGTTATTCAGACATGGGACAGATCAGCTAGATCTTACTAGTGCTTTGTAAGTAATTTTAATAGTTTTTTGCACCTCCTCGAAATATCTTGCCTGATAAAATCCTAGTGTACAATTTGACCCTTTCAATCTGAACTGTGTTGGTAGTTCATCATCATCCAGGAGTCTCCATCCCTCTCAGGTTTTCTCCCTCTTTGGTTATTCCCAATAGATATATTTATAGCAAGAACCCTTGACCTGCATGCATGACCTTACGCTTGGTACAAATGACTTTCAGCCCGTATGTCTCACTGCAGTTTTCAAGGTCATTCAACTCTTTTTCAATAGCAATATGATCTTCCTCTGTATTGATGCCTTTATGTTCTGAGACAACAGCAAATTTTAATGGTGCAATCACATTTTTGCACCAGATTCATTAAAGAAAATATGAATCAAACTTGTTCTAAGACATAGTCCTGAGAAACTGCCTATTAATTATCCTTTATCGCCAGGCTTCTAATTTCCCTGTAATCTCCCCTTTAGCCGGTTCTTCTCCTAATTTATAATCTAATGTTATATTAATCTCTAGCTTCTGACTTAATGATTCCTCTCTCATACCACATCATACTAAATATTGTACCAGCTGCCTCTCCTCAGCCTTAATAATTACTTACTTGTTTAGTCATGCATGTTGTACTTTTAGTAAACCTGTGCAACATCTCTTTCCACTTCCTTCCATGTCTTTAATTATGCTTTCCATTAAAGTCTGTTCTAAAATGTTGTGTACAATTGTGGTCAGACTAATAATCGTCTAACCACATGATGTTTCTTCCTCCTTTGCTATCCTCTGGCTGTACGACCTCTTGGAATATTTGATAATGAATTCTATGGAGTGGACGTGCAACTTCAGAAGCCATTTCTTTTTGGGGCTTGGAGGTAACCCAGCCTCCTGCGGGTTGGAATGCATGGAGGTCTTCAGCCTCTTTCTTCTCTAACAGTACTTTTGGTTCCTATTTTTGTTCTTTTTAGCCACTCTTCCTTTACATCCCCAATCAGTATTTCCATCATACTTGATATAACTGACATAAAAGCACTTGGGTTTTGGTCTAAACTGTGGTTATCTTTAATTTCTATCCTACTCCACCACGATTTCAATGCCTGCCTGTACTTTCTTTTTATTTATATGCCTGAGCATTACGTTACTACCTTTTAGAATGTCCGTGCACAGTCTAATTCTGTTTGACTTCTAACAAAATTGTTAACAAAATTATTCCCATAGGTTTTAATTCGGTAACTTTCAGATTTTACCTTTTAAAATGCTTGGCAAAAGAAAGACCATGGCATCAAAGCAGCTGTTTGTTTGTTTCTGGTTAAACAGATGCCATGTCAGAATACTGAGTTTTATCTGCTTGGATGTTGTGTTGGAAGTGGTAACCTGTTGAGGGTTTACCTTCCCTTCCCTGAGTTTTTGGAGGATTCTTTGCATGGCTTATAGATATTTTGAGAGCATTCTCCAGCATTTTGTTGAAGGGATAGAGAGGAGGAAAGCTTAATAAACAGGATTTTTTTTTTGCCTAGTATTAAAGGTAGCCCCAAATCATCAAACTCTTAAACAATGAGGAAAAAAAAAAAGTTGTTCTTCTTAATTAACTTGACTTTCTTGGTAGATTTGTTACTATTTATATTCTGTTTCTCCATACATTCAAATAACTTCCAAGGTTGCTGAATCCTGAATTTTAATATAAAACCAGGTTAAAAAAGGAGAAAAGTAAAGGGCGTGATTTTTTTCTTAAATCTCAACTAAAGCAAGCTTGATGGATTAGTCATTGTGGGGATGGAAAGAACAGGCGGAAGAAAGACAGGGCAGTCCTAAGGCTACCTGATCGAGTTTGGGTACAAGAAGTTTTAATTGGCCTTGATCCATTTTGCTCCAGTTTGGAACTTTGAAGACTTTATGAAATGGTGGAGTTTTCCCAGGACGATAAGACAATTTCCTGCCCAGTTCCAGTTAGCTTATTTGCACATCTATCCGAGCCTCATAATTAACAGCGAGTTAATTTTGAGGCTATGGTCCTTGTTTATCACGTCTATTGCCTAAGAGCACTTGACACAGTACAGGAGGATATGTGAAGACACTGGAGGAAAAAGAAGCAATCCCTGCCCAGAGATCTTGGGAATGATCAGGGGAAGGTTTCTTGAGTAATGTGCTGAAATGCAGGGCTGACAGCCCTGGGGGGCTGACATGGGGTCCTGGGCCATGGGCAGGGTCTGGGGAGCCCCAGGGGGCTGGGCAGGGACAGTCAGGCTGGTTAGGGTCCTCAGGGCTGTGACGGATATCAAGCCTGCTTGTGTGATCTTCCTAGGCACACTTACTTGAATACAGCATTCAGACATACTGTATATTTGAAATACAAAGTAAAACTGGGCCAATTCAGTCCTATAAATGTGATTTCTGTAGTTCAGCCATCAGAATTTGGTGTATTTTCCTGAGCTCAGAGTGATACAGCAATAAGACTCACCTGGGTTCAGAAACTCACATAAAAAGACTCTGATCTGTGGTAAAAGCTATTAACAGTTTAAATGAAATATAATCAGGATTTGGACACAATGTCATGGAAATATCAGTGAGACAGAAGCTCCAACTACAGAAGCCTGTATTTAATGTTGTAAGGGGCTTAGAAGTATGATATTCTAAAACTGAACATAAGAGCTATAAAGTTCAAACAAAATGATTTCCCTGGCTTATACAGATCCCAAATTTCATGAAATTCAGGCCTCTCTTATTACAGTTTTTGATCTTTCAAGAAAAAAGTGAAGAGAATGAGAATTCCTTTGCTTCCTCTTCTTTTCTTAATACTCTTTATCTTCCTTGGCTTTGAGTTACAACTGTGACATTCAATTAGGTGCTGAAAATGTACTAGTTGATTTGACACCGAAAGGAAAAAATATGAATAATTTGTCATAAAAATATAATTTCTGCAGGATTTCAAGTCCCTACTTAATAATATAAAGTAGATTTTTTTAAATTCTCCTGCAAAGTTTTTGATGGGAATTTATAGGTATTAAACATAACCAGAGGAGGGAGCCTCTAATTGTCCTATGAATGCAGTGAAAACCTGTTGGGAAATAGAACAAAGTGAGAAATTTTTCAGTTAAAGAAAAAAGCAAGCAAGCAGAGGCCTTTGTTGATTCCTATAGCTTTTAATGGAAAAGCCTTCCATCTAAGCCCATTTATTGTAGTATCTTTTTCAGTGACTAAGTGCAATGCCTCCATGAAATCCAGCCCATGAGGTACTTGCAGCTGGTACTGCAAATGCTGCCCAAACTGCCAAAACCCTCCTCCTGCCTTCAAAACTGGGCTCTTCTCCTTCCCTTTGTCACAGCAGAGCAGTGCTGGTCCTTCTCAGCTCCGCTTTGCTCCCCTTCTCTCTGTTTGTCTTCCTTTCTGCCCTTTTCCTTCTTCCAGACCTGTCCTGATCAGGACTCCTGTAGTCTACTTTATATGGCAACAGGTCAGGGTGGGGAGTCTGGCAATGGGTGCTACTCAAGGGAGAGAGGCAAGATGAAGGTAAGGTTTGTATCAGCCCAGATAAGCATGTGGGGAAGCAATCCATGGGAGGGTTGTGGTCATCTAAGTCAGATCACTCTGCTTTGAAGAGTGCAGACACAGTGTACTCTTCACATCCTGAAAACGATCTAATCTATAGCTGACGGTTAGTCATTGCAGCTGCTGGTTCCTCTTCGAGGCTTTAACCACTCTCCCTGCATGTAGCTAAAGATAATATTTGAGCAAAATTTTACTTAAAAACTTCAGAGTAATTCAGACTCTGTGTGTGTGTCTTTTCTGACTACTGTAGCATTCTGAATCTTCAAACTGCTACATCTATATAATCTTATGATGTGCTCATCATGTTCCTTTCTTCTTCAGCTTCCTGCATCTGGGTAGAAAAACTCAAAAAAGGATACAGAATCAAAAGTTAGAGAAGTCTGAAATCAGGTTGTCGATAGGATTGAAATTGTTCCTCTTCTGTATATGCATATAGCTTAGTCTTTAACTACATGGTCCACACCTTCTTTTTCTTTCTCTTGTGAAACCGTTCTTGTGTACTGTACAGAGTGGACTTGCTCTGTGGATGAATTGGGACGTTGTACAGAATTGGGTGTTGGGATGCAGAGTTCCCTTGAAGAGATACAGTGTAGTTTCACGGTTAAGATAACTTTTCTTCCTGCTACAGCCACAGAGATCCTTATGATGTCATGGAAAGTGACATGAACAAAATTTTCCATAAGTGACCACTCCCTCTCTTTTCCTAATTTTCTTTGTGCCTTCTGTTGGGCTTTTGTCCTAATGTACATGTGTGCTGACATTTGCAACTGTATCTCAAGACAGTGGGACCACTGCTTTCTAAACAGGTGAAGTCCTGTATGATAGTAAGCTCTCTGGAAAGCATTGCTGCCAGGATGTCTACTTGGGCACTAAAATCATTAGCTTCTTTTCAGAATCTCCATGCCCTCATTTGCCGTATGTGAGATGAGGCTCACCCTGCTTCCCCTTCACTCACTGTTGTAAAACTGAATCTAGAACATGTACAAAAAAACCCGACTGATGAACAGTGTGGATTGGAGCCTGACCCCTTGGAACTGAACTTCTGTAATTCTCTTTGTAGATGAGACTGCTCTTTAAAACTGTTTAGTAATTATTCTCAGAGCAGTTAAATGCACCTGCTTAAGGAACAGGTCTTCAGGTGAGTAGTACTTTCCACAGTAAACAGCCCCATTGCACTGACAGTGCTTTTACTTCTGTAACGCATTAAAGTTCAGGAGATTTCCTTCAGTGGCAGTGCTTGAATATATCATCTGGGTATAATTTCCCCATTGTTTTTTATCTCCTACATCTGTACTCTTTGATCCTATTTGCAACGCATTATGAGCTCATGCTTATTGATGAGCTCATGCTCTTGCACAGGAAAAAAAGTGACTTTCACTGCAAGCTTTCTTTTTGCTTGCAAAAAATTCAGGACAGACAGGGACAGAAAATAGGTACAGGGGAAACAAGCTTGGTGGACTTCTGATTTTAGAGCTTTCAGCAGTGGTTAAATGCTTAAAAAAACCCCTATTTCTTGTTTGTTAAACAAACTACTGAAATTATCTTAACATACATAACAATGATTCACTGAGCAGCAATTAAACAGAAGCCATCTACAAACTGGCTCAGTGATATGGAAGGACTCCTTCAGCCCTTCCTCACTGGCACATGAATGACTTCCAGGAGGAATGAGCAATTGTAGCTTAAGCTAAAAGCATTAAGACACTGTGATCAAAAGCTGTGATAACTACTATCATTAATGGACTGGCATTGAAGGGGGATTATAATCTTTACCAGTGAGGGCACTTTTTTGCCTTCATTTTGCTCTACAGTTCTCACACTGATAGGTTGTTTCAATAGCAATTTGTATTTCATTACTGCCTGGTTGCAATCAAAGCCTTAATGAAAATTTTCTGCAAAGATCCCCTCCATCTGGTGCTGAACACTTTTCATTTCCTATTTGACTGGAAATCTTTCCCAGGGCTTCTTCCTGCATGTGAGACACACGTGATAGAAAAACTGCTCCCTAAACTTCCAGAGGAAACATTCATTTGACACTTGTTAATTCTGAGATTACAGGTGCCTGTTTAACTTCCACCACATCTGGTTTTAGTTTCCTTTTGTTTATTTGTTTTAAAGGATGTATCCAAGACATAATGTTCAAATCCACTGTTCAATCCAGAACTTGCAACTCAATGTTTTGCTTTATTCCATTTCTGAAATGGAATTTTGTTTTCCTGAGTAATAAGTGAATAAGGACCCCAAGGATTAGGTGTCAAAACCATAGCTTCAAAAGTATGCCATACAACTAAGTGGTAGTTTCACTTCATAATAAATTTTTTTGTTTGCTTTCATTTTTTAGCTGTATACCTCAAAGAATCAGGTATGAACTAGTTCTCAAGTGCAAATCTCTTCTAGCTGCTGTAGATAATCAGGTTTCAGATAAAAATCATGGCACTTCTCATGTTTATTCTCTGAATCTGTCATCCAATCCTGATTTGCTTGAAATTGGAATTTCAGTTCCTTCCAAAGGTCCAGTTAGGTGTTCTCAGTCTGTTGCGAGCCTTTCACTTTAGGTTGATCATGACGGTTTTGCCCAGCTGGTGGCAAATATCAATTAGGGCTCAACTTCCACTAGCTGATATGCCTTTTGAATGTAAAAGAAAGGAAGAAAATGGGCTTGAAAATGTCACAGTTTCCTTTTCTGAAAGCACTGCATGAACATGTCTTTGTTACACAGGAGTAAACTGTCACTGTCTGAGTTTCTCAAAACTCACCAAAATCATCTTAGCATGCTGTACTGCAGACAAAGCTTTTCAGTGTTTAGTTCTTCTCACTGAAGTGTTTTCCTTCCTTGGCTCTAAGCCACAGATTAATAGTCTGTAACCAAGCTCACTCTCAAAAATGTCAAATTTAATTGAAAAAGGAAAATCGGAAAATAAAAAGTTATCTGGCATGACTCCTCTGGGTCCCACTCTTACAAGCTTTGCAGGTTCCTTTGCTTCATTAACTAACCCTGTGTTGGAAGGCTAAACTCTCACTGTCCCCGCTGCAGTTTCTGCTTGGAGTCCCTGGGGCTGTGGTGGCACTGGAGGAACCCAACTATCACAGAATCACTAAGGTTGGAAAAGACCTGTAAGATCATCAAGTCCAACCATCAACTAACACCACCATGCCCATTAAACCATGTCCCACAATGCCTCGTCCACACGTTCCTTGAACACCTCCAGTGAGGGTGACCCCACCACTTCCCTGGACAGCCTGTTCCAATGCTTCACCACTCTCTCAGGAAAGAAATTTTTCCTAATATCCAGTCTAAACCTCTCCTGGCACAACTTGAGGCCATTTCCTCTTGTCCTGTCGCGAGTCACCTGGGAGAAGAGACCAACACCCACCTCTCTGCAACCCCCTTTCAGGTAATTGTAGAGAGCGATGAGGTCTCCCCTCAGCCTCCTCTTCTGCAGACTGAACAACCCCAGTTCCCTCAGCCGCTCCTCATAAGACTTGTGCTCCAGA
Organism: Gavia stellata; assembly: GCF_030936135.1. Classification (NCBI taxonomy): domain Eukaryota; kingdom Metazoa; phylum Chordata; class Aves; order Gaviiformes; family Gaviidae; genus Gavia; species Gavia stellata. Next base: position 29,890,716 of record NC_082600.1, read on the forward strand.
CCCCTCACCAGCTTTGTCTCCCTTCTCTGGACACGCTCCAGCACCTCAATGTCCTTCTTGTAGTGAGGGGCCCAAAACTGAACACAGTATTCGAGGTGCAGCCTCACCAGCGCCGAGTATAGGGGCACGATCACCTCCCTACTCCTGCTGGCCACACTATTTCTGATACAGGCCAAGATGCTGTTGGCCTTCTTGGCCACCTGGGCACACTGCTGGCTTATATTCAGCCGGCTGTCAATCAACACCCCAGGTCCTTTTCTGCAGGAGAGCTTTCCTGCCACTCATTCCCAAGCCTGTAGCATTGCATGGGGTTGTTGTGACCCAAGTGCAGGATCCGGCACTTGGCCTTGTTGAACCTCATACAATTGGCCTCAGCCCATCGATCCAGCCTGTCCAGATCCCTCTGCAGAGCCTTCCTACCCTCGAGCAGATCAATACTCCCGCCCAACTTGGTGTCGTCTGCAAACTTACTGAGGGAGCACTTGATCCCCTCATCCAGATCATCAATAAATGTATTAAACAAGACCGGTCCCAAAACTGAGCCCTGGGGGACTCCGCTTGTGACCGGCCGCCAACTGGATTCCACCCCATTCACCACGACTCTCTGGGCTCGGCCGTCCAGCCAGTTTTTTACCCAGCGAAGACTGCACCCATCTAAGCTACAAGTCGCCAGCTTCTCCAGGAGAATACTGTGGGAGACAGTGTCAAAGGCTTTACTAAAGTCCAGGTAGAAAACATCGACAGCCTTTCCCTCACCCACCAGGCAGGTCACCTGGTCATAGAAGGAGATCAGGTTGGTCAAGCAGGACCTGCCCTTCATGAACCCGTGCTGGCTGGGCCTGATCCCTTGGTTGTCCTGCACGTGCCCTGTGAGCGCCCTCAAGATGAACCTCTCCATAATCTTCCCCGGCACCGAGGTCAGGCTGAGAGGCCTGTAGTTCCCTGGATCCTCCTTCCAGCCCTTCTTGTAGATGGGTGTCACGTTGGCAAGCCTCCAGTCCTCTGGGACCTCACCCGTTAACCAGGACTGTTGATAAATGATGGAGAGCGGCTTGGCAAGCTCCTCTGCCAGCTCCCTCAGTACCCTTGAGTGGATAACTAGGTTCAGTTCTGCCTCCCAGGCTGCACAGAGCAATAACAAAGGCCTTTTGTCCCCTCCCTCCCCTCCCTGCTTTGCCAATAAGCTGAAGAAAAGCAATAGCATGAGCAGTCACATGGCTAAGGGCACAGGCTGCTGTCTGCACCCTGTTATTTCTAGGTCCTAACACTGTGTATCCCAAAGGGGGTTGGAATGGAAGGTGCCAAGTATAGAGGTCCAAGCAGCAGAGCTCTTAGCTAGATAGAGTGGGCCAAAAGTTTTCCCAAGGAAACAAAGGGTTGAGCAGGAAGCATTTGGTTTAGAGCCTTCTGGTTTGCAGTGCTTCTGGTGAATCAAAGAGAGAGTTGTGAAAGAGCTGGATGTCTCTCATGGTGAGCTGGGAAGCCGGGAAAGTGCTGACCCCAGCTCACCATGTAACTCTAGAACTGAGAGCTGGGAGCTGCCAGTCCCCACTGGTCTGCAGAGTTGCCTGCCTGGTCAATTTTACTATGTGCACAACCTCTGAAACTGGTAGGAATGTCTAAACCACAATCCCATTCTTGTGTGAATATACTGAAGAGCAGAACACTGAGTTTTTGGCTCAATTTCATGCTGGGAAAAACTGTCAAAGCAGAGAAGTCTGTCTAGGAAGCAGCTGTTTATAGCTGTTGTGAATGTGCGCCAGTCCCAAGTTCTGTTTGATAGATAACATATGCCCTCAGTTATCAAAGCTTTCCAATGCTTTTCTTTGATTTTGAGTCCAGCAGACATAAGAAGTCTTGTATCTTACAGCAAGGAAATTTGCTGTTATAGGAACTTAGTGTTACGGTAATAGTGCCTTGACAGGAGAGAAGCTCAGTATATAACAGAGTGCCACCCTGCCCTGGGAGGGCCTTTTCAGCTGGGCATTCATCTGGCTGCTGTATTTGGATGCCAGCAGAATCCAAATGATCCCCATTTCTGGCCTGCAGGTAGAAAACTGTTTTGATCTAGAAAGTAGCATAGTGTTGATGATTATCCATTCAGAGGGAGCACACACACAGGGCATTTCAGTGTTGTTTTTCTTAAGTTACTATTTTGCCTGTGACATCTGCAAGAATTCTTATCATTCCTCTTCTGTGTTTTATCTCGGAGGGAGGTAAAATGCAGCAGAGAAGCAGCTGAAGCCAAGTTAAAAAATGGAGTTCTCAGTCTAATGCAGGTGTGCAGTGAGTCCTCAGTATTCATGCATGTCATAGACTTTTTCCTGCCTTCACACAGTGCTACAAAATTGCAGAAGATAAATTTATAGCAGGAGCCATTGTTAGAACTTATTACTTGCCTGTTTACTGTTGAATATGTTGTGCAGTACAGATAAAATTTTAAGGCGCTAAGACTTGTGCGTGTGGAGAATTCATTAAGAAAAGTGTTCATTTCCTTAGCATTCTCCTTTTATTTTATTTTTTTAAATATATTTTTTGCAGCTTCATACTCTGATAACTGTTCTCCATGAAGAGATGAGAACACTTGGTACAGACACAGGAGGTCACTCTTAGGTAATGCATTCCGAAATGTAGCCTGCATTTTCCTGGTGATTTCCATGATTTGGCTCTGTTGTTCCAGGCAGACTCTTCCCCAGACAGTCCTGTTGGAGAGTGGAAGACTCTGTTGGGAACCAAAACTGGAAAGGTAGGGACGGTCCTTAGCAAGGAGCCTTAGGTCTTTCTCCAGTGCTGCCTAAAGCAAGACCTGCCCTGACAGGAACTAGGGCTTGTAGGACATTTTTAGCAGATGGAAGAGTGCCAGAACAGAGATAAGGCCCTCACTCATGTTCTGTATTCTCTGGCTCTATGAGGAAGCACTAGGCTGTTGCTGCCAAAATACCCTCTTCCTTTAGGACTGGAGGCTGTGCTGATTAGTGGTTAGAATAAGAGTGGGGTAGTGAAGGTCTCTTCACAACTCTGTCAGTGATTTGCCTTGGGCCAATTGCCTCACTTTCCTTATTCCTAAATTTCCTAAGCTGTAAACTGTGAATAATCGTATCTGTGTCTTTGCAAAGTCCTTTTGAGAAGTTAAGCAATAGAAACTGACTCTTATCCACGAGTCTAGCCTAGGACTGCCTTTCTGTAGGCGGGCAGCGTTTTTTCCCAGCACGCCAAACAGCTGCAGCCTGTAATGAATTGCTTTTTCCTTCATTTCCGCGTGTTACATCTCTTCTTCTAGAAGAAGTAGGTTGCAATGTTCACTTTTTCTTAGCTCTAAATGTTCTGGTCACTGTAGGTGTTACTTGATCTCCTCTCTTACTTGAGGGTGGTAAGGCTGAGTGTTGCTAGTAAAATCATGCTTCCACTTTTTATCTTTGTCACAATAATTTAAGGCAGTTGATCTCAAGGTTTCTTTTGTGAGAACAGAAAACAGCCTGCACCAGCAACAGTTGTGATGCGACACTTTTTCACAGATGTAAGGAACCTGCTGCAAACTCCCAATCGGTCCTCAAATTCATGGAGAGCTTTGCATTTTCCACTGCTTCTAAGAAATGCTGTATTCCCATCAAAGCAAACAATTCAGCCAACACTCAGCCTGAGTCTTCTCATATCAGGGAGGCAACTCAAGTTTACATTAACAAAATTAGGATCACTTTTACAGAGGTTTGTTGGAAGAGGTGGGTAAACTATTTTCAGTAAAATAATCATCCATCTTAAAGTAGCGCTAGATAGAAGCTGGAAAACAGCATACAAACACTACAAAAGACAAATAAAACCCAGACTCCTGGAGAATATAATGTATTTTCAAAGTTACACTGAAGGGTATTTACTGCCTGCAGACATTTTTCAATTTGAACAACTTCATAAAGGCCATGAGCACAGTCTTCAGGCATTTATAGAGAAACACCAGCATGCAATCTCTTTAAAGATTGGGGGAATAACTAAATAAAATTCATTTCTATGACTACCTACCTTCCAAACTCTTTAAATGTTAAGTAGCCTAAAATTAATTTGCTGTCCAGATCAACATTAGGTCTGTAAAGAATCTGTGACTGATCCTAAACCTCACAGAAGGGATCAGAGGAAATGAAAGTAGTTACCTGAAACTAATAATGGTTTCCTAATGAATGAGGAATACAGCTGTCCGAGACAGTGGGGGATCTCCCTAGTGCCGACCAGGTGACAGAAGCCATAGGAACAGATGTATTTTCAAGGTATCTTTGCAAGAAGTAATATGGTTATGAGTCAAGGCAACAGTTTGTGGTCTGCAAGTGCACTGTTACATCTGTATATTTGGGGTTGTGGGCAGTGTCAAATCCACCTCTGAAGAAGCAGGTCTGAGTCATTTGATGTTGCTGAGGATATAAGAGTTACAAGCAGCATCTTAGTTCAAGCACTCTCAATTATCCAAGCAAAAATCTCTTAAGAAATTGGTGTTTCCTTCAAGTTGCAATTAAAGTTGTTTTTTATCAGTATGTTGGACACACATAAGGATTTGAAATTATCTTTCAAAATTTCTGGTTACAGTAATAGCTATTTTATTAATTATTGGAGAAATAATGAATTCACTTCTCTTGCAGCTCTTTAATAAGGAAGTACAAGCTGTCTTTGAAGTACTAGCAGCCCAGTTATTCCTGTGTTATTCTGGCACAACATGTATTCATCTTCCTTCAAGGCTTTAAGCCGTTCCGTTTATCAAGCAAATCAGCAAATAAGTCAATGCACAACTCTAAAACTGAAGCAGCCTTATCTGCAATACAGGAAATAGAATTCTGCTGCTATTTTATGGCACACAGGGCCATCAAAGAACAGTCTTTATCCAAATCAGATAAGTTTTACCAATAGATCAACTAATAGTAAATTATGGAGAAAGGTAAATGTACAGGAAGGTGGAGGAAAAAGTCCCAGATTTCAAATCTAATGTGCCTCATGTCACAGTTTCAAAAAGGAATTTGCCAAAAGAACTGGATAAAAACAAATTTACAACATTCGTCTATAACCCAAATGGAAACAGTGTTTACAAATCTTCGGGTATTTGTAAGAGAGAAAGTATTCTTCTTATTAAAGTGGAATAATGAAAGAAAACAAGGATAAGTGATGCTCTTCAAGAAAAGTCTGAAGCCTTGTTTACATAGAATTGGGGGGGGGGGGGCGGTGTGTGGTGTTTCTTTTTTTTTTTTTAATTTTACCCCATTTATTCCTGTGATGATGCTAGTAGATTTAGAGAGTCTGTCCACTCTGTTTACATTGGCTTCGTTCACAATGAGTAAGAGAGAGAGCCATAGAGCTCTGGACTTTCTCAAAATAATTGCATACCATCCTGGGTGCAATGTCCATCAGATTTTGCATTCTGGGACTTTGTTCATTGCTGGTTGTCTACTAGTACCTGCTGTATTTATCAGTCTCGTGGTCAAATTCAAAAGATCTTGTGATTCTTCTGATACTGTCTCGTCGTTAATGTGGTTTTAATGATTTCACCACCATTTTCATGTTGCCTAAGGACAGAGCTGACCACTGCAAATCAGATAGTTATTAGTAGAAACAGGGTGAAGAACGCATACTCTTGCTCATGGATGATTTTGGATAAAACTGAAACTGCTTTTACAGTAGCCACTATTGTGCTATGTGAATATCATACGGGGCGGGGAAAGCCAGAGTGGGCCACATCAAATGTCCTTCTAACAAAGTATCCTGTTCCCAGTAGTGACCTGATAGTTATGACAAGGGGAAAGTATAAGAACACGGGAAGAATACAATGACAGTTTTTCAGCATGTTCTTCCAGATTATTTTGTGCATTGTGAAGTGTTTTCATACTGATCATTCTTTGTTCTTTTGATCAAGTAATATGGATGACTAACACAGGCAGAGGATTCCCTGCAAAATGACAGTAATCAGCAGTGGCTGTGGAACAGCAGGATTTGCAAGGCCCTTTTGCTGAGTGCAGGTCATCCAAGAGTGTCTGTGGCACAAGGCCAGCTCAGGTTCCCTTTCAGCAGAGGCAGGTGTCTGTCGTCTGCCTTCCTGATGCTTGTTGCTTCTGAGAGCTACTTGCTGGTTGCAGACCGGTTTAGTGCTGGTTTTTGAGCTGTTAGGGCTGTAGTCACTGATGACAGTGCTATTTAGAAGAGTGCTCTGCCCTCATTTTTGCAAATCCAGGTACTACAAAGGAAATGAAGTGATAGATTTGCAGGATTGCAATTCCGACGAAACACAGAGGTCACTGATGGGACCTGGCTGCCAGACTCTCCAATGTATTCAAGTGCTTAACTCCCACTGATGTTGCCTGCTTATTTGTTCTTATGGAGTTCCAAAGCATAATCTAAACTAAAACTTCTGATTTTGTCTGTAGTGGAAGGTAATTAGCACATCTCAACTTGCCCACCAATATCACTTTCATTTGGTGTTAAGAGCAAGTTTAGCACTCAAGTCTCTCTTTTTCATAGCAAACAGCCTGTGCTTATTATCATATTAAAGGAATGCCACTGGTTAAATCAAGCAATGAATATAAATAGCTGTATTACTGCCATCAGGCATCAGTGTTTATTTAGTGGATGTGAATCATGCGTGCCTCTTTGATCTGGCTTTGACTAAGCCATTGCTGTTTTCATACAAAAAAGGTTATTTGCAAACACTGCGAGAGTATCGTATACATTAAACATGGAACTAATCAATATGGAAGGCACTCTGCTACTTTGACAACCCTGTGTGTTGCCACAGTGTCTTTAAGTGTTTTGAATTTCTCTGTGAGTACTTGGGTCCCTGAAGACACTCTCAGCTCTTTCCTTTGGACTAGAGAAGATCAAGATTGAAATCTGGGCCCCACTGAAATCAGTGGCGATATCACTCTCAGGTGCCAGTGAAGGGTACATATCTGGCAGCAGAGAGGACAAAAGCAATCAAGGACAACACTGATTTATTTGTGGACTGGTTTGATTACAGTGCATGCAGGAGAGTATTTGAAAGAGAAATTTGTTTGTGCATAACCAGATAAGCAGGTAGACTCAGACCTACTTGTGCTCATTACCCACACTGAACTTCTTATTACTTTTTGCTAAAACAAAGCTCCTGTTGAATTCTAAAACTGAATCCACATGCCTCCCTTTCAACAAACTGTATGCAGACTGTTGTGTGCATTGGAAAAGCAAATTACAACCCATAGGTACTGCCAAAGTAATGTTATCACAGTCATTGCGATAAACAACTTAGAATGGGACTCATTCCAATGCCAAACGTTAACCTGGGCAAAATAGCTGACAGGAATGGTGTTTATTCAACCATGAGACATGACTGACCTCAAATGCTCTCCAGTGAGGGAACTGGGAATAGCAAAGAAGTGGAAAAATTGTAGAAATACCCAAACAATTACGTGATTTCTGAGTCCAAAGCGTGCATCCATCCCTCCCTCACTTTCTGTTACTTCTGCTATAATACAGTGACTAGTGACAGGACTAGAGGAAATGGCCTCAAGTTGCGCCAGGGGAGGTTCAGGCTAGATATTAGGAAAAAGTTCTTTACTGAGAGAGTAGTGAAACATTGGAATAGGCTGCCCAGGGAGGTGGTAGAGTCACCCTCCCTGGAGGTATTCAAGGAGCATGTGGATGTGGCATTGTGGGATGTGGCTTGATGGGCATGGTGCTGTGTGGTGTTGGGTGGGTTGGTTTTTGGTGTGTTGTGGTTTGGTTTTTGTGTTGTTGTTTTGTTTTTTTTTTTTTTTTTTAAGGTTGGACTTGATGATCTTACAGGTCTTTTCCAACCTTAGTGATTCTGTGATTCTGTGAATACAAGGTCATACAAAAGTTTTAGGATTCAAAGGAAAGCTGGACCTCAAGGTTTTCGGCAAATTTGGTCTTCACCCCTACATTTGTAGCAAAGTCAGATTAGTTTTGCATCATTTGGGATTTCTTTGTTATCACTTAATGTAATTGTAAATATTAATGTCCCCTATGTTCATCTGCAGGTGTTGCAGAAAAGGAGTTTTTAAATAATTTGGAATGATAACTGTACTAGGAAAGCATAGTAGACCAATGAACTATTTCTCTTTCAGTCTCTGATATTTTGTAATGGACTGAATTACACTGTAACACTGTCTAACCTGAGAAAAATGGTGAGAATTGTTAGGATGAAATTGGAAATGGTGATCATTTTGAAAAGTGAAAAAGGGGAGAGTTTTGTTGTGTTCTTTTGTAGTGATCATACGCTATTCATGTTAATGTTTTGATGTTCTCTTGCCTGATTGTGTATTATTACATCAAAGATTTTGTCAAAGAAACCCAGCCAGAAAGGTTAAACAATGACCCAGAGAAGAGTCCTTGAGGAAGCAGCAGAGATGTGGTATGGGGTGATACCTTTCAGCTGGCTTTGTCCCAGATTGGAATGATTATTCTTCACAGAGGCTAAATCTAGAACCCCAGAGGTACCTGAGTCTTTGAGATTCTGATAATTCCTGATACAGTTACTGCGAAGAGAATAGATTTTACAAGTTTTCAGAGCTTAAATTGGGAAATAAACCAAACCGTTTGCTTCTTCTAGCCCAGAAATGAGAAATACTAAGACTGAGAGGAATAGAGTGACCAGATCTCACTTATTTTAAGGGATGTTCCTCATTTCATTCAATGTTACATGAATAAAGGGATCAACCCTTTGTTTGATTAACCCAATCAAAGCAATGTAACTATTGACTGAATATTGTGTTTTTCTCTGCACAATTCAGCCTGAAGAAATGTAGTCTTTTAACACAAACTAAGTCAAAGCTTTAAGGTATCTATGGAACTACATACCTTAAATGAGAATCATGGCTGTGACTTCATGGTGGCAATTTAGCCTGTTAAAACATGCCATTACCTCAGGCTTCTGCTTCTTGCACCTTTACCTAGGTAAAGAAAAGGCACGCATGGAAGAACATTTCTAAAAACAATGAATTAATAGTTATGTAGTTTATTCTGTGTGTTACCAAATTGTTTCACTGACTCTGTAGAGACGGCAGTCTCTCAAATTGTGTGAATACCTCCTCACCCTGATAGTAGACAACTGCTGTGTCTCACAGTTGGGTGTGCAGACTTTGCCGTAGTATATGTAGGAAAGAGCTGCTACAAACTCAGTCCATTTCTCAAGGCATTTTGACATCAAAATATGTATCTCCAGTTCTTTCATTTAGTCAAAAGCTCGTTCTGATGGAGAAAAAAAATCCAGTTTTGAGTATTTGTTTCAATCCTCCTTATAGTGGATTCCTTCCAGAGCTTACCACCGTGCTACTGAAGTTCAGATTACAGTCCTACTGAATGTTGTAACAAGTGAAGCTGTTACAAAAGGTACCTTAAGAAACAGCCTTTTCCCTGCATTATTCTTGATGAACAAACTGATGGTGATATTGTGAAAGATATCTTCAACCTTTACCCTCAGCACTGCTGCCAACCTCTCCGTGTGCTTTGGCAGCAGCTTCAATGGGATCTCAACTCAAACGGAGGAGAATTGGGGGGTATGTGATGCAAAGAGAGCATGTTAGTGCTCAGGCAGTGAGGCTCCTCACCTTGCCCCAATTCAGGTGCAGAGCCAAGTATTCTATAACATCATAAAACAAACAGCAGAAACTGTAGGTCACAAAGATAAATATTTGCTACATTACAGAATCTTATCAGAGGGAATGTGTTCTTGCTGTTTGTTGGTGGGACTTCCCAGGAACTGGAGATACACAGGGTCAGAAATTCCTGTCAGCTTCAGTGGAGCCGAGTTTCCACCCTCAGTGTCTATTTGAAACCACAGCTTGCGTGCGCTCTCTCTCTCTCTAAACCATTCTGTTTCACTTCGCTATCAACTCTAAGCTGTAGACAAGGCACATAACTTTGATTTCCATCCATGCCTAATGTTTCTGAGAGCAAGTTTTGGCAATGCTTTGTAAAAGTGCATGATGCCTTGTCTCTGGCCAGTAAAAGCCATCCTGGCCCTGTCAAAAATTAGATCCTCTTTACAAAACGTTTCTCAAGAAGACTTATTTAGATGGGGATATAGATAATATAGATTACCAGGGCCCTAACTCTACAATGTATCATGTGCAAGGAAATAGCTATCTCTAATAGGGCCTTAGAATCTACAGAGAGGAATCCCTTCAGGAATTAACAGCTTAGTTTGACAGTTTATTTAATAGAATTAGCCTAGTTTTCTAACAGGAGAGTACCCACAGTAGGTTTTGAACTGGCTAGCCAGTTTGAATGGAGGAGTGCAGAACTTTAAGGTTATTAAAGCCCAAGTGAGTCTATCGATAACCCTTCAGAACAAAAGATTGCAGTGTGAGCTTAACACTGTTACACACCAAAGAACCCATCTATATGGAAGATTTGATGAGTACTCAGCTAGGGCAAAAACTGAAGGCCAAGGCTACACAATATTAGACACAAGAAACTCCAGCCAGAAGCGTCTGCACCACAGGGAGCCAAACTCAACCTGTTGTGCTGCTTGTAGAGCTCCATGTCATTACACATGTAGAAATATGATAGAAAGCTTGTGTATTACCAATGTGTTATGTCCCCTCATTACCATGGCATTTCATTTCCTGATGAATCAACTGCCTGGTTAAAGAAGAGTTTAAAAAACTGTCTTTCAAGCTGAAGCACACATCAAAATCATTAAATCATCACTCAGGTCCAGTCCCATAAAAAAATTCATAGCATGGAGTCTTTCTGAAGTCTATGGGTCTCTACACATGTGCATAGCTCTGCCTTATTATATTTTATTGAAGGATTACAATCCAACCAGGTAACTAGGCCCCGTCCCATGAGTCTATTGAGCCAGTGAGAGTTTCCAGGTAATATGATAATGCTATATTATATTTAGATAGTTGAATATGTGATTAACCAGTATTGTGCAGGGCAGTTCTGTAAGAAGGGTTTCTGAACCATTACTGTTTGGGCCTGCCCCTGGCATTGAGTTAATTCTCCTTAATAACCAATGTTTTTGTGATTTATTTCTGAGTGCTCTAAATACAGATCCCAAGAATACATCTCATAGAAATGGCTTGTTGTAGGTATTTCACAAAAAAAAGGGAAAGAAGATTTCTCATTTGATTTTTTTAACAAGTGCATCTTTATTTTTTTACTTTGCTATTGCAAGTTAAGTTCTTTGTGCTTTCAGATGTCTCATAAGTGTTTAACGTGTGTTTGTTCATGGCTTCTCGGTCATCTGATTTCCTTGTGTTGGCCTCTACTCTCTGCCCCAGCTTCGGTCTGTTCCCAGACTGAGGAACATTCAGAAATCTCATCATGCCTCACACTAGTGGTTAATCTCCTGTGGTGGATATAGTTCTAATATTGTTGCTATCTGATTTCAGTGAAGGCAGACCAGTCTTTATTTCAAGAAACTATTCAGGTGGGAAGTAGTTAGCCTCAGTTTGTGGTTATTTAAACTTTCCTGGAGTGCTTTGCTAATACTGTACGGAGGAAAGTGCTGGGATGCTACTGAGTGTGTGGAACTTCCCACGATCTCCCCCACAAGTGCAGTCTCTAACCTGAAGAAGGTGACAATTATCAGAGTTTTGAAGTCACAGTTATCTGCCTGAGGACAATTTATATGTTTTAATCTTGCAGCTGGTTCTCACGTTCATAAGCCTGAGGCCCTGAAGCCCAACCCTTTGGGTGTTGTGTCTCAGTTTTTAGCAACAGTTGGGTATGTTATATAGATGCATCTGAGTTTTTTTAACATGGATATGAAAATATGGGTGGTGATGATGATAGTGACAAGAATTATTCTGTCACAAGGTGTGAGGGGGAGAGAGATGCAGATGGTATTGCCTGTTAGCACCAACTGCTTCCTGGTTTTGTCACACATTGTAAGTGTCTCCTGATGTTGCAATGAGAAAAAAACCCCACAAACTGATTTTCAGTTCTGCAGAATCATTATGTGAAATCTACAGGGAATGCTGGGAATAAATGAATTTGCTTGCTTTATTGTTCTGAAGAGCTCAGCTGTACTTTGTGGTTTGAGATGCTTACAGGTGAAAATCTGTCTAGACCAGTCTACATGGTAATATTTAGTGGAAATGAAGGGTCATTCATGGGGATGGCAGCTGGAGGTAAAGGGTAACATTTGGGTTCTGTACACAGCACTTTTTCTTTTTTAAATAGCTGTTTTCCTTGGGAAATATAATTCCATTCATTGCACCAGGAGATATTCTGGGAGACATACAAGACAAAAAAAGAAAAAAAGTAATGGATCAAATGCTTAATCTACTTCTCATTATTTTTTTCTTCCAACTGGTTATTATCTTTTTTCTGTTTCTTTCCCCCTCCCCTTCTTTTTTTGTCAGACCCGGTTTGTTAATTTCCATTCATTTCCTTTCATTGATTTTCTCTTTCTTACTGAAGTTACTCCTCAATTCTGTCACAGTAGAACTTCCTCTTCCAGGCTCTGGGCTCCCTTTCTTCCATCCCCAAAGTCCATCTCATTCTACTTTCTCTCTCTGTCTTGCTCTGTCCTTTACTACTGCTCCACCTTTTGATAAAATTTCCTGTTCTGGCCAACACTTATCTTTCATGCCCTTGCTCTAATACCCTTCCTGTGCTCTTCTCTCAGCTTCCTCCATTCTTTCTTTCATCTCTGTTTTTTTCAGAGCAGTATGTTCCTTTCCTCTTGCCTTTGCATCCAGAAAAAAAATTTCACATGCAGATGTCAATTGATCTCTTGGCTATACACTTCTTCCTACCTGCCTTGAGATTTCACACCAAGGCTGAGAGACAAGGACCTAGATGGTTCCCTGAGAGAATCAGAGATGAGATTAGCCCGTCCTACTTGTGGACCTTGTATTCAAACACCAAAGAAATTTTAAGCTTGCTTGAAATACATTGTTCTAGTCAAGAACTTCTGTATCTTTTTCATAAACTGTTTGCTGTGAAGTCAGCTTGAGTTCTGTGTCCAGCATTACTCAGCTGGAACAGCAATTCAGTCTCTTTAATAAAATTCCTTCCTGAGCAACTACCCCAGAAGGGCTTTTAATAAGAGCAGCATGATAACTTTCAGAGGCTTGGTTCTAAGTGGATAAAGATGTCCCTGAGAGACAGGGAGAGGAGGGAGATACTTATTTTCTCACGTCTCACGAAGGCACCGAAGGGAGGTGAATATCTCATGATAACCACACCCCTTGTCATCCTCTATTAGTCACATCACACACTTCCTGAACACAACACTTCTTTATATTCCCCTGACATTTTGCACGTCTCACAAGAACAGTGACTAGTTATCATCCTCAAGGCTAACACCAACTCAAAATACACTTCAGTGAGCCTTTACGGGAACCTCTAATTGCCTGTGCACAGTGTGCTAGGCTTCACAGAGGCTGTATTTACTCTTTCCAGAGAGAAAATGCAGTTGAATAAGGCATGATTGGTATGTTTTGACCTTAAGCTTCTGCCATATCAGTCAAAAGGCAGCTGGAAACTTTCTGCCTTTTACTACAAAACCTTGAGGGTCATACGCTATGGCTCTGCCAAGTGGCGCTTGGAACGAGTCTGCAGGGTAGCCTCTAGGTCGCCTTCTGCTAACTGCTGTTACTCCCATGCCTTGGGTCCATGGGACATTGGTCCAAACAGACCGCAGGGTAAGAACTTCCAGGTGGTGCGTTCAGGGGCTCTAAGGTAATAGGGGAGCAGTCGGCTGGAGGGAAATTTCAGTTATATGTATCCTGCCTGCAAATGATGATGGCAGCCTATACAACTTCGCAGTAACTTTGATAACCAGGAGGTACTTCAGCTGTTTCACCCTGTCTTTTCTCCTTTAAAGCCATTGTAGACAGAGGAACCGAAGGGAATTAGGCACTAAAGTCCCTTTGGTTTGTTGTGTGGGTTAGTGGGATTCAGTAGCCATGATGCCCAACTGTTTCTTTGTCCTTGGGATTTCTGTCTCTGGTATGAAAGCATTATATTGCGATGTTGCTGCATCAATCAGGATAAAAAAATATATGACACAAACTACTTTCAGGATGAGTATAGTCTTCCCACTTGATGCCTGGCCTGGAACACCCAATAGGTGAGTTTTTCTTCATCCATAATGTGGCAGTAAATAAAAAATGAAGACACACAGAAAAACTGGGCTAGGTTAGGTGCTCAGAGCGCTATGGATCCAGTTCTTCGTTCATATAAATACAGATAAAGTACTGCAATCCTCAAAAATTTCTCTTCCTACTTTGATGGGCTTGAGCTAAAAATAGTAAGTTAGAACTGGGCAACTGCTACATATGAGAAACACAACAAAATGCAGTTGTGGTTCAAGACCTGAACAAAAACATTATGTCCGCACATAAGCCAAATACCTTTTCCTGGAATATAGGATGCTTCCTTTTGTGTGTCAGGCTCTGACCACTGAGTCACTTCCTATGGGTTTGTATTGTGTAGATTAGCAGGTGCAATTCTAGGCACGTATAGAAACTTCCTTTCTTACTGCTCTCACAAGGTTTATCCTCGGCTTCCTCTGAAGTTCAAACTTCTCTACTTCCTTATTCACAGTACATCTCTCTTCATCTCTGTCTCTGCCCCTGCCTGTCCCTGCTATCTGCCCAGGCTTTCTTCCTGACAGCTTCTTTCATTTCTTTCTTTTCTTTGGCCAGCAGTCTTAGAAAAAATAGCCAAGCTACTCTGTTGACTAGCAAAGCTAACTCTTTACAAGGAAGTCTTTATTCTGTGTTTTAACAAATACAGCCATGGTCACAAAATCTGGAATTCCTCTGGAATTACTTTTGGTGGGTAGCTTTTTACAAAGGGAAGAATACGTGTGGAAGAGGTTATTAAAGATAATACAGTCACAGAACTACAATGGTTCAGGATTCCTGCTCCTTCCAAATCTCTTACTGAAGTTATGGACTGCATGTCTTGGTACCAGAGTAACTATTTCAGCTGAAGCATTGAGATTTTCATCAAAACATCTAAGCCAGCAAAATTGACTCTGAATTTGCATGTCCTACACCACTCTTGTTTTGTTATGCTGCCTGCATGGGAGTAGCTACACTGGGGTGTTGTTTTAACTGTCTGAGAATAGGTAGCACAATTTAACATTTGTGTGTAGATGACCTCTCTGTCTTATGTTTACTTACCTTGTGAACAAGTATGGGTGTCCTTTATCTGGGTTGTTTGTCAGAAAATAAAAACGAAAGGAAAGGAGCATGTGTCATTCTTCAGACACAAATCCATCCCTTCTTTCATTCTTTTCCCTGATAAATTCTGTAGCTTAACCATGGGCAGCTCTTTTTAAGTGTCTCTAGCACCTGTTCCCTTTCTGTCTACTTCACACCAGTTTGGAGAGACTTGTCTACATTTAAAAAAATCGAGCATACAGTCAAAAAAGCTGGGAAAGAAAAGAACTTTCCCTTTTGAAGACACATGTTATTTTTAAGGGCTGAATGTCTAATAATCTGCCAGATAAATATGAGAACACGGTGATAAGTTTGGTGAATGAAAGCGTGCCAAAATGGGAGGCAGGAACCTGTTGCGAAGAATGGTGCTGAGATTTTGCTGATGTTCTGGAACTACAGTGTTTAAAAGTACAATGGCAGAAGCAAATGGTTTCGAACTTTGCCAATATAATGAGCACAGGTTTGAAGCCGAGAACAATTGTGCCTGTGTTCTTTGTGTTTTCCAGAGCTTGCCTCTGGCCAGGGATGGGTGAGGGATGGGAAAGGGGGAAGGACATAGAGTCAGAAGTGTGCTGAATGTTTGTTTGTTTTTTCAGAGGAAAAGGAGAAGTGATTGAGATGATGGTGCTTCACATCCCAGAGGGAGTTTCGCTTGACAGATAAGCACCCTGAGTCATGAGCTAAATACGTGCCTAAACGTTTCAGTAGTTGAAGGAAATCCTATCAAAGTTTGCTGTTGTGGTTGAACGTGCTGACTCAAAGTACTTACTACGTGAGCTACCAGGGAGAAAATGTGGCTGGTATTAAGTTGTACAGTGGGCCATGTGGAAATTGGGAGACAGAAATTATTCTTTACAAGAAGGAGAAGCAATCTTGGTATGTGAAAATGCAAGCTGTTTGTTTCAATGAAGAGGCTGGGTTTGGCTTTACTCCATGTAGTTATTTGAAGGCTATTGAGAAATGCAAATCATGATTTATTTTTACAGTGCTATGTGATGAGACTCATACTTTAGAGGCAGAGAGACAAGTTTCTGGACTCTGTCCAGAAACTAGCTAAAACAAAATAAAAAACCTCACAACATACACAGTTTGTTTAAAATGATTATGAATACCTGAAAAAGATTTAAAGGTGATCTACAAAGGACAAAAGCAACTAAGTGTCCTCGGGCCTTGCTGCAGAAGGAGATACACGTTGGTCTGGTGGCCAAATGACATCAGTCTTCTGGGGGCTTTAGACTGTTTTTCATTAATTGAATTTGCCCCACTATAGGGGTTTTCAGTTCTTCCTCTGTCGTATTTTCTTATATAGGTAAAACATGCTTAATGTACATATATTTTACTCTTAGTTGCCAGAGACCTCACATAGTCTTTTGCATTCTGGCCGCGAAAAGGGTTGGCACAATTTTTCAGAGACAGCATGAAAGGTTTTTACAGATTACTTTTAGAATGTAGGTTACTAACTATATCCTGGTCTATGGAGAAATGCTTTTCATTTATCCTAAACCCTTTATTCTGATGAGGCAAAAAGAGTGGGACTTAGCTAATGAATTAAAATGTTCTCTTATTTAGTAGAAGAGACTAAGGCAAACATATTTGGAGATCACTTTGCTGTTTAATAGCATTTCCTTCCCCTTTACTCCAACAAATTTGAATGGTTGAGAGTAAACTTAAGACAAACTGGTTCGAAAACACAATTCATAGAATCACAGAAAATCTGGGTCAGTCATCTGGTCTAATCTCCTCCTTAAAGCAGGTCAACTTTAAACAGTAATACTTTAAACTTGCTGCTCTCTCATAATGCTTTTCATATTGATCCACCTGCCTTTTCTTCTTTGCAGTTTCAAAGACCTTAAGCACTGATGCTAATGAGACTGCTCATTGAAAAGTGATTGACAGAAATATTCTTGCCTGAGTGCAGCAGGAAATAGAAATGGTGTGATGCCAGAAGCCGGAGAAGGCACGTGCTTGCACAGCACTGGGAAATGCAGGGGCTTTGCTTGCAAACGTTCCCTTTGGGATTCTCCCTCCTACTTTCTCTCAGCAAGGGCAGACACCCAGTTCTGAGTTTCAGTCCAACACCGCCTGTGAGAACAAACCGCGGCTTTCAGAGTACAAGCACAGTTAGAACTATCAGACCATCCCTGAATTGGCCTAGGACCCTTTTCAACAACACAGACCTGTAGGTACAAGGTTTGCTGCTTCTGGGGCCTTGCCATTACTTGCTTATATGTCTATATGCCCATATTTTCCAAGAAGAATAGACAACTAGCAATATTCTGTGCTTAATATTGACATTAAACAGTTGGTAGAAGTCTGTGTAGGTCTGCTGTAAATAAACGCCGCCACTTTATACCAGTTGCACTAGTGATTCTGTTTTCCTAAAGCCTTTTTCCAAGGAAGATTTCATGGTGAAGGAGTGGAGTTGCAAAGAGACATCTATGAAATTGCCCATGCAAGTGTCATGATCGGTATTGCTGGCCTTCTTCCAAAATTGTGAGTTCTTCGTGAGAATTAGAAAGAGCCACTAATAATCAAGCAAGGGTTCCTAAAGTCAAGCAAGAGAGAAGGCAGAGGCTCAAATAGCTTATTGGTATGTGACCCTTAATCACATCCCAAGCACCTAGATGTTCTCATTAGGGGCAAACTAGGAATGCTTAAACAGATTAGCAAAATCATTTACTGTTCACTAGTCACGGTGATCTCCTTTATTCTCTGGGAAAGCCAGTAATGAGCAGTTCAGACGCTGTGTGGGGCAGCAAGACCACTCAGCAGAGACTGTAGGCACATTCAATTTAGCAGTGAGTTGGCAGCTGGCTGGCGCACACCACCAAATATGCTGTATTTCTTTATCAAATCAACAATAAGTGTTCGTGTTTGTTCTGGTCTGTGTGCAAGAGCTCACGTATGCCTGCATACCTCATAACTCTGCCTGAGCAATTACATCCCATACTTCCCTTTTCTGTGTTGCTGTATTAAGAGTTACAACATTACATAGCTATACAGCGAATAAGCCTATCAAAATACATACCAATATACAGCATTTCCTTTCCCAGTTATTATTGCTTGAAAATCCAGCATTTCTTCCTAATTCTCTTTTCTTTACTCTTTTTTTTTAATCACCCTTATAGCATCTTCTTCTGTCTTTACTGTTATGCCTTTGCCCTCTGTTTGTGTTCTGGCACTTGATTTTGAACTCCTCTCTCTCTTCTTGTGAGTCTAACAATTAATGGTGGAGAGTTAAAAGTCTCTTATAATAAAAAACAGGAGCAGAGGAAACGAGTGGACAGAGGCAAGAGGAAAGACTGCCTGATGAGCCTGGTAGGTGTGTTAGGGTTATTACTGGAGTGTCTAAAAGTCAGTCCTCATGGTTACTGTCTTGGGACCTTGGAAAACAGGGCCAGAAGTATTGCTTTTACTGGTTCTGATGATATCCTAATTTTAAACACAGACTAAAATTTGTTTAGCTCCATCTCATCATCCTTGCAATACTACTGTGTTTGTTGCGCTCTTTTAAAAAGTCAGTTGACATGTAATTTCTGTTCTTGCCCACCTTTCTGTTCTTGCACCAGAAGAGGTCTTCTTGCAGTAGTTGTCCTTGTTAGCAATATGACTTTTCAAATTTGTCTGCTACTCTGTGGGAATTTTCTGTAACCCTATAATTATCCCTGTTTACGTGATGGAAGTCTTTTT
Source organism: Gavia stellata (assembly GCF_030936135.1). Taxonomy (NCBI): domain Eukaryota; kingdom Metazoa; phylum Chordata; class Aves; order Gaviiformes; family Gaviidae; genus Gavia; species Gavia stellata. The sequence continues at coordinate 29,909,558 of NC_082600.1, forward strand.
GCATGTCCTATTTAGCATTTGCTAACTGCTGTTTGTGCTTGCCTCTCCCTGCTAACAATGGACTTTGGATTCTTTTTTTTTTTTTTTCTGTATGATTAGAACTTTGTTTTTAACTCTTGCATAGTTGAGCTGAACTACTTAGCAAGCACTGAATGTGATGTTTGAAGAACAGTTCTTTGCAAGTCACCTCTTCAAGAGTCCTATTTGAAAGCATCAGGTAAAATTGACCTTGAGATTATAGGCAAGATTGAAATCTCAGGCTAATTGTGCGTGATGAAACCACACTGTGCAAAACTTTTCTCTCCTTTATATCCATGTAAATGGTAAATGGGTTGACTACTCCTTGCCCAAATCATGCCAAACTTGTTTGCAACTGGAGCTGCTGTTGTTATAGCAGCACTGGATGCAGCTTCAGTATTGCTGAGATGGCTGTACAGTGGAGCATATTCTTCCCTACCAACTGATACAGGGTGTTTTTAACACCAAATAGGTGACTTGGGAGGGGATGGTGACAGAAAAGGGAATTACATCTTGCTGAAGTCCAGTGCTAGAGTATGGAGAAACCAAAGAAATGAAATACCCTAGAAAGATGAATGCTTAGGCAGGTTAATAATAAAAATAATCAGATCTGCATGGGCCCAAACATGACAGTTCATCTTAAATATGTTCTGTAACATATTCTGGATTATTATGATTAATTATCATTGAAAGGAACAGACTGAAATACAGTTGGTGAAAACAAGCAGGCAGTTCACATGGGGAGTAATGAAAGTGATGTTTTCTCCTTTCATATTTGACCACTAAGAAGAATTGATGTAGGTGTGAATAGCCTAGAAAGTGCCTGTAAACTTAGCTTCAGCCTATGGGGGACTTCAGGTATGGGAACTGAAGTGGGATTTGGGCTGTACTTGTCTGTCCCACTAGCTCTTGTTGCTTCCTCTTCTGGACTGTTGAATCCATGTCTACCAGAGGCTGCTCTAGAGTTTTCTGATGCCTTGGGACATAGTTCTCACTTTGGATGGATAGGATTTGGGGAGATTTCAGCAGCTAGGAGCAGCAGGGGGAGGACTAGGTGGTGCTCTGTCAGTGATATTCATCCACAGTTACATTAGAACAGTGTGGTTGGCTGGAGCGTGTCTTATCTAAACAGTATTTAACAAGCACGTACACAGTTCAGAGCACTGTTGTGTGCTGCTGCAAGTTATTTTGCGAGCATGCTAGAAGGAATGGTTGTTAAAAATGAAAAATTTCTCTAAAGTAAAGAAAGTTCCCCAAGCTCTTTCTGAAACTGCATGAAAAACATTTTAGGGGGTTTTCTGCATCCTTGAGGCATTTTCAGTACCTGTTTGAGAAAACATATTTTCAAACCTAGTTCCATTACTTCTTGTAGACCAGGCTGCAAAGTCAACACGCTTGTTTTTAGATCTCCAAATTAGATGGTGCAATGACTCAGCATGAAAACCAGTCACAGGCAGCAAACATTCCTCCTCTGAGATGAGTGTCAAGTGTGAACAAGCAATCAAAATTAAATGACACAAGCAAAGAGAAGAAATTAATCAGCCTCTCACTCCATATAGATAGGGATTCTTCCACTGTTAGTATTCTTATTACTTTTCCCTGCAATTACCTGATAAATGTAAGAGGAAGCTAACTCTGTTTTTTTTTTTTTTCTGTTACGCCAGGATAGAAGACACTTTAAAGTTTGTTGGGTTGTTTTTTTTTTTAAATGAGGACAAATATTTTGTCTATCTTAAAAAGGCCACCCATGCAGATTCTTAAATATAAGACTTATCTTCTACTTCCAGTGAACCATTAAGTAACTGAAATCTCTGCAGAGGTATTCGGTTAGCTGAAAAAAAAAGTTTCCCATAGCAACCTGCTGAATAGTTCTTAATTATATCAGTAGTCACAGATTTCTTTTTTTTTTTTAGGAAAAAAACACGTTAACATTTGCAAGTGAATGACCAGAGTTCTGAAGTCTGATTAAGGTTGAATTGCCTTGAATCACAGCAGAACATTAGAAAATATGCTGTGCATTATATTTCAAAAAGTGCATTCATGATTTTCCCACTATGTTGCTTTCATATTAAATAAGAGATGAAAGTGTAATCCTGTATCCCTACTTCTCATTTAAGTTAACATCCTTCTTTCATGTGCTGGGAAATGGAAAACATTCAGATATATTCTGTTGAATACAATGCTGGGAGACTGCAAATGTGATTTGGTTCAGCAATGGTATTGCTACTACTTGTTACTGTGACAACAGAGCTGCAGTACTCTCTGAATGGTAGTAAATCTCCTAATTTTAAGTAAGTATTTAGAAATTGGATACCCTCTTGGGTTCTGTGCTGGTTGTATCAAGTGTCCAGGTGAATGTTTTCTCTGTATATCTTTACCCAATTGAATGTCATGGTAATAAGATGTCATTGTGCAACTATATGGAGCCTTTCATCACACTGAGTTGCGAGTGAAATCTTCAAGCTATAACATCAGCCACTGAGGTTCAGTGTGTGTGGGACAGTATGCTTCAGGATTTGGGAAGGGCAGTACTGCTGTAATTTCACGGTAGGTGACAGGAGGAGTGGGTAGTGACGAACAGCAGACATTGGTGTGTGGGTGTACCAAGTATAACGAAGTGAACAGGTAATTGCTCAGACGACACGGGCTAACAAAAGCACATTGCCTGGAAGAAGGATACATGAGTTTTCACAACCATGTGACCTTAAACTCACTTTCAGCAGCAGAGCCCCCATAACTTTAAACAGGACAATGATTAGTTACTCAGACTCTCTGTTTTAGGATGGAAGGAGCTGCTCATGATCTTTCTTGAAAAAGATAATGCCCGTGATTAATCATCCCCTTTCTGATATATGAAACATCCAAGATCTAAAGACACTTGGATACATGGATACATCAAATACATGGAAGTCACTCAGAAAGGGCAAAGTGTTACATAGTTTATATGTCTCAGCCTTTTTCCTAGTAGTGTGTATATATTTCGGCAGATGTCTTTGGCACAAAGCAGAGTTTTTAAATTTAGTAGCACAGCTTACTGAGACGATGTGAATTTCTTAAATTTTCCCTGCCTTTATGTATGCCCTACTGTAATCACATCTTTTGAATGTGGGAATCATTTCCCTCAAAACAGGGAACAGATTATTGCCATTATTGATGACCATCTCTGGTGTCCACCTACTAACGCAACAGCACTGTACAAGCTCCATGTACAGATAAGGAACCGTTAGACTCAGCTTTTGAAACTGGAGCAAATGCTTCTAGGTCAGCTGGTGGTCCTATTTAAGCCAAAAGCAAAATATCGGTTAACCTCAGTCAACAGCTTTTAATCCAGGGCTCACGTTTTTCATATGAAGTTGTTAAAAGTTATTTCTGTTTCTTATAATACTGCTTTTCTTCTTTTAGCATGGAAGGCACCATTGTGACTTGTCTAGGTAGGAAATGTAAGACAATATTAGACCTGGGGGCTTTGAAAAGAAGAGCGCTTCAGTCTGTTCTGAAAGCCGAAGCAGCATCTAGTCCAACAATACTGATACATTGCTGTTGTTTCGGTCAGAATTCAAAGTAAAGAGAAACACCTCACACATAATTTTCCTAAAGCCACTGGCACTCTTCTTACGTTAAAGGCTCCAGTGTTTAACATTTGTAAACTTTTAAACATTTGTAAACAAACATGGTGAAATTAACTACACATAATGTAAAATGTTCTCTAAACCCATATCCCTCTCTACTAGACTGCATACAGCAGCAAAGGAGACCTGTGAAGACTCCTCATTTCAGAAGTATTTTAACTTGGATGAACAAAATGCTGGTTAGCATGGGTATTCCTCCAGATGTGAAGTGCATTAGGACGAGCAGATTATAGAAGGACTGCTTCTAAACTCAAATTTCCATCTGCTTGATATAGTTTCCTGCTGCTCCACTTACAGCAATCTGGAATATAAAATAAGTTTGATCAAAGCCATGCGCAAATGCAATTTCCACTTAAGTCAGTGGGAATTTTTGCTTGAACAAGGACTACAGGATTTAGTACACAGGATTTCATAGCAATTATTTATTTTAGTGGGAAGTTTAATAGTAAGTGTAATGGCAAACAAAGGGGAAATAAGTTCGGATAGGGGATTTGTAAGAAAGTTCCTGTGTTTGCATAAAAAATTATCCCAGTTATTTTTTAACTTTTTTTCTTCTTGTAACACCTGTGTTGTAATAATCAAAAACAATGTTGCATTTTAAAGTTAGCTCCTTTAAATTTTTTCTTCTTCCCTTATTACTCATATTTCTTTTCCGGTTTTTATTATCCTGCCCCAATGGGGATTTTTTAAACTTTGTTATAATATAATTGTTAGTGTGTGTACATGAAAAGACCACTGACCTTTTACTGACTTGTGAGTCAGAGGATTAATAGCTCTGCATACAACCTTCTGAAAATAGTGGAAAAATTTCCCTTAACCTGCTTTTCAGGTGAACAAATGATGAAAATCCTACTCCGTATTTTTTTCCTCATTTACTACAATGGATTACTTCTCTTGTATAATTGTCTCAGATTTTCAAGTTGTATATTTTGATTACTAATCTATAGTGTTATACAGATAATAATATAGGTAATAATATAGTTATATGTTCTATATTGGTTTTAAAATGCAGACAATTTGTGCATTCTGGAGGACGTAGCCTACGTAATTGAAGTTATTTGAAATGGTTGGTTAAGGTCAGTCTCTGAACTCATTAATGTCTTCACTCATGTGAATAGTTTCAGTAAAATACAATAGGAAATCCAGAGCCAGTCATTCCAGTGGTCACGGTGGTGGGAGCATAACACAGTGAGGGAGAGGATCTTGTAATTATGGGCACAAAATAGGTAAGCATCTATGTAAGCACATGTAAATGGAGGAGCAAGGAGGTTATGGCTTTCCTCTGTAATCTATCCAGCAAATGCCAAAAACAGCGTTAGGACTTTGGATTTGCCTCCCACAGTGACCTTCGGGATAAAGCAGATTAGTGAAAATTTTCAGAAGTAATTCCTAATCTTAGAAGTTCTGACAACCAATAGCTTTCTCTGAATTTCATGGGAACGAAAAACTTCATCCCCAAGATGTCACTGGTTTCAGACACCCTGTATGGAGACATCCAAAAGTGGAAGTCACTTGGGTAAGTTCTGGCCTTAAGCTCTGTGTCTCTGAAACCGTTCCATGTTACAAGTAGAGGTTATGAAAAGTGAGAGGGACAGGGAGATATCGTGGGAGAAAGATATTTGGCAGTGGCATTTGCTGCAGAGAAAAAGAAAATAAGAAAAAAAGGGACACAAAGAGCAGGGAGCTGTTTGGGCTCAATAGAAGGGAGAGCAGAGCGGTAAAAACATCACTTTCCAAATGGAACAACAACCACCAGTCTGTCTCAACATCCATTTTCCAGGTGCATTATGTAGCCTATAGAGAGCACTTCAGTAGTAAAGCACCCTACCTAGTGGCTGGAACTAGGCGTATAAAGTAATATTTCATTTGCGTGTTATTTGATTTGATTTTATTTTTAACCCTTCTTACATTGTTTTCAGCAGTGTAGGGCTTTCATTATTTACTGAAAGCCAGGCTTCTTGTGAGTCAGACTTACTGAGAACAGGGGGGTAGACCAAGGAAGTGTATCCCTTAGCAACAGAAAGCAAGTTAAGGTTCTTCAAAACTTCTCTATTCATGTTTTCTCTCATTGTTAATAGGTCTTTTACAGAGAAATTGGCTCACACTTCATTTGGAGTGCTTTAGACCGAAATGTTAGTCAGGTTTAACGGGACAATTTTGTGAGTCTCATTTGACACCAGACAGTTACTGAAAATCATGTACAGGCTTATATCAGTTGTCAAAGGTACATACTCCTCGGGAAAAAAGTAGGGGGAGAGAGTTATGTCACTATTTTTGTAGGTATGAGCTAATCTACTTAACTAACACGTAAACTGTAGACAGGGTACATTGTAATGTAACTGGTCTTCATACGGTTTGCATTAGTCAGGCTTTAAGCATTAAGAAACAGGTTGTCCTGTCAGATGTATCAGTTAAATGATTTTAGCCAGGAAGTATTTTAACACTACAGCAGTTACTCGTGCAGAAACTGGGCATATTACCTTTCTGTTTCAGTGACTGTTTTACTTCAAGCATATGGCAACACACACGTGGCAGTTAAAAGCAGGCGTGTCGTGGGCTCTCAGGTCTTAAACCCTGAGATACTGTGTGCCTTTCTTTAAATGACCCTCCTCACTTGGCTCCCCATGGTTGTCACTGCCACCATCCCACCCTTCCCACAGCCTCCCCTGTACTTCTTGCCCGAATTCTGACAAAGCTGGTGGATCCTGACAGCAAAGGATGGGGGACCTGGTTTCCAGTGGTGCCTGTCTCCCAGAAGGTGGCCCAAGGCAAGTCAGTCTTAGACTATTCCCATACATTTCCCATGCAAGGCAACACTGTTAGCACCCAGAGCTCGAACATCAAGGTGCCTGGCTTTTGACATTGTGTGTTCCCATATTGATGATGGCTGATGAACCTCAAACCACTGCCCCCTATTCATATTTATTGCACCCAGACCCCAGATTCTTAGGTACATGTTTAAAGGAAAAACCCCAGACAGTAAAAAGGTAATGACTGCCCTGTGTATAATAAATCATATGGCAAAATCACTAAAGGCTAAACTGGCCAAATAGCACTGATAAGAAAGGGAGAAACTGGAGAGGAAAATATTTCTCATAAATGAAATAAAAAGATTATTTTGGGTGCCTTTTCTTGTTAGCGGCATAATTCACTGCACTATTTAATTGTTTTCATTCTAAATAAACCTGTTAAATTTTAAATGGTAAAAAGCAATCTCAGTGAGCTAAAGAAAAGCAAGTCTTTCTCTAACTATATTGCTTAGTTAAATGAAGCGTGTTGCATATTCTGACTTCAGACCTTTCTTTAAGTGTCTTTTCTGGGTTGTTGATTCAGTGAATACTTCATTTATTTTCTGGCAGTTTTCCTGAAAGGAAAGCCAAGGAACATCATCTGAATAAATAATTGTGGTTTATTTTGGCAATATCTTGTAACAGCTCAAGTGGTCAGGTATTTTGTTTTTTAGCTGAAGCACCCTGTCATCTTAAAGCCTGACCAACGGCTTTCTGCCACTTCACATAACTTAGTTGTTTCACTCTGCTACCTGACCAGATTTTTGCAGTTCACGCAGAGGACTTTTAGCTACATGTTGCTGTTGCTAGTTTAAGATGTCTGTCTTAAAAGCCGTAAGTCTAACATTAGGAATAATGATGTCTTTGTGGTTCACTGAGAGATGTGGCTGATATACTCACAGGCATTATGTTTGTGGCAAATCTTTAAGTGATTTCTATAGAAAACCTTTTAAAAATAATAGGAAAAGCAAAGAAGCCACAATCCTATGTATTCTGGTCATTTTCTGTAAAAGAATCCTCCCCAAAACCTCAGATTTTGGGTAAGTTTTGAGCCAAAATACTGATTCGTAAATGTATTTTACCTGAACTTGGAAAAAGTTCTTTCCAGGAAAAATTGGCAAATCTTTTCTTTGAAAGATTATTTGTTTTCCACAAAGAAAGAGAGAAAAGAAAAACACACTTGCGTTGCAAGATCAATTTTTTACTGGAGGAAAATTTTCATTAACAAAATTATGTAGCTTTTTTTGGTTTATGCTTGTGTAAGTGCATTTGTAAAGTTAATTATGACAGACAATTAAGTAAGCAAGTGATTGCGTATGAACAAAAATATGTAGGCTGAAAATCTGTCCTGCTGAAGCCCAGTGCTGAAGATACTCTTGAAGAAGATGGTTGTTCTGAGTTCCAGCTCTGGCTTCTAACATCTGTGGATTTTACCTGGATCCTTGTTATGAGGAATGCGTCAGCCATCTCTGGGATCTGTGTGTGGGCCAGGGGAAGATGTTTCACACAGGATCTCTTGGCAGTAGCAGGCCTAAGAAATGGGACCCTTGAGCTGAAGGGACACGCAGTATTCTTGCTGTAACCTTGCCATAAACTAAGAATTGTGCTAAGACTGCTTGGCAGAGCCTGTTTTTTAAAGGGAGAGTCTGCAGAAGCACCTCTTCACTATCAATGCCCTTCCTTTGCTTTTATTTCTGTGGATAGCCTTGGCAGAAAACTCATTGCATAAGAGAATTTAATGATTCCTTGGGCCATGTTTGTTTTTCCCTTCCCATCTCTATTTTTTCTCTCTCTTTTCAAACAGAAAGCTATAAGATGCGAAACTGAAACTGCATGCTTTCAGAGATTTGTTAAGGAAATCAAACTTTTATTATTGGAGAGTTTCACCCTGGCATAGCATGAAATGTGACTGCCTGCTTAATGCATTACAGGTCTGTGTGGTTTTGCCAAGAAAAGAGTTCCTACTTAATAAAAACAGCCATTTTCATAAACAAGAGGAGTAAAATGATCTGTAATGATACATGCTAAGCTCAGTGGGTGAGAATACCAGCTGGCCTGACCTTGGCAATCAAAGGAATTGAACGCCAGGTCTTTGACCCTTGGCAGGCTGTTTTGCAGATGTCTGTGCTGACCATGCTCACACACAGGGTGAATTTGGTTTGTGTTTAATGCATCATTTACTTAAGTGGAAGTGGTGAGAGGCAGCTCCTCTAAGTTGGTGCAATGCTATTCAGAGATGCAGGAGGTGATACTTTGCTCCTAAGCATGATGCTTGAACCTCCCCTCTCCACCTCTGCCAAGAAATGGCTGCGAGTTGGATGCGAACACCTGCAGCAAGAGTTGGGTGGGGAAGTCCTAGGTAGGTTGTAGTGACCTAGCTGACAGGGTACTGAAACGTGAGTCTGGAAATCTTGGGCTCTGGTTCCAGGTCAAGTAGAAACCTCCTGTGTGAACTCAAGCAAAACACTAAGGCTTTGCCTCTAAAATAGACATCACTGTCCTTGCTGTCTTTGTCGCTGGTGGTGGGTGGGGGTTTTTTCGTTTTGTTTTTGTTTTTAATAAAAGCCTGGGATGTATTTGGATGTAAAGTACTTTGTGAGAATAAAGAATATTTATTTTGGAGGCTGGGGCTGGGCTGCATTTTTTGATTTTTTTCTAATCCCCTGAGTTGGGAAACTGAATCTTATTTTTCCTGGAAGACAGGGGGAGGATGGCAACAAGAATCAATGTGTTAAGCCATTAGTCACCAACTGCTGGAGTACAAATATTGACAAGGGCAAAGGTTTGGTGGTCTTGCTTTTCTGCATGAGTATCAGCAAGCTATCACACAAAGCCTGCCTGTACTTCCAGGAGGCCTGTCCCTGGGTAACATGATTATTGCAGCGTAATAGGGAGGTAAATGGTTAGACACGGGTAGCACAGCTTCCACTGAGCCTACATTACCCAATGTCTGGTTATGCAGAGTTTTGCCTTGCAACACAAATGTCATAAATGTTATGGTTCTGAAATCAGCAAATTGCTTTCCTGCATCATACTTCCTCCTAAGGACAATCTTGTTAAGTTCACATCTGATCATTTGATTGTGGTTTTCAGGTCTCCATCTTTACTTAAAAACATCATATGCTCTGAGGGACGTCCCCCAGGAAGAATGCTGTAGCTATGTTGTTCACATGCTAGGAATAGAATCACTGTGGGAACTGAGCAATTTTCAAAACTGAAGCACCCTGCAGGGAGATCTGTGAAATGGATGGTCAGTGGGCTCTGAACAGGGATCTGTGAGCAGAGGGGCAGACAGTACTCTCAAAAATCTTGTCTGTAAAAGAAAATAATTGAAAACTTTCCACTGTTGCTAAGTCTGGCTAAGCTCCATCAGCTTGCAACACTGGGTCATTATATAAGATGAGTCACTGGATGCCATAGGCAGTTTCAAATCCTTATTGATGAGACCTGCTCAGAGCAAGGCTAGAAGCGCTGGTGTTGGAGATGTCTGCAACCTGGGAGACAAGTACAACCAACAAAAGAAGTGTAATCTTGGTCCATCACACTGTATACCCTCAGCCAAATTGCATACTCATAGTCCCCTCTGCCTGTATCATTCCAAAACAGCTAAGCATCCTCTGCAAATATTGTGCTGTTGCCTCCTTTCTTTCTGAAAATCACAAATCCCTTTCTGCACAAATCTCAGTTTTTACCAGACTCTGTAACACTCTGGAACCACTGCTTTAGTCTCCCTTCCTAAGAGCAGTACTGCTGTGACAGGTATGTACATACCTGTACATAGGTAAATAGCTGCAGAACAAGGAAGAACAGCATTCATTAAGACTTCTGCTGGCAGCAGATAAAATCACAGTTCTGTTCCCAACCCAACTGTTAAATATACTTCCAGCAAGTTCCATTCCCCTTTGATGTTAGCCTCTTCTGGAAGACACAGTACCTGCGCTTAGCTGGGCAAATAGCTCCTTGGTGTCTCCATCTTCCTAAACTTGAGACTTGGAAATCCATGATGTGGCCAGATCTCCTGGCTGCTTTTACTTTGACAGTACACATTTGTTATAGATGGTTTATCTAGCTGTTTTAGGTACTCCTTCTTAGGATTGCTATACATAACTCTTCTGGGTCCTTAAAATCTAAAGAGAGTTTTTTGTTTCAGCTAAATTTTTCTAAATCATCTAAAATTACCATTCTTGGAAGCAATCCCAATGAAGTTAATTGATTGTCTCTGAGTAACTTAGCTTATTCTTGTGCAGGTTGTATGTTACATTCTTGTTAGCAGAAACATTCAATAATGAAAACATCCATTCTTCAGCAGGCCTCCTGTGCTTTAGTGGGTTTTGATCCATAAAGTTAATTCACTCCATTTAATTTCTTTTGCCAAAAATGTCTTCTTTAATCAACTGTGTTACATCATCTGTTACCTATTAGCTCTCTGATAAATATGTACTTACGGGCCATGATCTATCTTTAGGAGCCATGCAATAACTCTCACACTTATGACCTTCCCTTGTGAAAGTAGTCACATTAAAGTAAATGGGAATTTTGTCTAAAAAGGAACTGAACAAACTGAGTGAAGACTCAGGATTTGGCTGGTGGGATAATTCATATGTGTTGGCTCCTACATTTGCATCCATTCCTGTTGTATCACTGGAATTTAGGACATTGTCTCAATCACTTTCTGATGATGAAGAGCTGGAAACATGCTCGTCTGCATGTTCTTACACTAACAGGCAATTAGATATGTGTCTGCCATCTGTGAGTATCCCTGGAAATATTTTTAACATGACTTAACTGTTTAGAGTTGGGGTGCTGAGAATCAACTGTTTCCAGTACATCATCCAGTGCAGTTTTGTCTTTGACACATCAAGTTTTACACTTGGTCCTAAAAACATGGAGAAACTTTGCTCAAAGGAGCAGCTTTGTTCATAGATGTGTGAGTCAGTTATTTCAGTGACTGTTCCTGAGATCAGGCCCTAGATTTTTCAGACCCAGATGGAAATGAAACTGTTTTTCTCCAGTGAATCTACTATGCTGTTCTACCCTGGGATATATTATAATACAGCATATCGTAGGGCACCATCCTGAGGCAGGAATGGACTATAGTTCTGGAAATTTTGCATGGGACGTGCATCTGGAAATTAATATCTTGGTCATTGAATCTTTCTAAGTTTCTATTTGTATAGTGTAAATCAAATCCTACTGCTCATTCTTAACCCCTGACATTTGTTGTGAGGCATGTTCTACACAGAGCAAGGCTGTCAACTTTGAGCGTACTTGGGTACAAGTTCTGTCAAGGTGGCTACGAGGCTTTCCTTTAAAAGCAGGCAGTAGGGTTAGTGTGGTTTAGTGGTGGACTTGACAGTGTTAGGTTTACAGTTGGACTTGATGATCTTAAAGGTCTTTTTCAACCTAAATGATTCTGTGGTTTATTTTTTTCTTACTACACAGTGGGTTGAAGCTCATAATTTCTAATAGGTTAAAAGACCCTGTGTATTTGGAGCACTTGAAATATGTCATTACACTTCAGATCTGTGCCCCATCTGGTTATTCTAAATCTGTTCCACACTGTCAGGCTCTTCTCCCTGGGATTACCCTATTTAGGTTTCATTGTTGATTATTTCGTGTAAGCACATTGCACCAGGTAACTCCCACCCAGAGGGAAAAAAAACATCCCAACCCACACAAGGTTTTAAAGTGTAGAATTTGCTAATGCTATTCTGTCAGAAAAGGCACAAGGACAAGGTTTCTGGGGCAATGAGCTGGGGTCATTACTGAGACCCACTCAGCAACAGCGATAGAGCAATTTGCTCATTATCTGATGTTCCCCTTCTGAAGCGAAGCTAGTAATACCTTTCTACCTCATCCGTATACTCTGAGGGGAGGGGCAGTCTCGAGGATGAAATCCCAGACTCGCTGGCAAAATTCCTGCTCAGTGAGTAGAATTTTACTCCCGTGCTGCACATTTTGCTGTGGATAAATTCTATATAGTTGCACACAAGTTCCTACAATTACATAGATGCCTTTCCATACCAATTTTAATGATACCTGGCAGTATGAAGATGATGAATGCCTCAGGAAAAAACCCCAACATATGGATAAGTAATGTATTGGTCGAACCCAGACCACCAGCTTTGAGACCACTTCATTATCCAAGCCACATTCTCCCAGTGGAGTTCCCACTGTGCAAAAGGATTTGCACAGAAAGCTCTGTGCAAACTTCAGCTCCTCAGCAAACTTCATCATTTTAGAAATAACACTTGTGTCTGAGTGCTGTGCAAATGAAAGAAAGCAGGAAACAAAGTCTCAGATGTTTCGCTTATCTGGTACATTATGGATAGTTTTGCCCTTTTTCCTGCATTTTCAGTTGGGCAATCAGTTTCTTGGGAAGTTTTGTGGCTTTTTCAAGACACGATGTCATGTGTTGCTATTTATAACTACTCACGGTTGTGAAAGCAGAGGATTTATCAGAGAACACAGAGGATGATGTAATCTATTTGCAGATCATAGCGTTGGGTAGAGGAACAGTGGAAATACCCTTCTTTCTACTGCAACATGTAGATTTTCAGACCTGCAGAGGACACAGAGCATTGTGAAAGGAGACAGTAAAAGCATGGAATGAAAAGAGCTATACATGCAATGCATGGTATGGACCACATCATCTATTAAACATCACAGCACCTATAAATAAATCAGATTTTGAAGCTGAGCTAAACAGCCACCAGCGGCTATTGTGTGGACATGAGTCAGATGTTAACAGCTAGGGAGAACTCTGTTTAGCTGTGGTTTAGCTGTTCGGCTCTGCCTTGCAACATGGAGAGGCAATGGGTGACATCCTGAGGTCCTTTCCTGCCCTTATTTCTGTGATTCCAAAAGCTGCATATAAGTAGTTTGTGTTGAACTCAAAAAGCCACCAGGAGAAAGATAATATCTGTGACAAGACCATTCATAGCTCAAATACTTGGTTTTGTTAGCATAACTCCAGCAAAGCTAAAATAAAGTCAATGATGCAGAGCTCTATTTGAAAGAAAATCTCAGTCTCACAATTATTTCCTGTATTAGTGAATGATGATGGAATAAACATGGAAATGGATGCACTTACATAAAAGAGAGAAAATAGAAAGACACCTAAATACTGCCATTTTGTCAGTTTAGCTACTTACCATACCGATATGAACATGGAGTATAAAAGCAGCAACGCTAATTCCTTCCTTGCTTGGGTGCTGAGGGTCTACAAAATAAGCTTGTCATGGGGCAATTATTACCTATTACTGCTTATGTATCTTTGCAGAAAACAGCAGTCACATTGGACTAACATGTGAGTAGAAGCACTGGCTAATGTAATGTCCATACAGGAATGGTGTATGACATAACAAGCATTTCTTGTCATTTGCTAACCTTTATGAGTCACTTAATAAACATTAAGATGACTGGCATCCAGTGCTATCCCCCATAGCATATCTTACAGAAAGTGGCCAACACAGAAAATATATCTGCAAAATAAGGTGTCTTAGGATATAAGGCACACCTCTAATGCTGAAGAGGGCTTGACTGGACTAGTACCTGCATTGAAAATCCACTAAAGCTCCTGTATATAGGAATGTTTAACTAACCTGAATGATGCTCCAAAGTGCAGTGGTTGTACAGTATGTATCCTCCTGCATGGATACTCTTACTCAGAATGAAAGTAGGTTAATATAATTTCTTCTCTTAGGGCTAGAATCAAACAGGGATTTAGGAGTGTATAGCCTGAGTTATCATAAGTCCTGTGTCCCAACTGTAAGGAGCATTACCTACTACACAGGGATATCTTTCATTTGACACTTAGGACTGAAAAGATTTGGACTCCTTATAATTTGGACCATTTGTTTTACAAGTACTTGCCCTGGCTAAATTCAAAGTAGCAGTAAGAATGGACTTAAGGAAGAGGGAAAGGGGACTTGGAAAACATAAAGGATGCCTTGTCGTGAAGAATGTAGATATCCTGCATTTAATTCTCTGCTTAAACATAGCTTTCCTTTGTAACCTTGATAGATCAGAGTTTCCGTCTCCTTTCCATGGAGTTTAAAGAAAAGAGAAGGATTGGTGACTGGGGGGTGGGGAATAAGTACACTTTTTAGAGAGCAGTCCTATGAAGGCATCTTCAAGATTGTCGGGTGTTCAGAGTTTCTGTTGGGGGAGAAAAATAAGGACCTGAGAGAGCTGAGAGACTGGGCTGTGTGAGAGATGGTAGTGCAGAGGTGACAGTGGAAGTGGAAAGAAAAAAATGACTAATGGAGCAGCGTGGCTAGTCAAGTATATGGACTATACTAGGGATGGAGAGAAAAAGTCTGCAGAGGAGAAGAGACTATAGAAGTTGACAGGTGACTGCTTGAGGTCCTAAATGGTATTAGAGTTCTTCCAGTGGCCATGCCGGATCTGTCTCTCCCTCTGCCTTTTGTAGCTCTGGAACTAATATTACAGAGTAAATAAAGTACTTTGTCAACTCAGTGTGTCTGGCACTGAATTTGTAAATCCATCCTTTCTATTTCAGTCAGGCATGACTAGGTGAACAACCTCTATAAGTAAAAGAAGTGACATGAATAATTCTTCCTTGAAATAATATCAATGTTATCCTCATGTGACTTGAGCTGTGTGGAAGGAACAAAGACCTACATCAGCCTGGTGCTATTAGCAACACTGGGTGAAGACATATTTTGTCATAAGTCTCAGCTAATAATTAAAGAGTCATTACGGTTATCTCAGTTTTTACAAGAACCACAGTATTCTTCATAGAAATGTATTTCAGCATCAAATTCACCTTAGGGTGAAAGAAATTTTGTCATTACAAAGCAACTTTTGTGTTATGCCCAAGGCTCTGCATTCATAGTGCACATTTACTAAAAAAGTTGCTAGTATTCATATTCTGCTTGGGTTTTGTCATTGTAAAGCCTAATCTTTTCTTGTCACATTAGAATGCAGTTTATGGAAATTTTTTTTTTTTGGTTTTCTGTTCCTTTATGTCCTTCTGACTTCCCATTTCAGTACATAACATAACTGATTTAAACTACTATTGTCAGCTACCTTTGCTATACATATGGTATTTTAAATGTAAAAAAACCCAGTAATGGTTGGTGCAGCCTGCTGCTGTTTTCAGATAGCATCAGAAGGGAATGTTTTTTTTAAAATATACAATCTTAATCTAGCTTAATTTAGTGTGGAAAGCTTAGTTTGTCCTTACCATGAAAAGAAATGGACAATTCTGTAGATGATTTTTTGTACAGAATGATAGAATAGCACCAGTGGCCATAAAATAGCAAAATGCAGTATGTCTTGCTGTAGAAAATGACAGTATCTTTAGCAAAATGAACTTGCATAGATTTTTCTTTGATTGTTAAAAGTCTCCTGCGTTAAACAGTAGGTAATCTCTTTAGAAATGCTTGTTACCAGTTTCATTGCCATATTATACTTCTGCTTATCTGTCGATACAAGTTCACATTCTGCACCATGTCTATCTAAATCTACTTAGAGAAAGGAATGATAAGGCAGGTGTTTTAACATTAGAAGACCTATGTTATATTCTTCTCATAGTCCTTACTTATCTGTAACCATTTGCAGCATAAATTAAACAGCATAGATAGGAAAAGTTGTCTTTTCATATATACTGATTTTTCAGTTCTGTGTATAATATTAAATCCATGCTATTCAACATTTACAAACATACCACCAGCTTCAAAACCATAGGACTTAAAAAATAGGTTGTGGAAAGCTTATGATCTACTATCAAATCAGCATGAAAATTCTCTCTACCATACAGTCCCTTTTTTTGGCATGGAGAAATGTTATGTAAGAGTTTTTTATCAATTGATGTTTTGCTTCAACTCTTTCAAAACCTGCAATTATTAGTGTTATCTCTTAGCCCAATTCTTAACCCTGGCGGAGTGCTCAGTGCAGAAATTGGGATATGGGAGTAAAATCCCTTCTCCATTTACTGCCCAGTCCAGCTGGATGATGAGTTGATCTGGATCCCAGCCCTGGGAACCTGCAGGGACTGCCCTCGACTGCAGGGGCTATGTCAGGAGCTGAGGATAGTGATGGAGCAGCTGTGTAAGGAGCATGCTTTCCATTGCCCAAAATAATGTTGGGTGACTCACAAAAGCAAAATCACAAATAACCTATGGGAATCACAAAGTCTGCCTAAATTTTCATGTTACAAAATGTTTAGGACATGCACCTTTGAAAGGCCTGTGAACAGATTGCTGCCAGTTGTCTCAAACCAGAGGATGCAGTCACTCCCTCTCCTCCTCTAAGGAGCTGGGCTAAAGCAAGAAGGCAAGATCTGCATCAGCCTCAGTGGCTTCAATATTTAAGTGGTTTGGCTGACACTATTGACTGGTTTTTGTACAGAGGAGACTATTGCCAGGTAGCAGCCAGCAAGAGGGAGGAGGATGTTGTGGATAGGAATCTGTCCGTAGTTCAGAGGACACAATGCTATTTTGGGAAGTGCTACGCCCTTGCACCAGTGTTCATTAGTATATTATATTTAATGTATATTATATTTAATGGCCTCAAGTTGCGCCAGGGGAGGTTCAGGCTAGATATTAGGAAAAAGTTCTTTACTGAGAGAGTAGTGAAACATTGGAATAGGCTGCTCAGGGAGGTGGTAGAGTCACCCTCCCTGGAGGTATTCAAGGAGCGTGTGGATGTGGCATTGTGGGATGTAGCTTGATGGACATGGTGCTGTGTGGTGTTGGGTGGGTTGGTTTTTGGTGTGTTGTGGCTTGTTGTTGTTGTGTGGTGGTTGGTTTTTTTTTTTTTTTTTTTTTTTTTTTCAGGTTGGACTTGATGATCTTACAGGTCTTTTCCAACCGTAGTGATTCTGTGATTCTGTGATATTCAAAGGTTATGCTAAGTACATATAAGGCATCGTGAGGCCTTGCAAGAGAGAGCAGAAAACAATACTCTGTACTGAAGGTTTAGCAAACCTTCTCAGATTACTCAAGAGAAGGCATATAAAATAGCAGCTGGTCTGGCAAAGGTGTGGAGTAATTGGTGCTGCTGTATCATAGGAACCGCTTTATTTAACTCCCAGATTATTTTCACATCATCATATTTGACTATTCTGGTGAGTTTACCAAGGTTGGGTAAAAGAAAGCAGATGGAGATAGGGGTTTATATATTTTGCTAATTTTACAATATTTGTTGATAAACTTAGTGCATTATTGGAATCTGGCACAGGTTATGGAAGACTGTATTTGAGTAATTTTTTTTTATTATTGATTTAACTGTCTTTTGCCCTGGTTGCATAAATACAGCTAAAAATAATTATTTTTACATTCTGTTTCCCAGTGGTGGTCAGCTATTTCCAGTGACAGTAATTTTTATTTTTCTTTAAGTCTAGCAGATTGCACAACTCTGGTTTTACTTCACAGTCTTTCTAGGCATAGCTGTAGCCATTAACAGCAGATTTCACCTCTTGTATTCTAAAGGCACAGAATTCTGGCCAAACGCATCAGTCACTTCAGTGATGTAGGAATATGACCAAAAGGCAATTTCTTATCAATTGAAAATAGGTCAGGAGATTAAAAAGGGTTGAATAAAGGCAGAGAGCCATTAACATGGGTTGGAAAGTAAATTCTAGAGATAACAATTTATAAAACTAAATTAAAGTGGGACATATTTGATTTTAGGAAACTACAATGATCTAGATCCTTGGCACCATTTGATTTATATAAGCCGGTTTACATAAGCTGACTCCTGTGAAGATGTGGGAATTAAATTTACATGTAAGCTCTGTTTTTCTGATGAATTCAGTGAATGTACTTTTCCTCAAAGCCAGTGGACCTTTTTAACACTGCTCCTTTCTCTGGTGACAGGTAATATTTTAGTGACTGGAGAACTAGAAATTAAAAACTGAGTTAATGCCTTTGTCTTTCTTACCCAGGCTACTGCTCTGCTAAAGAAATTGTTCTGCTCTTTCCAGGGTTCTGCCTGTGGGGTCCAAGGCAGGGCAGTCAAAAATGGGACTTGCACACCCTAACTGTATTTAGACTGGTTTTCCAGAAAAGAAACCGAGTCTGATCTCTGAATTTAACCTCACATCTAAACAATACCACATACTGAAGCCATTAGCTCCTTAGCGCTAAACTTAGCGATGAGGAATTCCCTAGATGATTTTTGCATTCCAGGGCTGCTACCACACAAGATTCATGGGGACGTGAGGAAGATTCAAGATGCTTAACAAACATATATAGATATATCTAAAAAAAATACATTATTCCCCAAACTGCCTGGTGAACTAACATTCTCTTCTAACATCGCTAATTAGGTCTTGAAAAATTCTGTGGTGTCACAGATGTTATTGCATAGGAAACCACACTGGCAAGCAAGGAGGAAACAGTTAACAGGACTTTTGTTAATTTAACAGAAGAGAAAGCTTAACCCTTTTAGTGTTAGAACAGGGTCTGATGTTTTATGTTAAATATTTTCATCCATCTCAAGGTGTTAGTACTTTTCCCCTGGAAAAAGGTTTGGCAGAGACTGGCTGGACGTTTCACATAGGCTCTGTTTCATTCTGTCCCCAGAACCAAATGCCACTGTATCAAAAGGTGGATCTTTGATTAGCAGTAGGACACCAAATCACAGGTTCTTTGGCGTGATCTGGCTTCAGACTCTCCTGATAAAACTCAGAGCAAAGTGTAGCTCCACAGACCAGAGGGAAAAAAACATCTGTCATTCAAGCAAAAAATAGTCATGCAATATAATTTTCAAAAGCACATGCAAGCAATGCTAGTGGCTACCACAAGCTTGTTCCACTGTTCATGACCCACTCAGTCTTGTCTGTTCTCAGAATCACAGACCAATTGAGGTTGGAATTGACCTCTGGGGGTCATCTGGTCCAACCCCTGCTCAAGCAGGACCACCTAGAGCAGGTTGTCTAGCACCACGTCCAGACAGCTTTTGAATATCTCCAAGGAGGGAGACTCCACAGCCTCTCTGGGCAACCTGTGCCACTGCTTAGTCACCCTCACAGTAAAAAAGTGTTTCCTGATGTTCAGAGGGACCCTGCTGTGTTTTGGTTTATGCCCATTGCCTCTGGTCCTGTCACTGGGCACCACTGACAAGAGCCTGGCTCCGTCCTTTTTGCACCCTCCCTTCAGGTATTTGTATACATTGATGAGATCCTGCGGAGCCTTCTCTTCTTCAGGCTAAATAGCCCCAGCTCTCTCAGCATTTCCTCATAGGAGAAATGCTCCAGTCCCTTCATCTTTGTGGCCCTTTGCTGGACTGTCCCCAGTATGTCCATGTCTCTCTTGTACTGGGGAGCCCAAAGCTGGATGCAGTACTCCAAGTGTGGCCTCATCAGTGCTGAGAAGAGGGGAAGGATCACCTCCCATTACCTTTCTCTTCTGTTTTCTTCCTTAAACTAGGATCAAGGGCATTGTACTTTTCAACATCTTTACCCCAATTTGGTAAAAGATATTTACTCTTATAAAAGAATAAAATAACCTTTTCTTGTCAAACTCCTGGAAAAAAAAGTTATTTAATAGCTGTAGATTGACATCTGGAGCAGCCCATTGGAAGTATCTTCTCTGCCCACAGGTGTAGCAGAAACCATCGAACTTTCACAGTGGCGCTTCATAGTTTAGTCCCTAGCTTGGGTCAAGACAGAGGACATTGCAAAGTTTCTAACACTCACTTATGTACTTCAAATGATGGAAAATTTGTTTCTGCATTTGGTAAGTTATTCCCCTTGCTGTGCCCCTTAGTGCTAATGTGAAATTGAAGCTTTAGCTTCTAGCCATTGGATTGTTTTGTATGTTTGTATACCAAATTAAAGACTTTTCTCTCTGTGAAGTAATACAGTCTCCTCAGGCTCCCTATAAAGCAGGTTTTCTGCCATTCCTATAATTCTCTTTAGGAATCTTTCAATTTTTTTTACATTTTCTTTTAAAATATGGACACTGGGCTGTACTATTCCAGTCATGGTCTGTCTGCTGTTGCACGTGGTGGCATCAGATATACCTGTATTACCACAAGCCACATGCTAATGCTTCTATCTTTCCGAGTCTACCCAGAAATTAGCTAAAAATGCAAACTGCTGAGGCACAAGGTGGTTGATTTTGCCAATCCAAAAAGTGTTATTGGTGGGGTGGCTGACTGTGAGCCCCCTTGTCGTGTCCCAGCTCTTCTCTTTGCGTGGCGGTGTGGAAGTGCACCATACATGGATAACCAATGTCTTCGATCTTACTTGCTGCAGCCGTGCCTCATTAGAAACGTCAGCAGTGCGACCATGCTGTGCGAGCAGCCGGGGCTTCCCCGGAGCAGGCAGGGCAGGGCCTCCTAGACAGAACCATCCCACCGCTCCCAGCCAGGGTCCAGGGCAGGCTGGGGAGCACTGAGGACTGGCATGTGGCCAGGCTGAGATGTCAGTCTGTGGATGGGGGCCAGGATCGGGCCCAGTGAGGGGAACCAGGGTCAGACACAGCCCTGGGGTGGTCAAGCTCAGGTGGGAGGCAAATGGTAGAGGCTTGGCTCAAAGCACCTCCCATGGGAAGGGGGATCAGCCCTTGCTGAGGCTCCCAGCAGCGCTGCGGGGCAGCTTCTCCCCACAGCCACCGAAGGGACCCTGAACCCTGCAGCCAGACCTCCAGCAGCAGGGATGCTCTTGGGGCCCTGGCAGCATACCAACTCTTATGATAATAGCAGGAGCTGAGGTTCAAACACTGACTTTCGCTTTGTTTAAGCTATTAATTTATTTGGCTGTCTCATTCCTGAGCCTATCATCACCTGCATGGATGAAGACTGTGTAATAAAGGCCTTTCCCATTGTTAGGTCAATGGGAAGGACACTGGAAGTGCCTATGCCCAAGGGTGGAGACCATATGTGAGAGGAATTAAGCTTAACTGCTTGTGAGTGCTGTGTTTGCAGGGCAGACGTACAATTTGGTGAATCTGTTTGTTATATTGGCCAGCAATGAAACTGAAAGCTCAGGGCGCATCACGTCCGTGGAGCTGTGTATTTTCAGCGAGACAATGTAGAGGGAGACTATGCATATGCACTCATTCCAAGTTCCTAATTGATTGTGGGTGCTATTTTTTGTTATCCTCACCCACCTGCCAGGGAGATAACTGGGAGCTAATAACTCCCATGTTGTAGCAGGTCACTGGGAATGCCTCAGTGCCATCAGCCCAGGCTGGAGAAGAGCATTTAGGCAATTCAGGAAACATTAGTTAGTAAGGCCTTTTCCCTTCCCCAATCACCTAGTTGATATTCATGATGCTAATCAAGATACTAGCTGTCCCAGCCTGTCTTTTCTTTTCCAGGCTGATGAAATGCAGTGTTCTGTTCCTGCTAAAGGAGGCAACAAGTGGCAGGTAGTCACAGAGGGTGCGGAGTAGGTCTGTGGAAAGCTGACAGGCAAGTGGAAGTGTCTCGTACTATGGTTTAAGCTCAACAAGGAAACTATACTAGACTACCTCTCCGATTTGGTTTTTGGTACCTAAAATTTGTTAGCATGTGGATGTACTCCCATTTTGGGCCGGGATGGAGAATGCAGTACTAACTTATTTTGAGAGTAGGTGATATAGTATTTCCTTGTCCAAGTGGTTGCAAGGCTGCACCCTGGTGCTTATCTCTACTGTCTCTATTGTTCATCTCCTGTCTATTGTTGTGGTTATCATTTACAATAAAAGGACATTGATTTACAAAACACTTGAACTTCATTAACAAGGTATTGTGGGATGATGAGGTCAGTTTAGAGCTCCATAGGAGGAAAAGGCAACTTGAGGGAGTGTGATGTATGTATGGGCCAGTGGCAATGGCTTGCATGCCTTCAGCTCTGCAGCTCAGGGAGCCTGTGGTTGCCAGCTATTCCCTACTATTGTTTCCAGTAGTTCTGTCTTGTGTTTCATTGCCTGGATTGCATCCAGCTGCATGTCTTTCAGTACTTCTTTGCCATTCCCAGAAGGATAGCTGCACTAGATTGGAGCAGAAGTCCCGTTACTCACCAACCTCCTTGTGGCAGCAGTAGATGCTTCAGGAAATTCCATAATAATAAGACACTTCTGAAGGGATGCTTTCCCAGGTATATCATCCTAACTTGCCACAGTCGACACTGTAGGATTTCCTGCTTCTGTTGGTGTTTCATTGGCCTCTGGACATAAGGTCACAAAATACACACTCACTAATCTTTTTTTCCCTATGGTTCAAACATTCACGAGAAATTTTGCAGAGGTGTAGAAAGATATTGCAGAAATTTGCTCCTTGAGGTCACAGGTGAACTGAAAAAAGAAAGAAGAGCTAATTGTTCCTAGTCCTGTTATTTCTCCACTTAAAAACATATATTTAAACCTTAATTAAAGTCTTGAAGCAAACACTCCATTTAAGGCCTTGGGTGCTGAGTATTCTTTTTCCTTACTGTGCAAGATCAGCATCTTGTAAAACTTCTCCTGGGAATACTGAAGTAAAGGGATAGGGAAGGGTAAGCAGAGGAAATATGTAATGAAGGATGTTAAACTATTCCAGACAGAATCCTTGTGGGAATATCTTTCAAGAGGAATCCCTATGTGGCAGGAGGCAAGCTGGGAAAATATGCAGCCAATACCTTTTACAGCATTCTGAGAAGGGCTGGTGGAATAATATGAGGAGTGTTTCCTTTCTTGCCACATTCAGTTTCTTCCTCTGTGCTGTGCTGGTGAAGTGTTAAGCATCCTGTAAAATACTGCCTTTAAATACATGAATGTTAAGAGGTTTCTAGGGCTATAAGCCACCACCGAGTGTGGCTACCTCCAGGGAGTTTTTATAGGCTTCTGCCAAGCGACCTTTCTGCCTTCCTCTCCTCCTCTGCCCCTCCAGTGGTGGCTCATCACTGTGTGTCTGCACCAGGAGATCAGGGCGGACCGTGGCAAGCTCCTTAGAGCACCATAACATTACAGTGTAGATGCTGCTGCTGCTTCCCAGCCCCTAAATAAATGCTGCCATTATACCTTCTTCATCTATCACATGGCAAGATAGGCCGAGCATAACCTGAAATCTGCATGGCACAGTCCACTACTCAAGTCTGTGTCTGAACAAAAAGGGTGGGTTTCTGACACACACACACAAGGCAAGTTTACGTATCTGTGACTGAGTTTGTAACAGAAAAAAAAAAAAAGTCCTGTTCTAGTTCAAAACCACATATATTAGCTGGGAAATAATGTAATTTAATTTCTGTAAGCTATTTTAGATGTCTTTTCCTTTAGTTGCTTATACATATGCATCACATTTCATACCACACATTCATTTGTGTAACATAATCAATGAGTGGTTTGTGTGCACCTATCATATAATCTACTCCTCTACTTTTCTATATGATGGCATTACAGTAAATTAGTTTTGTCATAAAAATACTGCATAATACACTTCATATGGTTTAAATACGTTTCATTAATGGATTGACTCGCATGCTTTAAAAAGATCAACAAATTATCATGTACTGTATCACTGAAATGAAAATGCTGCCATCCCCAAGCACTGTCTTTTGCACTTGCATTCAGCCTATGCTTTTGGCAATAATAACGGTGCCTTTTGGGGTTATGTGAGGATAGAGGAGGCCACTTGCTGGAAACTATTGAACTGTTTTAAAAGAGGATTTTAGTGAGTTTGAGGATCCTTATGATCCATTTTCAGGAAACTGGTTTGTTTTATTTTGTTTTGTTTTTTTTTTTTTTCTTTTTTAGATAGTGGAGAATCAGAAAAAAAAGCTTGTCGGAGAGGAAATGGAAGATGATTTGGAAGCATTTGAGTGAGATGGAGGAAAGACAGGATCCCCACATTTTCACTCATACCTGTCTTCATCGGCTGGGAAGGTAGTGGCCAGAGATGCTCACTCAAAATTCAAGTACAGCAAACATTACTTTGAATTCAAGGTTATTGTTCAGGAATTTGACAGAGATTACTGTGTGTATCAAAAATTTAGCTGAGTTTCTTTTCTTGTGGAGTAATAAAAGTTCAGGCATCTGAGTGAGATTTTGGGCTCTGTCTCTTTGTTAGGGTTGGAGCTGGACCAATGCTGGGCTTTCAGACAATTCGTTGTACTTGTTCTTTCCCTCTCTGTCCAAGACAATCCATGGCTTCCTCTCTGCACCTTACTGACCACGTAGTTCATGTTCGTTGACAGGGAACAGAAGTGGGAGTGTAGCAGCTCGTAATATAAAAAGCCTTTTAAGTTCATTGGGACTTTGAATTATGGACAGCAGCATTCAAAACGTTTACCAGACACTTGACTGTTGAATATGGGAAGACCTGCATTCAGACAGCTGTATCAGTGTACGTCACCACTTCCCCTGCTCTGATGTGGCCCACCGGGAAGGATTTGCACTACTGGAAAGGAGTATGCCAAATTATCAGCAGGATATGTCAGTGCCAGGTAGATATGGGCATGGTGCACACATGTCTCTACTACAGCAAAGTAAATTCTCATGGTGTAATTCCTGTGCTTAGACCAACACTTCCGTCACGATTGCATCGCTTTCTTAGCTGTGACCCAAAGCAAACTTATTTTCCCTGACCTTTAAGGCCTTTTGAAAATCGCTGTGGATCCCAGAGCACAAAAAACCATTTAGCAATTATACATCTAAATATACATGCACAACAGAGATGCCAGTCTTAGTGTGTAAGTTTACTTTCATCTGCACTAAAATGTGTGTTGTTGGTAGAAGACAGGTTAATGGGATGATCCACTTTTCTCTGTAAAATCAGCCTATCCTTATCATTGATGCTGTAACTACTCCTGGTCACATATTTAATAATACACATACACTCAGACAGCTTGTTGCTGAAATAGCAGCTTACTTATAAGATGATCTTTAAAATGTTGATTTATCTTTTCTGTCTTTCATGGAAAAGGCATGGGAGTTTTTAACAGAAATGCTGAGAAAAAAATGAACATGAATCAATCCACTCTGTGATCAATATATCATAATATGTTAGATTCTGGCCTCTAGAAAAGCAATAACTCTGCCAGAAGAAATATGCATGTTTTTCCTCTTCAAGAATTTACTGAGGTCACATGCAAGACTTCAATGGGCTTTTCATCAGGCAGTTTGTTCTTAAATTTAAAAGGCAGAGTAGCTCCTGGGGTGTAACATGGCCTTAAGGATAGACTCCTGGGCCCCCAGGATAGACTCGTACCTAGAGCAAGCCTAAAAAAATCAGTGTAATCAACCTCTCAAATTACAATGCAATGTGGCACAGATCTCTTCAGGTGATTCCTCACCCCCAAGCCAGAAGGCACAATCATGTAATAATTCCTAGCTAAGTGAGGGTGTGGTCATTTGCTAAAATCTTTGTTTGCAAAACATAAACAAGCTTTTCTTCCTTAGGGAAGAGAGAAAAAGAACAATTTTAAGGCTGTTTTTTTTCTTATTCAGGTCATAACATCAGACCATTCAGAGCACAGCAGTGCAGGTAAGAGCCCAGATGAAGTTCCCATTCCCCAGCACACAATGGGGAGACAAGCTTAGTCATGGGTGTTCTCTGAATGTTTTACTCTTCCTTCCATACACCCACAAAAAATAGTTATTTTTCTCTGAAAATTGCTGGAGAATGAATCATGTAAAGGCTCACTTACTGTAGTCATATAGTCTTGAACATGTGCCTAACTGCTCCAATCTCTGGATATGGCAATTACCCAGTATCTGCTCAAATTATCTGAAGTCAAGGTCTTCACTGAAGATATTAGCTGCTCCCATCTGGGGAGCAGATGCCATCTGCCACCCACATTCCCAGAAGTAGTTTTGCTCTGTGATCTCCAGGCTTGTCCTCCCTTGAGGTTGCTATTGAACGTCCACTGGGTTTTTGGCAGTAAATAGCTACTTACCCTCTGACTTGTAAATCCTCAGAAAGGCAATGAAGGAACTGCAAAGTAGGATTGATCTGTTTATTAATTAAGACTGACATTTTGAACTGAGCCTAATAACTGCAATTTCTGTGCAGGAAAGTCAGCTCAAAAGATCCCTCATGGAAAAAATTTATCTTGTGGCACAAAAATGTCCGTCTTCAGAATCAGATTATGGTCAGCATGTCTAGGGGTTTTATTTGGACATACCAGCATCCTGACATGCTAACATTTCGCAGTGAAACAGACAGTGAAAGAAAGAATACCAAGCCTCTATGGGCAGATGATAGAAATCATGAAGTCAATTAATCCAGAATGAATTAGGAGTAATTGGAACCTTGCTTTGGCCACAAGATGAGTTCTAGGAGCATTGGCTTGTCTACCAAATGAATGCTTTAAAAGTATATGAATGAAATAATAAATAAAGTCAGCTTTTTAAAGAAATTGTGACCTCCTTTGGTTATAATATTTTGCATTCTTTTTGCTTTTATAACTAATTAGGCAAGACAGTCATTCCACAAGGTTTTTCTCCATTAGAAAACCCTCACCTAGCAGTTAAATCACCATATTGTGCCTGTGCAACACAGATTGCTTTTCCGTTTTCCCATAGGACATTGTAAACCACAATAAAAAAAATAATGTCAGCACTTAATGAGAAAAGATATTGACAGTATCTTTTTTTCCATAATACTTTAAAATCCGCTTAAGAGTCTGCTTTTTCTACACACTACATGAAGTCTTGGATTTTCTTTTCTGCACTGCCTTCCGAAAGCTTCACTGGGGAAAGATACTACTGGCTAGGTGGAAACAGCACAGTATGTTTGAAAAGGCAGATTTTAATTACAAGTGGTGGCTTTTTTACTGAGCTGCATGTGGTTTGTGAAAGGTGACATCATTTGGCCAGCAAAGAGAGGGGGAACCCCATGTCAGAGATGGTAAAGCTGTGTCCACCCTATTCAAACACCAGGACAAGGACTCTGAAGTTTAAGAGGAATAGTGTAGCATTTGCCCAACAAGAGCGGGAAGCTGTGCAAGTGTGGTTGATAGCTACTGTGAAATCTGCTGTTAACTTTTAACTTATGATAATCACTTAACAACATTGATTTTTGTTGCTCTTGTGTGGCCAGATAGCTTGCTATCAGCTCTTGAGGCAGAAAAAGATTAAAAGAAGAAAAAAAATTTTCTGCTTATCAGAAAATCACATGTGTGAACAAGAGGTACCCACCAACAAGATTCTCAGAAATGCATGAGTGTCAAGATTTTAATTAAACTTTATTTGCAAAAAAAAGCAAGTCATATTTTAAATCGAACAAAGCATATGTCCTGCCATGAGGCTGTTTGGAACTGTGTACAGGATAAACCGACTGCAGTTTTGTTTTAAGCCTGGCACTGAAACTATCTATATCTATAAATTATTAATTTTATAACTTGATACGAACATGTATTTTACATTTTACGCAGCCAAAATAGTACTCGGGCAGTACTTGCTTAGAATAACATCTGGCAAACATCTTACAAAATAGATGAATTTTATTAGAAACATTCATTTATGAGAGGAAAACAAATCCTTGATATAAATTTTATTAGCAAGCCATTCAGAAGTGAATTTAGGGAACAGTACTTTCATGGTTCTGTGTTAGGAGGAAAAAGTGCTTTAATTAGATATGGTAAGTGATCAGTTCTGCATGCTGTGATTAGAAGGACAGCTCTAGTAATTATATATACAATAAGATGTCCAAGTCCAAGAACATCTGTTCCTAATCATCAAACTCAGTTTATAGAAAAAGCTTACATTTGTATTCATTCTGTATCACAGAACCCCAAATCCAAAAATGTTTTATTGTGATCTTTATGCAAAAATGTCAAGTCTGTTTTTAATACAATAATAAAAAAAATTAGCAAAGTATATGCCATCTTTTCATTAATACAAACGAAAAAATCTTTATGATAGAGATAAGCATTCAGGTAGGCAGGGGTATGACTTTATTTATGGCCTGGCTATACACAATGTGTATAATCAGTATTTGTTAGGGTTTTTTTGACAGAATGATTATATCGGTACAACTAATGGTGTGGATATAATTACAGCAATATGGATGTGCCTTATATTTTATAGGATTTATTCTCCTTCCGATGCAAAAAGAGTCTAGTATAAAACATCTTTATAGGTATATAAATGCACCACTACTTGTAGGATAGAAAAGAAAGGGCAGAAATACACTGCTTTAATTATCTTAAGTAATCTAGAGGAAGACATTTTGACTTCTCACTCAGGCAGTTTAAAAAAATCTTGTTTTCTGTTTGTTTGTTTATCTTGGATTATAGCATATTCTAAAGACAAAGTGGAGGACCTTAATTCTTGAGACATAAGACGAAAGAGTTAAAATGTATACTTACTGAGCCCCTCAAAAATTTTCCAGTAGTAGGCAGGGACTTCCTAAATAAAAAGGCAAGGAGATGAAATAAGATAAAGCAATATCACCACTCACCCATACTGAAGACAATGCTTTTGTAGCCATATTGATCAGAAAGATGTAAGAAGAACCAGAGTTCTGATTTTCTTCCCTTGTAAGGTCTTCCGCTGTTCTCTGTTTCAGCAACTTAAAAAAAAAATCCAGAAAAAAACCCCAACAACAAACCAACCCAGACAACTCTATTATCTTCCTGGCATTTCAGCAGGACAGTAACTGCTGAAAGCCAACTGTAATTTTCACTGCCAGCTACAGATTTCCCAGAAATTAAGTTTGCCTGTACTGACAATTGCACAGTGGAGACTTTAATTATAAAATCCAGATAATAAACTATAGCTCTTTAATTGACTAATAGAACTGGAAAAGTGGAAAGTCTGATCCCTAAAATTGCCCATCCCCAAAGATACTATTTTTTTTTTTTTTTAGAAAGGGGATTTTTGTTTACATCATATACTTATTTCTTGTTTTCCTCAGAAGCTGTGGGAGAACTGTGAAAACAACTGCAAACAAGGAGGGAACATATTTTAAACACTCTATTTCTGGCTTTCTTCTTCTTCATCTACATTGATGCTAACTGACCGCTTAATGTCTTTGAGAAAGAAAAGACATAGGAAATATTTCGAAGCCTGGTCCTTTCAGTAGAAATCTCTTTAATGTTGAGAACTTTGATTTCTGGTCTGTCAAAATTTATGTTTCTGAGGGCTGTCTGACTCGAAATCCTTGGTGATGCAGCTAACTCAGCTATGGCTCCAGTCTTCTGACCAGTGGATTATTACTTTCCTAGACAGATTCTCTATTTTATTACAATGCACCATTTTGTGCAGACTTACTTCTCTGTCGTTGAGATTTACTGTTTAAACCCAGAAGCACTGAGATACACTTGGTAGCAAAGGATATGGTTTCTGGGGAGGAGTATCTATTTAAAAAGCAAATCAGTTTAAGAGTAATCAGAATGTTATTTATGGTAATTTTTTATTTCTTTTCAAATGCAAGTACTTGCCCTAGATGTAGTTCTTAACTTAGCACTCCAAATCAAAAAGGTAAGACAAACCTCTCTAAAACATGGGAATATATATATATATGGATGTCTGTACAGTCAGATTCCTAAAAAAGACATTAATAATTTTAAAATAATTGAATATTTGTTTTACAAAAATATTATACTACCAAAGTTTACTGCTTCTCCTTGTTTGCGCTATTTACTTACCACATTGAACTTCTCTGTTTATGTAACGGAAGTCTCAATAGTTGTCTTTTTTTCCTCATAGCCATACTTACTTCCAAGTTTTTCATGGTATGACAGTTGATAGCCATAAAATTAACTGCCGAGTGCTATATTGTCAGACCATCGTGCATTAATTGCATTTATTATGCAACTTTGACAGTCTGCTCTCTTGCTAACTCCCTGCAGGACAGTTTTGAACACCCCACAGCTCTTCCAACAGCTGACAGCATGCCATAAACATTCATTCCTCCAGAAGAGATACACAACAGGCCAGTAAAAGCTGCAAGTTTAAGGTTCGGCGTATCTCAGGGACTGCTGGAACAAGATAGGGGCACTTAATCCCATCAGGAAGCTGGGAATCCCACTTCCCAAAGGGCCATTTTTACACCTAGAAAGCTTTAGAAAAACTTTGAGAAAACACTCAATTGTCGCTGATGCTAACTGAGCTCCCTTAGTGCTAACAACATTTATAGGGTTGTTTTTTCCCCCCAGACTAAGATTTGGAAGATACTGGTGCACCAGTTAACATGTGTTAACAGCCTGCTACGATCAAGGCAATCTTTAGCAGATGTTAAGCTGAGTTAAAGCCCACCCTAAAGTTTTATCACATTAACTATGAACCCTAGTGCAGGCCAGATGACTGCGACAGTGAAGGGAAGGTGCAAGCAAGGGCTGAGCTATTGAACCTTCAGCCCTGCCCAAAGGCATCAGTCCCCATGGTTCCCATCCTTCCAGCAGGTCTCAAGGGCCCTGACCTGAGACAATTCAACTCTTCGGCCTGGCAGACCATGGATCTTTCTTTATGGTTTTGCTCAGGTTTGCTTTTCTGCCACCTTAGAAAATGGGATTGGCTGTGGAGGAGTCCAAAGTGTGCCAAAGCAAGTGCAAAAAGGGGGTGTGGGGGAAAAGCTGCTGAACAAGTTGCTAGATCAGCTCAAGCCGTAGCATGTACCTTTGCCCTCACAGCTGCTTTCAGTATGACATAACATTAAGGGTGCTGACAAAGGAGCTCCAGCAAGTCTTGCTCTTGTAGTCAGAGGAGACATCACACCAAAACATAGCTGCTTTGCCACTTTACCAGGAGTTGCTGCCTGCACAGCAGGCAGAGGAACGGCACAGATGCCGATGCCTCAGCTGCTTCCGTGTAAAACTAAGCCCCCAGTGAAGGTGGGTTTAAGGCTCTGGACTTCACACTTTTGAAGTGGCTGAGGCAAAAACACACGTTCCCCTCTGTCAGCCCTGCGGAGGAGACGTTGAAACCTCCAGCAGAGGGGTGGGAAGGGCAGGTGGGGTTAGCGAGCTCTTAAGCGGTCATGGCAGGATTTGCTAGCGGGGCTGTGTCATCCCCGTACAAACACTGCCTGCCCCTTGGCGAGGGGGTTGGTTTAGCCATACCAACCTCGTCAGAAAACTTCCTTCTGTAGGCAGGGCTTCAACTAGCGTCTAACTAGATCTTGAGCCGTCAGCTCTTCATCACATTGTGAGGTATTAAAAATACTATTTTTCAGTTTTGACTGATACAAAGAATAGTCTTCTTCTCTTTTCTTTCTCTCTCTGGGGCCCTTGCAGTTCAGCTCTTGGCACTGAAGTGGTCTGGCTTTCCGAAAGGAAGAATCTGAAAACAAGACTCAAAATGATTAAAACTCTCTGCTCTAAGAAGTGCGAAGCAGTTCATCTGTAAACTCTGCTGTCAAAAAAAATACATTAGCATGTAACAAGGTATTCGGGCTTTACTGACACTTACCAATTGCTCTTGTCCTCTAAAACAAATCTCCTTAAAACCATTCTGCCCGTGTGATAATGTCCTGTTTCAGTCTACTGAACTCTATTATGTACCATGGAGGCAGGTGTAAGCAACAGGTACACAGGTCTCAAAAGAGTTTTGAAAGTAAGATTCTAGAATGGAAAATAAGAAAATATAGAATTAATTTTGGAAGGGAAAATAAAAGTTTCTACAGTGTAAGGATAAACAGAGCTTTACATGGCAGAGGGATAGCTCATATATAATTGAGTGATGCAGGCTTTTTAATTAAAATGTGTTGATGCCTTTCATGCCTGTGATACACAAACTTTGTGCCTGTCCAAAGGTGCAGGTGACGTTGTGAATTACCTTATTTCACACCCTCATGCCTTTATTTGTGACCTGTGCAACACTCTTATGTTGCATATGCTACCATAGCTTTGTGCGGGGAGCTGTGGAGTGATCACAAGAAGTGCTTGGGAAGCTTCAATGTCTGGTCCTGCTCCAGCTCTGCTATTCCTCTGGGTGGTCCTTGTGCAGGATAGTATATATTGAGAACTGCTTTGCCGCTTGTATCGGCAGGTTGATGACTTCGTCTGGGAGTTACTGCAATCGCAGCCCAGCATCTCTCCAGTCAGCTTTGGTACCCCTAAGGGGAATGAGAGAGCTCTTGCAGAGTGCCTGTGGGCTAGGCAAGAATTTGCCCTTTCTTGGCGATGATGAAGGTGTGTGATAGAGATTGTGATTGTTTAGGTTACAAACTCGTTCCAGTATAATGATGTGGAGACTATTGCTGGGTGCAACCTGTATGCATGGGGAAAGAGTTTCTAATCTAAGCAATCACGATCTCTATCACACACCTTCACCATCGTCATGCTTCCCACAAAAGTCAGTGGCAAACAGGTGAAGTAAAAGAGCGCCAGTAAATAAAAATAAACAAAATCATTACTCTTGGGGCTTGTTTCTCCTGTTGTTTTATCTCCACGTGGAAAAGTAATGCGTCTGACTGGTACTGCAAATGCTAGGTGTGAAAAACACATCATGCTTCAAGGGAGCAAGCATGTTGTCCACCAGAAAACCTGATTTGCCAACAAAGGGCAGCAGATGCCCTCCTGAGGAAGACATGACTTATCGATGCTCGTGGAATAAAAGTATTTACAACTCTGTGTACATCACTCTGCAAGTGGGGCTGTGGACTTAGCTTTCTAAGACACATCTCTGACCCTCTAAGGTGGCTTTTTCTGATGCAGACCTGCCTAACTCAGAATTTCAAACTCTCGAAAGGAGAAAAATAGAGCTGTAATGCCAGAAGATACACCTCTCAGCCCTCGACTTGTCAAAATGGCAGCATTACACTTGATAAAAAGGCTAGATGTTCAGGATCTACAAATACTTGATTCTGGCATAGGACCATGAGCATGCATGTGCATGTAAACAAGAAAGAGGAGGAAAAATCCAAGAAAAATCGGAGGATTTTGGCACATCATGGCTTTCACATGACAAAAATGTGTGAACAGTATGACAATGCAGCAATAATGTTTCCTAACGTATCCAAATTTCATAACATTGACGTTTTGCAGTTGAATTAATCTTGCATCCCTTGCTGATTGTTACAGCTGCTCTTAGTTTACCGTGCCTGACTGATTTTTCAGATAAGCATTAAGGGATTAATAAGATTCAGAACTGTATCTTATTAATTATAACTACACTTTAATGTGAAGTGTGTACCTAAATCACATAAAGCCCTTTGACAATCCATATCTCACTGCTTACGAATTTATCTGATGTAAAAGTATTGCTTGGCTCTCGACAGAACTGTCAGGGAATAGCTTTAGAGGACTAGACCTGTGCTTAGAGTTATGCACTGGGGGGTGGATACTGCTGAATTCAAGGAGAGCAAACGTGGGGTACGTGACCTGCCCCTGCATGTGTCGGGGCCTGGAGTCTGCAGCTCAAGCAGCGTCAGCAACAGGGACTGCTTGTAGTCCTGACGGGGTTCGCGACTTGAAGGGAAGAAAACCACCGGCGTGGGTGTTGCCTTTTTTTGGGGCGAAATGTGCCTTGTTCTAGCTGAAATGCATGTAACTCCCGTGCCGTGAGCTGCCGCTGTGCCGCAGCGCGGGACCCGCCGCACGGCCGGGACGGGTCCCGCGCAGCCCCGCGCCCGCTGCGCGCCGGCGGCTGCGTGCGCGGGGCTCCGCCGGTGCGTAAGCGGCCTCCCGCGGGGCGCGTCCCCCAGCGGACACACGCACACACGCATCCCGCGTCCTGCGGGGGTCCCGGGCGGCGGCGGAGCCGGCGGCAGCGGTGGAGGTGCTGGCGGGGGGGGCGCGGGGGCTGCGCGGGACGCGGTGCCGAGGCGCGCGTGGGACAAGAGTGGCCGCCGCCGTGCAGGGTGGATGCCCCGGTCACACGGGCGGCTGCGGGTGGCAAAATTAGAGGGGACGGTGATGTCGGTAACCTCAGCGACGCCGAGTTAGGCGGGGACGCCTTGTCCCGCAAGGTTTCCAGCCTGGCTTGGCCGCAGACAGCGTCTCTCCGGAGTGTGTCTCTGCTTTACTTTTGGGTTCTGTGGAGGCTTTGGTTGGTTGGTTGTTGGAATCGTGGGCACGCTGTGTGTTGTGAGCGAAGCTGAGCAGTTATTTACTTTTTGCTTTTCATGAGGCATCTTTAATTGTACGCGTGCTGTTCGGACGGGATCGTATTTCGTGGCCGGCCGGTGCAGGGACAGTGTTACCGAAAACCGGTCACGCCAGGGAAAAGCGTGTTTTCGTTTGGGAGCGAGGAACGAAGTTTGTCACCGTTTGACTGAAGTCGTCCCAGCGCTGCGCGAAGTCGCTGACAGCCCGGGAGGTGCTTCCTGCCAGCAGAGCCAAACAACCTGGCAGGGGTAAATAATTAAGGGAAGTTCTATTTTATTATATAAACTTTTAAAAACCAGTGCGTTCCTCGCCCAGAAAAGCTGTACCTGCCGCCTAAAGAAACGCTTCCGTCTGGTGCTGGAACTGCCACTGCGGGAGGCGGATGTAAGAGGCGGCAGGAGAACTCCGGGGGGGCGTCTGCAACCCTCACGTGGACTAGACCGCGAGCCCCGGAGCAGGGCGAGGCGGGGTGCCGGTGGCCCCCGGCCCGGCTGCGGGACGGCTCGACGGGGCGGGGCGGGGGGGGGCCGCAGGGCCGCCGACATGCGAGGGGGGCATTCCTCAATGGCGCTGACCACGCCCACTCGCGGGGAGGCGGGGCTTACGGGGCCGCAGGCCACGCCCTCCGCGCGCACGTGTGGAATCGCCGCCGCTTGCTCCCCGAGGGCTGGCCACGCCCCGCGGCAGCCGATTGGCTGCCTGGGCTGTCGCGGGCGGGGAGAGCCTCGCCGCGCGGTGCCGCACCGCGCCGTGTCGCGCCGGGCGGGCTCCACCCACGTGCGGCGGCGCCGCGCGAGCGGGCGGTGGGGCGAGCACACATTCCGCACGTAGCCGGCGTATTAATCAGCGCGGGGCCATCTGCCGCCCCGGTCCATAAATCGGGCGGGGGTTGCCGGGCGCGGTTCCCACACGGCCCCGGGGGCCCCCGCACGCTGCTCGGGCGACGGCAGCAGCGCGGGGCTCCGGCAGCACCGCCGCCCCCGCAGCGCCGGGCCGCGGAGCGCAGCGCAGCCCGCCGCGGCGGCGAAAGTTGCGCCTCGCCTCGCCTGGCCCCGCGCCGCGGCGGAGCCCCTGCCCGGCTCGGCCTGGAGCCGGCGGCGGCCCGGCGGGCATCGCCTCCCGACGCGGCCGCCGGCAGGGCAGCGGCGCGCCCGTCCCCGCAGCGCCATGCCGCTGGGGCACATCATGAGGCTCGACCTGGAGAGGATCGCCCTGGAGTACGTCGTGCCCTGCCTGCACGACATCGGCTTCTGCTACCTGGACAACTTCCTGGGGGAGGTGGTGGGGGACTGCGTGCTGGAGCGGGTGAAGCGGATGCACCGCGACGGGGAGCTGGCCGACGGGCAGCTGGCCGGCCCCAGCCGCGGCGTCGCCAAGCGGCACCTCCGCGGCGACCAGATCAAGTGGATCGGGGGCACGGAGGAGGGCTGCGAGGCCATCAACTTCCTCCTCACGCTGATCGACCGGCTGGTGATGTACTGCGGGAGCCGGCTCGGCAAGTACTACGTGAAGGAGCGATCCAAGGTAAGGGGCCGCGGGGCCCCGGCCCGGCACCGGCTCCCGGCCGGAGCGACCCGCCTCGCAGTTCTCGGCGGGACCGGGCGGAAAGTTTCCACGGGCTCCCCCGCCTCCCGTGTCGCGTCCTCGCTGTCCGCCGTGTCTGTGGCTTCGGCAGCCCCCGCTGGGCTGTCCCCTCAGCACCGCTCTGGGTGGCGGAGGCGCCGTGGGCTGCCGCGGGGACGCCCGCGCCGGGCAGCCCTTGCCGGCGGCGGGCGGGTGCGAAGGTCTCGCTAAACAGGCGTCCGCGGCAGCGGGGCTGCCCGCTGCGCCCCGCCGGTGCCGGCAGCGCTCCGGGGCGGCTCACCGCCGTGCCCTGTGCTGGGTCTTCGCCGGCCTCCACGGTTGCCGGACCCCGGCCAGGCCCTTGCCTGTAGCCGTCGGGGATCACTTCGCAGCCGACCGGGGGGCTGCAGGCGGCACCCCACTCCCCGGCGCTGGGGCCGGAGCCTTGACCGGGACTTTCCTTTGGAGGATTGTTTCAGGAGGAGGGAAGAGCTGCCTACCCCTTCCCTGCGCACGTACACGGCTCGGATCCGATTATTTGGTTGTTTGCGCCCGTGTGATAGTGTTATCCAAAGTAGTTTCGATGGTCCAGCTCATGCCAGCGTCCTACAGCTGAAGAGGTTATCGTTGCTGCGTTGGGTACGTGGCACAAAATAAGGGATGCTCTGTTTGAGCACAGCAAACTTTCTTCTTTTTTTGAAGGGGAGAGTTGTTTTCTTCTAGGCTTTTTTGCTCAGAAATGGAGAGGAGACTTGTATTATAGGTTTCTTTCCCAATGAAGTTTGTTTGCACTTGCCCTGTCATCACTTCAGTT
This sequence comes from Gavia stellata, assembly GCF_030936135.1. Lineage (NCBI taxonomy): Eukaryota > Metazoa > Chordata > Aves > Gaviiformes > Gaviidae > Gavia > Gavia stellata. The sequence continues at coordinate 29,946,299 of NC_082600.1, forward strand.
TGGGCTAACTTGGCTTTGCTTTTCTTGTCTGTTTTGCTGTGGCAAAGTGGACTGGCTTGGAACTAAGTTTGCTTCGTTGTCCCGAATGTTGAAAACATCCCCATTTCTTTATTTCTGACTTGAATTTTATAGTATGTAACACACTTTCAGAACATCCACTTCTTTTAGAGATATGCCAGAAATAGAAACAATGAAACTTTTAAAAATTACAAAAGTGAAGTTAGGCATTTCTTTTGGTCCTAACTTGCACTGAACTAAGGGGATATGTGAGTAGTGCTGAGATTTTTTTTTTCACAGAAAACAAAGAAAACAGTATGGTGATGTTTACCAGTTGCTTGGGTATGTGCATGCACCATGTGTGTCGTCCTCCTCCCCACTTCTACGTGGTTGTGAGAGTAATAAAAGGTTGAAATGTTGCTTCTGTGCTTAGTTCCACTGAACTACTGATTATCAGTTCAGTTAAAGCGTGGGTAGATTTGGTTTAAAATGTGAGTAGACTGGATTTCACTTGTTCCTGATGGGAGCCTGGTGTTAGGAGGTATAAATAACCATTTTGCTTTGGCACGCCTTTAAGGTCATCCTAGGTCTTTCTCTGGGTGACTTCTGTTTGCCTGATTGCTGCTGAAAGTGCATTGCTGGCCACCTGGAGGGGAGAAATCCCAGGGTCTTATGTTAAAGTTGTACTGGAGTGAAAGGAGCTGGTCCAGCATTTGTACAAGATATTTAGAGAAAGAGTCAACTGGATGCCTGAAGGCTCTTGGCACTGGCTGGGGAAAAGGGACTTTTCGGGAGTGACCCTGGGTTGTAGAGGTGATTTTAAAACTGAGTTGTGGTGTTCTTGTAATCATTTTTGTACAAATAGTAATAACAGACAGGACAGAACTTGTTTTATAAATAGATATCAAGCTACTTGCTGTAAAGAGAGACTTCTGGGCCTTGTGCTTTAGCATGGAAGGTGTCAGACTCCAAACAGCACATGGAAGTGCTACATGACAGTCCAGGACTGAAAGGGACTCAATATCATTTGTAAAACTAACTGCGGAGAAATTTCCATCAGAAATTAATAGTAACCAATCCCCTTATTATTATAATAAGTACCATGGATACGTGAGGCCCTGGAATAGCAACTGCCATCTGTAACTGAGATGTGGGATGCCTTCAGCAGGAAGATTATTCCGATGACTAACCAACTGACTACTGTAGTGCATGCAGGTTCCCACGTCGTCTATAGACATTTCCCTTCCACCATTAAACCTGCACGTTTTGCTTATCTTCTAAAGTTTTGTGAATGCATACAAGAAAATACCAAATTCAGTGTATTTTAATTTTATCTGCTAGATTATACACATAAATGGATGCCCAGAAAACTTCCATGGCTTAACATTTGGAGGGGTGTGGGGTGTTTCTGAGCAACTGGACAAGAACTTCTTAGCTGGACATGTGCTATTCGAATTTATTGTTTTGGGATATAGGTTTTAGATGGGGCTAAGAGTCCAGAGCAATTTTTTTAAAGTGTAAGCCTTTGGCTTCATGATAACTCTTCTTGTCATGGAAGTGAATCTATGTAATATCAGCCTCATCGTTCTTGAGAGGTTTATGCTTTTAAAACAATAGTATGACTTTAATCTTCAGCCTAAGTGTTGGAAGAGAGGGAGAGGTTTGCTTAGTAAATGAACTTCTGTCAGCTTACTGTCTGCTTAGTGTGATGTGCTTCACATTTTTTTTGTAGCTACACAAACATAAGAAGACAGGAATGACTTTTGTCCAATAAAGGAAGCTTTCCTTGTAGCTACATGAGAGAAATGAGTCAGGATTTTGCCGTTTCCAAATTACTTCCAACAGCATTACAAGCAAGTTAAGATTGCATCAAAGAGAATGGATGGAAGTAAAATGTGGCAAGGGTACTGGATACCCTTAAGAGCCGTTGGTTGACATTTGAGGGCTGATAAAGAAAGGTAACCTTTCATCTTTGCAGACCAGTGATCCAAAGCTATCTTTGGAATAATTCATATTTAAAAATATTAGCTGACATGGTTAAATGACCAAAATAACCAGAAAACATTCTTCTAAAGGACTCTTCTGTTGACAGACCCAATGTACTGCTTGTTGGCTTCTCCATTCTCCTCAACTAGAGTTTCTATTTTCTGGTAAAATAATACCATGGTTCCTCTTTTGTAGTAGGTAAATAGCTAAGGATCTCACCAAGGCATTGTTGACCCAGGCTGAGTCCTCTCCTCAGTGTGAGAAGCTTCACATCCTTGTGCAGAGGGGCGCTCTGGCCTGAGGAGAGAGGCCAGTCTGGTTTTGAGGATCTGTTTCCATGCTGCTGGAGCTTTGACACTTGGAGAAAAGCTGGTGGGTGGTTTGGGCTGGGAAGCGGGGCCACAGCTTGGTCTCCATGGGCAGTCACCTGGAGTACCCCCAGGTCAGGTGGTGCTCCGGGGACCGCGGGTGAAAGCGTGATGCGCTGCAGCTTCTGACTCTTCAGGTCTCAAAGTCCCTTCTTGGGGTTAATTGGGGTTTGTGGAGGCTTGAGGGGATGGTGGAGGTGATCCTGTTTGTAAAAGGTTTTAGCCCACTTGCAAATGAATATTGCTGAGGTGCAGAGGTGGCACAGGGGCCTGCCTAGTATTGCAAAATTTTCCGGAGGGCACTTACAAAATTTTGTAGGCGGTGAAATGTCTGCCCTGTAGAAAAATAATCCCTGTATTATGAATAAATCAAAGCAACAACATTAAAAACAACCTCCCCAAACCAAGGCAGGAAAATATTCTAGAAGAAAAGCAATTTAAGAAATTTCTCCTTCAAGACTTAAGAAAGGAATTTTTTTTTAAAGTCAGAAGCTGTATATGTGCCAGGTGCTGTGGAATTCGGGATATCCATCCCTTTGGCAGCCTCAGATGCTGCAGAGCCTCGGGACCCCTGGGCCCTGGAAGTCCCTCCTGTAGGGAGGCAGGGGAGCGGGCTGGCAGGAGGCGGGTCGGCTGGCTGGTGTGCGGAAACTGTAAAAGCTGCGTTTGCAGAGGGGTGCCTGGATAGCTCATCTGCTGCTGAGAGGCTGTGGCTATTCCCCCTTTCACATTTTGCCTCCGCTGGAGAAGGGCAGCTCTCCCCCATGTCAGGCAGGGTCCCAGGGCGATGCTGTCAGTGCCTGCTGACCTGGGCCACCTTGGCTGAGTCAGCACTTGACGTGCTGCCAGTGGGCTGTGTTGGCCCTCACGCAGGGGTGGAAGGTATTTTGTTGGTCCTCACGCAGGGGAACTTTTGAACTGGCATGGCTGTGCTCTGCGTGGACTCTGCACCCCGGTCCTGACAGCAGTGTGTCCACCTGTGAGTCACTGGTACCCTCTTGCATGCTGCCATGGGTTGAAATCCATGTCGGGGCTGCCTTTGGGGACCTCGAGCTCATCTTGCACCTGCTGGACACCAGTGAGCCCCACTGGATAGAAAATAAGGCAAGAAGTCATAATCCAAAGAGCTGACCTGTGTTGAAGGAAGCCCATGACTGCTGTTTTTAGCTCAGAACCCAAATGCTCGCATTTGGTGTCCAGTATGTGGCCTGAAGTTAAAAAAAAATGTTTTCAATATGAGATTAGTTAGTTTAGAAGTCCCTGTTGGGATGTGAACCCTCTTGAAACCTTGCTTCAAAATCTCCACGTGGGCCTTTCACTTTTTTATGGGATGTTTTCTGCATCCTCTGCCTGTAGCCATGACACCTCCCTGCTCACCCTACCCTGGTGGGCCCTTTCTGGCTGTCGCAGGAGAAGTGGGTCTTCTGTGGTGGCACTTCATGGCTAGTGAGTGTTTGCTGAAAACCAGAGCAGCGCCTTCTGCCTACCACATGATGGGGTGTTCTTAGGTAGGTTTTGAAATATGGTCCGTCTAGCAGGTTGTTACCAAGATTTCTGCTCCTGAGGATTGAAGAAATACATGAAATGTCACAGGCTTGGGTTGAGTGGTTTTACCAACTCCTCATAACTCAGGTAATGAGGTGAGATATTTTTGCATTTATTTATTAAGAAAGAAAAGTTCTGTTCAACAGCACTCAAATTCTGTCCTTTGCAATTAAAACACAGAGTGAAATGCTGTATTTTTGGATTTGAGGTGCGGATGCAAGGAGCATGGTAAGAGAAACCTGGCTATAGAGCTGAAGAGCAATACTGCCTGTAGAAATATACTGGTTTACTATATGTTACAAAGGATTTTTGATACTTGCATAGCAGCATGCCTTGCAGTTAGTTTACAATGGGAGGTCTGATGAATACCACCATCCAGAAGAAATATGCATAATTTCTCTTTCTTCTAATCAAATGCACATGTTCTGGCATAATGGGTAAGTTCAAATCTGTTCTTCTGGCTGGCTGCCGGCAGAGTCCAGAGCCACTGGAACTGTAAATACAACAGACAAGTCATTTTATGATATCAGACTGAGGAATTCAGTATTGGCACAGATCCTAGAGTGGTTGCTTTGGCTTGGTGTCAAAGCTGATGTTTATATCTGTGTTTGTCAAGCAAGATTAGTTAGCCTGGTTAATTATACACAGGAATGTATAATTTTTACTTGACAATCAGAGCATTAAATGAGTATAAACCTGGGCATATTGGCTCCTGTTTTTGTTCATCATCAAATTATTCTCAATGACCTTTTGAAACTTTCAAAAGGTACTTCTTCTCTGAAAGGGGCACTTGAAGAATGTTTCAGATTGCTTCTTCACTCAGCAGGGACAGGGTATTTGGAGAAAGGGGTCAGTATTTTACAGACAGTGATGCCCGTATCTGTAAGTGGGTTCAGAAGTGTGGGTAGCCTCTAGGGAATGGTGTTTGAGCTCATCCTTGGGTGTTGAATTACAAGCAGCTTGAATTTGGTACCTGTTACGTATCCTGCCTCTTCAGAACCTGACTGTAGTCCACTGGTAGACTTGATAGGCAGTCCGTGGTAGGCAGTGGAAAAAATGTGCTGTCTTCGGTGTGCGTTACGCCAGAGCCTTTGGCAGCCAGGTAGCTGCTGTTGGTCCTCCTTTCCCTCTCCTATGGAGGAAAAGTCTGTAACCACCCAGAGACCTTTCTTACACCACGTTAGGAGCCTGTCCATGTGCTTCACAGTCGTAGTTGCAGAGGAAGGCAGAAGGTGGCTAATACAGTAAGAGAAGGGAAATAAGTTTGAGCTCTCAGGCAACATGAAGAGCAGAGTAGTCTGTTTATCCTGAGTTTGTGCATGTGTTTGTGGCATCAGGGCAGGTTACTTGACTTTTTTTATATTGTCTGTAGTTTTGCAGTCAAGCAATGCTTAATGAGTCTTATTAGACTCCAGAGTTACACAACGATGGCAAAGCAGTGAGGTTTTCCACAACCTGTCCCATACTGGTAGCACATTTTCCTTAGTGCCTTCTTATCCATTGCACTGATACCAGTCCTTTCCAGTACCACTACCTCAGCTCTTGAAGCCAGAGACTTGCAGTGGTAGCCCTACTGGTGTGCCGCAAATATCCCTATTACTTGCAAGCCCTAAGTAAATACATGCCTCTCAGTTTGTTTTTGTATGAAGGCTCATTGCTCATTATATGTCAGTGTAAACCTTCCACAGCTGTGTGGGGAGGGACACTGTAATACAGGTGGCATTAATGCCTCTGGGTATGGGGAGTGTTTGCCCTTTGGACTGGGGGTGTGTGTACAGCATTGCAAGGCACGGTATCCTTGGGAGAGCCACTGGGGAAAACAGCAAGATTCAGAGTTCAGTGCCCCTTCCCGCTGAGCTGGCATTTTGGGAGGGAGGGGAGCTGGTCCTTGCTATTAACATTTGTACACAGCCTTTTCCCAAGGTAATTATTAATGAATAATTCAGTTAATTACAGCTCACTGCTAATAACAGTATATGTTTAAATGGAGATGCATTGATGCTGTAACACGGATGCAGGGCAGCAAGTACACAGTAAAAGTGAACTTGCTTCTTTGCATTAAGGATTCCAGCTGTCTGTGTTAATCCCACTGTCTTTATTTGATTTCACAGGAAACTCTTCTTTCTTTGACTTCTGAACTTACCTGGATGGTGGCTCAATGTCATACAGCCTTACCCTGCATGTTGCTTCCAGAGCAATTTGCTTGATTTAGTATATGGAAGTGTCTTTGCCCTCCTCTTTCTCCTATGCTGCACAGATTTTTTTAAAAATTCTTTTCCTGGGGTGGTGGTGATGTTCAACAGTGTCTGTACTCCCTCAGCAATTCCTTTCCATATGTGGTAGGGGTGGGATAGAGGGAGAAGATAGTGACCCAAACACGAATGCATTTTTAATCAGGTGAAATCTTGATGTTTGCTGAACAGTCTTGGACACACTTGGAAGAGATCAATACTTTTATCAAATGTTTCAAGATGACTCTTACAAAGTCAAAGTACTTTTTTTTTTTTGAGGTATTCACTTTTAAAAAAGCTTTCTCCTGCTCCTGTTTCAATTGGATTGTCTTTTCACATTGTGTAATAGGTCAGGGACAAGTGGTCCTTTGGCACCAGCAGGCCATATAGTGCTCATCCATCTTGCAGTGGATGGCTTGTGAGAATGAGGAGGTCGGGAAGGGAAGCCTGTGAGTAAGTGTTGCTGGTTTTAGATTTATGGAGAAGGAGGATGTGAGCATACCAACTCGAGGGAATTTGAAGCCCTGGATTGGATTTATCATGACTGTAATCCTTCTGTCACAAAGCTGAAGACTGAAACAATGTTGTTAGAAAGCTGCCAGCAACACAAGACTCCATAAGCTTCTGTGAAAAGGTTTTATTGGATTAGTAGAGGAGCTCTTGGGTAGAGGTGTTTTGGCAACTGCTTCTGGAACCTGTGCCTAGGGCAGCTGATGGCCCCTGAGGTGGGCTCCAGGGTGAATAACTGATGCATTGGCATAGAACGTGGGGGGGCTTGACAAAAGATTTTGATTGATGCGTAACATTACATAGCAATTTGTTTTAGACCTTTTATTGCTTTGAAAAGAGATGATAGGAAGTTGGTCAGAAAAGCAAGAAGGTTTCTCTAGCTGTTCAGGCAGTGAGGTGGAGGAGGAAAATGGATGGAGGCTCATGCCAAGTAGACTATCTTCGACTGTTTAAACTATTCACAGGCATGTCATCCCATCAGCACACCACTCCTGACTTCCTGCAAGTGATTTGGGGAGAGCTGTAAGCCCCGTTTCCCCTCCATCACTCACTCACACATACGCATCTGCTATCTCAGTGACAGAAAGGAGCTTTTCCCTACAGTCATTTTTCTCTTGTCATTGTGTTTTGATAAGATTAATAGGCAAAGAAACTTAGTGCCACCATGCAAAGCACTTAATAGAAAGCAGTTGATTAAACAAGCTACTTGTTGCTTTGATTTTTCACAAATAAAGTAATGGAAGAGATTTTAGTGACCATAATGTTTTCATGGAGGCTCACTAAATGTTCATGCTACCAGCCACCCAGTTTAAAATTAATGGCATAAGTTGCAGGAGTGCAGCATAGCACACTATCTGCACAGACTGGAAACAGTTTGTCCAAAGCTTTGTCAGCTGGAAATAGCAGGGTAGCTATGTCTTTTGCCAAGCATCAGGGAATTGCATCCTACTTTGTAGCAAAAAGACAACCATTTTGAGTCTCGTATAGTTCATATGAATCCTTTGATCATGATAGACTCTTTTCTGTGCTTTCTTTTTGGACCTGAAAATCTGAACAAGAAATATGTTTGCATTTTTCTTGTCTATAAGTCATAATAATAATGAATCATTGATTATGTCTTCTTGCACTGTAATTTTTTATACAAATTGATAAGGCAAGGTTTTGGCCCCAGTTCAGCAATTCACTTAAGTACTTTTTTTTTAAAGGCTCTTTGAAGTCAATGGGACTGAAGCACATCCTTTGCTTCTTGGCTTAGACTATGCTAGAATATATTTAGAAAACTTCAGGAAGAGTTGCAGTGATTTCTTGTGCTGTCCCCAGTCTTTGTCTACGTTTTGTCTTAGATTTGAAATACGGGCCAATTTTTACATGGTGTCTTGGGAGGGAGCAAGGAGCCTTACTTGATGGAAGTTACAGATAGCGGTTACGATTTTTATCTGAACATTGCAATTGACTGTCTTGCGGCAAACCTGTCTTATACCATTAACACTAGCAGTTATTCCAGTAATGCATGCAGGGAGATAGGTGCTAGTCAGTGCCAGCTGGGGAACGCCACCCTGAATGGGAAAAGCCTGGTGTGCGAGGCACTGTTGGACAGCAGGATCCGAGGCGGTGGATGCCGATGCTGGCATGGAGCCCCCCAACTGCTCCGAGGCTCCAGGGAGTGATGAAAGTCTCTTGCACACAGCCTGTTGCTGGACCATGTGGGTCGAAAAAAAAAATGCAAAACCAGGGGAATTTGGGAGAGGAGATATTAAAAAAAAAAAGGGGGGGGGGGGGAGAAGTGTCAGTGAGTCCTCAACTTGCCGGTTCCTAGGTTGTTAACAGTCTTAAGGTGTTGTGCTTGCTGCTGAAGACTATGTGTGTTAACTGCAGCTTCCCCTTCTGATTTCCCATAACGAATCTGGTAGAAGTGGTTTGAGAAGTGGAAAAAAGAGAAGCTTCACTGTAAATGCTCTAACATGTCCTGCTGTTAAGGCATGACACCATGACTAGATGTGCACAAACAGAACAGGGTCCCCCAGGATGTATCGATAACTCTGTTCTTTACAGTGTTCACCAATGTTTCCGCTTCCCTAAATTAACTTGTCCTCTGTCTTCCATTGTCTGTGGAGCATGTGCATGGTGTCTCTGAAGCAGGCCAACAGGAAGGGTCACTGCCTGGTTAACTGTTTTACAGACTTCCTCTTCACGGAGGAGCAGTAAGAGGATTTGAGAATGCCGGTCCTCATTGCCAGATTTACCATAATTCAGCATTTGATGGTGGTCAAAGGCTGAAATGTCAAGGTTGTGCATTTTACCGTTATATTTCTCAGTGCATAACTTGATGTCTAACTGGTGACCTAAAGGCTCAGTGCCAGTCTGACACTCACAGTGATAATTTCTGGGCAAGGATGAAAATGTAGTTGACTTGTTTTTTGTTTGATTGTTTCTTTACACTTATCTAAGATGTCTGTGACTGAAACAAATACAATTTTTTTCTTTCTTAGTTTACTTTTCTTTTGCTGGCACTTGGTTAAAAGCCTGTTTCACTGCTTACTATCCATAGAAGCTGTTGCTGCTAATTATGAGCTGTATTAGTACAATGCTTTGGCTGCGGTTAGGAAGGGCACCGTTTGTGCCAATGGTGACCATAGCTATGGGCAGACATAGTACCTACTTCATTCCCACACCTAAATATGCATAGGTAGTCCTATAGCTCTGACTTGCCACAACGTATCTGTCCTGCCTTCTCCCTCTGTTTCCCACTGCGGAGAACTACTTGTGTCCCACACCTCTAGCAAAGCCAGCTGCAGCCCCTCACCAAGGGGTTTCTTATCCCCACTCTTACCACGGCCTGTCATGCCTGTGCAGCCACCATCTCTCACCTCCATCCCAGGGAACAGGAGAGACAGGGATGAGGGCTACTTCCTCTGGCTGCCCAACCAGCTGGCATCCTGGGAGAGCAGCTCCTGTCCAACCTCTGGCTTGGCTCACCCCTGGCTGCCCCTGCGGGGGCTCCGAGTACATGCTGCTCTTGTCACACTGGCTGCCAGAGAGGAAAGGTTTTGGAGAGGAAGAGGAAAAACGAGGGAATAGAGCCAGAAAGACCACTCCAGGCTTTCTGCATCCTCAGGAAGCATTCTGAACCTGCACCAGAGAGACCACCTCCCTGCTCAACAGTTGCTGTGCTTCCTGCAAAAACTACCTGAAATGCTGAGGAACATTATTACTTTCAGACCCAGTCCTGAACTGGGTCTTGAGAAACCTCCCAAGGGCTGTTGGCTTCAGTGAGTTGCAGTGGGAATGGCCGGGTAAGGCTCCAGAGGGGACTGCGGCAATGCAGCGCAGCAGGCGCCGGATGGGGCCGGCGGGGAAGCTGGGGAGGACACCCTTCAGGCATGGCTGCGTCCCTGTGCAGGGCCACTGCCCCGGCCGGCGGGTCAAAGTCTGTGGCAGCAGCTGCAACGCAGCCAGCCTGGAGGGTTGGTCTCTTCTGTCAGGTGGTGGCAGCATAAATCCGTGGGAGAGGCCTGACCAGTGGAAAAAGAAGTGGGAATTCAGCAGCCCACGTTTAAATCCAGAGTCTGATGTTGCCCCGCAGCTGGGTTTAGGAGCAGGCTTCCTTGTCTATGAGTTGAGAGCTTTTGTGAATAGCTTTAAGATGTGCGACTGTAAGGGTGTGCAAATGTAAGGCTGGAGCTCAATTTGTTGTGTGGGTGCACGTCTGGGTTTATGCATGCTTTCTTTGTTCAGAGTTGCCCAGTGTCTGTGTACACACGTTGTACTGGTGCAAGTACCAACTGTGTAGATGGTGGCGAGGGCAGGCACTACAACACTTAGAAGGATTTTTTTTTAGTAATACATTTTATTGCCTAACCTTAGAACAGGTGTATAGTTATATTATTACAGAATTGCCTTGAATCTGAATAGCTTGTTTCCCTTCCTGTGTGGAAAGATGCTGTGTCACTGTATACACCTTCATCCCCTGCAACTGCAGCCACACCAGAGAGATTGCACTGTTGCAATGTACAAGTGTAGTCAGGGCAGTGCAACTTTACGTGCAGGCAAAGCCTTAGAGGTAAAGACTACACATGTTGCTTAAGCATAGCAGAAAGTATTTCTGATGGTAATTTATTATAGGTAATTTTAATGAGTTTTACCCATAAACGTTCATTTACACAAAATCCTGTGCAGGAATAAATGTACTGTTAGCTAGGCAAGGTCCTCTGACAAGGTGGTGGGGGAGCAAAAGAAGGGTGGGGGGTGAGTGAGATGGCTTCCTTCCAAAGTTAACAAAGGAGATAACTGGTCTCATCAATTAGCCTTAATTTGGTGCTACTGCTGTGATAACAAACACTTGAGAACCGTTCATCTCCGTTTATGGAGTGCGGTAATGTCTCAGCAGCCTCAGAAGCCCAGACGGCTCTGACAGTTTTGGGAGGACCCTTGAGGCATATTTGGGGTACCTGCCAAGTGTGATGGCCCTGCCTTCCTCTCTGGCAGCGGAGGGAGACTTTCGCCGAGCCAAAGGGGACAAAGAGCATCTCCCCGGTGTGGTGCTGCCTGCGCCGCGGCGGGAGCGTCCGCGGCCGGGCGAGGAGCCCCGGGCGGGGGCCCCACGGCGGGACCGTGCCGCGGGGCTGGGGCCTCGCCTCCCCTTGGCACATCTGCTTCCAGGCGGTGGCTCGTCACCTCCTCGGCCTGCGGGCACCCGGGGCTGCCGCCTGTGAGCCTCTGCAGCGGCAGGCTCACGGCAGGCGTTGGGGTGCTGCCTGCCGTCTGTGAGCTGGTAAAAGTCTTGTGGGCAGCGTTGCTCACTCGCCCTGGGCCCACGGGCTAAAAATAGATGGATAATAGTGAAAAAGGGATGTTGGCCAGCTCGGGCAACTCCGACACCAGCAAAACACGGTTTGCCTGTGCTGTGGCCGTCTTTCCTGACCTTTAACACACCCACAAGAGCATCAAAATATGTAGAGTTCTTTAAATGTTGCAGGAAAAAAAAAAGTGGTGTAAACATCTGAGTGATTAGTAGCAGAACTGAAAAGGTCTTAAGTGCTGACAAAGAATGAAAGGCTGGAATATTTAAGGAACTGTGAAATTCTCTTTCTACCACTCAGAGGAGGATATTCCGCAGAGGATGTCTGCTGGTTACCATGCCTTCATTCCCCGCTGAGAACCCGAACGTACAGGGATGGTCCTTACAGATTTTCTTAATGAGCCTGCACTTACTTACGAATTTGCTTTTCTGTGGGGGTGGCGCTTGTCACCGTGTCCCCTGGGACTCATTACAGGGGACGCTTTCTCTGTCTGCATTGATTGCTCGGGAGGCTTTCTCGTTAGTGCAGGTTTGGTTCTTGGGGGAGAGGAGGCGAGTGGAAGAGCTTTCCGGGTGATGAAAGAGGGCTTCAAGAACAAGCAAAAATAATCCTACAATTTAATTAAACGCAGTATTTTTTAAAAAGTGTGGGAGATAAGTGTGCGTACCTGCATGCGTGTGTGCAGCAGGAGGGGGAGGGAGACCAGTAAGAACCAGAACAGAGGAGGGCCTTGAGCGTCTGTGTGCTGCAAGCGTGGGTTTCCCCCCTTCCCTCCCCAGCGCCTCTGCGAAGTGTGCTCTGGAGTAAGTTTGCGTTTGATCGCCGATCGCCTCACGCTCCGCACGTAGCACTGTCGTTAAGCCATCATCTCGCTGGCCTGAAGCCAGGGCTCGGCGGCGCAGGGGCGGGCGGTCTTTCTAAACTGAAACAGCCTTTATTGATATGTTCATGCACTGCGCATGTTTACAGCTGCTAATTGGAGGCTTAATCTGAATATCCTTGACTGAACTAATTCACTGGCAATAGCCTTTTAAATGTCAGGTCCTGCCGTGATGGTATGCCTGCTCTTCACAGCGCGCCAATCTCCTCCGAAACTGTGTTGTCTCCGTGTGCATGCAAGGCACGACGACGGAGTAACGTCGCAACCTAAAATGCAGCTTTAGGCCGGAGGAGGATGTAGAATAAAAATCTTACCTGATTTTACCATTGCAGAATGCAAGAGAGGAGCACTGGGGAACTGGAGAAAAGCATTAACTGACATACGTGTAGAAGTATGTAGATAATTAAACATACAACAAAGGAGGTTAATCCTTTTAATTGTTAGAAGAGGCAAAGACGCTCACTGCAAGGACAGTTGTGATCCTATGGCAATTTTAGATTTCTTTCCTTAAACTTAAATAGTATTCTGTTGTTTTTTGTTTTTTTCCCCTAGCCCTGCCAAGAGGGTGAACAGAGAATTTGGGTGGTGGTCTGAAAGCAAGAGGCATTATTTTACTTGGCTTAAAAAAAAAATGCAATGTAGACAGCCTACAAAGGAAGATGAATGCCTGGGACACTCTTGCCCAGGAAACCACAAGTCCGATTTCTCTCCTCAAAAGCCTGGAGAACTCCCTCGGTCAGGTCCTTTTGCTGTTTCCTGATTTGCCCCTTCACTTTAGGATCCCAGGGAACATCCAGCAACGGGGACAGCTCAATAAAACTCACTACTGTCTCCAAGGCTTGGTTCACAAATGCTCCCTATTCTCTTGGCGGTGGTGGACAGCTACCACCGACACGAGGCATGGCTGTTCCATGCCTTCCCACTTCACAGCGGCATTGCCCTGGCAGCCAGTTTGAACTTGAAGGGCATCCAGATTTATCTCTAAGTGGGTGTTCTGCTAAGAAAAGAAATAAAAAAATAGTCACGAGCCAAAGCTGTCCTTCACATTAATAGGACTCTTCAGGCCATGAAGAGCTAAATTTTGTTGCCAATCGTTAGAAAAGCTTCCTAAGCCCCATCACAGATTCATTTAATAGGGAGCTCATTTTTAAAGCAGCGTCGGTCTGTGATCTAGCTTCCTTATAGACAGATTCCGTAAGATTTGAAAGCTTATTAGGGGCTTTTTGAGCTACCACTAGATAACATGCTAGTCATCAACAGCTGTGCGGCATGGATGTAATCCATGAACAGAGCTTTCATAGGTAATTCTTTGTTTCTACCCTTAGTTCCAAAAGAAATTTAGTAAGGAGGAAGAGTTTTCCGTCTTACGGTAGTTAGGATAATATCAGGTAATATAGCTTTTTCGTTGCTAAGCAAAGATAAACCAGTATATTTGCATCTTTTTCCTGCAGATGAGAACACTACTGTCTCCCACAATTCCCACTTTCAGGGTGTTCCTCAAAAAAATCTCCAAAATGTGTCTCAGTGCGCCTGGAAACAATAATCCAGCTAAAATGGTGCATATGAAAGACCAAAATAGAATAAAAAGGGAGACATGAACTTTCCAGTTCCTGGAAGATCTGAATCTGATGATCAAGGTCGCATACATGCAGGGAAAAGCAAGTACCAGACCACCTGGCTAAAATGCTATTCATGGAAACAGGATTTTTGTACGGTTATAAGTACTTGCCCGACAGGAAGGTACTATTAAGAAAAAAAAAAAAACAAGAAAAAAGGGAGGTGGTGATGGGCATTGTGAAAATAGCATTGTGTTCCTGAGATGAGAAATTTTGAGAGTGGGTGCGTTTTCACTTGTGTGGCTGTGTCCCTGGCCATAGAAATATCTTCTCCTTTCCTCTTGACTTTTCAGGGTTGCTGATGTAATACCAGAGCAAGGAGCAAAAGTAGCTGTGATCATGTCAATCTGTCCAAGATATAGTGCTCCAGAGATGAGTCACCTGCCAGCACAGGGTCGTATCAACCTTTCATATCTTGGTTGCCATGCCTTGTTTGGCCCTTCAGTAGACACTTGTCACCTGCATCCAAGGTACCTTCGTCACGTAGGACTACTTCTGCAAGCTAATGAAGGAGGTCTTCAGCAAACTGTGCATGTAGCTGAGTTTGTGGAGGACTTTGATCTGCTTTGTTTCATGAAAGATGGTAACCGCCCCAGCATTTTTATTGTTATTTCTGTTGGCTTTTTTGCTTTTTACGTGTCTTCTGTATGGCTTCAGTTTAGGCCTCCCTATGAAGATAGAAGTTGAAGTGAAAAGGTGCAGGTGTCATGCCCTGCCAAATTCTAGCCCTTTCCCCAGTGCTTCTTAATTTCTAAAAACAGGCTCCTTCCTCACACAACCTTTCCTCCATCCCTGAGAGGAGGCTAGGTTTAGCCCTGTAAATCCAACAGCTGTTTGACTGAAGACTGATAATCAAGTTATGGGTGAGGAAATGAGGTACTGGTTTCTCATGCTGTACTGCCACTGAAGCCCCTTTCATGTTTTGCATGGCTGAAGTGAGCAGGGTTTCACCCCCCCTTGGAATTGGTGATTCCCTTTCCAACAGGCACGAAGCTAATGTCTCTGATTTTTTTGGTGTTTTAACATAATTTTCTTCCTTCTGTTCCCTGCCATCTCTACGGAGTATTAAATTAGACCAATTTTCCTAGTTCATGCTTCAGTATAGCAGTGAGTGCCTTAACTTTCATAAATTCAAATAAACTAATATTTAATAATGTTCATGAATATTTTATACTTAACCATTATAAACTACACAGTAGAAAACACTTGGGCGCAATTGGGTGCGACAAGAAAGTACTTAAAAAACACCCCGTTGTGCCTGTGTGTCAGACAAGCCTCAACTGAGAATCTCTTGTCTTTGATCATGAAATGTCAGACTACTCATGTTCTTTTAATGTAGAGCATGCTGTGTGCCTTTCCTTTTCTGGCTCTACAGACTATGCGTGTCTATGCACTCAAGCCTAAATCAAATCAAGTGAATCCTGGTAGTCCTCATTTCCTAAAGTCTGGTCAAGTGAGTTTTGTTTGCTCTCAAGTTCAGGACTGAGAACCACATATTGGACTGAAATGTGGGAAACTTGGAAGTGTGAGGCCAAATAAAAATTTATCTGAATGCTGCAGTGGTTATAGCACTGTTAATTCTTATTTATACCTTGGTTTTCTAGACAACCATCATAGTGATATTACAGATCAGTATTGCTTTCTGTCTATATAGTACCTTTCATCTATCAGACTTTACAAGTAATTTCTGAATTTAACTATTTGATGTGCAAGCTATACGCAGAGATGATCTACGCTAGGGATCAAAAGTAGCAGCTGTTCAACAACATACAGGACAGATCTGGTCCAGAAAATGGAAAAGCATATTATGGAGTCTTTAGCTTAATCTGCAAGGGCAGTTGGTGTTGGCAGGATAGAGTTACGCAGGTCAGAATTTTCTCTGCTGGTTGCAAAGGTCATACTAGTTTTGAGAGGAAAATACGGGATCAGTATAGGGTGACAATACCACCTAGTCTGCACTAGGAGTGCACTGGGGCCCTGGCTTGGTGCTAGCAGGCACGGAGAGCATCTCCTTTTGACCTGCTGTCATCACTGCTTCCTATTAAGCAGTGTTAGTTGCCACTTGCAAGCGTCTTCTAGCTGAGGTATTCTCTGAAGCGTTTTGTTCCAAATATCGGTCCACTCCAGCACTGCTTATTTTATGAAATGTAGCAGAATGATGCCTCACAGCACGGTCCTGGCTATCAGCTAAAAGAATTTGTTTTTCCCGTTGCTAGAAGCACTGGGAGGCAGGGGAAAATTCTCACTATGGAACTGTTGGTTTTCATCTGCCTCCAAATTTTGCTGGTGTCTTGCAGTTTGACTTGCAGATTTCTCTGGCTGACTTGAGTGTAATACTTAAACTGAATTATGAATAACTTATTTTTGCAAGCTTCTGTGCAATGCGGAGTTTCCTGATGATTCCTGGCTCCTTACTAAAGCTGGTAATTACTGCTTGTGTAACTGGTGGTTGATTTGCACCCTCCTGGGAAACCTAACATCCTGAAAATGACAGTGCAGGAACTGCAGTCTTGACGATTTGCTTTTCATTTTCCAAGTTTTGTAGGCTTTAATTTATGACTGTCAACTAGACCACCAGAGCATTGGTCTTCAAAGTATGGGGTGTGTGTGACTGCAAAGGCATGCATCTGTATATCAGAATTTTTAACTGTTCTGCTGTTGTTTAAGACAAACTCGTCTATTTTAACTTAAAATAAGGGGGGGAGGGGTGTTGCTGAAATTTGCTCTGAGTGCTTATACTGGGAAGTTAAGCCAACTAACAGCCATTGTAATGGATTGTATTGCAAAAAAAATGTTAGGTACATTCCTGCTCATTACTGCCTGCTATAGTTAGTTTAGGTTTGGAGTTGGTTAATGATGGGAGATGCTTCCAAAACCGGAGTGTGCTCTTCTGGACACAATAGCTGAATGAATATAGGAAACGTTTTTTTACTGACACTCCACTTGCTCACCTGGTAAATGGTTTGATTATTGTGAGCCAGCTTCTGGCTTTTGTAGCTAGTCTGTGCATTAAACTGGCAAATACCAGTGTTCACCAATTACCTAAATTAAGTCTGGGTCACGCATATCATCTCCTGTTTCTTGTTTGCTTTGAATGAATCCAAAAGTAGTGCTAACAGCTGGAATCCCTGCTGAGGCCAGCTTGATCTGCTCTGGAGCTGCTCCAGCCAGCGCTCTGATAAAGCCTGATATTGTTTCAACAGGCTCTAGGAGGACCAGAATGATTTCCCTTCATTGTTTAAGGTTTCATTCAAATATTCGCCATGCCAGGAAAACGGATATTTCACTTCTGCTTTTCTCCCTTTGCTGCTGCTACTAGAAAACTTTTTTTTCTTAAAGTTAAGCTAGAGTGTGGCCAGTGCTTTTGGATTCTGTGGGAATTGTTCTACTTTTTCAGCCCAAGGGACTCTGTGCGTTGCGGTTACAAAAGGTGTACACTGTAAATAAATAAATAATGCATCGATGTCTCAGAGTCAAAGCACATGTTCTGCTAAGAGGACATATTACGTGGGGGAGGCCGGAGACAACTCTGGCCTTCTGCCCAGATTTCGGTAGTAAGTAAAGCAGCTAAATCCCTTTAAGGATCTGGCCTGCAGTCTATTATTCTTCAGCAGCTTTTTGGTTGTGGCATTAAAAAATAGTAGTAGTATTGGATAGATTTTTAGGCAGTTCAGTAATCTTGGAGTAATGTCTGCTCTCCAAAGAGAGACTTCCTTAAGGCCTCCATAATTTTGTGTTGTACATCGACTACTTAAAACCGAGGTATTACCAGTCAACGAAGTTTTATTCCCACCGTGCATCATCCCTCTGGTAGGATTAGCAGAGCTCTGCTGAGCCAGGCCTCGTGCTGGCGGTGTGGTGTGGGCGCACATCCTCTCGGCAGCAGCTGTGCTGCGGCAGAGATGAGCACCCCGCTCTCCCGGCACAGCCCCGCTCCCTGCCCGTCTGCTGGCATTGCTGCCCCCTCTCCTCTGCTCTGTCAGCTCCTGGGGTCATGTTCCCCAGCGTACGAGAATCAGGTTTAGCAAAGGGTTACTATTTTGATTGTTCAACCTAATCCAGCTCGTTGTGCATGGGATGGGCGAAGGGCGCACCTGCGTGAGCTGCTGTGCTAGCAGCTGGGACAGGGGAATGCATGAGGGGGTTATGCATCCTCCCTGGTGAGGGTACAGCTCCCTTGGACCATTCCTACGTACAGCTCCCTTGGACCATTCCTATGTTGCAGTTACATCTGGCTCGTGGTTTCCACCAGGCTTGTACCCTAAGCCCGGCCTGTTGCCAGTGCTAGGCTGTAGACTGGCCCTTACTGCTCTTGTCAGGCTGATAGAGAAATGTAAGTTCAGCTGCGGAGCCGTTTGTAACAGCAGAATGACAACAGAGCAGACAGGACCTACAGCAAGGCATCTAGCCAGCTGCCAGGCATGATGGAAGAGGGCTTATAACTGGGAATTAAAGGTACTCGCTCTTGTTCAGCATGATCTCCTGCCCCGGTGGGCCAACAGCCACAAAGCAGCTGTGGTCTGAGGTGTTGGGGCGAGGAGCGGGCTCTGGTGACTTGCTGCTGCCTGCAGGTACCATTTGCTGGTGCTTGTGAGGAGGAAGGAAAGTCAGTTCATACATGACTTGAAATGCAGAGCAGTATTTCACAGCTGTATGTGTATACCCATCCTACCTGGCTGATTCCTGTGAGTAGACTTTCATTCTTGGTAGCAGAGGGTCCAAGGGATCCTCTGCTCTGGCTGGCAGTAACTTCTGTGCTGGCGTTTGTTGGCACAGTAAAATTACCTTTGTGATTAAAGCAGCATGTGCTATACTGCAGCTGGTCATGTGTTCCGTGAGGACAGCATGGCTTTAGCATGTGCTAGGAAGCAGAAAACAAGACCTCTGGGGTTCCTAGATAAAAATTTCAATTGTCCTTGGTAAAGCCTATACTGTCAATCTTCAATGCTGTCAACTGTGCTTGGCAGATTATTAGGGGCAGGTCATGCAAATGGTGCACAATCACATCCTCATTCTGTGGGATAAGCATGTACAATACTCTTGTATCCAGAGTTCAGATGTTATGGTTTGGATGGATGGAAAACAAGGTGGGTAAAAAACTGGTTGGATGGTTGAGCTTCGAGGTGGTGGTTAATCAGTCGTATTATACCTAGAGGCTGGTAACAAATGGAGCACCACAGGGGTCTATCACGGGACCTGACCTGTAATCACTTTTATCAGTAACCCAGAGCAGATGGCAGAGTGCACTCTCATCAAGTGTGGAGATGATGCCAAACTGAGGGGGACCAGTTGATGCACTCGAGGGCAGGGGTGCCACCTAAAGGGACCAAGATGGGCTGGAGAAGCAGGCCAATGGCACCTTTATGAAATTAAACATGGACAAATGCGAAGTCCTGCCCCTGGGAAGGAAGAGCCCCTTGCAGCAGTACAGGCTGGGGGCTGCCAGGCTGGGGAGCAGCTCTGCTCCCCAGGGGAGCTTGGGGACCCTAATGGTCTTGGTGGGCAGTGAGCTGAACATGAGCCTGCAGTGTGCTCCCTGCACAACAGCATCCAGGGCAGTATTCACAGGAGCAGAGCTGTTAGACTGAGGGGAGTGATTATTGCCCTCTCCTCAGCCCTGGGGAGACCACATCTGGATACTATGTGCAGTTTTCCAACAGAACTTAGCCCATCATCTCCTATTGCTCTTGCTGCTAATACTGGCAAGCAATGAAAGGAGATGTCAGAGGATTGGGAAAAAGACTTCTATTGCCACAGCTTTAGTGGAGTAAACTCCATGGAAGGTGACTGGTGTCACTACCAAGTAGTCCCAATAGTGAAGAAGTGACTCTGAGACAAAGATGTGGTACCAGTAGTCTCACCTGCTCTTCCCTGCATCCTGCTTAGGCTGCTAATGGTGTCAACTCAAGTTTAATATGTTTTTGCTGTAAAAACCCTTTTAGGACCTGTTGACTGTTGTGTGGTTTGGAGTACTTCATGTTAGGCTTATCTCATCATTCAAAGTGAAATTTAAACAAACGGTGAATTAAGTGATTGTATCAGCAAGTCTGGAGATGATCAAAGAGAGAAGTATGCTTCTGAAAGCTGTTTGGTTAGTTCTGTGGCTCAGTCCAAACATGCACTGCCCTGTGCAAACACAGCACAAAAGAGTTGCAGATTTTTGCAGACTTTGCTCTATGGACTTTTACCCACACCTCCTGAAGACCCTCACTTTGTGTTGGACCATAGGGATGTGTATGACAGGGAGTGGAAGGAATGAATAGAGGAGGATGATGATAGCAAGGCACGACATCCTGGGATCGCTTTCTACTTTCATTATGAGTGGCAAATCAGTTTTGCAATGACTGCTCAGCTTTAGAAACCCATGCAAACTTTAGCTGAAACTGCCTCAAAGTCACGTAGCTTGTAGAGGACAATAAGCTTGTACCATACGTACCAGTGTTTTAGTTTAATTCAGGTTTTTCTCCTATTTTACTGTATATATTGTGAAATATGAAGGGTATTTATTTCCGGGGCAACTCACCCAGTGAAAGAAGCTTGTGCAAAGATAGATACCTTCTGGTGGTGTCTGTAGGTTTTGGATTGATCATCTGAAAAATGCCAAGCCAAACTGGTGGTGGGAGGATGCTTAGCAAAGAAAAACTGAAGGTTGGGGTCTTGTAGAATTTATTTTTTTACAATCTCTGTCTTTCTTCCAGGCTATGGTTGCTTGCTATCCTGGAAATGGAACTGGGTATGTTCGTCATGTGGACAATCCAAATGGCGATGGGCGCTGCATCACCTGTATTTATTACCTAAATAAGAACTGGGACTCCAAGGTGAGTGAGCCACAGGGTTGAGGCAGAACATGAAGGAAAAAATACTTTAGAAACAGAGCTTTGGTGCTGTCAGTTGCTTCTGCGAACTCTGGTGAACTTCTGAACAGCTGGTCCATTCTTCATCTCCACATTTTATTCTCTTGCTGTTTATGGCAACCCTTTGGAAGTAAGAATCTGAACTGTTTCCTTATCATTCTCTCCCATCCCACACACATACAGTTTTGTTGCTATAGAATAAAGCTTCTAAGCACTGGGCTGCTGTCTCTTATGCTTTTTTTAGAGGAAAAAGCAATGAAGCACTAGAAAGAAAAACATAATCCACTAAGGAATAAGTGGATTTTGGGAGCAGAATAAAACGACAGCCCAAATTTGGGACTTAGCATTCTTGATTCTGTTCCTTCAGGCTGACCTGCAGAAGATCTTCAGGCAGTTGCCTTTGTGGTTTTCTTCCTTATGAAGTGATGGGGCTTAGTAAGAGGAATGAACACATGGCTTGGTTTATCCTGTCCACCTTTGACTCCACCAGTGGGTCTCTTGACAGGGCGGTGCTCTTGTTTCTGCCTGTATTCCTATAAGGCAATAAAGTCAGCCTTGAATTTACTGTTCCTTTAAGTTAGAAACAAAATAAGGGTTTGTAAAATCGCCGGATGTCTCTTTACGCTTCTGTTGTCATAATGTGGCACAAACCATTCATGTGGATTACCTGTTGAGAATTGTCTGATGTTTTTTGTCTCTCTAACCTGTCTTGGCCACTTTAGGTGGATGCTCTTTAAGCACACGTAAATACTATGAACCCCCAAAAGCGAGTTCAGATTTAGACACTGAAAAATGCACTGTTGGAGAAAAACACATTCCTTTACAGACAGTATGACAGTGAAACGTCTCAATGTAATAAAATGAAGGAGGAGATGTGGGAGGAGATGCAAATATCCAATTTATTTTGTGCCCTGCACTCTCATTCTAATAGTGAGGAAGCACCCAAGCGGACACTAAGAAAGCTCACTGAAATCCAGGACACTGGCGGAGAGTGTTACATAGGTGTGATGGTAATTTTATGCAAATGTATGCTGGAGGAGATGCAATATAACTATGCTGGCCTTTGAAAGCAGCCATGTTCCCTTAAACCTGACCCAATAGTTTCTTACTGAGGTTTGCATGCTACGTGGAGGTACTAAGTCAGGTCAGTGCTGGGTTGACAGCATCTTCCCTGCACTCTGTGGTGCAGTGTAAAAGCCTCCAAAGAGCCCTCTAACAGCAGCAGGGAGGAGGCAGAGTTCACCTGCAGCTTTTGAAGTTTCTACAGTGCGTGCAGATCACCAGACTTTTTCCCTGAAACTCGTGGCACATGGAAAGAGAGAAATGATGTATGGTAGAGAAATGGTAGAGAAACGGCTATGTCATAAGTAGGACAAAGACTGGCTGGGAGATATAATGCATTTATGAGAAGTTTATTACAAACGCACCAATAGAACAGACTTCGCTCTTCCCAGGGTGTAAAAGTTAATGCCTATATGATCAGATGCAGGCTCTGAAATACCATAAGCATTATATAGCAATTGCTGGGAGGAGAGGCTGATCTCAGACTGGTGAGGTGGAGCACCCTTACCTGCCTTGTGGTATTCACTGGTTCTAGAGATGTGAATGGGAGCTCAGAAGTTTCCCAGTGTTTGTTACAGGACCATTGTTGTCTTTATCTTGGTTCGTTTACTTGAGCCAGATGTTTATGCTGAAACATTACAAACTGTTTGGGAAAATCAAGGTGGCCAAGAGATTCAGCGTATGGTTTTCCAGTATTGTCATGTAGCTGTCTTGGTTATCATTAGATGTTTATTCCCCATTTGTTGAGTGCTGAGGAGGGAGAAATAAGTCATTGTTTGCATAAGTTTGTGGGTGTTTATATGTGTAACAAGCAACCTTTCCTTTTCTTTCAGCTGCATGGTGGAATTCTTCGGATATTCCCAGAAGGAAAGTCCTATGTAGCAGACGTTGAGCCAATTTTTGACCGATTACTCTTTTTTTGGTCAGATCGAAGGAACCCACATGAAGTCCAGCCTTCTTATGCCACCAGGTAAATAGCATATTTGGTATTGCTATTTGGCCAGGAAAAAGCAAAGCATGTCTTCTACCAATATTTGTATCTAAAATTATGGCCATCATGTGTTTGTTTAAATACACATGTGCATAAAAAAATCGATAGCTAGATTTTGAGTGGATTTTATGTGGGAATTCTCTCATCAAATGAGGAAGAACAAGCTTGATTAAGATTCCTTGTGTGATGGAAAAAAAGCCCTTTTACCATTGACAGGAGAAATCTTTCAAGCCAGGCATAGCTATTTAGCTGGGAGATGCTGGGTTATACTTTTGCCCTCATAACACTATAGGGATTCTTGGGGCTACCATCTGTCAACAGGCTATGAAAAGCTGATGTGACACAGGGCAACCCCCAAGCTGCCTACAGGCATCCCAGAACAGAAGAACATGCAAAGGTCTGTAAGCTACGTTTGCCCTCTGTTGCCAGGGCTGTGCACTCTTTTGTGCCTCCAAGCAGAAATTCTCACCTATATTTCTATCTTACTTGATAAAATAAACATTTAAAATGCTGTCTATATTTGTCTATAAAGATGTGCCATTTGCATCCTATTTTTTATCTACTAGTCCAGTTTTGTTTTTTGCTTTCTCCATGAGCATAAAACTCCAGGGCTCTATTTTAATAGCAAAAGTTGAAAAACCCACAAAATTTCTTTCTTTTGTAGATATGCCATGACTGTGTGGTATTTTGATGCCGAAGAAAGAGCAGAAGCCAAAAAAAAGTTCAGGAACTTAACTGGTATGATTCTTTCATAAGTGTTTACCAGAAAGAATTTAATGCATTTTGATATGTCCGAAGTCAGAGACAGACTGGGAATAACTCTGTAGCTAGATGGGTATGACATTCATTTTTAGAAAGCTTTTTCATCTCTAATCGCTAGTCAGTTATTTTATGTGAAGTGGCGAAGTTGTGACAGAAGATGATTCAGGCCTGGCCTCAGTATCCCTGATGAGCATGATGGGGAACACAGGAGAGGTGGTTCCTCATTTCTCTCCCAAATGGCTGCTGAGTTTTTGTCCCACCCCAGGTGGCTGCTCCAGTCACTGGGAGTCTCTAAGCTCTTCTTTTGTTGTTTGGGAAGTATATTTTGTTTCCTCCAAACTTTGTTTAGCACAAAGTCATGAGACTTGCACAAAGGGGTTGTGGTGAGGTGGGTGTTGGCCTCTTCTCCCATGTAACTAGTGATAGAACAAGAGGAAATGGCCTCAAGTTGCGCCAGGGGAGGTTTAGGCTGGATATTAGGAAAAATTTCTTTACTGAGAGGGTGGTGAAGTATTGGAACAGGCTGTTCAGGGAGGTGGTGGAGTCACCATCACTGGAGGCGTTCAAAAAAACATGTAGACGTGGCACTTCGGGACATGGTTTAGTGGGCATGGTGGTGTTGGGTTGGTGGCTGGTGTTGGGTTGATGATTGGACTTGATGATCTTAAAGGTCTTTTCCAACCTTAATGATTCTGTGATAATCATGTTCTCTAAACGTTCTGGATGAATAGGGCCTGTCTTCTTTATTAATGAAGGGCAGCTGGGGCCTGCAGTAATGCAAAAGGGATTTGTCTTTAATTTACAAGTGATTTGAGTGGAGATATTCATACTGAACTTGGAATGTATAGTTTATGAGTTGGAAAGAAACTAAGTTTAGAAATATATAGAAGCGCATCTCTTGGCAGGCCGTTGCTAGAGTAGCTGTGATCACAGTGCACTTCAAGAGCTACCTACATTCAGCTGGGTCTCACAGATAGCTGAAAGTCAGCCCAGAGACACTTCTGCAGAAGCCTGGAAAGAGGTGACCCCAGCTTTCCTAAGGGCAGCCACACTGCCTGCTGCTGTAGTAATGGCATATGAGTAATGGACTGAGTTGTCCAGATGTGCTCCAACACCCTGCCTGGGGCCATGCTCAAAGGTTTGCTCTCTGGAGCAGTTTAAGATCTGGTCTTCAGGGACTGCCTCAGGCAGTTCCTTAAAATACAGTGTGGAGAGCATTCGTCTTTTTGAAAGTGTGTGTTATGCAGCTGGGGACCAGCAAAGTTGTAATTAGTCAAATGCTTTTCAGAACAGACTGTTGTCATCTGTGTAGCTGGTATGCAAAGCAAATACTGGCTTCACCCTTAAAGGGGATCATGAGCAAGGGGCCAAGAGTGGGGAGAAAAGTATCACAGATCTGGAGTCTGGAAGTTTATTGGGCTGCTTAAATACTGCATGAGACTCATCTTCAGTTTCAACAGGGCAAATGTACAAAACCTTAGTATGACTATCTCATTAATATGCTGTGGATTCATACAGCGTTTCAGTCCATGTAGTGAATTCATATAATGAGTCTGAAATGGAAAGTGCTGTCCATTGAAAACAAACCAACTTTATTCTGAGTTTTCAGGTGAATGCTGCTAGAACCCTCTGGGTTAACTGCCTCTCCTTTTTTCATCTTTTTGGTGTAGATGCAAGGAAGAGAGAAGCACCTCTTAATGAAGACTAATCAACTGTTCCTGAACTCTTTGTGAGGAAATAAGACCCCAAAGATGACTTCCATTTCCAGCGAACAAGGGCAAATTCTCGTTATGCACAGGAACGCACTGGTTGTGTCTAGCATGTGCATCTTATATTGATGGTACTTAAGGCAGCCTCCTGTCATGCCTGCATCTGGCAGAAGGAACACTTGTTTTCTATTTGCCTTTTGCTGGAAAAAGTAACCAGGGTTAAAAAAAAAAGAGTATCACTAAGCCTAGTGGTAGTGGCTTAGCCAACTGGCTTTTGATCACTCTTGTAACCAAGATAGCGATCATTGGAACTAGTGGTAAAAACCCGAGTCTTATTTGCACTTTATTTGGGGGAAAAAAATCTAGCTCAATGGAAAGGAGCTTTACAAGTTTAGAATCTGTGACTAACTGCTAATGGGCAAGGAGAGTTATTGGAAATGTGAAATTAAACTGGGTTTTTGTAGAGTGTCATCTTATGGTCAGTCCTGCATGGGCCTGTCGATGTACTGTTCATCACTTTGCTGCGCAGAACATTGGCTCAGCTCTTCGACAGCGTGACTTTCCAAACAGATTTCTGTCTACAGTTGTCGCATTTCCTGGATTTTGTTTGCTTTTCAAGAGTCAAGTTCTAGCTGTGCAGTTGTGCTGCCCTTTCTGTCCCAGGACTGAGGGGGAAGTAGTTACGTATCTGTCCACAACTTTGTAAAACTGTTTCCTTTCTGTTCTGAGCGGGGTGGGTTTTTTCTATTTCCATGGTTTGGTAAAGCAGCTGTTTTCCCCAAAAAGTTTGGTAAACTTGGAAGGCTGATGGCACACAATGCATTGGCACTAAGGGCCAATGATATGTAGAGTTAAGTGTTATTTTCCTGACTTCTCCATCTGCTATGTTTTGCATGACACAGATATGAATCTGAAAGGAAAAGATAGGTCTGGCAGTCTGACAAATGTATGATAGATAATGGGTAACTTAGACTTGATTTCTATGCTGCTTATCCTTAGTTAACACATTTGTTTAACTTTGCATGCGTATGTAATTTGAATGAAACAGCGATTCCGTTTCAATTGATATGTTACACCAGGTAACTACTTCTGCTGTGCTCAAGCCGTGAGATCAGAGTTATTCAAATGGCAAAGCACATTTTTTTTTTTCTCCATTATTTTTTAAAATTTATTAGACTCAATGAGTAACTGGTGATCTATCTCCAATCTGCCTAAGCTTCTACAACCAGCACTTACTATGCAGTTCAGAATAGCTCTTAATGAAGCTGAGAGCTGGTGGTGGATGTATTTACCACTCACACTAATTGTTCTCAACCTAATACACTCACTTACATTCACTTTTGTCTCATGTTGTCAGTGTGTATGTCAGACCCTACTAGATGTTCAAAATAGATGCCCTCTTTAGTGTCCCATATTTTCCCGTGCCACCTGCCGCAGTGGTGAAGGTGGTCTGTCTGAACCGCTGGCCCCTGCACCAGTTCCCCACGCTGTGCCAGGCTGTTGTGCTAGTGATGGGTCTGCGGGCCAGCTCTGTTGCACCTGAGCTAGGGAATGAAACGGTAGCTTGCAATGGCAACTATTAAACATCAGTGACAGAAGGGTAACAGCTGTATAGGACAGAAAAGAAATAACTATCATGACATAAAAACTGGTAATAGAAATGGAGTATTTTTTTAAGCAGCTCTGCCTCTTAAAAAAAAAAAAAGGCTGGGCATCCTTCAGGCTGTCCTTGAATTCTGAATGTAAATACAGTAGTGCTAAGAAACCCCTCGTTCTCTCCGGCTTCTCCCAGAGATGGAAGCTTCTCCCAGCTATGGTCTTATGGGCTGGACTTTGTTCAGCCTGACCACTGTGCACCTTAAGAGAAGAATATGGGGGAACACGCGTGACAAATATTCTTATAACTCAAGACTAGAAAAAGACGAATAATCTGATAAACGTCCTTTAATGTTAGGAAAAACATTATTCCACTACACTTGCTTCTAAGTAGCACAACATAGACTTGAAGGAAACTTAATGATAACTTGAAATTCTCATTCTGCAATGTTCATGTGGGAGGAGAAAGAGGGCTCTTCCCTGAGAGTGAGAGGTAACCCTTTGAAAGATAGGAGGTGTTGAAAAAAAGAGGGCCACAGAATTATTATTTAAAAAGGGGGGGAGGATCCCAACCTATTGTACTGCTATGCAAAGTTGATAATGGCATGTAAATTTGAAACTCCTACTGATTGCAAAGGGGGCAAAGACAGCTAAAACAGAGCAGAGCAAGTCTTGCTTTGCCTTTAGAAACTGTAACCTTAAAAAAAATGCACTAGAAAGAGATGTTAGTACACATCTCACTGGAACCTAGAACAGTGGAAAAATGATGGGGTGGGAGGGAAAAGGCTTTATATAAAGGTTGAAAAAGAAAGGTACTTCAGTTACCACTATTGCTACCACCTGGCTTCAGCAGTGGTCAGCAACACGCATGTGGCGGATGGAGCATGGAGCAGTATAGGTGCATTTATTGTAAATAAAGTACAAATTTTCATTTTTAGCCAATATCTTCCTGATCTGGATAGAGGAGAGAGCAGTTATTCTGTGGCAGAGAACATTGTCTTTTTCTTTATTAACACATGCAATTAAGTACAAAAAGTTGAGGGCTCAGGATTTTGAAACCAATTCCTCAGTCTTCTGTTCCAGACCTTTACCCCGTTTCCAGATCAGCGGGATGATCTCCTTGAAGATGTTGTAGTTTAACTGGGGGGGGGCGGGGGGCGGGTAGGTGGGGTGTTGTAGGAATCCACAGATTTCTCTTGCCTGTCTCTGGAATTGTTGCAAACTGCTCTGCAAGAATGAAATTGTCTGAAGAACTGTGGAGGAAGCAGGCTGCTGCAGTAGGGAAGGCATTTCAAGGCGTCTCTTTCCTTTCCTTGTGTTTTGTCTTCATGTCAGACTGTTTGAAACATCTATGGCTAAACAGCGCTTATCATCCAGTTGTGAAAATGAGTGTTTTCTCTAAGGCATTTAATTTTTAATCCTCCAGAATTTTGTTGGTTTGTTTTTTCAACCTTCAGGTAATGTGCCTTCATCATTCATATCTGTGAAGACGTTACATGCCACATGTGTGTGTCATGAAAGTTTTTTGTGGCTCTTTAAGAAATACAGTTGCCTTTCCAAATGCAATTGCATTGGAAAAATATACAGAGCCACCAAGCCACAATTTCCAAAAGGTGGTTTTTATTGTGCAGGGAGGAAAAAGGCCAGGAGACAGTACTGAAAATCAAGAGTATTGTTATTCTTAAACCTGTAACTACTGGCCTTTTGAGCAAAGTAGCGTCTAATAAATCTTATTTTCTCTAGATTACTTCTGATTCTATGACGAATGGCCTCTGCAAAGTAGTGTCTAAAAAGATGCACTCTTTTTTTTCTTCTCTCTTTCAACAGCTTTAGTCCTTTCCTACTGCATTTTTTAAAATGTTGGAATATATTATATATATTTGTTGTTGTTGCAAAACAGCTGGCTCTAACACCACTTGCATCTAGAAGAAAATGTATCTATTTGCAGGCAAATAACTAGTTCTACTTTAACTGTGATGTACTCCCAGCAGATATCTGAGAGTGAGTTATAACTACATCTTCTCTTGTCAGGTTGTATGCTGGTCAACAATGCTGGCACTTTGCATCAGATTGATATAGAAACCCCTAATAGTATTTTACCATACATCACATTTTGTTTTCCTGTTACTACTAAAAGAAAATATATGTGGCAGGAGTCAATAAACACTGGGTCATGTTAAATGTTGTCCTGTGCAGGTCTTTTCAGTCTTGTGTCTTACCGTGGCCAGGGTTGCGGCAGGTGGGTGCAGTACCACACAGGTGGATGAAGGGTGGTGGCACTGCACAGAGGTGACACCAAAATTCATGGCTTCTGCTGTCCTCTGCTGTTGGGGAGAGCTCTGTTTGTTGCCATCAGCTTGGCATGTTTCTGTGGTCACTTCCTGCTATTTTGAAGTTATTTACCTTGCTAGTGACCTTCATCTTGAAATACCTATTTGTTTTCACTCTCCTGTTGAACCAGATAACATTCTCACGATCCAATTGTCGTCTGGTAAGTTTTATATTTAACAGCGTCCACTTCCTCCCCCTGCTACTTTTCCAGCCTGAGTCCCACAGTTTTCTCCTGCAGCTGTGGGGGAGGCTTCTCTCCACTCCCACTAACATTGCAGTTGAATGAAAGCCAGGACATTTTCACTCGTCTGTTAAAATGCTGTGAACGTTTTTGATTCTTTTACAGTATTGTGAATAGTGGGAATTCCACACACACCCCTCGTAAAAGATGCTTTCTGTCATGGAGGGCTTGGATTTTACTTTTTTTGGTTAAAGAGGGGGGAGAATTCTAGATAATTTGCCACTTCTTTAAGCATTTCTTTTACACCAAGAAGTGCTTAGAGCATGTGGAGAAGACTGAAGAAAAGCTGAGGGGTTTCTCTTCTGAGCATGCTCCTCACCAAGTAAGGGTTTGTAGGGACAGCTCGAGAAGCTGGCCATTGGCCATCCAGCTGCCAAGGACTTGTCTTTTCTCTGAACTCTGACTAACTTTCTCTAAGCAAATATGCTTGCAGTAACTGTTATCTTACAGCTATTTAGGGGTCTCTTTCCTCCCCCACCTACCCAAAGGGATATGGCTAAATATACTTGCACTGACAATTCCCATGACTCTTGAGAATGCATCTGATATCAGAGGTTGCACTGAAAATTACAAAGTAGCGTGACAGTGGAAGAGAGGTTAGTATAAATTGATTCCCCTTTCCCACATAATTTCGTCTCTCCGGAGTACTTCCACTTCAGAGAGTGAGTAAAACTCCTATCCTCTTTCACAAAGTGTAAATAGATTTTTTTTTTTTTTTTAAATCTGTCTTGTGGAAGGAGGGGATAATTTCATCTGCATGTGTGCCTATTTTAAACAATGCTGGAGATGCTAAATAAGCTACAATAGGCCAACTGCAGTCAACAGCAATTCTTGTATGGTGGCAAACCCAGTCAGTGCCAGTGTGCAGGTCTGCTCCTTTGCTGGACACCCACAGTGGTGAATCTTACTGCTAGAGGTGAGAGAGGAGGCAGTTTGTGGTCCCTGATCTTAGCCAACACCCTGCAGACTGATACAGCAGGAGGGGAGTCAGAGTATGGCTGCCTAGACCCAAGGTTTTGGGGAAGTGTTAATCCGACTGGCTCTTAAAAGTCTCCTGTATGGGTGGCTGGTGGGAAGCATGGAAAGAATGGCCCTGTAGTCCAAGCTAACAGAGCTCAGAAGATCACTTGTGGTTACATGCAGCTGTTCTTAGTTCCTTTAATTTTGACATTTTCTCAGCTTGTACCTGTTGAGTGTCTTGTGCTAAAACACCTCAGAGTAGCAAAATCAGAATGGAGGTTTACACTAGAGCACTTAGGGTGAAGGCGTTGCCTTTGCTTCTGGCAGAGGGGATAGAATTCACAGCTCCTGTTAGGACGCTGGGCAGAGGGAGCAGAGACATCCTCCATCCAGGCTTCTTTTTCAGACCAGAGCATTACGTAGGTAGACATGGGAGCTGGGTGAGGGACGAGCCAGCAGCACAGCCATAAAAACCCTGCCTTGGGAAGTAAGGAATCTCGGTTTTGGAGCAGCACCTGTCCGAGAACTGCAGATTGAGCTGGAATTGTGCAAAAAGGGGGTATTTCACCCCATCTTCAGCATTAGTGGTGGCCTGGCTGAGGTGTTTGAGTGTCTAGGCTGCTGACCGATGTAGCATTCAGAATTGCATGTCTCTTAGGTGGGGGTATTAGGGAGGGAACTGCTCTGGGAACTGAGGATGTGATCTGTGGGCGCTGCATCACCCAGTACTGTAATGCCTGCATCTTGTGAGCACTTAAAGATTCAAATCTCTCCGGTGAATGGAAGCAGTGAAAAAAGATGTTTAAAAAAACCCCCAAACTTCAGGATGGTGCTGCATACAGGAACTGGCAGGGGCCGTTTCCCCTTCCATGGCAGCCCTTACAGCTGGAGCTGGGAGAAGCGGGATCTCGTTCCCCCTCCGCACAGGGCAGTCATTTACACATCTCCTAGCTCCCAGGACAGTGCCCAAGAGCCTTGCTCAGCTGCGAGCGCAGGCACATCCCGGACCCCACTATGTGGGGTGGTGATAGCATCACCAGTGCTCGTGAGCTTTACGGAAGACTGGGTGAGACAACTCCTTGGGGTATCCATTGGTGTAGACAGACTTGCCACCCCTCACACGGTGAACCACACAGCCACCCAGTCCCTGCTGGGCACCCCTGTCTGTAACTCATGTCCCACTTTCCTACAACAAACGGCTGGTTTTGTCCCAATTTTATTTTTGCTTCCTTTCTGCTGAGTGAGGCTGTCCCTGCAGATCCGCCGACACCACTGTGGCTGCTGCCCTGCCTGCGTCAGATGTAGTGACAAACTCTGCTTTCACGGTGGAGAAAAGCTGCTTTTGAAGCCGAGCCCCAGTTATCCCCGAGGAGAGCGCCCAGCGCTGAGCACACATGCCACCACGGGAGCCCGTGCAGAGGCCGACTGCCCCTGCTTTTCAGGCTGGGTCGGCCCTTCCCTGGCAGAGGATGTTGAGCTATTAAAGTTTATGAAAGATGACATTTAGTGTTGTAGCAGAGACTCAGCAGCCACTGCCTGTGAAGATAAAAGCATCTGATGCTCCACCTGTCTCAGCCGACACGTGTGTGTATGCGTGTGTGTGTGTGTGTGTTTTTCCCTGTGCAGCTAGAGGGAAGCCTGATTTCCAGAGGGAATTAATTTGAGAAAACTGAAAGTTGCTCCTCTGCTACCAACAAATGTTGGTAACCAGTTCTTTTTCCTAAAAGGACTGGAAGATGAAACCAAGTAGTGCATCTTTTGAAAGCAGAATAATTTAGACAGCAATAATTTTACCATCAAGCCTTTGTTAGGGCTCAGCTAACCTCCCAGGCTCTTTCCCTCGCTACTGTTACTGGAGAAAAGATATGTTGTGTTTTCCAGTGTGCAGGAGGGACTCATTCCCAGGACTGATATAGGAACAGATCTATAGTTAAAATATTTACTGTTCTGAAAGGTGCATCTTTGAAGTTGCTTTTTTTTTTTTCTTTTTTCCTTAAGTAAACTGAAGGAGAGGCAGTTAGAAAAACACAGAAGAATAGCA
This sequence comes from Gavia stellata, assembly GCF_030936135.1. Taxonomy (NCBI): domain Eukaryota; kingdom Metazoa; phylum Chordata; class Aves; order Gaviiformes; family Gaviidae; genus Gavia; species Gavia stellata. The sequence continues at coordinate 29,978,778 of NC_082600.1, forward strand.
TCTGCTTATGGTGTAAGTAAAACTTACTAGAGCCATTCTCACGAGGGACCACGCTTAGGCTGATGTACAACACGTAAGTAAACCACAGCAGTCCCCACGCACAGTCTTCTGCCAGCTGCTTTGCACCATGGCATTACTGCATATCAGTCAGGAGCATGCGAAGTGGGAAATAAAACCAGTGCTATCGCTGTTATCACACATTTGCCGTCTCTGGATTTAACTCCGCTGCATTTCATCTCTCACCAAATGCCTCCGTGGGGCAAAGCTCAGCCTTGGGCTGTTTTACAGAAGGCTGCCCATGATGGACTTGATAGCTCAAAAAAATATGCCTTCAAAATGCTATTCCCAAAGAGCTTAATGCTTTTACCTAGGACTCAAGGCCTTTGTCCACTTACCTGCCGCCGCCCACCCCTCACCACCGACTGCTAAGCTGTTGGGGATGAGCTCCCGTGCACTGTCCTGATGAGGTGAGTGGCCTGGGATGAGCTTCAGCAGCCTCGGGAGGTGTCCTGCATGACCACAAGCATGTGTCCCAGCTGCTCTGAGACCTCAGGGTCTGGAAGGGCCTGCTAAGCCTATGGCCAAGGTGTTGGCAGAGATAAGAAAGGATCATAAGCGTGCAAACCTGAAAACAAACTTAAAAGCATTTGAAAGCCAGGAAAACTGCATAACACTTCTGTATTTAATCTGAAAAGAAGAAGAAAAAGAAAAAAGAAAAGAAAGAAAAAGAAAAAGAAGAAAAAGAAGAAGAAAAAGAGAAAGAAAAAGAAGAAAAAGAAAAAAGAGACTGACACTTCACATTTGGCCAAAACCTCAGGCTTGATCAACCTGCCCATCATGCTACTTCTAACCACATGCAAAGCACCCAGGAGGGCTTGGTATTTCCCTGTAGCGGTACCTGTGGGAAATGCCTGCCTTCCTCCTCAGTGACTGCTGATACCCCAATAAAGTGAAGAAAATGCTGCTGTTTTTTTCCCAAAAGGCGGATAAAATAATTCACATTTTATGTTGGAAATATCTTTGTATTTCAATATGTGTTGTATTTATGTGAACTAAAAGAGAAACTAACCAAGGCTTGGCTTTCTTCTTGAACTTGAATTGAAAACATTTCCAGAAAAGTAAGAAAAGAGGATTTATTGGCATTTTTCTGGCAGGGAGAGAAACTGGATGCTTAAAGCAAGAAGAGAATTAGAGCTCCCATTTGCGTTTAAGCACTCTGTCTTGGTGGCTAGTCCATACAGAGAGCAGAAAGTTATTACACAAAATGGTTATATGCAGTATACAAAGGGGATAAAGTGGCAATGTCATTGCTGCTTCAAACCCAGTGCAGCAGCTGCCACTGCGTTTGGTAGGGCCCTTGAGTGCATAGCTGGGGCTGCACCGAGGGTGCCTGCGGGTTGCAGGTGGGTGGTCTGTCTCCCTCAAAGGGAGGACCACGTAGGCAGTGGAGCCCGGATGACCTCAGGGGCTCACTGAGATGTCAGCTGCCAAGACACAGGCAGCGGGGGCACTGGGAGAAACGCAGATCCAACGCCTGAAGTAAGTACTTAGAAAATAAGGGTTGTTATGTTGTTAGGTTAGGGGGCAATTGGCAGAGGGCTTTTGGGATCTCCTTATGGATCTACATATTTTAAGTACCGCCATTCTCTGCCATGTACAGTGGAGCATAGGGGATACAGCCAAGTTCACCAACTGCCCAGCAGGCCAGGCAGAAAAGTACCAGTAGCTGGAATAGGGCTGCAAAACATTCAGCTTCTCCACCCACATAAGCAAAGTTTTAATTTTCACTGATAAAAGATATCCCAGCAAGGAAAAAGAGGTCGTAGGCAGGGAAACTTGGATGAAAGTTGCCCCACACATGACCAAGAAGTTGGTCAGCTTCTTAAAAGGAACTGGGTATCCCTTGCAGCACCCAGAGGTTGTCTCTGTCAGGGACATGGTGCCGATCCAGGCAGGCCCAGCAAGGTGGCTGTGCCTGGGAAAGGTCTGGTCAGAACGTAACCTCGGAGTGATGTTGTGGCATGCAGCGACAGAGGGTTGCTCTGTCTTCATGCCAGCTTTGGTACTTCGTGCCAGCTTTGATACTTGTCCCATCTTTATAGTGGTTCAGTAGACGCCCTATGTTCATCACTGTGATGTACAGTAGCACATCACCCCATGCTCCAAGCAAGGGAGAAAATGCCTGTTGTTAAGAGCTACCAGGAGCTTCTCTTATAAGAGGAAAAAAAAAAAAGAAAGGAAGGAAAAAAAAGAGACATCTGAACAGACGTTTAATAGGTGAAGGAAGAGGCTTAACAGACTTAAGCTCGGCTGTCTTCAGAGAGTTTTCAAAAGCTCACTGCAAACACTTCTGTTTCAAAGCTTATGCTCCTTTATCTATGAGAAGCTAAACACTGGCTAATTCTTTAATTAGTTCCCAACAAGATGTTTTTCTCTGTAGCCAAGGCTTGCAACAGGATAATTATGTCTTCAGTTTAAAAACAAGCGTCAATACAGAAAGTTGTTTTGATTTCTCTTTTTTCAAATGTTTTATTTCCCCTTCTACTTAGCTCCTACTCTGTTGGTCCTCACCTCAGTGTGTGGAGGCAGGATGCCGAAGGTCTGACACCAGCTTACCCAAGGAGATTCAAACTGGCTTCATTCACCCACCGGCAGAAGATCCTGAGTATTAGGCTACACAGCATGTGTCCTTGTGGAGAGGCAGTGTGACCTTTCTGGTTAACCCATTGAAGCTGTTCCATTTCCGAGGGAATAAATACATTTTTCATGGATTCAAGAGGAAATGTATCTGAACTAGAATATTGTGGCTCAGCTGTCTTCAAGAGAGCTGTGGAAAAAAAAGTTCTCCTATCAGTCCACTGGAAAAAATGAGGATGAGCAGAGACCTAGAAAACATGACCTGTGAGGACAAGCTAAAAGACCTGGGATTGTCTCTTCCAGGGATAAGGAGAGTGGGGAGAGGAGTGAAGGAGGGAGTAAAAGCACTACAAATGCAGAAAAGATTACGGCAAAGAATAAGGAAGTAGTTTGTTCTCTATACCTGTGATGGATAAGACACAAATAAGGGGATAAAACTTCAGCAAGGAAGTTGCCAGTTAGCTATTAGGAAGAGCTTTCTTGTGGCTAGGAGACTGAGCCACTGGAGTACCTGAAGAGGTTGTGGAGATGCCATTATAAGAGATGTTGTTGGAGAAACATCTGCCAGGAGCGATGGAGGTAGAAGTGATTTTTTTTCTTGGAGCAGTGACTAGGGACTGACCAGACTAGATGACACGTCCTGTGTCATGGTAATGAAGCATGATTTTGGAGCCTAAGTGGTTGAGGTACTCCATGGAATGGAAGAGGTTTGGGGATGTCCTATTGCAGTGAACAGTTATGGAGACAACTAGTACTCATTGGTGCGGCACTAGGCCAGGGCTACCCTTCCTGAGGAGTGAAATTCAGCCCGACACTGCCGTGAGCTGTTGTCCTCCCCTGCCCTCTTCTTTCTGGCCCTATACACTTGCAGGTACCCAGGCTGCACACACGGTACAGCAGGTCGGGCATGGTGAGCATGTACCCCAGGAGGACCCTGCAGCCTGGCCCTGCTCTGTGCTGAGCAACACCTCTCGTCTTCCTGTGCAGCAAAGAGCTGAACCCATGTTTTCCACAGCAAGGAGGTATCGGTAGCTCCTTTTGTACCCGCTCCCCGTCGGATAGTTCATGCACGTTAAATTACCCTATTATTTGATGCCCAAATCTTTTGATCTAGTGCTTAAGGCTGTGGATTCTCCTCCTCTTTTTCCTGTCTCAAATTCAGGAATGGCAATTCTGAGCCTGATGCCCTGTTGGATCTAGCCTCAAGGAAGAGCTGAGAACACGTTTAGAGCAGGGAGCACATCCTGCTTTCCCTCCTATCCAAAGCAGCTGTACAGCTGGTTGGGCTCTCTGTTTTCTAGGAAATGTTGAGTTATAGGTCATCTTCAATTATTCATTACAAATGGAAATAATACTGGGGGGAAAAGAAAAGGGAATGATGAAGAAAAATATGATGGGGTATCAGAAGTTAGCCTTTGGGAGCATACGAGGTTTTGAAGGCAGGAACCACCGCTCCCTCCCCCAGTTCATGTCCTGATTAAAGAGAATGTGCATGTGTCCATCCAAAAGTCAGCATTTGCTACCTACGTTGAACATTTTCTCCCCTTTGCAAGGCTGCATTGATTTCCGAGTATATTGTAAGTAAATTCTCAGTTGAGTCATTAATTCTTTCAACACATCTGAAAGAACTTGAGTTAACTAATGTGATCATAAATTCAAGCACTTGGAATATCAGTACTTGAGACTAGATGTGTTTATTATTGATATTAAATACCATGGGTAGGTTCTTGCAAACTTTTCTTTCACTTTTAAAACTGGCAGTCCATCAAAATTTTATATAAGGTTGGGACCTACAGTATTCTTGCTGCTATAAATATGTTAATATCATAAGCCAAACATTTCCCCCCTTATTGTTAGTGTATTTCCTTTGCTTAGTCTTTGCGAATGTGCCCAGGGAGTACATGAAAATTGTTGGAGTCTCAGCTTCCTTTCATTCCCCTTGTCAGAAAATCATGGCCAGAAGACGTAGACGAGGCCATTTTGGAGGAGGTGGGGGCTTCCCCAGCTTCTGCAGATGGCACATCCTCTCCAAGCTGGCTCAGCACATTGGAGGGGATGGACCCTGCTGCCATCCCCTCTGGATAGAGCACCCATGTCAGCACCCTGACCAGCATCACCCCGTGCAGCAGGCACAACAGGCAAGGGAATATCTAGGAGGCTTCTCCCCTGCAGTCTTAAGACTCAAACAGTGTCTCCATTTGCTGTGTCAGATGCTGATCTCAAGGACTTTGTGCTATTAAATTTGTGCTCTGTCTCCTGAGAGGTGAGGAATAGGTAAATGCAGGTGCCTTTTGCATTGTCCCAGTTCTGCCCCAGGCTATGGTGGTCTGGGGCGGGTGAGCACTCCTGCAGGCTATTGCAGCACATGAACCTCACCTGTTGTTGTCTGTGGAGTGCTTTGCTACCCAGAATTTGCCCATGGCAGTGAACAGAGACCCAGGAGAATCCCCATTCTCAGTACCAGCCCTGGGCTGCTGCGTGACTTTGGGATGCTTTTCCCAGAGCTATCCTGCCAGCCCCTTCATAGCCTCGGGTTGACATGTTACTGCAGGGACATGTGGCACAACAGGACACCAGAAACTGCATGTATGGGCCCAATGCCAGTGAGTTTGCGCAACCTGCAATTTGGGAAATTATTGACATTAATGACATCATTACTTGTCAGGTTTAGCGGGGGGCCCAGAGTTGAGCAGGTGGGGATACTGAGTGATCTTTGCTTGAAGAATTAGTCTTGCAGATCAAGAAAGAGCAACTGCAAGAAAGAGCCATGGCATGACTGTTGTTTGGGCACCATGCAAGACTGCAGCTTGAATGCCATTTGGATGTGTACCTGTAGTCTTAAACCACACTTGGAATGGAGAACCTTGCGCAATCGTAGCCATCTACCCTGTCTTTCCAGAGTACCCGGTGCTCTGCAAGCAGCTGGTCAACACTTTCTTTCATGGTTCTCGTTGCACATTGGAAGAAAGTGTTTTCTGCCAGTATTTAAGATGAGATTGCTGTACAAGGCTGCTCAGTGATGTCTCTGTGGCATGTGAAAGTTTCCTGTTAGAAATGTCTCAGGACCTAAAGCAACATGCTTTTGTAAACTATTTAGTATGACTCCTGGACAGAAAGTAATAGCAAAGCCATTCAAAACTTTTATTTTTATTCTCTGCAGTAATAAATTGCACATATCAGGGCCTACACTTGTCCTCTCAAGTATCAGAAGAAAGATTATGAGAAAGGTTCAATAAATCAAACATGGTAGTGTTGCCACCAAGTGGTACAAGCTGTGTTAGGCAATGGCTCATAACTTATAGATCACAGTGATGCATCTGAGATGCCCTGATGTATTTATAAAAAGATTCTTTTTCACTTTGTTTAGCTATCTTTTTCTTTTGATGATGCATTTTACTTCCTGTGGTGTTAAACGATCATACTGGCCCCATCTCCATGCAGTCACAGGGTGTATTACATGCCTCTTTCAGTTTCTTCTGGAGCTGCAGGCTGTGGAGATGCAAATATGAAGGGTCTTCTGGGTGTATGGGACTGTTCAGGCTGTCTTTGACACAGTCCCCTGTCTTGTTGGGATGCAGCATATACCTCCCTCCGCAACCTCATGTGTGAGCAGAGAGAGTGGCCCCGCCGCCGGGGAATGTGCCCCCCCCAGGCCCTGCAGACTGGCTGAGGAAGGTCCCAGCCTGCCCCTGTCATTTCCAGTGCAGGCCCTCCTGAGTGACTTTGACACTTTTGAAATCAGCTGCAAATTTATATGTTTTTTAATGGCACTTATGTGCGTGCTAAGGTGTTTTGGGTTTCAGCCAAAGTACTAATTACACTGTACTTTAGCCACATGTTTTTCTTTATTGCGCAGGAGCTGAATAATGCCCTTTGCTTCCCTGTTGTTTAGAAAGCCTAGATTTAAAAAAAAATAAAAAATTGTGGAGACAAGACTGAGGCCCTTTATTTATTTATATTGTGAGGCACACAACATTATTCTTGAGAGGTGCCTCTCCCATGGGGACAGGGCTCCCCAGAGCTGCCTGGGATGCGAGGCAGCAGTTGGCAAAGTGAGGGATATAGAGACTTGTGCACATGCACGTGCCCACGTGCGCGCGCACACACACACGCAGATCCCACCTCTGGGCATGCACGTTTAAATCCCAGCACACGCTGGGGGTGCAGAGGGTCTGCAGGTCTCATACCCCTCTGCCTCCCATGCAGCGTGGCTACCCACACCAGAGAACCACCAGCCGAACCGTCCGTTTCCTTTGTTGGGCGAAAAGGCGCGGGTGGTGCGGGAGCCTGGAGAAGTGAAAGTTGCGGTGGGCCCTCGTATAGCAGAGGTAGCGCAGGGCTGGGTTGGCCGCATGGATAAGTTGAACACCTGGAATAGAAGCCCAACAGGAAAGATTTAGGTCAAAAAGATGCTTTTTCAAAGCTGACATCTTTTCTCAGCAGACACTACTTCTTAGCTTTCTTTCAACAACCTCTCCCTTTGTCTTTGGATAATTGCCTTTTGTTTCTTAGAGTGAAAGCCTGAAGTACTCCTCATTTTTTTCTTTTTTTTTTTTAACATTGTCAGTGTTGCCTCCATTATCTTCAGACCAAGCAAATGATGGCAAAAGGCAGAAACAGTCACCAAGCTCCTTTTATCCCAGGTTTAGTCTCCGTTAACTACAAATCACAGTAGAGGAGTTAAATTAATGCAGCTGATCCCCTGAAAGGAACCACTAGAAGGGAATTGGCAAATGTATGTGTTAGTGAAACCTGATGGGAGAAAAGGTCTCCAAAAATCTTACTGCATAACTTCCAAAGCTCTTACAAGCATGCGTGTGAATACATTTCAATTTTATTATTTCAGAATATAAAGAGAAAGAAAATAAATGTAAAGGGAGATGTTAACCTGAATAACACCTAGGATCGTTACCCAGAGGGAAAAGATTATAATTACGATATCAGATCTATTTAAAATATGTCTTATCAGGAGCAGGGGAACTTGCCTGAAATGGCTTATGTTTTACTCTATTATACACAGTAAGTTTAACTTGACCACTTATGCATAGCTAATTCTTTTCCAATATGATGACTGCTCTTTAGACATCACATTTGCATATGATTCTTCCACTTCTTATTTTTTCTATTACTCCTTTAAAAAATAATTAACACAGATAAATCAAGCAGATGATTTGATATAATAAATTCACTAGCAGATGAAGTAATTATTTGGGAAATTATTATTATAGCAAAATTAGGTTTTCTTTATTTTCTGGTGAGGTTTTGCAGGTGGAGGAGACCACATCTTTATGACACAGTTGTTTGTACATGGTTTTATCTGTTATATATCTGTATATATGTCTCACCTACATTTGTAAGCAGAGTATATACTTTCTTTCCTCTCTATTAAATTCTTTCTCTTACTGAAGAGATAGAAACATAAATAGAAAATGTCATAAAACCATGTTAAAATGAAACACAAAGGAGGTACCAGACAACTTCCTATGACTTGAACTAAAACTCTGTCCATTGACAAAGAACAGTTTTAAGCAAGGTATTTGACAACTATTTAGAACCATCTTATTTTTATTGAAACTTTACAAGGGCCAGGAAGCTTTCTAGTTGTTTGTACTTTTGCTTATGGGCTTAATAGTGCCTGCACTGAAGGTGTTAAAACTCTAGTGAATACTGTGCTGTATCTCTTTGACAAAAACAGAACAAAAACCCAAAGCAAAATAAAACCAAAAAACTGAAGTATGTTTGTTTGAACAGAGTGTGTACATTTTGGTGAGCAAAATGGTAGACCGAATATTATAGGACTATAGTGGAGTGAGAACAAATTTGGAGGCAATTGACCCAAATTAAAATGGCCATGAGCAACAGACAACCTACTAGCAGCAAAGACACATCCTGGTTATTTCCGAGGTGGTAGGTGACAGATTGGACATGCAGCGTGCCACGTGCCAGGATCTTCATCCCTGGAGACGCTCCCCGCTCCTGCTGGACACTGGAAGCAGATGCATGCAGTCCATTGGGGACGAGGGGGTGGAGGATTGGGTTTGCCACTGCTGATTTACATGGTGACTGAATTAAGTAGTCTTCCAGGTTAATCTCTCCAGGTGTCTGGAGATTGACACCTCCAGAGGTGTCACGTCTTGCCTGCCTTGAATCAGCTCTGGTGGTGCCAGCTGCTCCCACCGGCGAGGCCGTGCGGGCACGCCACACGAGCGCCCACCTACATCAGACAGACCAGCCCCACACCCTGTTCTGTCACTGCCTGTGGTTGGTTTGGTTTACAGAACTGCAGGTAGGGATTGAACCTTGGTAATGACCTCTGAGGAACAGCAAAGAGAAACAGTTTCTGGCCCTGAATGTTTCACTTTATTTATTTGTTTGTTTTGCAGCCATTTTTGAAGGAAGGGGAAAAATTATCATGGGCCATTAAAGCTGAAATACCTAAACTGCCCTCTTTTCTGATATGTTAGAAAAGGCTTAAGCATTTAAATAATTGAGCTATATGGCTAATCCACTGTCAGCCCTGAACTTTAAATTAGTTAAAAATACATTAAAGGATTACGAAATAATTGTCATGTTAGAATTACAGGGCATGAACATCAGCACGAAGAGACCTCTCTGCACACTACTCATGCACGCTCAGTGAACACATGTGCATTGGAGAACCCCCTTTCCGCACACCCAATTTCACTGCTGTGGCACCTTCCCCTGTGCACAGCAGGAAAGGATGCAGTTGCACAGAGCTGCTGCTGGTTTTTGAAGATATCTCAGGCACTTGTATTTGGAGGAAGAAATGGCCAGCATATTCATACATTCTTGAGCTTTCTGTTTTTTTCTTCCCCAGTATTAATTGCTTTAGGAAATGTCCCAACTTGAAGTCCCCTACCCAGAAATCTCTTTTTCTTAATTTCTCCACTCTCTCTCTATGTCGTGATCTAAGAAAAATCTTCGGGGTTTGCTACTAATTAGCTGTGGCAGTGGCCTGGTTAATGGCGTCACAGGGTTGCTCCTCCCGCAATAGCTACCGGCACAAGCCGACCTTGCAATTTTCCAGATGCAACGTTTCCTTGGTTCATACGGAAAACCCCCAGGAAAACAAAGCAGCACCTGCAAAGAACAAACGTAATTGCAATGCATTGTAGCCTTTCAGTACAGAGCTGCAAAAACCTTCCTAAAACACACGTAACGCTCCACTAGAAACTAAGGCCTTTCAGCTTGCAATTTGTCATTGCTGCCATCGCCGTCTTTCCCCTCCCCATATGCCTCCCCGCACACCTCCCTGCTTGCCCGTGTCTGTGCTGCACGGGCACAGTGGGTGCCCAGGAAGGCTGGGGCCCTCATTCAAGCACATTTCAACTCTCATCTGTCACAGGAAGAAGGGGCCTTGTAATGGACGCCAGGTGCATCCACTGCAGCGGGGCCAGGCTTTGAAACACTTGCACTGCGGTGCGGGGACTTGCTGGAGGAGTGCTATTGATTTCAGTGGGATTGCTTCTGGGAATAACTGCTCTGTGAGGAATAAAGGTGTTTTGTCCTCTTCCAGGACAACATGGGTGAAGTCTTTTTCTGAACAAAAAGGAAAGTCTGGGTGCAGACCCACTTTGGGGCCATTGGGGAGCAGGGGCTGGATGTGCCAGGGCATGACCAGGTGGCACTTTTTCCTCCTTGCCCCATCGCCAAGGAGCCTCACAGCTGCACAACATCTCACTGGCTTCAACCAGGACCTGGGGCCAAGGAGGCGGTGGAAAGATGGTGGTCGTGTAATGAAGATGTTGCTTCTCCCCGCTGTCCCCTCAGTCTCCAGAGCAAGGGGGCCCAGGTGTCCGGCACCTCGTATGGTTCACATATATAACCTTCCGTTTCGGCTCTGAGAGCCACTGATGGGTTGTAACCAGGACACAGCACTCGCCTGTACACAGGGACACGATGTATGTGCCAGCCCAACGAGGGATGCAATGGGAGACCGGGTCTATGCAGCACGTGGGGAGACAAGGGCTACTGTAAGGCGATATGTTAGATGTAGATAAAACGATTAAACATAGGTTAAATGTAGGCAAACTAGTGTGTAGATAAATTAGGAGAAATAGTTCCTCTGTTTAAAGGACAAATGTATTGCAAAGGTGCTGGACTGGGCAGTGGAACAGGGCCCATTTACGTTGCATATGTACGTGACTCTCTGTGTTTTTCCTCAGAGATAATTTTGACCTTAAAAAGACTATAAATAGAGCATCCAGAGCAGAATAGTACAGAAAGGAAGAGCAAACTTCTAATAAATTATATATCTTAAAAGGATCCGAGTAGAGGGATGAAAAATGTACCTCCAACAACAGGAAAGTTTAAAAGAAGCTTGTACTGAATATTATAAATTCACACAAGTAAAAGGGATTTTACTCCTCTCAGTTTGGGAAGACACAAAGGTTTTGGTTTTTTATGCTTAAGTGGGGAAAAGATTGAGACCGCTTTTGTTATATTGTGATTAACAAATCATGCTGTTAAAATTGTATTAAATGGGACTCCTGCTTTCGTGCAGGAGGTCACAGATTTCAGAGCAATTGCTTCTCATTCAGTTTGTCCAAAGGCTTGTCTACCAAGAACCTGGCACTAACTAAACAAAAAGTATTATTTAAGTTATAACAAAATACAGCAGTCCTATCCCAAATGCCTACTGCTGTGAGTCGCAGACAAATCAGGGACACCAGGTCCGATTTTGCGTGGGGGAACTCGAAGAATGTCTTGTATACCAGCATGATTTGGCTTGCGGTGAGTTGTGGCAATCCAGATTCCCTGTGCGTGATGCCAGAGGTGACAAACGCGCCCCAAGCAAGCAAAGTCTTTGGGCTGTCACTTGCTGGTGACTGGGGGGTGCAGAGAGCTCCCCACCTGCCCACCCTGCCCAAATTGTCCTCCCCAGGCAGCTGCTGTTGGAAATGGGCCCTGGCATTACCCAATGGCTTTGCACGTGGGCTGTGAGAGAAAGCCATTTGCCCAGCAGGTTTGCTGGTGGACTGTGAAGAAAGGGACCCGAATTTGAATGCAAAGTGTGATAGCATGAAGATGAAATTGTGTTTTCCAGCCTCCAGCCCGGTGCTTCAAAACTATCCTGCTTCCCTTTCTAGTAAACATGAAGAAAAAAAGACATGCAATATAAATTCACACACACACAGAACGAAGGATCATGCAGTTTTTACAGTCAAATTTGAAGATGAATTAGTTTTTGAGATACCGTCTGTTTAAGGATTATGTTGTTAATAACCTAAATTTGACACACATTTTTTCCCCCTTCAGTCACTACCTGCAAAGCCTCTCTGAAAATTATCTCTTATGAAGCTGTGTCATTAACAGCTTCCTGCAAGGTTTCTTTTGGAAGCAGCAGAAAGGTAAATAAAAATGAATTAATATAGCATTTTGGGTTTGTAGGCAAAATATGCAAATATCTTACTGACAAAGCCTTAGTAGCATTAAAGGCTTTCAGATCCTATCCTCAGAGGCTCTGCTTGTGGAATCAGAAGCCTTTAGGCAACCTTTAACTTGGTTTACGTGTACTACACACACACACACACACACACACACACGCATGCGTGTGATCTCTCTCTCTCTCTCTCTCTCTCTCCCCCTCTCCCTAATGTCCTCTTGGACCAATTCCCTCTGGTGCAGTTTTCAGCTTCACAGTTCATGAATTTTATTTTCAATCAATAAATAAACCTATTATCAAGTTTTGCATTCTCATCATACATCGTCATTTCTCATAAACCGTTTCACTGTACGGGTCAGCTTCACTGAGCACGTGCCACTCACCTTTATTTCTCAGCAGAGGGCTGTCAGTTATACAGATGTGAAGTGTATGAAGATCTAATCAGATTTCAGTTCTAACTAATAATTATAAATAAGCCTGTGTAATAATTCTTCATTATTATTATACTGTGTTGAGATAGTGATCAGCATTTTGGTACTCTGAGCCCTGGTCTGTGACATCTTCTTATAGTATGGAGCAGAGGATTGCCTTGCAGGCCCCCAGACCCACCCATATCATCAAAGAAAATGTTATTTCCGATGTACAACATCACAGCATTTATCAGCCATTTTAGACAACTAAAGAAAAGTTTCTCGAGTGCCTCTTACAAGGTTGTCAAGTTCTCACTGTAGCAAATTATAAAGGGACTCATTTTAAGAGCCAGTGACGCACCATGATGAACGCCTCCTAATTGCTCATGCAAATTTCTTTAGGCAGTATTAGTTTGGGCATGGCGTGAAAAGGCAGACCGTCTTCGTGGTGATTAGTTCCTTGGACAGTTACTGATTTGTGCCTTTATCTGTCAGCCCAGACAGAGTATTAAATGCAGGTGTCATACGCAGTTCTCAAATGATAGTATTACAAGGTCAACAGACAAATAATATTCCAAAATGAAGCCTCCAAATTGCCTACTTTGCTAACCTCCAGCAGTGTGTAATCTTGTACACAAATGAAAAAAATGAGTCTATCAGTGACCGAAAAGGGTAGAAGCAAGCACAGGGTCAAGGAAGTTGGAAGTAAATGTTCCCAGTTAAGCACACTTTCGTAAGCACAGGAAAATCCAGCAGTACTTTGAACTTATCCTGACAACACCTCAACTATTTAATCTTCACCACTATCATTACTATGGGATAGTAGATGTGATACTACTACTACAGTACAACACCACTACTACTGATGCAAATACAACTACTGCTGCTAATAGTAGCAGTATCATTACTAACTAGTGCTACTAAGTAGTATCACCACACATTTCTAGTTAATTAGAAGTGACTGTTTTCTTAGATCAGTTTACTTATCACTCTCTCCAATGTCTTTTCTTCTTTTGGACCTGGCCGAAATAGCAAGGGAGAAGATATTTTGAGCTAAAGCATGGATGTCTCAAAGGAGTCATTTGGGATTTCCCACTTTCAAGGGGGTCATGTGAACTCCAGGGAGATATCTTTCCATCTGCAGCAGTGTCTCAGTTACAGAGTCTCTATGAGGACGGAAGGTTTGTGTTCATGGTCTAAGTAAGGGTCTAGGATATTGCAGTGATTTAATTTAGTTTGAAAAAAACCTCTTGTCTGTATTGGAAGATGAATTTAAGTAATAGGAATAAATGCACAGCTAGGTGACAAAGTCCGTGTCTCCTTGCAGCATCACGAAGTTGAAGTGGTGTATATTTGAAACAATGCACACCTCAGCACCATGCCATAAAAGCAATGGAAGAATTTTTGAGCTTTGTATTCTTTTTCTTGAGTCTGATATTGAGCTACTGGTGAAGTTAATATTTGTGAGGTTTGGGAAAATTGTTTTCATGGTGTGCTTTCCGGTCATATGAGTTTTAATGTTGTAAGCAACTTGATTTTAATTTAGATGGCCCCAAGTGCCTTTAGAAATGGTGTGCTGTGCCCACACCCACCCGAGTCAGTATCTCTCTGGCACTGCCAGCCAGGAATGACGTATAGGAGGGGCAGTGTGCAGAGCATGACGGCTGACAGCGAGGCAGGGCTGCGCTGGAGTCCTGTGTCCCGTGCTGCCCTGCCGTGACTCTGCCGCACGGTGTTTGAGCTGTCCGGCTGGTGTGAGCCCCTGCTCATCGTGGGGACCCAGTTCAGTTTCTGTGTGCGGAGATGTTCAAGCCATGAACCAAAAAAGCAGAGAAGGCAGGTGCCCTGCAGACACTTAATGCTGAAGTTAAAGGATATTTCCTATCTCAAATGCCAGTTCCCACCCTCTCCTCCCATGGATGCTTTCTCTGCAGTGCACTGCTGATGCCTGTAAGTACAACTTACGTGCTACAGGAGAACATGGAGCCAACGTAATAATGAAAAGATACTTTCTATCCTTCACAAAACTTCACTGTTTGCTCACAAAAATATGTTGGAAATCATAGGCAGAAACTTATAGTCATGACAAATAATTTTGCTGCTGGTTTTGCTTCACATTTTTTGTTCACTTTGTATTGTTCCTAATTTGTCTAATCCTTAACTCTACAAATTGCACACATAGAGCAGATTTCTTACTAATGTCAGCAAGGTCACTGTTTCAACAGGGTCTTACGGTCAGAAGGGATGGTTACCATCATCTGATCTGCCACCCATGATCAGATTTGTTCAGAAAAATATCTATATGATTTCTGCCTGAAGGGTACAGTATATAACTTGCTGGCTGATGGAACTTTCTAGGGTATATGCCTATTCAGTAGCTGATTCCTTAAAGATGTTTGGTAACTTCGATTGTATGCGTGCCTTTATATCGTGCGCTTGATATTAAACCATATTTCTTTGATTGTGGGACTCTATATAGCTGTGATGTATCTTTATGCCAATGACAAGACCACATGTTTTAGCTGCAGATACTAGCAATGTGATAACTCTAGCAACTTGAACTCTGCTTTGATTTGTTTTCTTGCTTTTCTGCTTTTTTATTTGCCTAAGAAATACATGGTGATAGTTTTACTTCCTCTTCAGAACTCTTTCATCTTCAAGTATGTGAGCAATCTTTTCTTCCAAACAGGGAAGACATATTCCAACTATTTCTTTATACCCTTATAAACCTTATCTTTATGTTATGCTTCTCTGTATTGACCTACTGTTTTTGCAAGTTATTTTTCTGAGTATGCCTGTACTGGCTGTTACAGGGTCAAGGCCTTGAAAGCAAGCCAAACTGATTTGGGGGCCTCTTTCCTTTGTTTCAGTGGATGTTTGCCAGAATAGCTAAGTCCTGCAGCAGCACTGACTGGGCTGAACTCTCCCAGAACAACATCTCTCTCACCGTACATGGACTACTGCATTTCTGATTTGAAGGTGCAAGGGAACCAAATGTGTATATATAAGATATAAGCAATAAGCCTCCACAGGGTGTAGATCAGAAGGCTCCCTGTGTGCACCTTGGTGTGCTATGAGGTAGGAGGCCACAGGTTAGTTTCCCAAGGGATGTCTTTGGCGTCCTCTGGATCTCAGTGTGCTTGATGCATGTGCTGTCAAACAAGCTCAAGACAGACTGTTGGGATCATTTTTTTTTTCCCCACTCAAACTAAAAGGTCCTCAATTATGCTTACAGCATTGAGGGAGATATTTCCAGTCACAGTGGTAGAAAAGCTAGCAAAATATACCAAATTTATACCTAAACTGCTGCCAAGATTCACTGCTAAGAGCCTCTTTCCTCACCCTGTTTGTGCAGGCTGCCATCTTCATACCGCAGCAAACAAGCAAGGGAACGTGGTGCACGATTCACGCAGCTGTACCTTGCAGTCCCTGAGCCCACCTCTCGCTATTGTTAACCTCCATGGAAAAAGTTTCTTCTTTAGCATGAGTCATTAGTGACACGTACTCAGAGCAGGCACATGCTTCAGGGGAAACAAGATCCCAAATGTCTTAGTGGGATATTGGGAAAATTGTTGCAGTTGATGTAGCACCCATGCTCTCCAGCACCCTGGCCAAGGCAGGGGACTCTCTTGGTATCCTGTGGCTGTGTTTGTACAAGAAGCAAATGCCCATGCTGCCTTTTGATATACATCTTAGGTAATGCAGATAAAGCTCTTTTCAGAAGCTGTGGGACAACATTCTGTTGGAAATGAGTTTTTTGCAATGTCTTTGTGATTGACTTCATCATAGATGACTAAAAGCAGAACCCAGTTCTCTTCTCGTCCTCAGTGATCACATTCACTTCTGCAATAGAAACATGCTAGACAAATGCAGATAAAAGCCTTTTTCCCCCCCCCCCCCCCCCAGAGGAGTTCTGGTTGCCACCCTGGGGAGGGATCTGACCACTAATAAGTTATCGGCAAACCATCAGACCTGGTACTGTTAACTTCAGTGTACCAGTGATTCCCTTCTCTCATCTCCACATGAAGCAGCCTTAGGTTGCATTTATACATCAGGCCCCCTTTGAGTCTGTGTCCTGATTTAATATCAATCTAATATAGATTGGTTAGAGATAGTCAGCATGGATTTACAAAAGGGAGGTCATGCTTAACAATCTTGATTCATTTCTCTGAGGAAGTGACAATGAGAGCGGACAGGGGTGAAGAAGGAGACATAATTTACTTGGACTTGAAAAGGCTCTCAATACAGTGCCACATAACAGATTAATTTATAAGGTTAGCAAGTATGGGACTGATGGTAAAATACTCGATTGGATATAAAATTGGCTTGGTAACAAGGGCCAGGGAGTGGCAGTAGTGGTTACAGATCATGCTGGGGAGGTGTGGTGCAGCCAGGGTGTGTGTTTGAAGACACTGTGAAGCTAAAAAGCATGGGCAAAGCAAAAAACAACGGTGGTGGAAAACAGAGGAAAAAATGTGCCATACAGAAAACATGAAGGCATGAGGCTACAGCCTCATGGGAGGTAAATGATCATGTCAACCTGCAATTGGAAACTTCAGGTAACGCTCAGTGAAGAAAATTATCTAGGAACTGAAGGGGACCAAGCCAGGCCCCTCAGCTGCAGGTCTTGCGGCAGAGGTGAAAGTATACAGAGCAGTGAGGACCTTTCCTTTTAAGTGGGAAAGAAGGCAAAACCCAGAGCTTTTTCAAAGTGCCAATGAGCAATAAGTGGGAGCATGTTCTCAGAAACTGATCTTACCCTGCAAAGTCTAAGGTCCCTGGGTCCTTGCTATGGGGATGAATCATAGCATTTAGGGTGTGCTTTCAGCCCAAAGTCAGTCTTTGGAGAATCCAAGTTCTTTCCATTTGCTGTAATCTAAGGAGACTGGACTTCCTGAGCTGAAATCATCTTTTGTCACTACCCTGCAAGACGCTATCTTACATGCTGTAATAAAGCAGAGAACTGGCTAGAAGAAAGAAATGCAATTTTAACTGAGGTACAGGAGAGACTGCAAAGGATGGTAAGAAGCTTCAGAGTATCACAATACTGAACACAAATTGGAAACTAGTGTCAGTGAATACTCATCTCTTTACAATGTGCTGAACTTGCCCATATCTTGGATGATACTCAAAGAGGGGCTGGGAAGGCTGTACTGATGATGCTGGCCATCAGGGTTTGCACTGCTGGTAGTTCAAGAAAATACAAGCTTCAATGTCCAGCAGAGTTTCCGCCTCAGAGTCCTTTGCTTTCTTATTAAAGACCCAGGCAGCCAAGCCCACTCCCACAGAGCGTGCGCAAGAAAGGAGAATCTTCCCAGTCCTACCTGTGCCTCTGTCTCACTCCCCACCTGTTTTAAAGGCAGGAATCTCTGGAAGGATCAGACCATGCAGGTTGGGAAGACTGGGAAAGACTTTTTAATTAAACAAAAAAGAGCTGCTCTTTTAGCGTGTGAGTGGTGTGGTAGAGGATTAGAAAGGAAACTTGATGCACAGTACCAATTAGCCAGACTCATTTGTCTGCGGTTTGTGCTATAGTCTCTGCTTTGTTATTTGCTTATGAGTATTGGCTCGAAACTTTGGTCCTGTTCCTGAAGCCATTAAAGTCATTAGTCAAGCTCTCATTGATTTGAGCAGGACCAAGACTTGACCCTTTGTGGCTATTCAGAGGACACAGATAAACTTTTAAATCAGTCAAGGGTGTAGACTCATTCTGCTGGGGTCATACGGTTAATACATCCTGTTCTTGTCATTTCCGCTATAAATCTGTGAATGCTTTTAAAACAAGAGGAAAAACTGATTCCCTTCCTTTTGCAAGAAAATATTATGTTCCCTTTTATTACAAACAAGACAGGGGTCCTTTTTCTCAGGAAAACTTGTAATGGGAAAGGTAATCTCAATACTTTCCATGTCTCTAGAGGCAGTGAAAGGTAATTTGAGACAAAGTACTGGGCAATAAAGTCCTCTATCTGCAAAGCAATGCAAACCTTCTCCCATTGACTTCCCATAAGCCTTTACTGGGTCCTGATGATCTTTTTGCCTGGGCATGAAGTTGGTACTCATTGTACTGTTGGTGTCTATTAAAAGATCCCTTATTTTCTGCATGGCATCTAGTCTACACAATGTCTACAAGATGGAAAGGATTTTTAACTTCCTACAGACATAATCAAGCTCATAATTATTGACTTCATTTGCATGGCTTTGGATCTGAGTCACTAAGCTCTCTGGTTTTACTTCTAGAGTGGGATACTTCTAGAAATGTCATTATTTATATGAAATAATTCTGAACTACTCTGGGCTTTTGTTTAGCTGAAAGACTCACCTTACACTGACTATGGAAATGAAAGCTCTTCTTCTACTCTCTCCTGCTGAATTTAGGATTCTGAACAAAACTGTGGTGGAGAATATCCATCCTGATTCAGGTCAATTAAAACCAGAACTCTGTATCCTGGGCTTATCTTGAGTCCTATTGCTTTCAGAAAGTTCCTGTTTGATTTGGTGAAAGAAAGTGTTGATGTGTTCGATATGTTTTATGAAAATTGGGTCTTGAGTGCTATTTGGAAATTTCAAAGCTATTAGAGGAATCACTGGGATGTTATCTCAGCCAGTAAAATATGCCTGTTCATATACTATATAAGAACTATTTACACTGAGAGACAGAATAACAGCTTCCAGTACTCACTCCTTCTGATGAAAAGATAAAGAAATAGGTGGAAGAGGGGAAGAAAGGACCTTTATTATGCATATATACACAGGTACTACTACCCTGCCCAGTCTGAAAGCCCAACTGGCTTTCAGAGATAGCAGATCTGTGTGTCTGTGTGCAGGCGTGTGCATGTTTTATAAATGGCTTGATCTTACCTGTGGCTCTGGTGACATCCCATTTGTTCACATTTCTGTAGGCTTCTCAGTAAACTCACTGGATAGGTGACAGTTCATTAAATTAGTTGACAGTGCACATCCAGCCTTTCCACCCTCCTCCCCCAGCCCTAAAACGAAAATAAAGAAATTACAATGGCAAGAGGCAAAAATACTATGCAAATACCTCTGAAAGCACCGACACATTTGAACTAATGCAGTTCCTAGAATCATAACAATAAATGTGCTGTCAGGGGCATCACAGTTACTCCAGTGACATGACCACCTTGCAATAGCACCAGTGCAAGCTGTCAGAGCTAGTTACGTAAGTAGTCCTGAAATATTTTTCTATCACTGTACCTTTTCAGAGTCATGATGCTTCAAAAGAGCCCTTTTCCCCTTGCAACTCTTCAGGTGGCTTTTAGATACCTGCATGTATCATCGTGCAAAACAAGTGGTTCAGGAACAAACTTTCCAGAGATGGCAATTACTGAGATCAGTTGTTTTAGGACATGTTCTTTGATGAAAAGACTTGACAAAGCTTGCCCAACTTCCTGCATGGCAAACAGTTTTTCCTCCAAATATTATAAAAATAGCAACTAGACCAACCCCAAAGAACCCTTTTCAAAGGATTCAACCCTTGTTTCTTAAAATTGCTACAAATAATAATTTACAAAATCCATTCCCCAGAGCTAGATCGATGCAATAGCATTAGTATAAAAAACCCCCATGAAACAGCCTTTCCATCATTTTCTTTAATCTTCAAACTTTCTTGTTCAACTGGAAGTCTTAGAGCAGTCTATTCACCTTGACCATCAACTCTGTTCTCTGATACAATGTATAGGCAGTATGGTTGAGGTTTAAAAAGCCCTTATAAGAGCTGGGAAACACCCTCCTCAAGCCCCTTTCTTGGGATTAGTGGCTTTAGTTAATATTGGTTAACACTTATTTGGAACAGGCATGTTATTCTTCCATTAAGCTTTATTCTGGTCATTCTTCCAATCTCCATTTGAATTCCGTTTTCCTCTTTGTTGGCATCTGTACCCTTAGCTACCTCATAAACAAGATGCATTGCCAACTGGAACACGCGAGCAGAGCTGAAAGCAGCACCACTAGCCTCTGCTCCTTTCTACCCCCTGCAAGTTGGAGACATATCAAACTCAGTGCTTGGAGCCTGGGAAGTGGGAATCCTGAACTGCTCGGAAACTCAAAGAACATTAAGCCATTGGGCTGGCTCACTGAGCTATAACTGCGCACACGTTTTTTTGTGGGTTTTTTTGTTTTATCAGCCCAGCAAGCCAGATTCACATGCTTTTACTTCAGCTGAGTATACCTTTTGCTGTAAAAAGATGTGCTGAAAACTGTGCAACTGATTAGACAGTTTTACTCAGCATTAATAAGGCAACCAAAATCTGATCCAGAATGACTAGCCCAATAGTTTTAATTTCTAAGTGGACATACAGAGGAGAGAAGATTTGGGCACTCAAAGTCGCTTACAGATTTTGGCTATGGGCGACATAGTCTCAATTTCACATGCCCAAAATTTGTGTTCTTAGAGAATGCATACTCAGCAATAACAAAATAAAATACGGAATTTGGAAATCTTTGTCGCAGGTGGGGGAGGCACCATAAAGAAAGCCAATGAATGAAGGAGAAATGCAGAGATCACAAGAGCAGTGGGTGAGAAGGCTCCGGCTCCCCAACCCTGCCATGACCCAGCCCCTCCTTGCGCATGCAGCAGCCACTGCTAGAGTCAGCCCACAGAGATGGGTACGTGGCGCAGCATCTCCTGTAGCATAGCTTCTCCCTGCTTTTCCACAGCAGAGGCCAAACACACTTGCTCTGGGCCTTTTTTCAGAACTTACACAGGCGTAATAGCTGATAGCTGTTCCCTTTTTTAGGGTCAACCACTGTGTGTGGATGTCTGTGCAATCAAAACTGTATTTGAGGGTTTTTTGCCCTTCAGTTGTGAGGTCAAGG
The DNA here is from genome assembly GCF_030936135.1 of Gavia stellata. Taxonomy (NCBI): domain Eukaryota; kingdom Metazoa; phylum Chordata; class Aves; order Gaviiformes; family Gaviidae; genus Gavia; species Gavia stellata. The sequence goes on from NC_082600.1 coordinate 30,000,066, forward strand.
CTTTTTGCCCTGTCTTTCCTACGCTGGTAAATGTTTCTGTCCTTGTAAGGCAGAAAGTCTAGCCACACGACACCAACAACTTACATGTTGCCAGTCTGGGGAAAGAAAGTACACATTTAAAAGCATCAGCAGCCTAGGTAGGATATAATGTGACTGAAGAGTTTCACTGTAACATTGTAGAGTACAAAAATGAAAATATAAAGTGCATTTTAAATGATTAATGTACAAAAGCTGACCTCTTCCAGTGTGCATTAATCAAGAAAAAATGCACACTTTCTACAGTGGTTAATGTTGCAGGTCCATTATTCAGCTTTGATAATGTGCATAAAAATGCTCAATATGACAATGAGTTGGGGTAGCTGAGAATTTAGGATGGTGGCAAGTTTGTTGTAGTATTTGGATTAGCATTCTTAACCTACATCTTGACAGCTTCTTTTCTTCATTTCACAAGCATTAATAAAATCTAGCTTTATCCTCTTTGATTTTTGGTTATTTTTTCTTGTTTTTTGGTTATTTTTTTTTAAACAAAACAATTAAAAAATACCTGCTCAAACAAATACTACCAGCATTCATTAGTCAGGATGGTTATATGTAAAAGAAATGATGCCAGATAGTAACAAATCCAAGAGAAGTTTATTATGAAAATGGCACCTGCGGGATGAAAAAAAATTAAGTTACATAAAGACAACCATGTATGACATGTATGAGAATCTACAAAAGTATAAAAAGAACCCTGTTGTAAATGAAGTATGTACATTTCTGATTTGCAGCATTATCAATGATCAATGAAAAAAATGTTTCAAATAAGCCAGGCACTCAAGAAGTTAGATTCGGTTAGCTTAACACAAAATAAATGTACCATAGCTGTCACTTTTTAACATTTTAATTTTTTTTATATTGTAGAGTTGGTAACACTGCTAAGATTTATACGAACAGAATCCCTTTCCCCATTATTCAGCTACTTGGCACCAGTCTCCTCATAAAAGATTTCATATATTTGTACAAGAAATAGTTAAAAACACAGACACAGTCTTCACAGGTAATGAAGTTTTTTTTTCATTTTGTAATTTTAAACACTATGGATTTAGACAGCAGCTGTGATTATCTGTTAGTTTAAATCACCAGAAATCATTTTGACACAACACAGAAACATTTATAAAAAAAACCCAAAACAACAACAGCTGTCTAGCTGTTCTTTGTAGCCGATAGGTGCACTCCTTTGATTGTTCCATAGCTAGAGCAGAGCTTCCAAAATGAAACTTTGAATTTCCCAATCAGCTTTCTCGCCTTTTTTAGACGTACTTAAATCCTTCCAATGGAACTTTTAAAAGCTCATTAATTAAATTTGTGGCATCCAATTCCTTTTTCGCTATTACTCCGCTGTGGCTTGGATCTACTCAAATTCAAAGCTACCGCAGGAATTGACTTGACGCAGTGAGTGATCAAAAATTCAAAGGACAGCTGAGTTAATATATTAGCATTGCACACATAAGCAAATATATATGACAAGTCTAAGCTCAGTTTCCTTTTTAAACAATGCTGGTTGACCTTTGAAAGCATTTCCTATCTCACTGGCAATTGCTCTACGTATTACTCCGCCAGCCTACCTGGGAGAAAACCAAAGAAATGCACCCTCTGCTTACAGTTCGAGCACAAGGGACTCTGGGAATGTTAACAACTGAGGCTATATGGCATCAATTTGCTTAATATATCTGAGCATTACTCTGTAGTGCATTGTGGGGTACACTGGAAGAGTAAGTCATACCCAGAATTCCTCTGTGGGAAAAATGGCTCCATTAACCTTGAGCTAGTTAAGAGTCTTTTATCTCTGAGAGTGAAGAAGAGAGAACGAGAGAGCGAGAGAAAGAGAGAGGGGAGAGGCGCGGAGAGGAGGGGAGAGAGGAAGGGGGGGAGAGAGGTTTGAGAATACACAACAGCAAAGCAACAGCAGAAATTAAAAGGTATACAGACAGTGGAAGCAGCATAAGGTGACATTACAGAGGAAGGCCACCACACAAAAACCACTAACCCCCAAGAATCACTGGTTCACTAGGACTGCAGGAATGGGACTTTACCACTCCGGACTAGAGATAAAGCACAGAGAAGACAAAGGACAAAACAACTACATTAGCTTAGTATATACTGCATATAGTAACACACATTGAAACTGCAATGGGACTGACAGCCAAGGACACTTACACATTGTACACATTACAGTTCTCACATCTGTTATTAGATGCCTTAACAAACAGCTGCCAAAGATGGAGTGGAAGAAGAATTTATATTTGACAGTCATTTGGAGTGTTTGACACTACACTGTGATTTCTGGCAACAAAGACAAAATAGGAGATTTCTTTTCTTTTACTTAATGTGCAGTTTTCAGTTGTAGTTATCTATTTCAAGCTTATTAACCCATTCTTTAGTTTTAAAACATATTGGTTTCAACACTAGAAATAAGGAAAAAACAACAAAAAATACCCAAATCAAAGAACAAAAAGAAATTTACAACCTTCCCTCTATAATATTAAATGAAAACCAAAACAAAACATGTTAAATAGTTTTTCTGTTTTTTTTTTTTTTACTCCGAAGTGTTATTTGACGTTGTAAAATTAGCCTCAGTTACACTGAGAAAAAAATAACGCAAAACAATATGCACCTAAGAAACTGCTCCTCGCGTCAATTAAATTGAGTTTTTTGTTTTCAAGCACTTTTTGAAAAAGGCTTCCTGACCCATTTAAATTTGATGTGAGGCTATGCTTGTTAGTTTGGAGGTAAAAAATTTTAAGTCCTGCAGCAAATGTTAATGAGGGCTTTTGTCTTAACTAACCAAGGAGACTGCAGCACCTGACTATAAACCAGTACGGAACACATTCTTTCCAAAAAACCCAGCCCACAAGCTGCATATTGTATGAAGACATTACAGATTAATAAATGATAGCACCATGGTTTTAGAAATTAAGTTAAAGTTTCAGTAATTAACATTTAGTCCAACTTTTTAACATTCTAGTCACAGGCCAGAAATTAACTTTTTAAGAACCCAAATTATTTTATGTGCAAGTAAGAAAATCTTAACCATAAAAAGAGAATTAAACTCTGCATAAAATTCTAAAATACTATCCCCTATTTTTAAAGGAATTAGGAACAAAAACCCCTTTTCATTTGACTTAGTCAAACAGGGCACATTGTTTATGCTTGTCTCTTTTAATCTTGATCATATCAAGATCATTTTGAAGTAAAACCAATGGTTGTCACTTTAAAATCTCTTTACCACAACACTGAGTATTCTATGGCAGAGGCATACACATATTAAAGGCATCTTAATAAAGATGCAAAGGAAAAAACACACATCTTAGAAGAAGACAAAATGGCAGGCAACTGGTACTTCGACTCTCTGAAGGCAAAAATAAAAAAATATCTTTACATTAAAGAATAAGTCAAGTTAAAGAGAAGGGAATGAAATGGGGACCGTCATATTGAGAGAATAAGCTGACCTGCTCAAATTCAAAGTGCTAGAATTAAAGGTCTAAATTAAAACATAGTCTATGCCTCAGAGTATAACACTGAACACAGTATGTGGTCATATTTCAATCCTCTTTCCGTTCCAGAGTCTGTGTAGTGTGAATGCCATTGCTGTACACAGGAAATGGAAGAGTGGAAAAAAGTCCTTCGGCAGTTGTGAACACATTCCCTGCAGGCATTTGGGTCAGACTGGCCCCGCTCACAGCACTTCCAAATGGTCCCGACATATTGAGTCGGTGAACGTGGTGGTAGAGCATTTCCATCGGTGTTTTAGGATCCAGCCCAAAGCTGGGGCTGTTAACATCAACAAAGTTAACAGCATGGGTGTTGGGGAGGAGGTTGCCCTGCATGGCTAAAGTAACTTCAGCTGGAGCATACCGAATAGTGCCAGTGGTGTAGACCCTCTGAGCAGCAGTGCTGGTCGCAGCAAGGGTTCCCGTTACCCTGTGAACCAAAGGAAGCACCACATTGCCTGCTTGTAACCTCTGAAGGGCTTCCAGATCCCCAGTGTACAACAAAGAGTTGGAAGTTGTGGGACCTCCTGGATGTTTGTCCCGTGGAGATGCTGAAAGTGGGGGTGACAAAGGGTCAGAGGACACAGGAGCCAAGGCCGAGTTGGATGAGGTGCTGAACTGAGTTTTACGGCTGGCAGTATTTTCAGTCCCTGGTGGGGTGAGAACGGAGTCTGGAATGGAGACGTGTAAACTACTGCTGGCTTGGGGGGAAGGGAAGTGCTCGGAGCTGGGGGGCTTGGTCATACTGTAGGGTGATTCATTCCTTGAGATTTCCCTGTTGGGTGGGTAATTCCAAATACTGCTATCATTATCAAAATTGATAGGTTCTGAGATTTCTGTTTTAATTTTGAGCACTGAGGCACTGTTTGGCGACGAGAGCAGCTGGGGCTGGTCCACCAAAGCTGAGTCAAGTCCATTTGGACTTGAGGTGCTTGACAGCCTTCTCCGGGACATGCTGCCTCCCTTTTGCTTTTTTCTCCTCTTCTTCCTCTTTTGATGTTTGCTGGAAGACTGGGCATTTACTTCCCCTGCACTGTCTGAGTCCTTGGCACTGTCCGAGGTCAGTGATTCACAGTTCTGCAACCGCAAGTCTGACTCACTTTCAACATAGCGCTCCACCTTGATCTGCATAGAGCCAAGAGTGCCGAAACTGTCCTCAGGGGCCTTTTGATTCTCGAAGTCAGAGTTTTCAAAGCTGTCATCACTGTCCCTGCTGTCCTGGTTGCTGGAGCTGTTCCCATCATCATTACAGTTCATTTCGTTATCTGACTGATTTCCTGACTTTTTCCTGTCGGATTCAGGGTCTTCACTGTTTTCTGACTGGTTTCCTTTCTCATCTGACTTTGAGTTCTCATTGTCCTCTGGAACAAAAGGAAAGTGAAACAAACCATTAGCAACAGGAACATAATGTTATAACCCAAGTCCAGATTTCTACCTACCCATGAGATTTGATTGCTGTAAACTTTTTTGGCAAAAGGCATTCTCTTCTATAAAGCCACAATTTTTTGCCACGTTCTGTTGGGAGAGTTTTGATCACCATGAATCTCTCTGGCTCAGGACTGTTAATGCACTAAAAGCTTACCCTATACGGCCTGCACCTTGATTGAGGGGTCTTTTCATTTGCTCTCTGGACATTTTGACAACTGCGAGCACAACAGCATTGTAGCTGTGTCATCCAAAGAGGAGTCAGTGAACAATCCCATTATGACCATTATGTTCTGGTGATTGTTCTTTCACATCCGTGTTCTCCTACAGTGGGCAGGCATCCAGGTGTAGCACTACTTACTAATGAAGATTCTAGTCCTCTTGTCTCATTTTCCTCTCACCATTGCCACTTTTGAAGTGGCATAGTATCTCTGATTTCCTCCCGTGTGAGAGGAGAAGCAGGTCATACATGTATAAATCTGAATGAACAAACCAGTTATAACAATTCCATTATGTCGCTAGACTGTCTTCTCATATTCCCCTGAAGGGCAACAAGCAAACAAACAAAAAAAACCGGAAAAAAAATTCAGGCAGCAAATTAAACTCTTGTTTGATCAAAATCATCTATGGGCCATTGAAAATAGCCCAGCTACAGCACTGAGAAGCTGTCACTCTTCTTGCCTGAATTAATTTAGTTGTGTTTTAGATTTTTACCTAATTCTAGTAAATATGAGATAAACACTGTAGCCCACTGGACTCAGACAGCCAAAGCAGCTTTGAGAACGAATACTCTCCATTATCATACTATGTTTGAAAGGGTCGTGAAAGGCTTCAGGAGACCCCATCTTTTACAGAGCAGCCAGAAATCTTTTGTTGGGAAATAAAAGATGTTTTTTCACTCATCAGAGCCAAGTACTACCCTTTTCAACATACTCATTTTAGGGGGAGAGGGGAAGGGCCAGTCTTCCTCTAAAGATTAGTTACTCCTGGAGCCATGTCAATACCAAAACAGTTTCCCAGAAGTGCTGGAGAAGGTGGCTTGACAGGGAAGCTGCCTCAGGATTCAGGGCAATGCATTTCACAAGTCAGTTAGCAGGACTTTTGCTTGAGTCACCAGCAGCAGAGAGACCCTCCCTTTTGAAAAATAAAATCCATAGAAGCAAAGTAACAGCCACAAACCCCTAAATCTCATCCAGCTTTTTGTTCCACCTGGGGCTGAATTTCTCCTACATTTTTTTTCTGTTTTTGAAGATGCTTTCTTTCAAGGCCATGGTTTCTAGCTGGTCAAGAGTGGACTTAGGGTGAGGTAGTCTAAAGCTGCACAAAATTTGCCTGGGATTTTATGAGAGCTTGAACTGAACTTGTTGGTTTCATCCAAGATGCTGTTCTGATTTCAGGTCCTTTGGCATTTCTATTTAATTCTTTTGTAAGAAACAACCCCCTGCCTCTTCTATCTTTCAAGACTCTCAGACATCTCCTTCTGAGATGTACACATCAGTGCACCTTTGAAGAATGCTCTTTTGCTCTGCATCAGCTGTAGGAGTCATGAATGCACATGCACTTCTCACCTGGAGAAACTTACAGTGCACAGGGGAAATGCAAACTGTTCTCCACATGTGTGTTATTTGGCTATTTAAGAACAAGACAGAATAAAGGAAGCACTGGGAATGGGTGAAGAGATTCCCAGTGATGGTGGGCAATGAGCCTGTATGTGTGCCTGATGTTGACTTAAACCATCAAACCAAGCTGTCAAAGCAGAACAAATAGAGGCAAAAGGTGAAAGAGAACAGCCATATCATACAATATAACATTAAGACCTTATCCTCTTCTTGCTTTTGCTTGATTTATGTCACTGTGATCCATTTTCTCCAGATTTTTTTTGGTTGTTATCATAGACACGAGAGAAAAATCAGATACATATATCACATACTACAGCAGAGTAACATCCTTAGTTCTTGGCCACAGGAAACCATGCTCCTTTTAAAGCCAGATGATCTGGCTAGGTGACCACTTTTAAAACTAATGGGGAATGTGTGAACCATCTGTGCACTGGACCATCTGTAGGACTAATTTACACATTGAATTTGACAAGTACATTTAGCTTTCAAAAAACAGCTGAAGTCCCAGACTTAGAAAGAGCTTAGAAACAAGTGCTTGAACCCACACCTTCTAACAAAATGTAACTCTTCTAACCCAAGAAAACCCTCAAATGTTGCAATCTTCACTGCCCCCTAGCGAGACTCTTCAAAAATGTAGTTACACAGGAAAAGGATCATAAAGATTGACAGTAGAGACTTATCTTCAAAACATATGCCTACTCTGGAAAGAAAAGAGCTAGAATTATATTCAACAGTTACAATCCCAGGTCCTCTGCACAAGGCACAATACCTGTTCATGAAGCTTAGCTGGGAGATCAAATATTTAGTTCAGTGCAATATAGGCAAGGATGCACGCACAGAGTGAAGAGAAATACTGAAGAAAGGGAGATACTATGGAAATGTTGAGGTCCCTAGAAGATTTTGTCAGCAAATTAAATTTTCAATTTAATTTTACCAGATTTTTTTTTGTTATAATGGAACAATCCTTGAGAAGTAAAAGCAGCTGGAAAGCCAACCACATGGCTCTCATGATACGAACTTCTTGTGGGTGTAAAGGCACACCATGTGTGTTACCTGAGTTGTCCTTTGAGTCCGATTCAGAGTCAGAGGTCTCTGAGGATTCTGAGGTTTTCTCTGGCAGATGGGGAAGTTGTGCAATATCCATTGGAGTGTCCTTGTACTCTGGGTTACTAAAGAGGAGACAGAAAATATAAACACAATTGGATGATTTGCAGTTTCATGGTTTTTCCCTCTTTTCATATCAAAGTTCAGGAACAAAGAACATAAATAGGAAGAACAGCAGAGCAAACACAGACACATACTTTTTTGGCTTCTCAGAGCTTCAGAGCAGGGATTTTACGAAGCTTTATTTTAATACTGCTGTCAAATACTTATATTGACCAGGTACTAAAACTCATTTGATTCTAGTGAAGTTTTAGAGCTATCAAAGCATTCTTACTGAAGTGGGACACCATGGCTTGTGTGATATCTAACAGTAAAGCTACATTGTGTAATCATCCAACAACAAAATATCTCGATTTCGATCCTATTACTCGTGCCTGGAAGGACAGAGAGGGTGTTTTAACTTTTCCAATCTGTTTCTCTCCCACTGGCAATGTCTTTTAGAGTTATCTCTGTAACAATGTTCTCTATCAACCTTGCCCGAGCCCTTTCAATACCTGTTTTTCTCAACGTTCCTGTTTTCCAGACTTTAATCAAGCAGACCGTACATAAAGTTAGTAAGAAGGTGCTCAATTAGGGCTAGAGAAAATGACCACTGCTCAAAAGAATTTTGCCAAAAAACAGAGAAAAAAGGTTATATATTTTTTAAAGGTGGCATACATGCATCCACATCACCAAGAAACCAAAGTAACTGCTCTAACTATATGACAGATGCACATGTGCATGTTAAGATGCATATGTTAGGGATGAAGAACTGTCAACACACCCATTATAATCATATCTTCATCTGCTCATGTGGTGCTCACCTGTGACTTGTTAGCAATAAACATGACTGCAATGTAAAAAAGGTACACTACCAGAGAAGCTGAACGCCCGCAGCCATGCTTTTTCTTGGTTTGTACCTCTCAAAATGTGTTTCTTTCCCAAATCCATGCAAAGGCAGGGGAACAGACACAGCTAGACATAAGTAGCTTAGGAATGTTGAAAATAAACAAAGTCTTTAATAATTTTTGAATAGGTGAGCATTTCTATGCAGTTCAAATTCCAGCCTGGTGATAGAGCAGAAAATCCTCAGTCCTGTGTAGAACAATATGAGGCAGCACTGGGGGTGACTGACACACTACCACAATGCCAGTGGGCCCATATTCAACCTATTAGAGTGTACTGTGAAAATTCAGGGTTCACACAGTTCACATTGAAATGCCATTCTTACGATTATCATCTTTATGGTTTTGTCCTGACAAAGTGACTTTATTCTGTTGCATCCCAGGGCGGTCCCAAAATTTGCCCCCTCCAAGCAAAAGATGTTTGAGGGCTTTCACACTGTGAATAACAAGTTGCTAGAACAAGAACAGCATTAATCCTCCCTGTCACTATAATTAGTCTATCCTTTTACAGACAGCTGAATCATACTTTCTAATGCATGGAAATGTATACAGACCAGTATTCCTGCTAAGAGTAGACCTAATTATGCCTTGATCTGTCATTAAAATATTATTTGGACATTTGGATCTTTCGTGGGTTCCAGTACTAGGAGAAATCTAAATTAAAATACAAATTCAGTGGAGAAGTTAATCTTTCTCTAACAGACCGGTGAAGAGAATGCAGCAGAAGAATAAAATTCTGGGAGGACACTTAGGGAAGACCACACTGTTTTTCTTTTTTTTTGTTAGGTATATTCTGTTGGTAGAGAAAATAATTTTGTGGGATGTTTGTGGACTACGTTCACCTATTGTCTGGAAAGCAGCAAAGGGGACAGAGGCAATTGTTCATAACTCTTATGGACCACTTTTCCAGCTGGAATATGAACACATTTCTGGGCATTTTGAAGCCCTATTAGGACTAGGGCAGTGAAGCTGTACTTCCAGTTCCGAATTGGCAGACTTAAGCTGACCTCTTGAAATGCTGCGTTCTGCCTCACTCTTGCAAAAAGAGACAAAAAAGTAGAAGGACAAGGATATGTTCGGAAATGCCCGTGCTCAGTCATAGCAGGACAGAAACATGCAAGTCCCAATGAACACTCCACTGTTGTGGGACGTTTCCCACAGTATCCCTCAATGCTCTCCTGCCAGGGGTTTCTTCCTCCTCTTCCGCAAAAAGGGAATCAAAAGTATTTCAACATGCAAGTTTAGGCAGGCACAGTTTCTTCAGGGCTTGCTGGACTTGGCATTATAAGTCACAATCTAACCCCTAGACATCACTTTGAACTCTCATGGCATCAAAGGGAATGTAACAAACCATGACAAGCAACTTAAAAGGAGAACAGGCTAGAAAATGACAATTGCATTTCATGACAATATCAAGGTTTCAAATTTTATTTGTTTGTTTGTTCTGCTCTGGAATGAAACAGAAAATCCCCCAATCTTATTGAACATTTTCACAAAACAGAACGTGTTGAAAGGTATTTTCAGATGAGAAAGGTCAGGTTTATAATTCACTGTCTCTCAGTGACTGTTGGTCTTCCCTTGAGCTCAGAAACCAGTCCTTTAAAAATACTTGGGCTTTGGTAAAACAGAATTTCTCAGGGAAGAGCCTTTCATTCAAGATATTACTACTATTTCTGTTTAAAATAGTTCTAATAGTTTAAAATAGTTTTAATTGCTACTTTTATTTTTAAATCCTATTTTGCATTTTTCAGCATGTATACTGTCTGATGGTTACAGGAGCAACATACTAGTTCAAGGCTTTTCTCCTGAGAAAATTCCCTCTCTGGAGTGAACAGGCAAACACCTTTCAGAGAGACCTTTTTGTAGCATTCCAGAAGTTTGCTTCCATGCATTTTCAATAACCAAATAAACCAGTGCCCAACACTTCATACCAGATTTTAGAACACAACTGCTGAAAGCTGGTGTGGATCATTTTTATCTTTGAGCTCAGGTTGAGTAGATTTCAGGGCAGTGGAAGCATGAAATAAAATGGTGGAGGGTTTATTTGAAGTCTAAGGCAGCATAATAATTCAAGAATATTCCAGTGTACTGAGACATCACAGATGTCTCAATAAACATAACGAAATGGCACTGTCTTTGAGGTGGACCATATGAAAAGTTCTTCTCCTTAATTTTCTCCAGTAGGCAATTGGTTTTTTCCCTAAAACTCTCACCAACAGAGACAAGCAACAGAAGAAGTGACTGGAAGACCTACCTAAGAAGGTAATTGACCCAGATGATATTCTTCTCACTTGCATTCTTGGCATTGACAGCTATGGTTGCACTAGACTGTATCCAGATGTAACCTCCATTCTTCTGCATCCAGCGGTAATACTTTGTTACACATTGACCCTTATTCAACACTAGCAAAAAAATACAAACAAGACAGAAGCAAGGTGTAGTGCATGTTAGAACTGTGGTAAAACGATCTTCATTGTACAACATGCCACAAGTATGAGCAGGAGATACTTGGCTTCCTTTAGCTTTAATGTAGCATGCCAGTGAGATGACAAACAGGATCTGAAGTTCAGTATAACTAGCTGTATGTTTTACAGTTTTTAAAGTATAATTTTAATCTGGTTTTGGAAACTCTAGTGGAAGAAGAAAAGTAAAAATAACTACAAATCTCTTTGGTTCACAGAATACTTATTGCTGTGTGGACATTTTCAATGCACTCAATGTCAAACTGTAAAAAAAGAAAAGGAAAAAAAAGAGGCAAATTTATATGTGATTTATTCATAGCTCCTAGGTAGACCTCTTTGAGATTCTGGATATTTGAAAGGTTTGGGAAGATACTCTACTGCTGCTGCTTTGATCATTTCTCCTTATTGCAGGCAATATCAGCCACTGAACTTATACATCTGTTTCTTTGATCTTGTCAAACAGAATCTACAGTTCTCATATAAACCCAATCTCCACTGGTCAGTAGGGGGAAAGTCTTGGGAGAATTTACTTTCTACTGGAGCAAAGTAAATCCACCAACAGACTGAGAAAGAGGCCTAAGGGAAGCACAGAATGGCTTGGTTAGAGCCAAGAGTGACAGGTCTCTCCGATGTTTGAAATATGCTGGGAAACAGAGAAAGAAGTAAAAGCAATCAGTAATATGAAACAGTGTCATTAAATGCTCACAGCATGAAGGCTTAAAAATACAGATGTTTAAAGTAATACTTCAGCCAAAATATTGCCAAGTTAAAATGGATTTGGTTTGCATCTGATGCTTCAGTGTCAGGAGAAGTGGATAAAATGCAAATCTTTCAGTGGAAGGGAGCAGCGTGGTTTTAAAGAAAACCTGAACTATACAAAATCTGGGCACTATTGTTACTGGAGCACTTACTCTCCTCTGCATTTCTCACTAATCCCACAAAGCTTTGTGCACTAGAGGGCAGTATGCATTCATAGACACCTTCTGCTTTTGTCATGTCCTTGTCTCCGTCTGCTAAAATGAAAAACCTCTAACTGCTGTAATAAATTTGGCTAAATTAGCTGCTAAATGGTTATCTCAAGTAATATGTATTTGCATTAATCATCTTGCTCTAAACCAGAACAAGCCAGAGTCCTAAAGATGTAGTAAATTCATATTGTCCATTTAATTACGGCTAATAAGTGCTTCATATACAATAGTTTCATGAAGTACATTTTGATTTTTTTTTGTAGAGGGAAAAGAAAAAGTCACTTTGGAAAAGAATAAGTATTTAAGGCAGTTAAAGTTCCTACCATAAACGTGACAAATGACACTTTGGAGCTTTCAAGTTAACCAAATGTCTATACCCCTAATTATACATATGAATGTATCTATATCTAAATCCGTCTATAACAGATATCTACGGAAAAAGGCATTTACAAAGGCAGCCATACAAACACAGATGCTTTCTTACCTTGGAGGGATCGCTCAATCCCCATTACAGTTTTCCAACTACTGAATAAAAAAATGCATGTAAAAAGGTGCAATGTAAAGTGAATGAAAGTGCAGGTTAGGTTCAGCTGTAATACGAAGAAATATTTGTGATCTGGGTCCTGCTGTTTTTCAGCAACCTCTAGTTAACTATGTTTGTTTCTAGCGGAGATCCATAAGTTTCCCTAATTTTCCAAGCTCTAAATATTCTGCAATGATAATTCATTGGCTTCAAAACCTCATTATACAGCAGAATAAAGATAAAATATGAACAACTGACAACCCAGCATTTCTGTCAAACCAATGTTGTATGCCATTTTAGAAAACAATCTCACATAAATTAGACCAACTTTATCAGTTATGTAGAATAAGGGAAGAAAAGTACTGCTGTAAGTTTTGATTACAGTAGACTTTTCCATCTCAGTAAAATAGCACATTCAAAATGCCCCCTTTACAGCTGACAGTAAAACTGATATGCCTGGAAGTCTGGAGTGATTTTGGCTCCCTTCTGGAAACCTGAACACCCAACAGTGTGTGCGGAAACTAGTAAAATGTATCTGCACTTGTATCTACTAATTATATTGTAATTTTCTTTATAACAGTTTTTATCTGAGGAGTTTACCATGCTATACAAATACCAAAGGATGAATTCTCACAACTGCCCACATGCACATTTGAAAGTCAAAGTACCAGGTGAATCACTAGCCAGAAACTGAAGAGCACACTGCAATTCTGCATAGTGATAGCTATGAGGACCCAGATCCTCCAACTCTTTCAGTCCATTTCACCCTAGGCAAGTCCTTCTTCCTTCAGTACCTTTTATATTGGTTGTTGTACCACTGGAAAAGTCTATGTCATGAGCTGAACAGAGCATTCATTTCAGAACTATGGAAAAAAGGGGGAAATTAAAATCTTGTAAGTTATTTCTGAAGGAAATGGTGCTTGCTCTTTCAAGAAAGAGAATTCAGTGCATCAGCGTTGCATACAAACCATCTACAGTCAAGAGTTCAGGCTCCCAAATTACTATACATCCAAAGAATATTTGAAGTACTGTCTTGAAAATGAGCTTTCCATGAAGTGCATCTACCTGCAAATTCCCACTCTCTATTTATTTGGCCAGCTGAGATGTATTACCACATACACAGGATTTTCCTTCCTGCATCTGTCTAAAGCATGTTTCATATGAGAGATTTGTGGGCCATGCTCTGAAGGAAGTCCCATGATTCAATATGAAAATTCTCTCTGTAAAGAGATTCTCCGGCAGGCCAGCTGTGCCGTGCTGCTAAATCTGGTTCTTACGTCCTTTGAGAGTGCACTAGGCACCCCCAAGCCAGTTCTGAAAGCTCATACTATAGCTTGGAAAGAAATTTCTCAATGTGATGAAAGAAAGAATGAAAAAAAATTGAAATGTTTTCTAATTTACAGTAGTTTTTAACTGTTGGCATTGCTAAGGTGAAACTTAGAAATTAGATGAGAATTTTAAGAAAACAAGCAACTAGAAGGACACATGAGGAAGGGAAATCTATCTGGTTTACTCAGTGCTACTGAGTAAAGCCCAGTTTATTTTGAGGATCTCCAGTTTGCAGTTACAGGTAGTCCAATAATAAAGTTACTGATTTTGAGAAGAAATGAAAGTAAAGAATTAGTCCAACCTAAGCTCTGCTTGTGAAGTTATGTTTTGTTAGCAGCAACAGACCACACATTTCTGCTTAGCATAAATTTCTGAAAAAGTAATGCCATGTGGACCACATCCTGAACTTATTCAGAATGTACTTAAGGCAAATCCCTTACTGAGAATCAGGGTTCAGCTCTGTATTTTTGTACACTGAGAAATGAAGAGCGTTTTAAATTTCTATTTGCCTTATCCATGGAGTACCCAATCTGGCAGATAATGTAGCACAGGGGAAGGTGAGACTTGTGACCACATCAGTGGGATGGCCCATGTGACTGAAATTACACAGGATTATGCAGGATTGGGTGTATCAGTCCATTTGTAAGAATAGCAGGGGAGATGACTTCTCTTACAGGCTTAGTTTCTTCTGCTAACCAATGCATAAGTTTCCAAAATGTTAATGGGAGTTACATGTTTAAAAGAAGGAGGAAAAAAAGGCCTTGTTACTAAGCCATATTGTGTGGAAATACAGAGAAATCTTTCTAACACTGGATTTCCGCTTAATAGCAGTCAGGAACAATCTTTACAATGAGTCTAACTGTGAACAGGAGAATGAAACAAATCTTAAATACTAGCAATAGGATGACAAATATAATTATATATATTATATATATATATAAAACCCCTTTAATCAAAGGGAGTAACGGAGTGTTTATGTTTTAAAACTGGTGACCTTTACATTAGCTGCATAGATACATTCCCTAAAATGGTGGATGCTAAACTTAACTAAAATTTGCTGAAATGTTACCTAGTTACTCAGTTTGAATTCAGTGGTTAGCATACAAGAAATGCACAGTATGTCATGCTAAGAACTAAAAAAAAATGTCACTTATTTCTCAAAGTATGAATATATTGCTAGGTACACTGTTCCCAACAGAGGGATTTCAGTTTTCCTTGGTAGCTTTGCACACAGCAATATTCTTGTAGCAGTGGAGTGAAGGGGGCGGGGGGCGGGGGGGGGGGAGAAGAAACAGTCAGTGTTCTTTGCAGGAACCTATTTCTGTTAGAAAATCAAAATAAATCAGTACAAGTTTGTCTTCAGAAATATGGTTACAAAAAGAGAAAGAACATAGTTTCTTCCTGTAAGGCTGTTCCGAGAAATCAAAGCCAAAGCTTCTAAATAGTCAGTTGTGTTTTAAAAGAAGGAAGTAGCTTAATTCAGTTTGAAGAGGAGATGAAGAAAGTGTATATCAAAAGCAGTCTTTTAGTGAAGTCTCTTACAAAAGGACATTTTACTCATGTGCATATGCATTTAAAAGCTACACTATATTGCGTATTCAGGTAAGTATTGAGTAAATAGGAAATGATGAGATCATCTTACATATTCACACAGCTTCACAAAGAGGCTCTTTATAATTGGTGAAAATATTGAGGTTACATCTGCTGTGCTATTCACCCTTCTCCTTGAAATACCTTTATCAATGACTGGATGGTATTGATACTGAATTCCCCTTGTGATAAACTTATAAGAATATTTTTAATTTACTGCATGAGGATGAAAATGTCATACTTAATACCATAGTCAGATACTTAGCTGCAGCCACAAGTACTCTTTCTACATTCACAAAACTGGCAGACGAAACATGAAAAGGAATACTGACTCTTTAATCTCCGCTTCTCCACCTAAGGCCCAAGGCAAGCTGACAGGGTAACTTCGTTCTGGAAACAGAGGTGTGTTTTTTTTTTTTTTTAAATTCTGGATTACTTTTTCTTCTGCTTTTGAAAACTGTGGGCTATAGGGGAATGAACCTGGCATAGACTTAAAACAAGAACAAGTTTCTTTATCTGAAAAGTTACAGTCCTTGATGCTCACAGGAAGGTCATTTTCAAAACCCACAGGAAAAATAGCATCACAGCCAGAAAGAGTGCATTAAGTGTCTTATTTGCTTGTAACAGAGACAGTTTTTCATTTATAACAGCTCCGAGGATCGTGAGCCTTTGATGTTGTAAGAACTTTTCTATAGATTTTGCAATTAGTGAGTTAGATGTTTTAAATAGTAGGTATCCACAAATTGGATTTTAGCAATGAAAAAAAAGTACTGAGCAATATTTAGCAATGTTAAATGATGTTTGTTTCTTAAACATAATTACAAGCTAGATGATAGGAGACTTGTAGATATTTGGTGAGCAAATGTGTGCCATCTATATAATTCTCCACAAACACTTCGATTTTGGATTTACTACACGGGGTGAGGAGGAGGGGATGTAAGCCAGGACAGTGTGCAAATGTGGTCTTTACCCACCAGGACAAAAGTGTGGCCTCCACAGCAGATTGCTTGGGGAAGAATGCCACCTTCCCATCACAAAAGTCCCCATGAGTCACGTTGCTCTACCTCCCCTCACTGCAGACAGTTGCTTACTAGCCCTGTTTGACTTACAGTATCTCAACAGAGTTCTCTTAAGAAAAATAGAAAGATGATAATTGTTTAGAAAACTATTGGTTCTGTGAGGCTTTAGAAATCTGCATTTTATTCACACCATATGACAGGAGAAAGCCTTTTAGGTCTGGGTAGAATGCAGCGTATTATGTCAATAGCACTGACTGAGACCTGGCTGCTATCATGATACGAATATTAGACTGTAATAATTGCTGGCTTCTAAACATAAATTCATCTTGTCCAAAGTCAAGCAGGAAGTAGCAGGTCAAATTCATGAAAGAAAGCTGTACCTCACCGGTATCCATGCTCCCACCTAACTTCTTCATTCACCTGGTATAATACTTTTAAGCACTCTAAAAATGCTAAGTGTGGCAATTGATTCGTTGCTTACTTCTGCAATATGGAATACTGTTTAATCTTCCAGTGTAGGGATGTTACATACATAAATACATGACAAATCAGGCAAAAATAAGTATCAACAACCTTGCAGGAAAAAAATAAAAAGCCTTAATCAACCGTTTAGAAAAACTGGAAAGCTTAAGAATCTTTAAAAACTAAGCCGTATTTTTCCTGCTTAACTTTGCAGAAAAACAAATGTTAAAAGTTGTCTGAGTGAAGCTGTTAAAAAAATCTGGATTCATATTAGGATCAAAGTTTGTAGCTCAAGGTCATCACTTGCCAAATACAGTGAGAAGTCTTTTATGCTACATGTCCAGCTAGGGAAGAAAAGTAACTCTAAATAGTGCAAATAGTTTGGAAAAAATTAATGGATTTTGTAAACAATCCTAATCCCAGGACAGTGGTACTCCAGCCCTCTGAAAATTCCTAGCCTCTGCTCGAGATTGTGCCTTCATTTGATTCCAAATTGTCTCAGATAAGGACCAGGAAGATGTTTTGTTTAAAATCAACCCTATGTTACCAGTTTACATGATGTCAGTTCACAGCAGCAGTACAAATTTATTAAAACGCAGCAAAACCAGAAAAAAACAGTCTTTTCCAGCACTAAGCACAAAGCATCATCACCTACTTGAACAGAGACACTTTTCTTCCCCTCTCCCTTTCATGGTGGTTATAATATACCATGTGCCCATGGTCCATCATTTAAAATTACAACTTTATAACTATGCTTAACAATAACTATTAACAAGAATATATAATGCTAGGTAGGATGTTTATTTTAAAACATTATGTAGGTATTGATCAAATGTAATGACAGAATTATAATATATAATTCAATGTATCACTAGATGCACTTTTCCATGGAAGCTTACAGCATGCATATCAGAAAACTTTTCTGTTGTTTCTACAAATAAAAATGAAGCAAATAAACTAAATAAATAAGTTTATTTAATGATAAACTGGATTGAAAAACGAACATTAGATTTGTCTACCTAGAATTCTCTAGGTTTTCTTCTCTCTTTCTTAGCTTTTCTTTTCCCTCATGTCTGTCTCCCCATGACTTTTAAAACTGCCATAAAGTGATTTCCTTCTGCTAATATTGAAACTGTCGTTTAGAAACCCAAGCCCGCTTTGAAGACCAACTTCAGACAGAACTTCCATTATCATTAATGAACTCTTTCTGTTCAAACTGGAGGGGAAAATGAAATCCCAGATCCAAATTTTGCCCTCAGCTACTAAAACACAACATCAGAGGAGAAATTTGGCCCTGCTTGCTCAAGAAACTTAAATCTGTCCTCCATCTCTCCACTAATATTAATGTCCATCATACGACAACCTATGTAAGATTAATGACTTGAGAACATAACCCGTTCCATGCCAAATGTATCAGCAGACTATACACAACTATATCTCCTACAAATAGGAAAAGAGATAGAAATTTCACAGAAGTAGACTGGCAGCAATATAAATTTTATTTTTGAATTTCATAGGTTAACGATGGTCTGTTTCAAGGGACAGGATCCCTTTACACATGCTTTCATTTCTGGGATAATACTCCCCTTTTGGGTGCTTAGACTGAGTGCAATGAGTGGTTTTCTCAGCCTAATCTCTAGAGGAAAGGGATCCACAGCACAGTGTCATGGTGGCATGGCACAACTGAATGCTGAAACACCCTTCTAACCACCACAAAGATTCATCACCATCTCACATTTGGCAGTAAACTACATTAGACGTTTTTGAAGCATACTGTCCTTTTATACCAGACGACTTGTAAAAAGAAAAGGAAACAAACCATCTCTTTCTCCACAAGCCTTAAAAAGATAGCTTAGCACTAACCCCCCAAAATCCCATTTGAAATAAAAATAAAAGAACTTCTGAAAACGTAAGCATCTTATGATCTCAGAAGCAATACCTAGCAATCTGTGGACATTGGGTACAGAGGCTTCAGATGTTTGGCAGGGCATTCCCAAAAGCCCACTGAGCCAAAGTCCCGGACACCAGCCCACCTGCTTTATAAGTTATCAGACATCAAAATCAACATTGATCCACCACTGGCCACATCACTCACGGACGGCAAAGTCACAAGTGATTTATGCAGGTTCTTTCAAATGAGCACTAATAAGACCTCTTGCCACACCATCACATATCTGATATATGCTACACATTTTACTGATTCTATTTTCATATTCTTTCGGCTTTGAAAACTGTCTCCCTCAGAGACACAAGGTCAACTGTCCAGACCTTTGAAAAATAAAAAGAAGAGAAAAAAAAAAAATAGTAGCACTAATGTGTTTCTAAAACTCTGGAAAGATCTGCAACAGTTTCTTCATACCTTCACATAGTGACATTTTAGGATGGAGTATTTCACAGCCAAGTAAGCTACAAACAAAATCCTTAAGCCATCCTTGGATTTTCAATGGAGCAACACTGTTTCTGACTTAGACTACAAGGTGATGAACACTTTTGGTCTCGGTAATCTTGGAGTGAACCTCAGCAATGAAGGTAAAAAGATATGTGGCTGAAGTACTTTTTCCCTTAATTTTTAAAATGCCATACATTTACATTACGTAGCAGAAGTCACCTCAGAAATAGTTTAGTGGACAGAGTAAAGGTGAAGCTGCTGGGGGTGCACAGTAAAACCTTTTATTCACATGGCTTTGCAATTTATCATGTGCTTCTGCAATCTATCACAAGAATAATACCAAAATATAAATTTATCTTTGGGGTTGGAAATTTAGAGCACAAAGAGACTTTAAATAAATAAAGAAAATGATTAAGGGAGTAACTGGGAAACCAGAGGTTCCCAGCAGAAGTCAGAGCTCAACCTTCATTCTATAGCCCCTTAATGCAGTAGCTATACACATACAGCTGGTATTACATGCATTTTTAACGTAAAAATAGGAGAAGAGTTTAGGTGTAAATTTCAACTGACTATGAGCTATGGAAGACTTACAATGGAGAGCCTACAAACTGAAATGGGAACGTATTAATCAGCATTGCATTAAACAGATCTAATTTGAAGATGAAATAGCATCAGGAATGAAGTTAAAGGATTATTGATGCAAAGTATATCTGAGGCATCTTGCAAAATAACTGTATATGGCTAAGCTACGGAAGGCAAAACTCTGCAATTAGGTTCAGCAGTTAATGGTTTAAATAGATTAAATGTTTAGCTTTGTAGAGTTTTCTGGTTTGTTTACTATCTAAAAGATCTGATCCTTCTGGTAAACTCTCTTATATACTTTACATACAGAAAACATTTGTCCAACAGCACACAATTTGCACGTGAAAAACTCAGCCACAAAATATAATGAAGATTAGAAATTTATCTGGATTTAAAATGATATCTGAATATTTATATGGATAATCGGAATACCAAATATTACAATAGTAACAACCGTCCTACACGAACAGAAACGTAAGCAGTGGTAGAAATTCTCGTCTTTCAAGGAATGAACAATCCATGACTTAACAGTGTATCATGGAGAAAACAAGGGTGCAAGTTGTACATAATTGCACATTGCAGAGTGTTTTCCCCTTCTTCTAAAAAAGTGACTGGCTTTGGTCAGAGAGCAGACAAAGAAATTAAGCTAGATAGACCAGCATCTCTCATAATCCAAAGAAGCACTTGCAGGAGCAAACACAATATCTGTAGGATTTCAGTGCATGGCTAAAAGACATGAAACATACACACTCTTGCTTAGGTGCACATCTCTTAAGATTCATTAGGGCTGAAAAACAAACACTAAGCACGGGCTAAAACCAAAGTCCATGCTCGTTTTTTTCCTGGTATGAATCAAAAAACTGTTTTCTTTATATGCTTCAGTTTCTTCTAGTTTCTTATCTTCTGTTCCCTCATCCTGCTCTATCACCACTATCTCCAGTCAAAAGGACATAAGGATGGCAGTCCCCAGTGCAGAAATCTTTGCTGGCCCATAGAATGGACAGAGAGGAATGTTGTGCAGGTGGTCAGACTGACACTTCTGCAGTACTTTGAAAACTACATACACTAGGCTGTCTATCAGGATGCCAGGCAGGCTTGGTTTAAGAATTATCTAAACACTAGACATTCTATCAGCCTAATTTAGAATCAATCTTGCTTTTTAGTGATGATAATAAACTTGTACAAACATGAGATTCATTTGTATATTTTAGCATTTTATTTCAGTCCCAGAATGCAAAACCTGACATTGGAATCAGTTTGATTTTTTTGGTGATTGAAGATATTAAGCACTACAAGAGCATTGAAATTTCGATCTGATTAGGATAAAAATTCCTCAGGATCAAAACACTTCTTTTTTTCCCCCTACAGTTTTACTAATTGTATGCTACTTGACATTGCAGAGTTATTCCACAGCATGATAGCAAAATATGTGAAGTGTATTTTACTGTTAGAAATTATCAACTCATTCTATTTGTTTTTCATGTGTTTGAGGTTATTAAGAGAATAAAAAATTATAAGTGATGTGCATAAGTTAAAAGGGTTAGTTCAACTACAGATGGTAGGCTAAACCACTAAGCAATATTTTGTACAGCAATAGAATTTTTCTACTGAACATACATAAAAGAAATCATGAATATATAACTGATTTAAAAGCAGACTGAGGGGGTAATATCCCTTGAAAAACAGGGGAGCCATAAAAAAGGTGAATGTGGAATAGTTTATTTTCAGAAAGACTGGATTATTCTAACCACTGGAAACCAGATAAAGTAGATCAGAGGGAGTGCTACCAAACATACTCATCAGAGACCTTTGCTTTATGGGAAATGAACTGCCCTGGCTCACTGTTCCTGAGGAATTGTATTTCTTATAGCTGTAAATCAAATCCTGAAGAAAAAGGATGATATTTTCTAAGCAATAGCTGAGGACAACAAGTATCTTTTTTGTCAGTGTCAGGTTTCTGAATTTAGACCTCAGTTAGGATTCCAGAATGAAAAAGCACTTATTATATACCAATATATACTTGTGACAGTGTTCTTACAAGCAATATATTAATTTTCAAATGGTGGCATGTTGTCCTGTGTTTGTCCAAAAGTATACTCATGGCTGCCTTCAGAGGTCTTGACTTTTATCCTTCCCTGCAGCTTTCTTAATGACCTTCATTGAACAGTAACATCAAATACTTGACGTTCAATGAAGATCATTAATTTTTTTCAATTAAATGGAAGATGTATACTCCTACAGCATATGACATCCATTCATTCTCAGCAAGAAATGTACTTCTTAAATCAAAAAGGGATGTTACAGACCTCTGTATGATAACAGTGTTAACTAAAGGGAAGCACAGATGCACAGCATTGTACTCCAGAAAGCAGCGAGTGTCAATTGCCCTTGCTGAGCTCTACAGACAGTGCTAAGACCTGATACAACAGTAATTTTATTAATCTGCTTGATTTCAGATATTGATTTGACATAAAATGTATCCTGCTAGCTTTAAGATCAGGGATATTTTCTTGTCATTGGAACAAGGGCAGTCCTACCCATGCAGGGACTCATGGCTTGGTGAAAGTGTATGAGCTGTCCTATGCTTGACATGCAGTTCAGCCCTGCAATGTTTCTATGCAGAGGTAAGTAAAAAGAGAGGATCCAATCACCTTCCCCATTCTTACAAGTGGTAAAGTAGAACTGGGGGCATGAAGGGTCTTTCTAGGCTGTTAGTTCTAGATGCATAACTATGAAACATACAACATTCAACTTCAACTCTTTCATGCCACATATCCTAATGAAGAGGTCTGTTACACAGAGCTAGGATAGGGACTGTATCTGAGCTAGGGTACAGCTAGACCTGCAATTTTTGAGGGCTTGGATTCAAACACAAGTTGTTGCACCTTAGCCAGTTGCTGTGTGTCAGCTGAGCCAACAGCTGAGCCATGATGCTGGACGGTGTACAGGATGTTAGACTAGAGAACATTTTAACTATAGTCTCCGTGACAGAGATGTGATCTATAATAAGTGATATCTGTCAGGATTATACCAACAATTTGTTCAACAAACACAGCAAAGACGAACAAATGAGAAGTTTACCAAATTTCTGAAACCATGAAGCATTATAAAGTGGGAAACAGATTAATAAGGTATCATTGTAACACCAAACAATTGGCTGGGAGATTTGTGAAAAAGCACGATCATTGAAAGCTTGAATGAAACAAGATAGAAACAATATCCCTAAACTTCTTATTTCTGTTTGAAAAAACCTGATGCTTCAATAACTTATGGGATCACCACCATGTATTAGTGTGTTGGAATAAATGCAGGCATATGTAGAGTTAGAGTATGAATGTTTTATTAATCCGCAAGGGCATCACCAAGCTATAACTAACATAAATCTCTAAGTAGAAATCTTGACCTCACTGAACCTAATGGAATTTTTGCTATTTACTTCACTGGGGCTAGAATTTTAGTCCATATAAATTTGCTTTTTTAGGGCATAATCCCTGTGTCCATTGAAGCCAATGAAAGCTTTTTCATTGACTGTAACTGACCTTTCATTAGGGCAGCAGTTCCCTTACAAAAGACTGTTGTCACTGAAGACCTTCTTCACCATTATACTTGTTATGGTCACATTCCTGAAACTGCTTTTGTCTTCTTTCATCTGAGATAGCGTTAACAAGGCCTGTTTTTCAACGTTTCTAATGGGCTGCTATGATCTGAAGCCATCAACAGCCCTCTTGATTTTTTCTGGGTGATTTTGTGCAACATTTTCTTCTTTGCTTGCTTTCCTCTTTGATGTCTTTGAATAAGCTGGATGAGAAGGCAAGATGTACTGGTCCTACTTTTTCCATTTTTTTCTGATATGTTGTCAGTGAATAGGCAGAGTAGCAGTTTTATTGGTTTTTTTTTTTTTACTCTTAGATCTACCATTGCAATTTGGGATTCTTCTTGTTTTAATCTTTAAAAATAATTTTCTCTTCTGTAAAAATCAATCAAGATTTTAGCTGCATTCTGCAGTCCTTCATCAAACACAACCTTTTCAGATTGCTGCTTTCTCAAGTCCTGCTTCTACTTCTCAATAGGGCTTTCTAACCATTACTTTAGCTTCCAGCTCCTCTTCAAAACATTGCAAAATATTGGGGTTTTTTTCA
Source organism: Gavia stellata (assembly GCF_030936135.1). Lineage (NCBI taxonomy): Eukaryota > Metazoa > Chordata > Aves > Gaviiformes > Gaviidae > Gavia > Gavia stellata. Next base: position 30,024,154 of record NC_082600.1, read on the forward strand.
TTGTAATCTCAAAGCAATTATTTCCTATGTTGTACTGCAAATATCCTGCATTGTCTATTTTGGGGAACTGCAGTTCTGCTGGGTTTTACCTTCTACAGCCAATATCTGCAAGTTCCCGAATTTTAGCTTTAATTTTATTTTTACTAAACAAGGAGGATTTTATCTTTCCAGTTTGGTTTGAACTTGATTTTCTAGGGTGGACAAGTTGCTATGAAGTGTTTTGGGGTTTTGCAATTTCTTTCTCTTGGATTTTCTACAAATTTTTTTTCCAAATGCTAGAAAAGTCGAGCATCTCTTTGGGTAAAGATATGAACCACTTCAGCTTCTGCAGGACTTACAATGGGTATGTATACTTCCTGAGCTATTCCCAAGTCTATTTTAAACTTGAAGATCTTTCATCCAGAGCATGAGTTTGAACACCATGAAAAGACAAATGCGAAGTCCTATACCTTGGATGGACTGATTCCCTGCAATGGTACAGGCTGGGGACTGACTGGCTGGGTTATTGCTTTGTGGAAAAGGACCTGGGGGTCCTGGTGGACAGCATGCTAAGCATGAATCAGCAGTGTGCTCTATGGGCTCTACTAAAAAGTGTATAGCCAGTAGACCACAGAAAATCATTATTTCCCTTCACTCACCACTCTTTAGATTGCATCTGGAATCTGATTTTAGGCTCCCCGCACAGGAAATATATTGATAAACTTCAGTGAGCTTAGCAGAGGTCTGTCAAGATGGTCAGGGGCTGGAGTACTTGCCATGTGCGGAAAGGCTGCGGGACCAGGCTTGTTCAGCGTGAAGAAGAAGTGGCTTCAGGGGGACCTAACAGGATACCTGCAAGGATGTTACTGCAAAGATGGAGCCATGAGCTGCACAATCAAAACAAGGAAATTCCAACTGGATAGAAGGAAAAAAGAATCACTGTGAGGGTAACTAAGGCCTTATTAAGCATAATTGGAACAGGCCACTCGGAGAAGTTGTGGAAAGTCTGACCTTGAAGGTTTTCAAGATCAACTAGACAAAGTGCTAAACAATTTGCTTTGAATCAGTGTTGATCCTGTTTTGAGCATGACGTGGGACTAGATGATGTCCCAGAGTCCCTTCCAATCTGAGTGATTCTATGAACATCTTGTTCCTATAAGCCAAAAGAACAACTATACATAAAAGATGTAACCAGCCTCAACTACTGAAAAAAATTAGCCTAGCAAGAATAATTATGTTATAGCCACACAGCCAAGTTTGGAACCCTGCTGTGCTGGATGCTGATAATGGGAGAAACTCCCTGTGTTTATACAGCTTGCAATCCAAATAGCTAAACTGGACATACAGTGAGAGCAGGAACACAGTAAGGTGAAGTGATTTTCTAGAAGTCATTCCTGTCTCCAGGGTCTCCTGAGTCCTAGTCCTGTGCTTATACACTGGACCACACTGCACTCACGCTGTCTGCATACGTCTCTTAAGTTTTCTGAAGATGAATGTTTCATAAAGCATATTCTATTTCAGAGAGAAGTGGTCATTCAGAAGATTAAGGTCTTTTTCAAATGGGATGTTCATAGCTGCCAGGTGGTATGTTAAGTCTGAGTCATAAATATCTTTTATTTCCTTGGTCAGATAGTGCTGTGGAAGTGCAACTTGTCATTTTTGATTTCCAGTTTCAAAAGCACCAAGTAAGTTTCTGAATTTGTTCCTTCATTTCTGAGCAACTGACATATTCTCCTGGATATTAAATGCTCAAAATGTAAATGATGCAAAATTACTTTGTTTATCATTTTGGATTTTTGATTTTATTTTTTTCTGCAGAAAAGTGTCTAACCTGACCTTCTTATGGCAAATGCACTTTACCTTCTAGAAACTTCAGGGACTATTGGAAAGCTTTACAGAGCTTGACACTGTTGTTGGCTGCCATATATTTTCATAGAAGCTGTCCCTGTTCTCCTGCTTTCCAGTTGCAGTTATCCTCCTATCTTCTCTTGCAGATCAAGCAAGGTGCTTTCGGATTGAAGATTTATACTGCCTTCTATTGTAGTTGTATGGTTTTGTAAAAGCTAATTAAATGCGGCTGTATTTGGATTGCTACCCTTTTATTAGGAAATGCTAGCAGGACATGGTGCAGAGGGAGCAGAGTTATTCAAATCTGGGACTCTGAGTTTAAGAGGCAGTTTGCAGACAGTCTTTTATATTAAGAAAAACACACAAGTCAATCATAAACGCAGTCAGTCACTGAAACTTCCAAAGAATTATCTGGCTTCACTGCAGGCACAGATAAATTAGAGATTATGGGCCTAAGTCTCTTTTTGCACTAGGGTAAATCAGGAGCACTATCACTGAAGTCAACAGATCTCAACAAGAAAAGAATTAGGCCCTATGGCTTTTAATAAGAGGAATACAAAGAGCTTAATTACAAGGAATCAAGCTGAACCTCCCTTCCCCCATACACAGACATATGCACATGCTCTCTGGTAAGGTTTGTCTCTTGTAACATTTTTGTACTTCTGTTATCCTTACCCTGATCAGATACTACCTGTGTGCAAATAACAGGGACTTCCACGCTACAGGGATGGGGGCCATTTGGGTGTTAATACGCGGGGTGGTTAAAACACTGGTAGAGCTGTAGCTCGGTTCTGTATTGAAAAACCTGGTGAAATCCCAAATATGCTGCAGTTTTTGACCTCCACATTATGACTCAGAAATAAAAAAAACAAGAGAGGAGTTAATTTTCTGTGCTAGGGAGGGAGTTTCTCACCTAAGCAATACTTCTTTGAAGGAGTAAAATAATGCATACCATGTGTAAATGGATAGCTGCTGGAAACTCTGGTAATACAAATATATTTTTTTATTTCCACATATGTGAACAATCTTATATGTCTATAAAAAAACTTGAAAATAAATCATACAAAAAAGTATATTTGAGCCACCCTCTGTGAAACCCTATGACAAAAAGAGCAGGTGCAAGATGAAGACCCCAGTTGTGGAATATAAATAATAGTTCAGGAACAAGCAAGTATTGTACCAGATTGTTTTGACAAAAATGGAAGTACTTACAGTCTAAGTGACTATGTCTGATGCCTTCCACATCTTCAGCATGAATGAAGTGGTAACATCTCTTTCCTACGATATCTACAGGGGTCAGATCCATGTAATCGCTGATCCTAAAAAGGAAAAGAAATAAAGCCTTTAATTCAAGAATGAAAAGAATACAAGAACTGTCAAATGACTCAGAAAGTGAAATCAGCTAAAAAGTTTTTTCACCACTTCAGTAATTTGAATGGAATAGCTGTACAAAGAAGACACAGACTTAAAGAAAAAAAAAAGAAAGAAAACATTTTTTAAAAAACCTTGAAATCATTTTATCCATTTAAATAAGTGGAAAGTTAAATTCTAGTGCATATTCTCCCTGTAGCATAACACCAAGACAATATAATTCCATGAAATTGTAAAGCATTAGCAACAATCCAAAATCCTCATTAAAAGACCAAGATGATTCAAGGTTACATAATAAAGTAAAATCATGTTATGTTTATACCAAATGATTAGAGACACATTTCATTTCAACAGATTGGTCTTCTATTGGGTATATTCATGAAAAAGCTCTTCAACCATTTCTTGGCACCAAGTCCAAACTGATATTTCAAGGGATATAATTTAAATGCTGAGACATACAGATGCCTCAGGGTGTTATCTTTTTTAGTCTAATTCATTTGGGAGCTCAGCTTTCACTCTGGGCCCTTTCAACTGGGACTTTGTTGTTTATTGCACATAGAAACTTTAAAATCTATTCTGCAGACCTTTGTGTGCATGCATCTGTGTGTCTGTGTCTGCATGCTTGTGTCTGTGTGCATGTGCAAACTTCTGTCATGGAGTGTCAAGATGTCAATGTCCTTAAATGCAGTACAGAAAATAACAAAACAATTGGAAAATGCCTTGCTCACACAAGCATTTAAAAATATGTCTGTTTTCTAGAAATAGAATAATTTTTTAGGGTTTGAAATATGGTTTAATGATTGGGGTTAGGTCCACTTTGCAATTTTAAGATACAAGTGCCATCCATTGAAGGGGGTTGTAAGAAACACCAAACATCTTGATATAACCAGGTAGCTGAAACAACTGGAGTGGTATCCTGAGGGAGGCCAGCGGGGAGGCTAAACCTGAAACTGAATCATGTAGGTCTGGGGGGTTCCCAGCAGGCAGAGGGGGCGAACACAGCCGCTGAGGCACTGACTAGCAGAGCTGTGTTTGCCTGGGTGTCTGAGGCAGGGAGAATGCATAGACCAGAAAGACTGAAGGAGAACAGAAGCATTAGACAGCACCACAGCAGCACTAGTGGTTTGTCCCAATTAAAAAAAAACCGAACACGAAAAACATCACAGGTGGACTCATAATTGCTAGTAAAAAATGTCAAATCAAGTTTAGCACAAAACACAACAGCCTTCTGCTACTTTCATGCCAGAGCGTGTTGAAGGATGTGCACTTTCAGACAACTGCCTAGTAGTTATAGCACTTAACCAAATGTGAGATACCCATGTGGGGATACCCGTCTAATATTTATCACAAACCACAGTTGAAAAGCACCTCTCCTACCTTCTCATAGAGGACATCATTCGCCAGGATAAAGACAAGGCTGGAATGGTGGCAGTGGGACTCCCTAATCCTCCTGCTGAGTTCCTCCACTTCTGTTGCACAGTGAATTATGGGCTGGGAAACAAAGGACCTGGGATCTCCGCCCAGTGATAAGAAACCTCACCAGAAGGGAGGGAGTCTGAGATTTAAAGGTTCCTGTCCCCTGGACTGTATATTTCCTTTTTATACTAAACTAAGTGTACAAATAGTCCATGGAGCAGGAACCAGAACTCAAGCCTCTCCCGCTCCCATGTCTACACTCTCTGTAGACATATGTCTACACTCTGTGCTACTCTACTGGCACACTTTGCTGTCTCTTTTCTGGCGCAAGAACTGTGTGTTTTCTGTTAGGAGGTGGCTCTGCTTCAAGATCAGGGAGAAGAAATCCCACCCTGCCCAGCCTAGTAGAAAGGGGCAATCTCCAGACAGGCCACTGCCCTGTGATGTACCCAGGATGAAAATGCTACAGTTCACTCCGCTGTATTTTGTTTCTCTGCAGCAGCATGTTTGTGTAAAGTCTTCACAGATAAAAATGAACACAGCAAGGCAACTGTGGAAGCAGATTCACAGTCCCTTAAGTTTAACATTAAGAAAAAGCTGTTTCAAACAGACATATGAAGGACACAAGATTTTTTTTTTTATGAAAAAAGTGGAAGAAACAGAAAGAATATCCAGATGTAAGTGATGGTCACTGGTAAGCAATGACACCAAAACCAGAAACAAAAGAAATTATGTCAAATAGGACACTCATGCTTATATCAAAGGTACCAAAGATGGTAAATAATTTCCATGGAGAACAGAAAGAAATATTATAGTATATCTTAGAACACTAGTTAGGAGACAGATCTGGCGGCTCTCAAGTCCTTTGACAAAATAAAGCAACAGTTCGATGGGAAGGAACTCAGTTCTGCTGAATACACAGACCTGATCCTGTAAAACATAAGCACAGGCTTATGTTTGAGCAGATCAATGGTTCCACTGACTTACAGGACTGTTAACATGATTGAAATTTAAAGGTAGGTATATAGTACAGTACTTTGCTGAATTAGGACCAAATTGTGCACACATTTTTAGGCTTGAAGCTCTCTACACAACTGTTTCTGCATACCTGAAGGAACTATTGGCAACCACTGTCATGGCCTACAGGCCAAACCTCTTGCATTTGGAAAATACCATGTTCACTGGGTTATTTCCTTTTGGGCATGTATTAGCAGATATGGCTATAGCAGTCCATATAAAACTGGGCAATAGGCTCTCTCCAGATGGCTTCCAATCACTGACAGTTGACACAGAAAATACACAGACTGATGCTGTACTCCAGCAGCAATCTCTTTATTTTGCTTTTAGTTATTTATCACCGTCCAAGATGATTTGTCCTCTGCAGGTGCTTTTCTCACTCCATTGACTAATAAATTCTAGACTATTTTAGACTAGATGGTGAAGTTTAAATGACATGAATCCCACATTTGGAAAACAGACATGGAGTAACATACCATATTTTAGGAAACAAAATTTTACATCCCCATTTAATACACTCAGAACAAAATACTAATTTTTAGAAATAGCCAGTACACTAGTTAACAGATCTTGTCTCAAAGGGAAGCTAATTGTGGACTAGTTTGTGCACTGAGTCCAGCATTCTGATGCAGATCTCTTCATTCAGAGGAAAGTAACAAGATGCACCCAAAGACTTGAGTAATGTCACTCCTGCTCCCTGCTGTTGCAAGCAGGCAACCACTTGGAAAACTAGGAGTACTATTGATCTCACCCCTGCTGATCCAATGGTCCACTGTGAGCATTCATTTCAGTTAAGTAGCACGGCTTCTGCTCCATACTCCCCGCGGCTGCCAGTAACTCCCCATTGCTCCATAAATAGTGCTTACAGCTTCCCCAGCATGGATCCATTTTTCTCTGTTTTCATTCATGTTGTGCTTGCTTTGCTGTGGCACCACAAAGAATTTCCCAGCTGCCTGCAAGTGCCAGGAGTCAAGCCCATATATTCAGGATGGGATACTTAATTCCTTTTCTATAGTCCCAGAAGAGAGATCCCAACTTCCCTGACTTGGAGAATGGCCTCGGCAAAGGCCCAGATAATTCATCTGACAGCTTCAATCAGCTGTTCAGTTAATTCCTTCCCTTCTTCTGTCCTTTCCTTTCTTCTGGCTTTTACAGTCACATTCTGCTTTGTACCTGCTATGAAATCCAAGTCTTGTTAATCTTAACTCCGTTTTCCATCAGTGGAAATCCCGCTGCCTCAGTAAGCTAACATTCACCTCCCAGCCCCAGCAGAAGCGTTTCTACTATTTGAAATTCCTTTTATAAACTATTTTAAACACTGACACAGGGGCTAAAAATGAAACTCTTGCAACATAAATTCAAGTACCATCACATGCATTCTACCCTAGCATATGAGATAAAATCCATCACAAACAAGGAAAAGTTGCTTTATAATGTTGCCTTTACCTTAATGAATGAAAAACATTAGTAAGCTCAATACTTGCATAAGTCAGCTGGCTTACCATAGTTTACCATGTGTTATCAGCTCTTCCTATGTGATTACCAATCAGCACTCCACATCTGATGCATTTTACATTTTTTCTGTGATGCCTTTCTCAGGCATTTGAAAGTTTTATTGCTCCATGAATGTAAAGGGAAGGTTTGAGAAAAATGTTTAATTAAAAAAAACCACACACAATTTAGGGCTCATAAAAATGCCAAACTGATGGCAGAGAAAGTATAAATCTTTCTAACACGGCCCACAAATGCATATCATACTTGACCTGACGGAATAGTTCATTTTTCATGTCCATTTGATTCCTGGCTTTTTTATTGAGGTTGCCAATGAAGGTAAGAGTAAGTGCAGGTGATTCTGTTAAAAGGAAATCTGTTCGTTAGGAACTGGACAGATACCAGCGACTCATTTCACAGAGGCCATTGAAGAGCTCTGCAGTGGTAGCAGCTTTCCATTACTACCTAGGTAGGTCACAGTCAGATCAAAGGCTAAGGCAAAAGGTTTCTTCTAGATCCTACTGTTAATCCCCAGAGCTCTTTCACCAGCTGCCAGATTATACAGAATCTAGATGTTCATTAGGCAGAGTCACAGGCAAAAGCTTAGCGCAAACTTTAATACTGTTACCAGCTTTCTCTGCGACCTTGTGCAAGCCACTTTCTATGGAGCAGTTTTTCCAAGCTTAAAAATGAGAATAATATATTCTTTTTTAGATAATGCTTTGGCAGTTTAGATGAAGCGTTCTCTCTAATAGCCAAGTAATATAATTAATACTATTGTGGCAGTTCAGCAACTTGACAGTGAAGATAACCTCATAACTGAAATCCAAGATTATTTTAAATTTAGGCCCTGATTCAACAAAGCATTTGAGTTTATCCCTTTTTCTAAAAGTTTATATTGATGTGCTGTCCTGATCATAGGTATTCCATTGTGATTGAGCAATTATGATTGCTCATATCAGAGAGCTTCCACTCTTAACTTACAATACGCCATGGATATGTCACATGAAAAGCTTGCATTATTCATCTTGTTTGTTCCATTTTTTGATGATAGAGCCCCTTGACAAAATTTCTTTTGGCTGCACTACCTTCTTTCTTCCTTTCCAACCTTTCCCCCATACCTCAGACTTCCATCAATGGACCCAAACTTCTTTATTACTTATATTTTCCTTCTCAGATATCTTCACTCGGCTCTAAATACTGGTTCCCTAGATTTTATATTTATTTTTCAGGACCCTGAGGGCACTAACAAGCCTTAATGGTCTTGACCAGTCTCTCTGGGGCCTTCCCCCACCCTGCCCACAGCCCAGAACCCCATTTCAGCCCCTTGGGGCTCCCCCTGCCCTGCCCATGGCTCAGGACCCCATGTCAGCCCTCTGGGGACCCCCCACCCTGTTCCAGCAACACTGCAGCAGGGTCAGTCTCCAGCTCCCCACAGCCCTGCCCTGCCCATCCATGGGCCCTGCCGAGCCAGACCCAGCCCACCGCCCGCCCTTGCCTTGGCCAGTCCCCAGGGAGGTGCCCAGTGCCTGGGGCGGGTGCTGCCCCGGTGCTCCCCGGCTGCCCTGGTCCTGGCTGGGGTGGTGGGATGGGCCCTGGCTGCCAGGCCCTGCCCCGACAGACCCCCATGGGGAGCCCCCGATGCTACCGGCACCCAGCCCCCAGGGAGTAGACAGCTGAATTTAGATCCTATCTTCCACCTTCCTAGATCACTTGTCGCTATCACCTCGAACATAGCCCCCTCTCAACCAACTCTGCATCACCTGTTCCCATGTCACTGCTGCCTTTCCCAGTATGTCCTTAACCAATTTTATTCTACAGTTTTCCCACCTCTTACTGCAACAGATCCCACCTCTCTAGCCTACTATCTAGGCCATCTGTGCTTCTGTTCCATTAAACACTGAGCATGATGTGCTGTAATCTGCAAATTAGTTCAAAAATGGAAAACTTTAAAGCTTCAGACAAAAAAGACTTGTGGAGGGGAGGATGAGGGAGCATAAGCACGGCCATACAGGTCAGACCAACGTCTGTCTAGTCCCAAATCTTGCTTCTGAGAGGGACGGTGAGAGATTGTAAAAAGCAAGGAAAGCTTAGAGGGATCTTTCCTGGTCTATCCTCCCCTATTCCAGCAAGATGTCCTGCAAATTATAGTTTTTAATATACCTTTATCCTCTACGAATGTAATGAAAATGAAGGTGATGATGATGAGAGTGAATTCAATACTCTCATACAACACCAGGATGACATTGCAGGATTCACAAATTTCAAAACTTTTTGCCAAGCCCATGGAACAAAGAATACACACAGCTAAAACAAAGAAAAAAGGAGCTAAAAGCTGTACCTATTTTCACAGTAAATGATATTGAGGTCCATATTCACACGAGTGACAAACATGTGGCAGTCAATCCTGACTTCATTAATTGTAGGAGGTGGCAAAGCATGAGCAACGACAACAAGTCCCATGATTTGGCTGGGTACTGTCCGTCCGTGGGACAGTGACACTCTCAGACGTAACCGGCCTGTTATATGAATCACCTGGAAAATAAAAACAATAAAAGAAACCCCAGTGAATTCTGGATGCAACTGTGACATCAGTTTCTTTTAAAGGACAGCATTACTATTCCCTACAGACCACTTAACACAGCCAAAAATTGTACTAAGTAGCTGCCAGTATTAGTGTTAAGCTTATTAATATTGGCTGTCAACATGTCCTATATGTCCTCATGGCAAAAAAGAAGACAAGAACATAACAGGCAAATGCTTTACATTCATCAAATAAAAACATCAGAACTACTGTGGCATTGATTTTTGTTGTGGTGGTTGTTACAGAAAGAAAGAAGAAGAAAGAAACAAACCAGAAATTCAACAAAAGAAAAAAGAGAGGGGGATAAAATGGAAATAGTGAAGGTAGAAATTAATAAAATATTAATTTTATAACATATGGAGATTGAATATGAGACAAAAAGATCGGCAGTTTTGAAACTTTTCCAGAATGGATTTAATTGAATTGCTAGTCACCTACACCATGGAGACACTGCTCACAGCCTTGAATTACTTCTTTGTGGTTGGCAATTTGAGAAGCAACAGCCTAGAAGTGATCAATGAGCTCAGCTGCAGGATGGCCTTCTTACATCCATAGCAAGCTTTTTAAGAGCTGGTAGACAGGTAATGCCTAGTCCACTATGTATGTAGGGAGAGCTGTGGGGGCGGATGGTGTCTTTCCCTATTCACAAGATAAAGCCAGAAGATGCCCAGGAGATCCAATTGCACCCCTGGAGAGTGAAATTCTAAGAATGCTGCCTGAAATGGATTAAGTTGAAACTCTGGGAAAAGAATAATCAACTACTTCCAGTTTCACTCCTTCAGGAGTTCTGTGGCTAAATAAAGGGGTTGTTTTTTTCAATAAAAGACTATAAATACAGCACCAATGCCAGATATCAAACTGAAAATGGAAACTGTAGTTCCTGTACTCATAGATAAGACAGCCATAAGAACTGGCAGTTGCAGGCTGTCCCAGATTTTCACCCTCAGAGTGTGTTACAACATCAACATGAAGAGAAGGCTTCCAGGAGATGGGGGCTCCTTTCACTGTCATCCCAGACTCAGTAACCAGAGGTCAACAGAGATGCTGGTTGGTAGCAAGTGCACTGGAGGAGGTGACAGAGATGTGATGTATTTATAAATCCACTGATACTCATCTCAGAAAGACAGCAGCCAATCTCTGCTTCTGATCTGAGATTGATTGTTAATAGAAAGTGAGAGAGAAGAAAATCTTTCATTAATAAGACTGCAAACCACAAAGTGCATCCAAATTTAAGTGTAATTCATGCTAGCAGATCTGTGGTCTAAGCCTTGAAGTTTGTGTCTTTTTTTTAACCTAATCATTAAAATATCTCCTTTCTCCACTATTTTACATTTCAACTCCAGCCAGTGTGGTGAATCTGAATGAGGAAAGTGATTAGCTGCTGTATTTGTCCATTCCAGTTGCAGGTTTCTGACCACCCACATTTGAAGTAATTATTGCCTAAACTCACACTTAATGCACCTTCCAAGGGCAAACTATTCTATGAATATTTGAAAAAGTTCCTAAAGGCAGAGATGCAAAACCACCATTTCAAACACACTTTATTTTTTTTTTCTCAAGACCTCATTAACTAATGAAGAAATAGCTAAAAGAAATAGGATTACCTTCACAGGAGGGGCAGTAATAGTGTATTTTGCTCCTTCTAGCTAGGCTTGCATATACATCTGCTTTTTATCATTATCTGTCTCTTTTTATCATGCAGTTTCAGCTTACTGCAAAAACTCAAATCTGTAAATGCTTGGAAAAATGCTGACAGATAACTAGTAATAATGTGAAAAATAATCTTATACTGAATGTGCTATGCAAAAGTATTGTTGTTCTGTTGTTTTTTCATAAAAGTCCTTATGCTCATATGTTTGAAGTTGGCAATATCACTTGAGGGAATTTTTAAGATATATCATACTTAAAATCCATTTATCTCTTCCTTGTATTTTTGGAAACCTCCATGTCATTTGCATCTAAGTATCAACGTGATTCGGTTTTGAACAACTATTCAGTTTATTCAGTCAGTACCTCACTTTTTTCTAATTCCTCATCTGAAATACACCTCAGATGTAGTATTACCCCAAGAGACAGTTCCAAACCTGCTAGACCCACCATATATTAACATTGTTGAATTTCAAGAGTTTGCTTCCAGATTCAAATTATTTAGCTTGTTCCTAGCTCTATCATGGATCAGAACATGTTCTAAATCCCCATGTGAATTCAAATTTTAGGGGTCAGCGCTCAATTGCATTCTGATTCTGTACACTGGGAAATATACAGCAACCTGCCCATCAGTTCCAGTGCCTGTGTGCCTCTAAAGAAACTGTATTTCCATGCCTGAAATCCCTTTCTATGACAACATTAGTCAAACACACCAAGTGGGAAATCTAATTGGTAGTAAAAAACAATTCTAGCTGTCATGACTTTGTCTACATTGTGAGTATTCCCACTTTCAACACCAGTTCATTTGAACTGGGATTAGGGGTGACAGGAATTATAGGGTCAATTATCTCCAGTAGCTAAAATTAATCTCTTTATAATTCAATCCCACAGCACTAGTCTATCATATCCTAAAGCAGTATTATGACTTTAATGAAGCTAAATGGCAAGAATAAACTGTTTTATGAAGGACAATACTTGGATCCAGATGTAAATATTTAACAAAAATTTGCGAGGAATATTCTGAAAATCAAAAGTAAATGCAGTTCTTTCATGAAGTTGCCTTTATAAATGCTTTCTTCTAAAAAGTATGCAACAGTCCAAATCCATCTTTAAACTATAATTGTCTTCTTTCTAATAACGCTATATGAATTGACTGGCACATTTAGATGTCACAGCAAGAGAAGACAGTGATACTGTGTTCTGTCCATTACAAAAAGGTGGGTGAATGCTATACTCCTGATCACAGGGATCATCAGAAACTTTGTATGTCAAGAGCTGTACAGATTTCCCCAGCATTTCTCCATCTACCTCCTAAATGAAATTAGTAGCAAGACTCCTTTTTTACTCTAATGGGAGCTGGACTGGGTTAATGGTTCAGAGACTTCTTTGCTTCCAGACTCTTTATTGGCAGGTGTTGTAACTTGCATGATGACTTCATCCTATAGAAGCAGAGGGAAATCTTATGGCCAAAATAAACCTCGTGACCTGATCTAGACCAGGATTTCACATAGGTCATTCTGACCTGTATTATTCTTTGTAATGTAACCTAGTTGTATAATAGTTATACTTGGATAGACAGGTGGGTGAATCAAAAAGCATTTTGTACGAATAAAACTTTTAACACTGTGAAATGAAAATAACACATACGCTGCTGTAAAGATGTCACGCTGAAGCAAAACAAATACTATAAAAATCTTCTGTACTGTTTAATTACTTTGTTAAAAAAATTCTAAACCAACTTTGCCTGACACTCCAATATTGGAAAAAAAAATCATTATTTGGTTTTTATTTTTAGCTGATTAGAAAAGGGATTTGCAAAATATTGTAAGTACATGTAAACAGAGTTTATGAGTGTGGGAGTGTTAACAAGCCACATTGCTTGGACAAATATATATTTCTTTTCCCTGCCATATGCTCTCTTCAGTCATCTGTTAGCGATAAGCACTTAGATGTTCTCTACTACTGTCTACTCATTATAAACAAGCACATCACAAAGACCTTGATAAAACCTTCCCTCTGTCAATACTTAAGGAAAGGAAAGCCCAGTGATTGAAAAACACATCTGGAACCTGCTCATCATCCTTTAAAGCTAAATCTCACCTCTGGAGATGGAAATACTTTCTTTGGCAAAAGAGATCTTTAAATATTACATCAATTTTTTCACATACATGCGATGTCAGAGTAAGGACATGCATTACCAGAGGCTATAAAAACCTGCAAGCATGAAAAATCTGCGAATTTCACCTTTCAGATGTCTCTGTGTTCTTCGAAACTTAAACTTCCATTAGAAAGAAATGTCTAAACTATTTCTTTTGTTCTTTGTGTAAATCACTACGCCACTTTATTATGGGACTGAAACCACAGCACTGGCAGAAGTGCTCCCTCCACCTAATTTCTCTTAATGAGATATTAAATTTGAAGGCTTAAAATTATTGCTTAGACCCATATTTTGAGAAGGCTGTCACGTATGAAAACAATTTAGTTTGTGCGCCTAGATATTTATTTAGCTGTCTTATGAACAATTCACACATACATTTATTCCCCTTTACAGAAACAACTGTGATTCACAAGGATATATATATTTGTTTTGGTCTCTCAAAGATGTTATTTTATATTTCCAAAATCAACACCTAAATGTTTAAAACACAATTAATTTGAACTGCTAAAATTGGCTGACGAAATATCTTACAAATTATAGCCATGTTCTTACATTTTTCTTTTGAAGAATTGTGTGCTCCTTCACTCACAAATACATGGACATGCATCTCAAAACCTGCCTATGGCACTAGCAAGACAAATGTTTTAACTCTCCACAAGGTAAAGAGTTCCAATATGGTTTCAGGTGATTTCTAAGCAAAGATTGTACATTTAGAAACAGGTTTTCCTCTGGACTTTTCAAAGAAAACAGAGTCCACTGTCACATCTGGAGTTCATACAGTGATATCCTAAAGGTTTTTCTTTTCTGACATCAAAATAGTTCCATGCCTATCAACCTAAACTTCAGTATACGTTTCTTTATCTACCACAGCTGTCTTCTTTCCTCCCTGTACCCCACTGTAGTCACTAAAACATTTCTATTTTCTTATGTTTTCTCATGGTCAGAAGCCATTTATTTCTGGGGTTCCACAGCCCGATCCTCACTGACACCAAAGACTGCTCTCCCAGTCTTCAGGAAAGCTTTAGGAAAATACATCTGTTGCCTATACTTATCATTCAGCAGCAGCTGGGAAGAAGCAAAGAGGTGCAGTAAGGCCTTGTGTTTGCAGTTCCAGTAATATTTGCATATCCCATTCTCAGACTTACTGCATTTCACTGCAGTATTCCTAACAGGAGGTTTCATGAAACATGACATTTTGGTGTTGAAAAGGAGTGAGCTGCTACAGCTGCAATATGTTGGATCATCCCACATGCGCAGAAAGTTTGATGTGTCCCACATGCATCCAACTCACTGTACACACAGAGATCAATTCTCCATCATGTGTACAGTTAGCTTAACACACAGAGGACACATTGGACTTGCAGCATGAGCCATGTAAAGTAGTTTGTGCATGCCCAGCGGCCACTTTTGGGGATTCCTGCATGTCTGGAAACCTGATCAATCACCCCTCAGATAATAAAGTTGTGAAAGGTAAAGTTTGTAGATGTATGCTCCTGTTGTATCAATGTTAGATTTACTATCTCTCTTCATCTATAAAATAACCACATCATCTTTTCCCTTGTTAACGTCACCCATCTCCAACTTCAGAAGTATCACCTACCTTTTCTCTTGGACAGCGTAACAGAATAACATGTCTACTTACAGCAATTGTTCTCAACTCTTATTTGATTCAGAAGTTTGCTGCTTCGGTTTTAGCTTTGAAAAAGTACTTGTATGCTGAAAAACTTGTTTGTTTTTTCCCGACTATAGCAGTCCGTCTAATAAAAGATATTGCTTCTACACACAAACTTTGTCCTATTATATCAAGTCCACACCAGAACAAAGGAAACTACTAGTGCAGCTGTCAGTGACTGATTCTGAACCACGGTGGATAAAAAACCCTAAGAGACTAGGCAGTGATCTGTGACTCCTGAGACAGCTTTGTAAGTAAAATTCAGTGAGTCTTAACTCAGTTATGCACTGAATGCTACCTGAACCACTGTTAAAGAGTTGAGGTCTTGAGCACCCATTCATAGAATACGAGTCTGATTTCAAGGAGGGCGAACATTATTCCTAACACATACATAGTTTCAAGGTCAATAGCCTCTTTTCCATCTACAAGTACATTTCAAATCCCCTCAAAAACACCTGCAAAAGTCTGAAAATAGGAATGGTATTTAGATTTAAACAGCATATTTGGTCTCAGGATGTATTTTATTGTTAAAAAGTCAATACTAGTTTTTGGAGACACTCTAGGCTTTTTCCATCTTTCCTCTGATACCACTCTCTCCAAATAATAAGATTCAAAAGATATTTTGCTGCTTAAAAGAGTCAGAAGCAGAATTTAGGCTAATCCTAAGGGGTTTAAAAAAAGTATCCTTATGAGACCTCAAACCCGTTGGGTACTTAAAGACAAGCATCACATGGGAAACACCCTGGCTTGCAGGCTCAGTTCATAGATCTTGCTCAATCCCTAAAACAACCGGAGTAGAGTATTATTTATTACATATGAAGAATATTGAGACCAGCAGCAAGCACAATAGCCACAGTCACTTTCATTCAAGTACACCACAGGGAACAGCTGCTCTTCTGTGTAAAAGTTAGTGTTTTGAGCACTCACGCAAAAAGCTGCTTGTTCCTCAACCTCAGGATGCACATTCACAGCATCTCCCACTTGCCTCTCACTAGATAATAAACTACAGGGAAGGGAATGGGGACAGCTTTGAAGACAAAACAAGAACCTGACATTGCCCATGTCATGTCTATCATACAAAGCTCCCTGATCTGGATGTGGCTAGGTTAGGGTTATCTAAAGAATAAACTACAACTTCTCTGTGGGAGTAAAGGAAGCCTGTTGTATGATAAACAATTCCTAAAGATGCCATTTAAAAAAAACCCAAACATTTTCAAGAGCGTACAATAGGTTGTTTTTCAAGAGTTATTGAATCTTAATAGCCTGGGAAATGAACAGCAGACCAGAGGTTACTCAAGAATAATTAATAAAAATGTATTTGCTAGCAACATTTTTAGATCCTTTAGATTAACATTGTTAGACCCTCAATTTATGGCTGATTTTTCATTCTGTTACATAACAGCATTTCCATTTTATTATTTGGGGTAGTAGATCAGCAGTTATTGTTCAGTATGGCATAGCACTGTGTCCTGCACCATATACAGACACATATATATCTTTACCACCATGATGGCTCTCACATCAGAATTCTGAGGTCCAGTCTTGCATTGGATTCATTGCAGTAGTAAAAGTTGCATGATCAAGATCCTCCATTCAAAAGCACATTTGTGTTGTAAAATATGTTATCATGCCTTCCTTTCCTGTGCTGTGATTTTTTATTAATTGCAATGGATTAGCAAGCTGGTTTTCTCTAAAGAAAAGATGTTATAGACCTGACACTTCTGAAATCAGCCTCATAATATAAGCTCAAGAAAAATTGTGTTGAGTCATTACACATTATAATTTTTAATTTATTATGCTTTATACAACTGCAAAGGTTTCTGTTTTCATAACCAGCCCCCACAATAAGAGCTCTGAACATCCTACTATTAAATAGTATCCTTTAAATATATGCAGTGTTAGTAATTCAACATGCCAGGCTTTATTTTAATACCTTTGAACCCTTTTCCTTTTTGAGATGTCTTATTAATAACCCAATCTATCAATACTGCATTATTTTTTCATAATCCAAAACCTACAAGCATTTGAAGACAAGCAACATTAAAAAAATGGAAAAAGAAGAAACTAAATGAAATCACCACACTGCAACCTGAAAAAGTAGCCATAAAAATTGGTTTTATAACAGAATACTTTTTGAAGTAATTGGCACAAAGACTGTTCTAGTGCAGATTGCTCCAAGAGTGCTCTTGGCAAGAACATCATAAGCACTAGCAAAACTTTAATATGCTCAAACAGCCAAATACAAACTGACACCAGGAACCCATGTGTGGCAACAAACAGGAAAAAATAAAGTATCTCAATTTAATACAAACCTACATACAAAGGGATCAATTTTTACAATTCGTGGTTTAGCATACAATACAGCTGTCCTCAGAGTGAATATAGAGTAGCTATACATAAGAAATTAGAATTATCAATTCGGGGGAATTTCTCAAGAGTCCTTTTGATATGTAATACAGCAAATATAATGACTAAGAAACCAGACATCAATGCATTAAATGAGATCAGGTTGAGATCTATTTAGAAAAGACAGGTTTAAGCTGGAAAAAGAATCTCTTTGATATGACCTTCAGAGCAGACCATTTGCAGAAGGATTCAAGATGAGCAGATTTACCCTTGCACATCTGCTTGCTTCACAGCTGCTTTTAAATATAAACTCTAAAATATCTAATACTGAGTTATTGCAGAATTAAGTCTATATAGTAAAAAAGATTAAGAACCTGGGATTTTCTTATACTTCTAGCAAATGTTATAATGGATTTTGTATGTTGAATTGGGAGGAATAAATGAAACAGTTAATTTAAAATCTAGCTAACGTAACTAACTTATTTCTAAATGATCTATTATAGAATCTAGCTACTGCTGGTCTAAGCTAGGAATCTGGAATGCCTCAGAATTTTTGGTAGTCTGCATCCCTGATTTATGGCCAATACTTATTTAACCCTGAAACTCAAAACATAGCTCCACTTTAAGAGATTTTCCACTGCAAATCCCTTGGTGTTCAAATGCGTTGCATTTTTTTTTCCTCACGGAATGTCTGAAGTCCCCTTTAAAAATAATGCCTTGAGGATATTTTTTCCTTAGTACTATTTAAAGAAAGTTGAAAGCATTTAGCTGTTGAAGTGTGCAGGGTTCTAATAAAGGAATTGTCATCCCTGCCCATGAGCAAACTCTCTCAGAGTTCACTATTCCAGAATTCTGGTGCTTCTGCCAGCAGTAAAAATTAAACCTGAAAAATGACTTTTGTTGAATCAGTTCCAATGCAGTTTATCAGAGTATCAGGGGGTAGTGGAAACTGGCTACATCATTCTGCAACAGAAAGGGTGGAAAGGTTTTATAAAAAAAATTCTGTATGTCAGGGCAACCAAATCTTGTTGCACTAAAGACAACCAATAATAAGTATTCTTCAGATGTAGTGTCTTTATTTCTGTATTTGGAGGGAAAAATAAAGGTGGGTTTTGTGGTTTTTTGGGGGGTTTTTTTCCTACTGTTTCATTTGAAGTAGTTCTTTGCAGTCCAACAATTACCTTAGGTGATTCTCTGCACAGTAAGCAAGGACTAGATAAAACAAAATAGCTGATATGAATGCATTTTTTCTCACACAGAGAGAAAAAAAGTAGAAAATACTTTTGTCTGTAAAGACAGAAATGGATTCCCCAACTTAGCCTTGATTAAGACAGTAATGCTTATGTTCTACTCAAGCTCTCCACCTGGGGTTCCAACCCCAGAATTAATTATGAAGTTAGTCAAGAAAAGTAATGTTCACGATTCCTCATTTTGTGGCTAAATGGGTGGAAAGATATGAGTTTTTCTCATAGCAAGAGGGCACACTTTTTTTATTAGTGTGCAAGGGCACACTAATAAAAAGGCTGAGAACTACTATTTGAATTTCATTAATACCAAGGTTCCTCTGCTTGTGCTAATGGTGTCTGGTCCAGGCTCTTACACAGAGG
The DNA here is from genome assembly GCF_030936135.1 of Gavia stellata. Taxonomy (NCBI): domain Eukaryota; kingdom Metazoa; phylum Chordata; class Aves; order Gaviiformes; family Gaviidae; genus Gavia; species Gavia stellata. The sequence continues at coordinate 30,043,290 of NC_082600.1, forward strand.
AGCAACCATTTCATTTTAATGCTTGCATGGTTTCCCCTAGCACGGCCCCATCTCCCTGGCTGTATACAAACACAGAAGTTGTACTGGACGATCTTGGACAACAGAATGTGTGAGCTTTCCTGCAGAACGCCACAACTGTTACAAAAGCAAAGGCATAGGTGGGCAAAAAAGCTTAGTTTCCCATAGTTATTAATATGCTTTCACCTTTCTCCCATCAATGACACATATGAATCTAAACTACAGATTTTCAATTTAGAAGGGGAAAACATACAGCAAAGTATATGAGCTGGTTTTATGAAAAATACAACTGTGAATTTCAGAAAAGCTGCTGCAGGTGGCTAGTAATGCCTCCATATCCAGATGGTGAAAAGGAGTGATCATAGGATGGGAGGCCAGAGTCTTCTGGCATGTCTGCGAACATCTAGCCTCAGTAGTTCTCTGAATGTGCTCAGCATTATATTTGAACAGTTTTAAATAGGTCTCACAAGGTCCTGATAAAGAAAGTAGCTGGTATTCAAACTGCAAGCCCCAAGCCCTAAAGTGGCTTTACAGAGACCCTGGCTGTATGAGAAGGCTAGGGCACACCACGACAGCCCTTCCAGAAAAGCAACTGTGTGTCCTTAAGTGCAGCTGTAGCAGGTCAAACAAAAGGCCTGTCTAGGTCAGCATCCTCAATGTGTCACTCAGGCTGACTACGGGAGAGCATCACACTAGGCAAGCTCTAATGACATTACCCTTGTGTATTCTCCCAGGCCTTCCTGAGGTAAAGGCATGTTGTTTAGTAGTTTCACTGTTGAACTCTGGAATCACTAAGTACCTCCTTTTGCTGGTTCTGAATTTACCATTTACTACTTTAATTTTGTTCCCCACCCTGTGTATTGAGACACTGCAGAGAATTATACCCCATTCACCTTCTCTATACACTGATGTTTTCTACTATGTCCCTTCAGAGTCATGTTTCTTCCAAGCTGAATCTCCTAGGTATATTTCAGCTGTTCCACACTGTTGATCAATGTCACATTTTCGCTGTTCTACTATCTTTATTTTGAGATGAGGTTGGATAACAAGTGCACAAGTGTTCAAGATAAAGGAAAAGCATTGATTTATACAGTGGTATAATGACATTTTCTGTTTCATTTTTCATTTCTTTCTTAATAATTTCTTAGCACTCTGTTTGCTTTCTGACCACTACTGAGCACTGAGCTGTTCCTTTCATAAACTGCCCATTACAACTCCAAGGTACCTCCTCTGAGCAGTAACAGCAGGTTCAGAGCTCTTCATTTTATACATACAGCCAGGATTGTTTTTTCCCGGGTGTATTACTTTACATTTACCTGAACTGAATTTTATCTGCTCTTTTATCACCCCTTCACATAGAATCATGAAGTTCTTGTGCTACTGTTCACATTAGACTTACATTTTTACAATCCGATAAGCATTGTAATTTTCCTGTTCACCTTGGTTTCCATTTAATTTACAAATATGTTGAGCACCAAAGACCGCACAAACAGCAATCTCTGTGAAAAAGCAGCAGTGACCACTTAAATTGAGAAAACTCACCATTCTTGTCTTTTGTTTTTTAAAGCACTTACTTGTCCATGAGAGGATCCTCCACCTCCACTGGCAGCTTAATTTCTTTCAGACTTTTTGATCAGGGACCATGTGGGTTCCCATGCTGGAAATGCAGCTACTCTGTATCAAATAGAAATTGCCTGTAGACATGTTTGCCAGTTTCCTGAGAAAACTCTGCAAAAATCTTTGACTTTGCCTTGACATATTGTATTTACTCAGACGTCTACCAATTCTATTTTTACTTTAGTTTCAGTAGAAGTGTTCTAGGTTATAAGCTCCCTTGTGCTAAGACACAAGGAAGGTGTTGCCTACTGTTTACACTAAGCACTGTAAATTGATGTATATGAAAGGAACGTGTCTACTAGGACATGTCCTTCCTGAAACAAATAATCTGTATGAGTTTCTGCAAAAAATGAGAATGAGCATACAGACTTATTTTGCACAATTCTATGAAATGCAATGAAATAATACTGATAAATTAATACAGACGTACAAACTGGGTGTTCAGTGGCAGTGATAGCAATAGGTCATAAATGTTTGGATCTCAGGCTCGATCTCCTTTCCATAGACATGTGATGTGTAAGCTTCCAGTGCCATCCTAAGTCTCTCCTGAAAATTTTGAAGAGTGTGAAAATATAAATATATACTTTCAATCAAATCAAATTTGCCCAGAAATATTCATTTATGAGATCTGTTTCATGTCAAATCACACCAATTTTGCAAAAGATTTGTGACCCACAATCAAGTTAATTTTGTGGAGAGGGGGGTTTTTGTGGGTATTTCAAGATACTGTACTGTCATTACTACCTGAAGTCCACCCAAACAAGGTATGTGATTTCTCTTTGAAGAAAAAACTTTAATTCCACTTGAAGATGGATGGTCTTTGCAAAGCTCTGACCTTCTCCTTGACAGCTACAAATGGACTACTATTTATGATTTGTTTCTATAATCCACTTAATGTAGCAAGCTAGATTATAGATAGCAATTTATTTGTAAAAATCATAATAAACCAGCATTGTTTTAAATGCCAGCTGTGGATAAATGGGGAGCAAGAACTGATGAGACAAGATTCGTGTTCTTGAATCTACACTGAAGAATTATGGCAGCCTCTTGCTTTATCTGCACTTGGAATCAATTTAGTAATTTTTAATTCACTGATTTTCTGTTGTTCGCTTTACATTTGTTAATTGATTATTATACCCATGCAATTAATTCAAAAGTTGGTGAGTATAACATGCAGAGATTAATTTTCTTTTACTAACCCACCACCTAGAATACATTTTTTTTTTTAAAAACAGGTTACCAAGAAATTACCTCCACATCAATCATATTTATAAATGAGATACAGTTGTATGCCATCTGTCAATCCACACTGAACCTTTCCCTATATTTGACAAAGTTTTTCTATGTAATTTAATAAAATAACAAGAAAAATTTAGGACAGCTCTGCCTTTCACTCGCTGCAGTCCTAACCAAAAGTCAGTTTGAACACCTAGAACTGATCCTCTGCAAGGCTGGGAGTCTCTTCTTTAAGAGTATGATGCATCTCAGGTCCTATTGAAATAAATGGTAAGCTTGCTCCACCATCCAGTGGTCACAGGATCTCTAACTTCACAACAACCTTGCTCTGCTGTCAAGTGTTCCTCATCTGGAATGAGAGCCATTCATTTGCCCTTCACGTCACACTCATTTACGATGGCTGAAATGTTTATTCAGAAGGGGAGTAGAGATAATGAGCAAGGTTTCTTTGCTCTTGGTTACCAGGGGCTATTCACAAGCCTTCAGGCTCGCTCACTGTGTTCCTCATTGCAACACAGAACAGCAGAGAGTGAGAGAAAAAACCAGTGTTCCCAACTCTCATTATTTTATTATGACTTTCACCATATTTGGTGTTTAACTGAAAGCCTCAGTCTCTGTGTCTTTTCTCCTCTGTGTGTCACTCAGGTTGCTGCTGTAAACTGGACAAACTGACAAAACAGATGTTTTTATAGAGAGAGGCAAGGAATATGCCTTAGGCAATTTGTTTCTCTGTGGCCTATATAAGGCTAGAATGAACCCAAGCATTTTGATCTCAAAATGAGGATTTAATATCTCTCACAGACAATACAGAGTTTCAGATAAATCTGCAGAGTTAGGTACAAGAAGATACACAGAATGAATTCAGCACTCAATGAAGACTGCAAGACACATGACTGTGCAAGCTGTGATGCATGGAAGTGCTGCAGGGGTTGTAGGAACGCAACCCAGACATTTATTTATTTTTGCACAGAGAATAAAACACTGCCTTGTTTCTCTCTCCTGCAATGTTGGGAAAACTATGTAGAAGAAAACTTTGGTCTTTTCAGCATTTGAGTTAAAATCTGAAGTTAGCTCTTCATATAACTACTAAGGGTAGACATATATGTACATTCATATATGCTTTAATCACATGACCAGCCTACTGATTTAGTGGGACTAGATCCATTGTCTATCTGCAAAACAAGACTCTAAATGATCTTGGCATCTGCTGATAAGATTGTGAGAAATGTGTAAAATATTTAACAAATCAAGATCAGTGGGGTCCTATAGAATGTAATAGAATTCTACAAAAATAATGTGAAAAGCCTTAGGAGAGTATCTTTCTGATGAGTTTTAAAACCATCCTATGGAAATATTTAGCAAGCACATAAATTCTCTGTTAAAATCTATGAGATCGTTAAAGATACCTGGAGAAAAGATATCATATCATACTTGTTAACCTGGTAGAACTTTTCAATAAAGAAAGGGAAACAGGCTAGGAACATATGTAAATTTTGGAAACGTTTATATATTTTGACCTGGTGAGTCATTAGTAGCCTACTGCACATCAGTCTACATCCCTATGAAATCCAGTGATGCCTGGTATTGCTTAGACCATGTAAAACAGCTCAGGATTTGGCTCATTATCCTGTTTAAGCCACTTCTATTATAATTTCTCCTGTTTTGTCATCTACTTATGCTGAGCACCTTCCTTAAATCTCAGGTGAAATCCACAGGACACTTTGTACAAACATGTGTTTTGAATAATCGACTGTCTGGTATAGCTGCTAAATTGAAAGCAAGCTGGGGCTATGGCACTGTGCACTTTGTTGGATATATTTTCTGGCTTTGTGGGGTATTGGCTGCATGATCTGATAAAAACTGAGGCTAAATGAACTCTACAATTTGTACTCCTACAGCCACAAGTTTATTGGCTTGTTTTTTTTTTTTTCTCCTTGGCTCTGTCTGTAAGGTTCATTACTTACAGTTACTGCAGAATCAATTTGAAATGGCCAAAATCAGTGATGGAATTTATAGCACAATAAATGTACTGCCATACAAGTGCTGTTACACATGAAAGGACCTCGGAATATTCTTTTCAGCAATCCTTCTACATAGCAGAGTGTTCTGTTTTTATCAATTTAACGGAATCATCACAGGCATATTCTGAGGTGTAATCCTGACAGCTACACAGCAGATTTTCTCTGAGGCAGATATTTTTACAGGAAAACAATATTATTGATAAAATCTTAGCATATCAGAACACAGAAAAGAAACTGAACACATCTTTTTCATCCTCCACATCAGGCATTTGCAGTTCCATTTCACAAAAAAAAAAAGGCCCTGAACCAGAAAGAGTTTATGAAGAAAGCATTCTCATACTCCTTGAGATATATATTAATTAGTTATCAGTTTAGCAACCCTGACATCTAGAGTAAGAGCACATGGTGGGCAGTATGGTGTGTAGAAAATGTGGAGGGCACTTGAAACTAAAACATTAAGTAGTTGCCTGTTTATAAAGTTTATAAAGATTTACATTTCTACTTAGTCTATTTTTCTTTCCAAGTGTCTCTGTTATAGACATGTCATATTTTACACCATTTTGAAGCACAGAAAGTTTTAACTTTAGCATGATGCATTGTGAAAAAAATACAGAAAAGACAGATGGCAGACTGTCCTCCCCAAAACTCAATTTCATAATATGCATGTGATTCCTAATAGGCAGGCACTAAAAAACAATTTTCCTTGACGGAGAAGAACTGATAAATTGTCAACATAAACTTCATCTGTGGCTGCTCCATTGATCTAAAGCTCTTCTGTGAGTTTTGTACCATGAAAGTCTGCATCTTACAGCCATATCAAAATTTATGAATGCATATGACTATAAAGTGACTGAAAACAACCCATAATACATGTTTGTGTATTGTGAATCAGCTCCTTGCTTCCTGTGTCCGGTGCCCCATTCCTAACCCTGGGCATGTGACTATGGGAGAGCCAGATTGGGTTCAGTGACACCCTGTGAGCTAATTAAAACATGGCTTTGCATTTAGGTGTCTCTTAAACACAGTGCTAGGTCTAGTGGTGGACTTACCTAACCAACATAGTCTTTGTAATGATACAACAATGTGAAGGATCACAAGAACTGAAAGCAGTTGATTAGTTAGGAAAAAAAATATACATTTCTGAGCACTTGAGCAGGGAGAAATGAATGAAAAGGCTAATAAGGTAATGATTTTCAAGAAGAGAAATGTTATCCAATATTTCAGAGAAAAAACATGCCTGGGCCTTCCAAAATATGTCAAAAGTGAAAGGGCTCATTGAGTTCACATGAAATAAAATTAAGCATTCAGTTCATGCATGCAAAAATTCTTGGGGAAAATGCCCAAAGTATTTGTACATAGAATGAGACCTGTTTACATTGAAAGTGCAAAGTTCATTTCAGATTTAAACATTTCACTGTAACTGGTAACTACTAATTTTGATTTTTTTAAAGGCTTGTAACTACTAAATATTTGCACGCCTGTAAGAGTTCAGATCTTATTTCTGAGAATAACTGAGGACCAGTAACTCAACAGCAGATGAGCTGTAACTGCTCTGTTATAAACATATTTGCCTGGAACAAAATAACGTGACGATCCCACCACATATTTAATTGCAAACGTTTCTTATGTTTGATTGTGAAAGGGCTATGGAACACTTTGATCAAGCTCTTCTTGTTATACAGAGGAGACACTACTTGCAAGTATGTGACCAATTCTGTAAAGTGAAGACATGGGAAGAATTCATGTTTCTTGAACTTTTAATTAGAGCAATACTGTCAATTTTAAAGGCGCTGAACTTGCATCCTGTTGCTCTAATTGTTTGCAGTCTATATTACTCTTCATATGTCCCCTAAATTTAAAAAAAGAAAGAATATCAGCAGAACAAGAATAGATCTCAAATGTAGGAAATATTGCCAAACTTAGGCAGATACACTCTTTTCCAAGTATATTTGGATGGAGTCACTGATGTGCTATATTGTTTGGTTTAGGACGGAAAAACATAAAAAGACTACAATTATAACTGAATATGTCTATACAAAGGAAAAGGGAATCGGACCTTCTAATGTGCTATCACAAACAAAAGAGGAAAACATATTGTTTACAGACCTTGGCTGTGTCCTTTTAATGGCAAGCAATTCACACAGCAATGTGCACAAGAAGTTCAGAGAGAATAAAATACCTATCCATAAAAAGTGAAATAAAATTTGTAACCCTATTCAGTGTAACCTCTTCAGAGCTCAGACCTCTTTATGCATTCTGTACGGATTCCCAGCAAAGGCTCCAATATGAAGTTTGTAAGAAAATTACCACTTCTTGTAATACACTTCGTGTTTTAATTTGTTTGGGATCTTTTGCATGAATTTTAAATAATGGAGAAAATTAAGATAATTGTGCTCTCCCAAGCTTATTCTCAGATACTGATTATTTTCCTTTAAGCAGGCATAAAATTCTTGGTTCTAAGGAGACACAGCCAAAAAATATAGCAGTAACAATTAAAATTTCTTATTTCATACTGGTTATAGATGCACTAAGGTATATAAGCTCCAGGGTCAGTATAAGCCTTGCTCAGCTTTCTTTAAAAGCACTGGGAGTAATAAAGACTTCCATTTTATCTTCAGTGAAATAATACTGCTGAAATATCACCCCATTTTTGATGTCAGCAGTGATTTCTTTTTATTTCCATGATGTCAAATGGGAATTAATATTATTATTAGAATGATGGCTTCCTAGTGATGCTGTAAAAAGGGGAAGCTGAAACTCTTCCCACCAAACATCTATATTATGCCTTCTCCATAGGGTAAAGCAGGTGGGCTCAACCAAACACCATTCTTCAGCTAGTATCAGTGCATTAAACAGACAAATCAAGAGGCATGCTTAAACTATAGTTATGATAGATCACTATCCAGAAGTCATTGCACCAGGTTAAGTCAACAGCTACAGGGAATGAAAGCCTCATGTGATGGTCCTTGTTCGACTACTGGCTTCATATATGGCATACTGGTGATGGACACATCACTGAAAAGCTCTGTGCCTTTGTTCTCCCATTCTGTCAGATGAGTGGGTACAGAGGAACCTTGCTTCATATGACAGCAAATTATACTAAAAAATTTAGCTTTTGAGTAAATGATGGGCCTTGAACCTTATGCAACCACCTATTCATGTAGAAAATCAGTGAAGAGCAGCTGCAAAGTGGTACTAGCTGCATGAGCAAATGGGGCATTTTGATTTACTAATACTTTCACATTGTTCCAAACATAAAGAGCTACAGCGCATAATGATTCTCTACCATTTTTACATGTGCTTATTACATGTGTTGCTTCACACTAGTTGATAAAGCTTGGAGGACTTTAGGGTGGAGAAATCTATGGTGGATATGAAAAAATACTAATCAAATTGAAAAAAAAAAAGTCGCTCTATAAAGTTTGTTTGTTTTGAAATAAGAAAGGCGAAGTTTGCAAGGAGCCAAACCAGCTGCCAGCCCAGGAAGTGGATGCCACCAGCCCTGCTCTTCTCCCACAACAAGGTGGCAGGAACAGCAGCCTCAGGGAGCTCCCTGGGCTAAATCCAAGGGGCAGGAAAATTGTGGTTTTCTGCTGGTACACTGCGTCTTTTTCTTTCTGAGGAAAAGGATTTTGGAGTAGCTCTTCTGTGAAGATTCTGCCAAACTTCATACTATCTGATCTGAATACTTTTTTATTTGGCATCTTCTTTTACCTGTTCAGGGCAACCACCAAAACAAAGGAAGTACCAGCCTGAGAAAAAGAAGTGTGGCATGCTGGAACACAGAGATGATTTGACAATATTCATGCACTAGAAGAAAGGCTGAGGATGAAGTACCGCATGCGATGACAGTTGGCTCTGACACAAACAGCCATTGTTATCTTTGGCAAGTTACTTGATCTCTTGGTATGTCAGCACTTTCCAGCCTCAGAGGAGGGTTGCAAAAAAAGTACAATCATTAATATAAATGACATTATAAGCAACAGGAAAAAGCCAATAAAGGATAATGCTTTGCGCAGGTAAGAACCTGCACAAAAAGTAAAAGAAAGTTTGAAAGCCATGTGGGAATTATGGGTTAAAAAATAAATGAGAAGTAAAGATGCTTTTCCACGCTCATGATGAGGTGAAATCATAATTCAGTATTTATCTCATTGTTGCACAATGCAAATAAATTAATGCAGTTGTTATATCACTAAGAAGATACGAAGAGGAGGGAGCAGGAAAAAAAAGAACTTTTAAAAGGATTCAGCTTTAACAGGACAAAGAAACAGCCTGATCCTTATGAACTGTGGGCAGCTAACATTTCAGCATGTATTGAATACAAGAATTAATGATGAAGACAAAATTACAGGAAAGTAATTCATAATGACAATATTTAAATAGTTTTTTAAATATTTCCAGCTGTTTGTAAAAGATTTTCTCTACTGTTTTTTAAATTTCAAAGAACATGTGATTGTAAAAAATTATTAATGAGATACAACTTGTGTGCTGTACAACCTTAGCTATTCAAGGGAACATGCATGGTGGCTTTTCCTTTGTGGAGTGAATTTGGAGGCAGGTGATAACCCACAGCTTTACCTCCTTGAGTGCAAAACCTATGCTTTTTCCTGGTGTCTGTGTTACTTACACATGAATGATACATTCAAAAGGAACTTCTACTTGCCCACTAATACAGCCTGTGACAGATCACAGTGTAATGAAAGTAACGTCTAAGTGTAGGTTCCACATTTGTGGAACAACTTTATTCCTAGAAGATATTTTTGTTTAGAATTTTCAGGCAATTCTTCAAGAAAATATTTACTTGCAGAGACAACACTGAAAAACACTCTCTTGCAAAACTATGGCCTTCTCCCTCTAGTTAACCCATCACAGTTTTACAAAAGCTAAATACAGATATGTGTTTGCATAAGATGTCAGGATTATACCCATATGACTATCAATTCAAGACTTATATTTTCTATTCAACTGCTATTGATCTCATGTTACCAGATGAAGACAATGTGCAACAATGAGAAACATAATGAGAAACAAATTTTCTTACATGCAAAATTCACTGAAATGCAAAATTCACTGAAATGCAAGTTTAAGAACCTTCTATTCAGTTTCATCTTAGTTCTGAATTTCATTGACTGTTTCACACTCAATAAAATTTTACCAGTGGAAAGATGATACTGCTTCTGCAAGTATCTGCTGAAGAGCAGGAAGATGTACTCATCTACATTAGCTTAATATTAGATACATTTTTTCAGTGTATGAGCTTATTGTCTTTTCTAAGCATACTTTGGACAAAAACTTTGAACTGTTGGAAGCGGTAGAGATAATTAAAAAAGCTATTAGCGTCTGCATGTGCACATCTAATACAATATTTACATTATGAAAAGGAGGTGGGCCAAAATATCTACTGGCAGCAGTTACAAAACAGCCAAGTGGAGCAGGGATGTTGGCAACAGCATGTGCCTGTCCTACAGCAAATTCTGGCTGGTGATTCTTCACAGAGCACTGTGTGGTTTTCTTTGCTCCTACATAAGGCATATTCCCAATCAGTAACAATAAGCAGTGGCAGACAACATTGGTGGATAACTTTAGAAAACTCGGTGGACAGTCGACTTCTCTTTTTCAGTAGGCATTCCCACCTGGGAGCACGATACCTTTCTCCCAACGTGTAATAGGAGGTATTTTCTGGTTCCCACTCTGGTGAAATCTCATTGTTCTCATCCCACTCATTGATGTCTGTTTATTAACACTGCAATGGGTTTCACACTGCACTAGTAGTTCACACAGATAATTAGCGCTACTTATGAAAGCGCAACCAACATTTTGTATCTCTACGACTCAATAAAACTTCATTCTTGAAAGAATACCAGATTTGGCTTGGAGCTGATCTCTGTCCATTTTACATATTTTATTAGGTATCAGACTAGATCTTGCTCTCATAGTTTTCTTTCACTGTTATATCCACTGACTTTTAAGAAAGGTAGCTTCAGAATTATGCTGCCTAAAGACCAGAATCAAAGGCAATTGCTGCTAATTTGGTGATAATATTATCTTTTTATATCACCTATTCTTTGATAACAGAATTTATGAAAATAGAACATCTCCCAGAAAGTAATCTGTGTTTGCTCGATTTTATGTTTTCTTCCCTTTCAGAATCCCATTTGAGATTTCCCATTCACACAGTTTGGAACACACCGCAACAAAATCACAACTCTGAAGCCATACAAACATTTAAGGCAATATTTGAGGAGTAACACGTCCTGATACAGGTGTCAGGAATACTACAGCTGCAGTGATCATGAGGAATGATCAAAGCTTGAATTGTTCTTTTAAAGATGACTGCTCTTGAAAAGGCCTTTTATATAATACTAACTGGTTAGTTTCATTAGTGTTATTGCAATAATGAATGCCTAACATATATTCATGTCTCCAAATGGTAGTGCTATAAATGATGCTCAGCCCTGAAAATGTTTTTTGAGAAGGTGGAGTTAGTAGCTGCTGAACACTTTTAAAAAATTGGTTAAGGTATTTAGATGCTGAGTATGAACCAAGCTTTTCCAGACAGCTCTCCTAATAGAATCTCACAGCTCTATAGCAAAGCATAAAATGAACTCTAGTCTTCTTAATCCTGTTGCAGACCATCTTTTCTTGAACCGTGTCTTTATATCTACAAGTAGATACTTCATAAGACTTAGATTGGCCCATTAGTATTTTGTTCTTTTATAAGTAATGCTGCATCTTTACTACCTAAGAGACTTCCTTTTGACTAAAAGGTCATCGATTTACATGGGTGAATTCTCGATCACTTCTTTCTCTCTGACAAATTACCTTTAAGTCTTCCTAGTGCTGAAAAGTCTGGGGAATGCATGTGCTGACATTTAGAAAACTCTTCACATAACGCATCCTGATGTTGGTTTCTTCTTCCTTCTTCACTCAATTAAGGAGGTGTGGCAGTAGCCATGTGATGAAATACTAAATTCTGCAGTTTTCTTTCTTTCTACAGAGAAAGGTCAGGATACCTTTCTGGGACAGAGTAAAATGCTTGACAGAAAAGATTTCAAGGGGGGGAAATATTAGAAGAGGAGAAAAGAATTTAGGCCAAGCTGGAAAGCAGGGTATGTGAATTCCCTCAGGCTGAGGAGGGAATTAAATCTGACTCTAACATAGCCCACATCTGACAAATGTACTAATAATTAGACTATTATGCAAAAAACCAGCTGCCTTCTCTTTCTTCTTCCTTCCTATTCCCCTGAAATGGAAGGTGGTCTTCTGCTGTGTTCTGAACAAGCCCATGATATACTGGGTCCTTAAAGTGATTTTGGAATAGGGACATCTTGTTTCTGAATTTCAGGTGAATCTTTCACTTAGATGGGAAACAATAATATCAATTTTGGATCGAATCAAGAGAATGGTATCACAAGGCAAGTGCAATGGCATAATTTTGTCTCTCTAACAGAGTTTTTGGCTTTCTTGCCCTCTCAGATTAATGAATCTAAAATCTGGCAAAAACTGCACTAACTTAAAGTGCACAACTGAGATTTACAAATCTTGCCCAGCTCTTCAAGTTCTTCTAAAAAAAGAAATAATAAAAAATATTGATTTTAAATTGTGAATAAAGGCAGGAATAGTGTGAATAAGGCTGATAATAGCACTGTGACGGACATAAAATTTCAACAAGAAATTTAGATTTCCATCTTCAAAACTGGCATTCAAAGAATTCTAACTTTATGATTTAAAATGGAAAATCTGAGAGGACAGTCTCAGAAAATGTTTAAACAGTTGGTAGGAAGATACCATTGCACAAAAAAAAAAAAAAAAGATGAGTTCATGTAGACTACAAAGACTAATTTGTGAAAACACTTTTATGGAGTTTTAAATATTATTTAAAATATTTTGATATAAGGCAACTGCTGTGTGAGGCATAGCTAACCAAATTTGAATCCTCCATTACTGAAATGCAGACATTAGATGCGCAACAAAACATCAAGATTTCTAAACTAAACTTGCTAAACCAAATTTTTATATAGCAATTTATTTATTTTTATGCAGTATGTCCACTGGTACTTCAGATTATGCTGCTACATTTAACAGTCTTCTGTGATTTAATAAATAATGAAGATAACCTTGCTCCCTTCATTGCAATTTGGTCAGTTTGTTTAAGCTTGCTTACTTTCCAAAATTCTCTTGCACATGAAGAAGACCAGAGAGAAAAACAGGTGTGAATACCTGCTCTTGGCATTGATAAAAGCTGTGATTCTGTAAAGCAGCAATGTAGAGCTTACACTTGTATCCAGTGCTAACACTTCTGTGCCATATTAAAGGACTTCCAAACTCCTGAAAGTCATATACAAATAGCTGAAACAAAGTCCATTTCATTCTTCTCCAAAGACTATGTATGTGCTTTTCCATAATCCCAAGGCACTTTTCAAAGACACCAAGGCCTCACTTCAAGTCAGAAGTATCTGAGTAACCTAGCAAATATTTATTTTCTCAATAACACAGACTCAGAAGTCTAAGGTTGTAAGTAAGATTTTGCTCAGCGCATGATAGCTGCTATATTTACTTCCAGTCACTGAAGAGTCTGCAGTAGACTCATTGTCTTGTGACCTCAATGACTTTGATGTTTTAATGACATGGAGACTATTTCTTGTTGACACTGAATGGGCCAAAGCAGGCATCTACGTAGCACAGCAGATAGAAAGTACCACTTCAAGTAGGAAGGTACAGCCTGAAGGATTTTTAAGATGCCCTTAACTCTGCTGATGGATCGCCAAGAAGGTTGATTGCTGGCTTCTTGGGAGATGGAGAGGCAACAGATACTGGTTATACCAAATTCAGAGACTGCCACAGTGACAGTAAAAGTACAAGGGAATCATCTCATGTTTGCTTATCCACCTCTGTACCAGCTTATCATGAGAGGGCTACTCCAGAAAACAGTAAAGGAATATGAATGGATATATACTAACACATCTGATGAGCTGATGAACTGGGAACTACTGGCAACTACTGGCTGATGATGTTCAATACTTTGACTACTTCTTTATCCCATTAATCATGCTTTGTTCATGTATCAAGCCCTAAAGGTTTGAACAAAGAAAATCCTAGTGCAATCTGACATGAAAGTAAATGTGACAAAACAGTATAGGATACTAAAGGGTAGCAGGAAATGTATCACTGGACTTGAACAAAGTAGTTTTCAGTTAAAAGTAGCTTTGACAAGTCTGAGAAAGTAGAACAATAGAAACATTGAAGGTGGGATAACTGTTGAGTGGACAGAATTGTGACCCTCAAATAGAGGAAAACAAATGGAAAAGGAGATAAAATGGAGACAAGAAAAATCCAAATGAAATACAAAGCTATCTTTTATTGATAAAAAAATGAAAATAAAATAAAATGAAAAAAGGAAGATGTGATACATTTTCAGCAGAGAAAAAGAGTAAGTCTCTACATGATGTATCTTAAACAACAGCTGTAATGGTAATACATTCTGAATTTTGCAGTGAATTGAATTATAATTTTTTTCTTTTAATTTGTTTTCAATGTTTTTTATCATCTGACTACATTTTATTTGACTTTTTTTTTTTTAAGATTGTAGATTTACTCACTGAAAACTGAATAGTTCCCTAGCACTGTATGTAAACTCTTTTCCTACAAGCTCTGAGCCTAAGAATATTATGAATAGGGAAATCAGATTCAAGGAGCGTGCTGGAAAACAGTGAAAGGGAAGGAGAGAGGTAGGATTAATCATGTAACCACCTTCCCATTTCAGACTTTCAAGGTAATATCATTCATGGGAAAAAAGCTATTACCTCTATCTTTAGGTATAATTCAGGACTAATTAAATCAGTCCAGAAAGGGACTACAAACACAGTTCATCTCATGTCAGAATGGTCTGGAACAGGGTCTCTTTGAGGTTTACGTATGTGTAAGTCTATCAGTGTGGGTTTTGTTCCAAGATTTCTTTTGACAGAAAATTAGTCCTGACTAGATCAAGCCAAATGATTAATCAATCTCATTCTCTGACTGTTTTCAATTTTATGTGATTTTCCTAAGGCAGGGATCACTCATTCTGAAAATTGGCTAAGCATCTTGTGGACAGGCTCAATCATTTGCTATCTAAAGAAACCATTCATCAGCAGTCCACAAAGCAGGAAAAATATGGAGATGTTGTTCTGAGCTCAGTAAGAGTTTGGAACAAGACACAACCACTTCACAAAGATGAAAAATTTTGTCACTACTGGAGGGCTGAATCCATGGGGAGCTGAGTACCTTTGAAGAGCTAAAACCTGACTCACATAAGATACGGAGTTCCCAGCACACTGCTCCTGATGAATGTTTGTATGCTGATTCAGGAGGGCTACCCACCCACAATGACACAAGAGCTCAAGGGAAGCTGTTAGCTAGGAGCCCTTGCTTTTTGCAGAGGGAAAATTCAGTGCTCTGTTGTATTCTGAAGGTGTGAGACAGTGGCTCGTGAGTCAGCCTGCTCCACCAGGATTTCCTGCAGGAACTCTGCTGCACATGACCCCAGCTGGCATAGTGTTTCCTGAGAAAGTGGTGGAGGGCTTCCAGGGACCCCTGACACAGAACTTAGCCAGCTATTCCCATGAGTTTTGTCAATATTATGTAACTATTCTTCCCTTTGATAGTTTCTTATAACTGTATATCCATAAGGCTCATGGATCTTTCTTAATTTTAATAAAACATATACCTGAACAAATTTAAGAAGCCTTAAGCTTGTTCTGGCACTGGACTTTTAGAAATCAATGAATAAATTGGTAATATCCCTAAAAGTATGAATGACATTCACTATAGCAGTTGAGTTTTATTATGCTTGTCTAATACACCAACTGAGAATGATGCTTAAACAAAGCAGTCCTTAACACTTCGTTAAAAAGACATTCACGTGATCCAACTCTTCTAAAATGAATACACAATTTTTCTGGGGCTCACTGAGGCTGTGGATAATTATCCTTCCATAGAACATAGAGTGCCAATAACTGTGCTTTTGAAAAACTGTCAAAGTACAATTCATAAGGCTGGACACAGCTGAATTCAGCCTAACATTGTCAGTTACAAAATCCTCGAAAACATCAAAAAGCAGAGGAACTACGCCTCTGTATTTACACCTGCCTAGGACTAGCACACTGTTTATGCAATTTTACTCATGCTGACTTGCTGATGCCTCATGGAAAAATTTGGAAAAAACAAAATGTTTTATTTACTGACAGTTTTGGTGACTATCATAATTTTTCTTTTTATCCATTCTTTGTGTCTAGGAAAAGCTGGCTAGAAAATACATCTGATCTTTCAAGATTCATTCTGCTCTAACTGTGACATCTCAGTTATGGTCTTCAGTGTTTCCATGAGGCATCAGCAGGTCCAAAATAGAAATGAAATTCTATTTATATGGTAGACATTACTGGGTCCTTCTTTTGAGTAAAGGGTCTACTGTGAATTTCAAAAATTACATTGTAATGAGTAAAAAACCCAACTTGTGAAGCCAGCCCATTCTAGATTTGTCCTATTCTGGTGCTGGACTAACATTAGATTGTCAGGAGTCCAAGAAGAGAGAACGACAAAGTCACTCACATGTCTTCCTTTTGTTCTCACCTACATCTGGCAAAAAATGTCAGACTACAAAATCCACAGACGAATTCTCTATTTTTTCCCATTACTATTGCAGCAAAAATATCTACCAAAACAAATTCTCTGCTGATCTAACTTTGGCCTAGCTTGGATGGACCATGCCTCATCATGAAAATTAGTATAACTTCAATGACCTGCCCATTCATTCATTCATTTGCCTTCCTCTTCCTGAGACTGACAGTCCTGATACCTTCTGAGACTTGTAAACCGGTCAGCGCGAACAAGTACTGAGTGCATTCTTCCAGGTGTTGACAATTAAGCAGTACACAGATCAAAACTTGTGATGTCTTAAGAAACCACTGATTTGGACCTAAACTTCCATTAGCAACTACTTTAATTATCTTGACCCAGAAACATCCAACAGAAGGACTCCCAGTCATTTGCTTGCAAAGAAGACATTTCTACCAGATTTTTACTGCTCAGGTAGACTACCTCAATGCTATATTCACAGAGAGTTTTTTTGGAAAAGTGAGCTGGGAAATTTTTCTTCAAAGCTCCTCTAAATCTTCCTCTGAAAACTGAAAAAAAATGCTTCTGAAAGTTTTTAAATGAACATTGACAAGCAACTTCTTTAAATACAGACACATTCTCCGACTGACTTTCTTGCACCTCTCTTTTATCTTGTATAATACTGAATGGATGACATATTTCATTCCACAAGTTGACAATGTTAAAAATGTGCTATTCCTTCTAGTTTTAGTATACTGCAAAGCCACTGATAGCTACAGGCACTATGAGCGATATATGACTGAAGAAAAATGAGATTACTGCTGATAAGGAACAAGAGACTTTCATATCTTAAAAGAGTCTGAAATCCGGCAAATATGATCCCCAGCAGCAGATGCCCCTCGGACAGACAATGAAAGAAAAATGGTGGAAAAGTACTCGTTGTGGCTGGTTGTTTCCTTCAGCCAGAACAGCAGCGAAATTAAGTAGCTCTAGCATACTGTCTGCATGAAGAAATCCTACCTCTCTGGCAAAAACATAACCCAAAGACAACTAACAGTCTAACAAAATGAGTAGTAATTTTCCACTATGGAAAAAGTGATGTTACTGTAACTGACCTTTGGTAAAATAGTTTTACTCTGAAAGCGTTGCTCTTTCGCAGGCTATCATGCTGTTATTGTCAATGTTTATTGTAATAATGATCAATTTAATGGAGGTGTAGTACCAAAGCCAAACCTCAGGCTGGAAATACTGTATTAACGATTCTTTAACAAAAGGAATGAAACATATGCAAATGTGAAATAGCTCATTTCTCTGTCTATTAATGTGTCCCTGGAACATGAATGAACATAATTTAAAGATGTCAATATTTCATGCTACAGTGCAACCCTTACCTTGTATCCTGACGATTTGATGTGCACTCCTCGCTTGGTCAGTGTAGATTTCATTCGGATGAAAAAAGAGCGCTCTAGAGTGTTGTCAGTGGTTAGTAAACTGGGGCTTGTAGATTCCACTAGGGAATAGAAAAAATACATATAAACATAATTTAGATTTTATACATCCCCTCTAAGCTATTTTTCAGGTGCAATCCTTGAACTCACTAAAAATAAATGACTGATGGGTGCTAAGAGTGTTGTAATCAATTTACCTCGTTTAGAAAATGTTTACTTAGCAAAAAAAATTTGAAAAATATATGTATAGTGAGTAAGTCTCATTTTCAAGCTATTTTCCCATAGAATTTTTAACAGAGATTTGTCTCATTAACTCTTTCTTGCACAATTTTGTTACAACTGGAGTTATTTTGTTAGGGCGTGGCATTATTTTAAAACCTGTGGAGTTCTTCAGTATTTTGTGAAAGGGAAAGTCTCACTGAGGAAGCAGTTCTGTCTGCTGAAAGAGGCTGCAAGTTCTGTAGGTTTTTATTCCCTAGTCTCCACACCCTGCTTGCAGTGACACCTAGGGTGAGTCACTGCTGGTTTTGAGTGCCTTGGTTTCCCCATTACTGAGGGTTAATTATCAATAAAGTACTGAGCAGCCTGAAGACAAAAATGCTCAAGCAAATGACACATATTATTATTATTATTGTCATCACCGTCATCATTGTTAATTATCAGTGATGAATTGGTCATTAATGAAATGTCTTTGTAGTCCATGTGAAGAGGTACTCCTTGCTTGAAACTATAGCTCTCACCTGTGCTTCTCACCCCATCAACTGCAACCACTTAAAATAGTAAATAAATACTCTTAGTATAAACCATGATAAAACAGTGGCTACAACCCTAGTCAGCACTGAGATATTCTTTATACAATCTTTATTATCGCTATTTTTAGCCCTGATAACCAACCTCTCCCCAAAATATTGTTCATGGGAAAATTCTGGAGTAGCTTACAATAAGCAAGCATTATTGGAGATTAACTAACTTTCAGTTTCAATGAGTAATTAACACTGAATAATGTTATTTTGAAATTATTCTGCTATTGTTTTGGAGAACTGACCAAACTACCAGAAGAAAACATCAAATATTTAAAAAGCATTTGTTATGCAGGCAACAGAAACACAAGAACTTGTTTGTGAGCTAAGGATTATATCGAATTGTCCGTGATTTAATGTGGTCACATTGTCTTGTGTTTGTGACATTTCAACTCTATTCTGATGAAATAACTGACAACAGTGCCCCTTTCTTTAGTGTCTCTCTTAAGATTTTTTTTGTTTTAGAGAGCATGAATTCGATGTCATTTTAAATATACAGCTCTTTATCACTCGAGGGAAAAGCAGAGCCATGTTATATTTAGTACTTTCATTTCTTCTGATTAAATATGAATTACTATGAAATTTTTCTCATCATCTAACACGCCATAATACGCCAACAGCTTTTTAATACACTATATAAGCACAAACTTCTGCTCTAAGAGTTTAATTTGCCCCTCTAATCCAATCACATCAACCTTATTTCTCTTATCAGAGATTCCCATTTTGAATTAAATGAGCTCATTAGTTTTAATCAAAAGCAGAGAGATCAAAACTTAAACGTAAATGCTTTAGATCAGAACTGTCAGTCAGCCGTGCAGTTCTATTTTACTAAAACACAAGATCAGAGACCCTTAGAACCAATTTTTTCTTATAAGGGATGCCAAGAGCTTGAAGATGCTATATCTTTTTTTTTTTTTTCTCCCAAGGACAGATTATACATTTAAGGTTAGACTGAATTTAGAGTATTTTTTTTCATCCTGGTGGAAATGGGAAAGTATGCCATTCTACTGTTGTCTCTTTCACATTTATTGGTGCTGGTCCTTGGAGACCTGAACAAATGTGAAGCCATCACAATCCATGCAACAAACCTGTCCTCAAAAAATTCGGCTCTGTTCAGCAATATCATCTCAGAAATAAAACTCTGAAAGGAAAGATATGTCTTTCAGAGTACAGGATAGTGGAACTCTGAAACAGCAACCAGGGTCACCCGGATAGCAGTAGTACTGGTAAGATGAGGATCATAATTAATTATTATTTTTATTGTACTGTACTCTACAGTGCAGTAGTTAAAGAGTACATTAAGAAACCACAGCATGGGTGCTTCCTGCTGTGTGAAGAAATGCTAAAATCAGCTTAGCAAGTGTAGTTGTTGTAGTCCAGCACATTATGCTCTAGCACAGGCAATAAGTACAATATGTCCTCATGTGTTCTAATGGTAATTACCTAAATACACAGAAGTAATGTTAATTAAACACACAATATCTCACGCTCAAAAATGATCAGGCTGTAATGCATATGTACCATTCCCAAGCAACTGAGATTAAAATTTCTCTTTCATACACAGTTTTATGAAAAAAAGGAAGACATCTGACATCTAGTACAGCGTACCTGGCATTGACATTTTTTGGGCTCATGTCACCTTATATCATAAGCTTAACATTACTTTGCTCTTACTATAATTTGTACCAACCTATACATCTCTGTAAGTGAATGTTATAAAATGCATATAATTTATCCAACAGACTGGAACAGTGTCTGTCATATAAATATGTATTCTGAAGTGTTTGATTTTCTTTAACAAAAAGTACCTGAGAGTGTATGTGTGAGATGGGATTAGTTACCTAAAAGTCCAGAACAGCTTATGAACAGCTTTCTGAATTTCTCTCAGGAGAGAACCATTACGGCTGATAGTACAAATCTGCATTCAGAGTTGCACCCACCCATGGTAGGTACTGTAACAACACTAACGGTGATTATGCATGCAGGATTTTAAAAACAGGATGTGTACAGAACACATCCATCGATGTCAGTGAGATTTGCACAGGAATATATGGAATACGGTCCATTATGAGTTCTCAGAAGTTGATTTTAAAATGCCTATCACTCAGTCTTTTCAATTTTTTTCCAATTATGTCAAAGGAAGCTAGCAATCTGAGGAACATCAGAATGAAACTCTGTAGCAATTCATTTTTTCAAGAGGGTTTTTTTTTTAAATTTGTAACTGAAGACCTTTTAAAAAGCCTGAAATAAGCAAGGCCCGCTTTGCTTGATACTGTAGTAACTGATGATGTCTTTTACACTGAAAAAAAGTGCTGCTGGGCTGAATTTACTGAGTCTAAACCTACTGTTGAGTTATAAACCTCTCAAACTGTGAGTTTAGAATGCTAATAATATGATAAAAGTCAATGCTCACTGCGTGTGAATGAACGCACTATACACTGTCAGGCTTAGAAGTATGATAAGTAAGTCTGGATTGTCTTTGCAAAAGAGATAACTCTGTACTCTGTTGGGAAAGCACTCGCCTTTGTGTGTCCTTAAATATCTTCAGCAGATACTACTAAAGGAATAAATCTCTTCTCTTTCCACTCCCAAAGCTGCTAATGCAGGATGAGGTTTCTGGACACAAGGAATGCACTGTCCATTTCAAAGGGCATGAAGCTGCAACCCACTATACCCATACAAAAGTGTCATAACCATTAAAATGTTAACTAAGAGCCACAGAGGCAAACGGGGAGATAGTATGACCTAGTGGTCAGTTCCCAAAATTATTTAGTTATCTCCTCCTAAGCATTTCTTTGTGAACAAGCCTTGTAGTTCTGATCCTCCAATGGGCTTTGCCTTGGGAATAATCTTGGGCCCAGACCCCACAAACCAGTCAGGCACTGTTTAACTTTACCTGCTGGAAGAGCTCTTCTGCTGTTAGTGGAATGTGTGCTGATAAACATGCACATGACTGTTGGACTGAGGTCTGTGGCTCTGATCCTGCAGTGACGTGCAGATGTACTCTGCATCTGTGTGCAGCCTGACTACCTTAATGCTATAGAGCAAAACAATTGTAAACCAATGCAAATAATTGCTATTACACAGCAATAGCACAAGTACTATCCCTATGACTGATTCACAAGCACATTCAAATTCAGATAAACAATTTGTCCCCCAAGAAAAAAGAAGTTCCGAATTTGATTTGTCTTAAATAACGAAATGCTGCCAAAGCAGCCTGAATAAATATTCACCAACATGCATTAAAAATAATTGAGAGGAGAAAAATGCATTGTCACATGCCAAACAGATAAAAGATAGACTTCTCAATCTTAGGAGGACCAGAAGCTACAGAAGGAAAACCAAACACCAACAAGGAATTTGAGGGGATTGGTGAGAAAAAAGCTTATGGTTTAACATACAGGAAATTCTGGATTTGGTAGCATTTCAGGAAGTTTTCACCTGGTTTTCATTCTCTTCCTTGAAAACAGGTGTCTATACAGTTTTTAAGAGACATTCTCAAACACCATCTATACAGCTCTTAAAAGAGAAACAAAATAAGAGAACATTCAAAACTAAGAAAAAGGGACCTCTCTTCTCATGTTATCTGCTACACTTGCAAACCTCTTCCCACATTTTCTTAAAGTCTTATAAACCTTTCATCGGCAACTGAGAATCATTATGTTCAGATTAATAATTAGGTAATATAAATCTATAATTTTCAGTTGGACTAGATGCATCTTTGTAAATGTTTCTATTTCTTCTGTGCGGTTTATTGTCTGTAACCAGGCACTAAAAGACCTTCTAGGAAAATTTAACCTTAAGTAGTTAACTGTCCTGTTTCTTCTCATATTATTGCCTCTTAAAGTGTGTTTTTAATCAGAAAAGTGACTCTCAAAAAAGCACTGTCGCCAAGGTAATTCTCTGTCAGTAGCTTACCGATCAAATTTGGTGATTTTATAAGCTAAAAGACAGATTTTTCTAACTGCTAGCCCAGCGGACACAATTCAAAAGCTTCAAGTTAAGACAATTTATTTCCAATAAGTGCAAGTTCCTAAGAAATTATACTAAGCACTTGTGCAAATGCATGGTTTTAAGTGAAGTGGGTTCAGTCTGATTGCAGGCTGAACATGGGCAAGTACTGGAAGCTAAAGCTACGTCTAGGAAGGTGCTGAAGATTCTTGGACTATTCGGATAAACCAGTTAGGCATATTTATGCACATGGGCAGCCTGCCAGGAGAGCAACCGATGAGCACAGAGCTTGCAATTTCTATAGGTGCTTTCTTGCTCTAGCTGGTGTGCTCAGCATCTTGTAAAATCAAGGACTATCTGAACTATTTAGTTAACATTGTGGGTGGCAAAGAAGAGGCTAGTTCATTCTTTCAAGGCAATATTATTTTTAAAAGGAGCTGTAGGAATAATATTTTTGCTATATGCTGTCCTAGTTATAAACAGGAACTTGAATTCCTGAATACCCAGATTTGGATCTGAAATTCATGGTACTTGTATCTAACTTGGTAAGACTCTTAAAATTTCGGTTTTGCTATTTACTGAAAAGCTGAAGAAGTTAAGAATTGGACCCCAGGCTTTTGGTGACTTAGTTCCCTTCTTTCCTTTACACAGGGGGAATAATGCTGGGTTCTGGCCAAGGCCTTACTGAAAAGGGGAAGGCTCAGGGCAGCTCTTCCAAAAGAAACGGAAAGAAGGATGACTTCCTCTAAAGAATTTATTGCTAGCTAATGTTTTCAGACCAGATAATAAACTGTTCTTTCTTGTCATTCTACCTCCAAGATGAAGACAATTCACTTTTCATGACCTATAAGTCTATTAGAAACTCAAAGGCATAAAAGCTTTAAACCCTATCAGACTTCTGTTGAAAGCTGGTTCTTTTAATGTTTTTTGTTTGTTTGTTTGTTTTCTTTCTTAGCCCTCCAAATTTTCCAGATCCAACAATTGATGAGATAGGCTGGCATCTCAGATTGTTTCAGTTAGGTTGTCATTATATAATCCTTAATTTTTTACAAGTAATTTGACACTGAAAACTTACATATATGTTTCTTTTATATTTTTTCACAATACAAAAATTTATATATTTTATATATATATTTACATCTAGAGATATGATTATTTTTATAATCAAAATCTGTAATTACTAGGCTATGGTCCACATGTGATGGTGCACACTGTTAGGCATAGATGTTTGAAACTGGGAGAGCAAGTGACTAACTCGGACATATACAGTATACCTTTTTAATGTGATAAAAGTATGTGTGTTCAGGCAAAAGTCAAGGTAGCAGTGAATTTAGATACAACAGCCAGAAAAGAGGGAGAATATGTTTAATATCTGATCCACCTTATACACTGTGGATTTACAAGAACTGGGATATTATACACGAATCTGTTGACTTGAGCTGTTTGGCCACAACACAGTGTAGTTAATATTTTTAATTTGCATAGTTAATCCTGACTTTTCAATTTGTTGAAAATTTCCTCCAAAGGAAGTAGTGAAAACACCAATGCTTAACGATATACAATTTAATGGGACAAACTATTAGAAATGCATTAAGAGGAACAGTTCTTCCATTTCAGGGGTGAATTCTAAGTGACCGAAGGCTTAACTCAGTTGCCCACAAATAGGTCTAGAGCGTTCTTGTGAGCTGCCCCACAGTGTCTGAGATGCGTACAGGAATGGCAGTTTCACACAGGACCTCCAGAAGACCCAAGTCTTTCTGGAGTGGCTGATGGATGCCAGGTGTGTCTCAAGTAGCACAAGTTCCCTATTGTTGGGAAACTTAAGCCACTAGAGCCTGGTCCCATTTAAGTAAGCAGGAATACTATGAAAAGTCTTGGAACAAGTTCCTGATTATTATTTTATCATTCTAGCATCCTGTGTGGCCTGTTGCTCAGGGCTTTGGTTGCACATGCCAGCATTCAGTCCGGTATATGCGGTTACACCCGCCTTTGAAATGTGCTTGTGTTATTCCCCAAAATACACCAGACTTAACATTAACCACAGGCAAAAGTAGGCCAGAATTCTCTAAAGGAGCTTAATGCTGTTTTACCAATGGATAAGCAGAACTGTGCATGCAATTACTGGCAATATAAGTTACAGTTTCACATAACTATCATACATACAAAAACAACACAACTTTAACGTGCAAACTACATTTGACTGTGATTGTTAATGCTAGGTTTGCAGGTTTTCACATGCAAACACTACTACATGCATACTATATTTTGGGCACACAAAAGACTACATCTGCAGAGAAATAAGCCATGCTTTGAAAAGTTATCCTGTAGTGTTACGAATAATGAGCTTATCCTGTTTGTTTTTTAATCCAGACTAGGCCCATGTACTGGCTGTAGTTATGTAGGACAAACTAAAGTACAAACTCATTGATAGGCTTTCCCTATCATTATACAGAGAAATTTTTGAATGTTCTATTATCCTTGTGGAACGAAAGTAATCTGAACTACTCTTTATTGGACTAAGAAGTATTACTTTGTTTAATGCCTCTCAAAGCTTCCTTTCTTCTTCTTCTGCTTCTGCATCTCCTTCTATTTCTTCTTCTTCTTCTACTCTAGAAACACGTCTTATCAGGCTATTAATTCCCAACATATGCAATTTACTTCCCATGTAAACTTTATCCCACAGAACTCTTTATATATATACCTGGTAAAATATAGAATGAGTTAGGTGCCAGGATAGACCTATAAATAAAGTGTTGCCAGGATGAAGCTATGAATAAGATTTTTGTTACTCCTATAACATTGAAAGACAGATTTTGCAACAAATTTTGGTAAGTCAGTGATCTATGAAATACACAGAGCTTTTTTGCCTGTTTGAAAACAACATAATAAAGATTTGCTATTAACAGAACTAATCATGGTAGGAAACTTTAACTCTGAAAAAGCCTTTGGAAATGTTGCAGTCTACTGGGCTTCAATCCATTATCTAAACACTCGCAAATGTATCCACATTCATCCAATAGACCGGAAAAACTCTCGAAGAGCTGTTATGGTCTAGTGAGTGAGTGGTACATAAACCGTACTGCATATGAAGCTCAAACTTGCTTCTACATTTTTACATTTAAAGTTAATTTATTTTAAGCAACAGAATAAATAATCTGACCTGGCCTGTCAGCTTGGTTTCATGTGAGGTCAGCAACACTCATACATTTTCAAGGTTCAGTGACAGTCCCAAAGAAAATTAGCACAGCGGTATTGTTTCCTGGCTCTTACTTGCGTTGCAGCAGTTCTAATAAAGTTTGAAACAGATCACATCCAATGGCTTAGGAAAGGTCCTGATGTTAGGAGAGTACAGGATCATAAGTAATAGCACATCTCTCCTCTGTTAGGGAATGGCTACGGAGAAGAGAAACTGGGAAATGAGGAAACAGCAAAGGAAAAAAGGACCCTGACTAGTTTTGAGGGTAAAAACGTCACTGAATTCCCTGAGAGCTTTGTGGGCCTGTGAGGAATACAGGACTGGACGCTAAATCTCCTTTGAGATGTGACTGGTTTCCACCACTTAAATGATCGTTATGTTTACTGAGCAACTTATAAACAATTTTGAGCATTTTGTTTCAGCACAAAACTGCCATTAAATGCTGATGCTGTTCCCCCTCTTTCATGCCCTAGAAGGATCAACTGAGGGGTATTTTTTCTCTCTTGCTAGTTTTCTGCTCTTGCCTAGTAACTTGTGAATCATAAACTGACACTCCAGAGCATAGCTGTGAAAATAACTGTGGTTCAGAGCTGCCAATAATGGCCCACTAAAGTACCTTCCCAGCACATGGCATAAAAAACCCCACAACAAACATTAAAAAGTCCCTTCTGATGTTGCCTAACATTGCCAGCCTGCTTGGGCTTAAAAAGCACAATAAAGACCTTGCTTTCCAGATTTTCATATGCCAAACAGGAGATGCTTTTTGGTGAAGCTTTTCCCTGAGGGAAAGAAGAGCAGCCGTGTTACCTCATGCTGCTCAGTCGACGTTTGGATGATCCCACTCCGGGGGAACATACACAAGTGTCAAAGTCAAGCTGCTGCTAGTGAATGTTTCTGTACTCAGCAACTAAGAAGTAGGGAAGTTCAAGGGAAAAAACAGGGTATCAGAAAGATAGTCTTTGAGAGCACATGACATCCAGCAAAAGCTATTATGCAGCAGCCTGCATATGCCAAGGAACAAACAGTATGAATGCAAAAAGTGAGTGTTTTAAATCTTAGTGGAATACCCCCATAAATATAGCCACTTGAGGAATCTATTTCTTCAGAAAATACCTTTTGTGCTGCTGGGATATTTGGGGGATTCTATTTTCAATACCTGTGTTCTGGATCTAGTGGAGCAATACTTCTATCATGACTATAAAATGGTTACGAGCCAATTCCTCATATAAACCAGTCAGTAACAGTGGGGCTTTTTTATGACAAACATGATGTCAGACAAAGGGCATCAGGACTTAGTCTCTGTACTACAATACAAAATAACAATATATAAACACCTTTGTGAAAGCAGCTTGAAACTCCATGTTTTCTATTAAAAAGTCATGTTCAATCTTCACTGTTGATAGAACAGAATAGCTAACACAGAGAACATTGTATATCAGAAAGGTCAATAGTTATTATGAGCTACAAATATATTTTTTTCCATCCTTCAGGCTGTTTAGCGCATATCACAGCATGAGCAGCTGTCTTCTTTAATGCTTTTAAAATTAGAATCCCAAAGAGGAAGAAAAAATTACATTTGCAATGATTGCTCTTTGCTTTTGTAAGTTTACTTTAATACACTATTTTATATACATGAATCTTCCATGCAGCCTAACCAAGGGGCAGTAACTGGTTGCTAGTATCTACTGGATTGCTATATCAATGTGTATAGAACCCTGCCAAAAAATCACTTTGTACAAATTGTGTAAGCTTGCTGAATAACCTTTCTAGAAAAGTATGTAGCTACTCGGCATATGTTTAAACCAAGCAAGCATACATGTGCAAACACAGACTGATCATTACTAATGGTGAACGCTTACTGGTTTAGCAGCAATAAACACAGAGGACCATCTGACCTACCACTTGCTGTTCGCCCACTGAAAATGGAAAAAAAGGGTGTTAAGATTGTGGCATCATTTGACTTCTTATTTTTTTCAAACACGGCAAGTATCTGGGTTCACCATTGCTAACAATGGACAACTACTTAAAATTGCAAACAGGTTTCCATTCTGTTCTTTGGATTTCAGTGATAACTGAAAATCTCTCCAAACTGTTTCCTTTTCCAAGTTTGAACCTTACCTGGATGTGTGTCGGTGTGTCAAATGCAAACTAGTATTTTATAAATATTTTGAAGCATGGAAGGCAAGAAATCATTTTCCTTATAAAACAACTTTTTAGCTAATTTAGAATGGTTCAATAATAAGAAAACGAGTCAGACTTAAAAACCATATCTTGTCACGGGAAAATGAATATAATTAGCAAGAAGAATGTTCTCCCCATAGGTTTTAATGTTTGGCTCACAGATAACTTCATTACTGGACAGTGGCAATACATATGATGCTAAGCATCATGACAATATGCAGATTCTTTGGGGGATAAAGGGAAGTGCTGAAGATTTTGCAGGATATGTAGAAAGTCCTGGTCTAACGTACCTTAGGAACTACTTTCTCCAGCTGCGTGGCTTCATAGTTCAGAAGACAGTCAAGCAACACTTTTAAAATGCCAGAAAGCATATAATTTCATATACTCAGACAGAATCTACTTCCAGCAGCAGCCTTCACCTCCAACACTCATGTTCCTGGCTGTGGAAGGGGCCCAGCTATCCAGGTTTCTCTATAGCTTTGTCCCATATTAGTACTGCTTCCGTGTTCCCATTACAGTATTTTCTCCTCAGAGCAGCATATATAAATTAAAATAGGGCAACAACATTCCTAAGATATGAGAGAGTTCTTACACAGAAAAGTTAGCATTTATAGATTTCTTAGAATTTACAAAAGAATTTACAAAAAAGCCTAAAATAATGACAAGCACTATTCCATTGAAATTCAAAGAGAGTTGAGAACAGGTATCTCCAAAAATGACAGACTTGAGGCTGCTAAAAACAAATACCTAACAGTAGTTCCAGTAGGCTGCAGCCATGCATTATTCTTAGGAAAAAACTCACTCAAATTATTTGGTGAAAACAAATGTTAAAAGAACCGGACATCTTACTTTTATTATATTTTTCCCCTTTATTTATTTATTTTGCACTGTGGAGTTAAGAAGGTTTTTGACAGACGCAATCAGAATCTGTCATATTACACAGGAAACAGCATTTTAAAAATCAGCCCACAGCACAGGTATTCTGGCAGATTCATCACAAGGCTTGAATGGTAAACACTTAACAGAAGGAATTCTGTTTATTTGCTTTATTTTAACAATGGGAACAATGACTTCTTTTTCCCATAATGCTTCTTCAATTCAAGCTTTAAGCAAAATAAAAGCAAAACCAAGACAATAGGAATAAGATGATCAATAATAATTGCTCTTCCTTTTTTTGTTAGCCCATTTTTCTACCATCTCCAGTGTTTGCAAATTGAGTAACTTGGAGAATGATCATTTAAATACAGGCAGGATATGGTACGATTGGTGAAATTTCCATGGTACAGTATTTCCTGAGTTTTTCTGAGTTAAAATTTTTCTACATTGTATTTTCACAACCCTGGAGTTTGCACTGTTTCTTTTTCCTCCAAGTCTGAAGATCACCCCATGGATTAACAAATGATTGAGGATTCTCTCTTAAAAGACTCTTTAAAAAACTGTCAGAATCAGCCTGAGACAAAGATTTATTATGAACTATTTAAAGGGCTTAATATATGTATCCCCAAAGAGCCCTTGGAGCAAACTAAAAAGGAAGAATGGAATTCTCAAAGAATGGGAAAAATCTCCAATGCCCCACTTTCTTCACACCATGATTACTGTTTACTCAAAGGATAAAATGCCTAACCTGTCACATGAAGTCTTCAGAAGCCATATTACTGCTGATGTACGGTAAAAAACCCCAAACAATGAGCCTCGACAGTAATATGCCTAAGAAAGGCAGCTGTAATTTGCTTTCTAACCTGTTCACTAACACACTAATGTGGATACATCTTGTAGAAAGAGCTGATCTCCTGACCCAGACAGCAATCAAACAACTGCCAGAGTGTTTGCTGTCACACAAGCTGTGACCATTACCTTAATTATACGTTACCATATAAGAAACTTTCCCTAATGAGCAACTCTTCTCCCACCTCTGTGCCAACTAACCCTCCTGTTCTTGAAGAGTACCACTGCAGATGATTTCAATTTGAAATTTGAAAAGCATATTCATATGCATTCCTTCCAATAGATAAAAATATTACGTATTTTAACAAGGTTAGTTGCTTTACTAGAGTGCCAAGATAATTAAAAATACAGGCTTACACTAAAGAAAGGGAATTAGAAAGAAACATACCATACTACTGGTAAATTTTAAGCAACGCTGGATCTGACCTTTGACTTTATATTCATATATAAATATATGCATCTTTACATATTCTTTTGTGTTTACAGAAGTATATAAAATACTTTTACATTGACATTTTTTACTTTGGGCCTAAAACCAGGAATTGTACCTGGGTTCATGGTTTACACAAATGCATGCTTTCCCTCTCTGACACCAACTTCCAGCGGGTTACATTTTTTCTCTTCTAGGTTTTATCTCTTTTTACAGCATTTTATTTTCTTCTATTGTCTGATATTTAGGACACTTCACATTACAATTCACAGGACTCCATATCCTTATGAACAAATAAAAGACAACTTCCCTCTCCACAGAAGATATCTGTCTTCTACCTCAGATGCAGTACTGGGAAAAAGAGGGAAAGAGTGAGGCACAGGAATCTTGTTTTAGCCTATTTGGGTTCTTAGCCTGTCTTCTTATGGGACAGGTTCAACATTGCTCCCTCAGCAAGTTTGCAGACAACACCAAGTCGGGCGGGAGTGTTGATCTGCTCGAGGGTAGGAAGGCTCTGCAGAGGGATCTGGACAGGCTGGATCGATGGGCCCAGGCCAATTGCATGAGGTTCAACAAGGCCAAGTGCCGGGTCCTGCACTTGGGTCACAACAACCCCATGCAACACTACAGGCTTGGGGACGAGTGGCTGGAAAGCTGCCCTGCAGAAAAGGACCTGGGGGTGTTGGTCGACAGCCGGCTGAAGATGAGCCAGCAGTGTGCCCAGGTGGCCAAGAAGGCCAATGGCATCCTGGCCTGTATCAGAAATAGTGTGGCCAGCAGCAGTAGGGAGGTGATCGTGCCCCTGTAATCGGCGCTGGTGAGGCCGCACCTCGAATCCTGTGTTCAGTTTTGGGCCCCTCCCTACAAGAAGGACATTGAGGTGCTGGAGGGTGTCCAGAGAAAGGCGACGAAGCTGGTGAGGGGTCTGGAGCACAAGTCTTATGAGGAGCGGCTGAGGGAACTGGGGTTGTTCAGTCTGCAGAAGAAGAGGCTGAGGGGAGACCTCATCGCTCTCTACAACTGCCTGAAAGGGGGTTGCAGAGAGGTGGGTGTTGGTCTCTTCTCCCAAGTGACTAGCGGCAGGACAAGAGGAAATGGCCTCAACTTGCACCAGGAGAGGTTCAGGCTGGATATGAGGAAAAATTTCTTTACTGACAGAGAGGTCAAACATTGGAACAGGCTGCCCGGGGAGGTGGTGGAGTCACCATCACTGGAGGTGTTCAAGGAATGTGTGGATGTGGCATTGTGGGACATGGTTTAGTGGGCATGGTGGTGTTGGTTGATGGTTGGACTTGATGATCTTACAGGTCTTTTCCAACCTTAATGATTCTGTGATTCTGTAATTTTACCTGTTCATGCTAAATACATACTTAAACTAGGCAAATCAGTGGAAAGCATCTACAGAATTCCCATCGGCTATATGTTTTACTTGAACAGTGAGTGTCAGTGTAGAAACACTTAAAAATGCAGCTATTATTTCAAAAGAAGATTGGGAGGAACATGAGAGGGACCTAAACAGCAATTAGAGCAGACAGTTGAACAGCAGAGCAATAGATGAAATTTCATGCTAACAAGTGCAAGATGTAGCACTCTTTCAAAGAAACTACTCCTTTGTATTGAGGAGTTTTAAATAACTATGACTAGGCAATAAAAGGAAATAGAAATATCTCAGTGAAAGCTGGTCTGTATGGAGACCGTTACGACTAAAAAGTTAAATAAGATGATAGAACACAACAAAAATAAATTAATAACTAAAATATTACAATGCCATTATGTAATCTAGTGGGCTAGATAGACAATGTTCACTCATACATTATATGAATTCCTGTGTTCCTAATAAATTTCTCTTCCATGTAAAGATCTGTGGCAGGAGATGCTTCTCTTGTTTACTCATCCACCACCATGTTTAAAATTTTCTAGTGGTTTCTATGTAATCAGTAGCACAGAAAAAAAATGGAGTCTTTCCAGAAGAGATGCACAACTCCTTGACGTTCTCTTTCCTTCATTTGCTGGCTTTGAACTGTAATATTCTAATGCACTATCTCTAGAAGTTAAAAGCAGCATCATAAAGCTGATTTTTATTAAGGTAGGAGTAAATTCTGAAGCCAAGGAGATCTGTGGTGACCCTTTTGCCAGTGGTTCTCTTCTTTGGGTATTGAAAAATTCAAGCACTTTCAGCTGAAGTCATTACAGGTCCTTAAATGGACTTAACATTAAGTGCGACATCTCTTCATAACTGAGAAGCTCCATCCTCCAGCTGACCTAAGATGTCTGCCTTTGCTGCACACACATTATATATTCAAAATGTTGTCTCTGTTTTCCCCACTCTACTACTTACATGGCAGAAAGCAGCTTGCAAAGCTTGCCTATTGCCACTATGGGATTGTTCATGAAGACTCTATGCTGAAATCCATTTCCTCAATCTTTACAGCTAATCTTTAAAGTTAAAAGATTGTTGTTACATAGCTTGTATAAGAATGAAGGCTTTATAGAGAATAATAATAATCAGACTGTTTTCAAAGAAATTATAATAGAGATGTAGCATATTATATATTGCAATAAAAGAGTTTTGCTGTAAGATTATATTCTGTATATTAAAAATATTATTATAATAATTTTAATTTAATCCTGGTAATATTTTTAATGGACAGCTATAAGGTAATCAGGGAAGACTATAAATTTTACATGCAAATATATTCTACAATACCTATGTGTCTTTCTACAAAAAACACAAATCGTAACACTGAAATGAACATGTTTTAATGAAATATTGCATAAGTTCTTACATACTGCAAAATATGACTTGTAATGTGAAATTACTTTTCAAAGCCAAAAGGTGATATAAGACCAAGTGATCCACATTCTCTATACTCTCTTACTGGCTTAGTCATGACAAAGCTTATTATATCGTTCACTGTTCTATGGAAAAAAAGTTTCCTATGTAAAGAAATTTAATTTCAGAATGACTTTGATTAAGTGATATTTATATCATAATGCAAAAGAAAACCCATATCTCTAAAAAGCTTTTGTTAAAAAATATTTGTATTTTCCTATTTAGGCACCCCAAATTCTCCTAGAAAATCCCAGTACAGTGCAAATAGTGATTTCATATAAAAAATGTTAGTAGCTGCTTAATATAATCAGGTGTTAGAATAATGATAATGATTACCTCATCATATTGGTAATTTTTGCATTCTCTTAGCAAATTTTGCTTTTGCTAACATGATGCAAAAGTTGTTAATATAATGAGTCTCATTGTATTAGCAACTTTCTATCACATTAACAAAGATTAAATTTGCTAATGTAATATGATAGTCACTAACATAAGATTAGTGCAGAGACCAAAATCTCTGTAGACCTCCTAAAGGTAATGCTGAACATGTAAGCAATGCTCATTTGTTTTTCCTTTGTTAGCTATACTTTGAGTGCCTTAAGTGTCACATCCATCTACACTCACTGAATGTTCTCCAGGAAGGTCCATTTTATTGAACACTAACGGAGCCATGAGACAACGATTAACTTTTGGTGCAAAATCATGAACCATAACGTTTCCTTGTTAGAAGATAAGTGACTCATGCAAATGGATCAGCTGGTATTTATACAACATAGAGATGTGTGTTCATAAAAACTGACATTAGTAATATTGCTGATTAATTTATATAGGACCTTCCATGATGAGCATACTGATGTCTACACAAATATCAAACAGATACAGCAAACACCCTTGGATTATATTGCTCATGGGGGTCTCCCAAAAGAGATTTCACAAGTTAGAAAGAGTTTATGGCATAAATGCCACAACATTAATAAATGACAAACAGCAGAACTCAGCCTGAATACAGTTATCGTCTTTGTCCGTGCTTGTATACCGCAGTGTCAAAACGGCTGCACAGCCCCATCCACACCTGCACAAGTGACTTGGAAAGTAAGATAGGCTTAGGCATGCTTATATCAAGGAAGATTAAGAGGTTTTAGCCATGTCAGTGCTCCATGACTCCTGCAGCAGCACCGGCACCATTCACATTCTTGGGGTAATGCTTCTTTCTACTTGAAGTCCCAGACTTCAAACGTGAGGAGCTGAAGAGAAGCTGCAGCACTATGTGATAATGGAAGTATAGGTCCCTCTTCTCGGAAGCAGCCTAGCCTTGCCTAAATGGTCTGACTTTAATGAGCAGCTGAGTTACATGCTAAGTTAAAGAAGAGTTGTGATGGACGGTTACTACAAGAGAGCTTTAGAAGTGGAGCTTGCTCTCACCTTCCATTTTGAGTCTTTTAGGTCAAGCCACATACCAAATCCTATAGTCTGGGAGGTATTATCCTTCTTATGTCCTGTCTCAGAACAACCTACAAAATAAAAGTACTCCTTCCTGAAGTCTGCATCCAGTGTTGGGATTAACATACTACAACATGTGGGTGCCTGAATGCAATTCTGGTTTGACAAAAGTGAAAATGAAATGCAACAGTTGGTCAACACAACAACTGTTTACAGTAGCAAGCAATTAAACACCACTAAAATATTCTGAGGAGAAAGAACAGCTGCTTGTCTACAGTCTGGGGTGGAAAACTATAGTATCAGAAAGAGAGTAGACATAGGCTTTCGATGAATAACCTCAGCACAGCCTCATGCAAGGAATGACAAACATTTGGTATATAGCATCTGTCTTCCTTTCGGGAAAATCACCAGTAAATTCAGTCCATACAATGTAGTCACTGAAGGAAAAGGGGAAAGGTGAAAGCAAGCAGGATTCCTGTGGAACAGAGCTGCTGACTAAACCAGGAACCCAGTAAGTAAACTTGAGAACTGCACAGATAAATAAGACATGCTCCAAGTTTTGATTTGCTTTATGCTTGATTTGCTTGTATAGCCAACAAATCAGTTTTGTGGTCAAGAGAGTTAAAAAGTTAGAATTAGCACATAAAAATTGTCTGAGCTGTGAAGTCCTACATACAGTGGCACAACTGCAGGTACCATAACTGCAGGTAAGTAAAGGAAGGGGCGGAAGAGGGAGGTAGATATTTAACAAGGCTCATCTGAAGAGTATGAAGGGCCTTTTGACATCAGAAGACTTTAAAACTGGATTCATAGCTTTATGTTAATATGTCATTTTCTTTTACTATAAACAGCAGGCTGAACTGAAGAAAAATCTAGTTTGGTGATAAATTGTATTTCAGTTCATAGTACTAAAATATAAAAAGGAACAATCATGAGTTTTCCATTTCTTTTCCTTCAGTTCTTGGGATGTGATTTCTGTGAACAATTTTTTAATTAGAAAACCATTTCTTTTGGGGGAAGTGTATAAGCGAAGCCCTAACCACTTATTGTTATGAACAGCATGTGGCTTTTTTCTTTGCTAGAGCAGTATTTCTGGAGCTGATTTGTGACTGAATTCTAACATGGCAAACTGTATTCTGCTGATTTAAATTTCACTGGCACAGTTTTCTTTTCTTTTTTTTTTTCATGCAGGAATCCTATTCTGCCTTGCCCAGTTTTATTTGACTCTGACACTTCACAGCTGAGCAGTTCAGAGGAATACACAGCTTCCTTAATTCACCTCACTTGACAATAGCAGAACCTGATCCTGCAAGTCAGCTTTAAAATTGCACTTGGAAGCTGTCATGGAAATCACGTGAGAGACGAAGTGGTTCTCACCATTTCTGAAAATTAGGTCACTTATTTAGGACATTAAAAAGAACTTTGGAGTTATGACTTGAGGCACACATTACATCTTTTTGCCAGTGTAGTCCCCTTACCTAATGCATAGAAAGAGATTCATAATCATGTAATTCTAATAAGCCAATCTGTCTTAAAAGGTTCCTTTACAGATATATTTCATTATACAACTCTTATGTTAAACTGTACGAATGATCATGGGCCTTTTTTCACAAAGCTTCCATAATGCCAAAGATCTTTGGATTGAGCACAAGAAAATTTAGGTCATACAGGGATAGCACCATGAAGCAACAAAAGCCAAAACCAGGGCAGAAACCCTAATGACATGCAGCATGGCAACAGGGGCAGGTGTTTGAGGAATATATTGTATTCTCCTAAGGCACAGAGGCAGAGGGGGGCAAGTGACAAGAAGAGCAAGAGAAACAAAGTAATTTGCTGGTACTTTTTTCCCCTGTGTGCTTTGTACCACGTAATTGCTGAATGCATAGCACACAATTCTACTCTGCAATTTTCAGTCAAAGTTTAGCCTGTTTGTGTCATTTCCCTGTCCCAGTGACAATCCCCATGCATCTCCATGGATTAGTAGAGGATTGCGTAGAGGAGATGCTCAGGTCCTTCTGCTCCGGTGCCACATATTGCCTCACACGTGAGCCGTTGGAGAATCTCCGTCAGGGGCAGTAGTACCAGGACTGATGTCATCTGCAGGCCAGCCACTAGAAGTCAGCAGTCACATACACTCTTACAAAGAGCTCACGCAAAAAAAAGTCTATAGAAAAAGCATCTTGCTAACCACAATCTATATACAGATTCCTCCGGTCTGCTAGAGCACCTCAGAGTGCCGAGAGTTGCCCAAACACCCAACCCTCTAAGCTTGTGTAGGGCGTGTATTCCCAAGAGTTTATAGCTAACAACTGCACAGCAGCATATAGAGACGTGGACATTGCTTTTGTGCAGACAACAGAGCTGCCATTTAAGCAGCTCTCCTGGGTTCCCTGTGTCTGGAAGGGAAGTACAGTTTGGGGGGAGGAAGGAATGAACAGTGCACGGGCCTGTGTGAGTAGAAGAGCACCAAGCATATGAGGAAGCTACCATAAAGGCTGTTGGGGTTGGATGCTTCTGAATAAAAGGCATAGTATTACCATCCTGTCCTTAGACAACACATTATTAGTTTTAGTGTCATGTGCTGTATTACATTGTCTGATAAAAGTAAAGTACAAGAATTTGCCAGATGACGATTTCTGCCCTTGTCAGATTATTTTACTTAGTTTCTGATGAAAACGTAAGACAAGCTTTGCAAAATTATTTTTGTGGATTTCCTTCTCAGCTTCTTTTCCCTTCCTATTGCCATGTCTAATCTATTTATCTATGCTTCAGTTATTGATTTATGTCCACTGGGATACTAGATACATATCCTGTAGGTGATATCAGCTTATTTTTGTTACATTATATATAGAGAACAGATACTTTGAATTGTATCTGTTCATGAAAGCATCACAAATTGTTATTAATTATGCTCTAAGGAAGATGTATTCCACTGTTGAACTTTCCAGAAAAGGCAAAGTATAATAATTCTTCTCTTCACTGAACAATTTTTTCCTTTGTTATGGGACAGCTGATTAACACAATATTGCTTTTACTATGCAGTCCTGAAAGTGCCAGTTGGGGTAAAACATATTTTTCAGTACTTAAAATAAAAATACCAAAAAGTTACAATAGCTTGCATGGAAGCCCCATGTATGTCTGCTTAACAAAAATAGCCTTTGAACTGCAAAGACATTTGGTGATGATTACTGTTCACTGAAAAAATAATTACAAAATGTTATTCATCTATTTCTTTTCCTGTCCATGTGTTTATCTATCATTTTGCAGTTTTCAGCAGAGCAGATGTGCTATGACAGAAACAGCAGCTACAGTATTTGCTTCACATATAGAAACAACAAGCAAATGTGACTCATATCCTGGATTACATTAAACAAAATGGAAGAGTGACAAAAAAAATCTGTTAGTCTAACAACAGATTTTAATTGCAAACTAAATTGAAATTCATTTGTTTAAAAAAGTGTTTTCAAATGTTAACTCGCAGATTTATACTGTAGTATTTGCCAAAAATGTTAATGTTCTGAGGTGAAATCCTGTTTCTAATGAGGTCACTAGAGCTTTGCCACTGCATCTGGGGGGCAAGAGTCCATCTTGGTCATTTATTTGGTTCCCCCTGGATAATTTACGCATTTTATGTACACCACATAAGCACTAAGCTTTAACTCATCTTTTTAAAATAAACATCTTTAAGGCTGCAAACGATCAAAGGCAATTAAGGATTTGTCCATAAAAGATTTAATCAATAACTATCATTCAACAATCAGCTGCAGAGACCTGGGCTTGAAATATGAGCTATTTGTCAAAGGGCAAACTGAAATGTCTTTTACTTTAACACAAGCAGGTCCTCTGCTCTTGACCTATTAAAACTTTGTTTGCTATTATACTTGCTGGTGAATGAGTCATGCGGAAAGGTGTTGAGGAAATGAGCCAGTGTGTTCCCCTGGTGATATAAATGCTTTATCAAACTGATCCCTGCCTTGTTATGTAAACTATACCAGGTACTGTTCGTTTTAAACAGAGAGATAAACAGATCTAATATGCTTCAGGGCGTCATGCTTTATGCATGAACTGCTTTTTATTTTTATATTAAAGATTTTCTTGACACAACTCTTTGCAATGAAAGAAAGCTCCGATGTAATGTCTTAACTACAACCACTGCGGCACCTGCAAGTTCAAAGTACTGAGACTGATATTCCCTGATCAGATAGTCCCATGCTAACCTATTTAATTAATTCTTAATAAACAATTAATTTTTTAGTGAAATACCTCTTGTAATGAGAAAGTCTCTCTCAAAAGATAAATGAAGTAATCCTCTGAGATGGAATTTATAAAAAAATAACTTGGTCTATCCGTCTACTTACAATATTTAGCTACCTACTCTTTGCTTTCAGTTGTCTGATCTATCACTTGTTTTCTTATTTATTACACAGTTTTCAATCTGAAGTGATATCGGATGGAATGTTTTTAACTTTCCCAGGAGTAATATCCAGTTTCTTTTTACAGCAATGGGATTAAATTCTACTCTCAGTTTTCATGGGAGCAAATGCAGAATATCACCAAAGATTTCAGTATCGTTACTTAAGATTTATATCCATAAACACAACCAGAATCTAGTCAGCTTAAATTTGAGACATACAGCATGAAAGTGAACACATTTATGCTCTCATTTCAAAAAATGGACCTACAGAGTATTACAATTGCAAGGATCCACTTTGAGAATTGTGTACACTTTTAGCCTAAAATATTATTATAAATTGCTTGTTCTTGGTTAAATATTCAACGTCATCCTCCAAAATTTTAAGGACAGCTATAGATCCTATTTTCTTGGAACTCTGTAAGAAGAAAGAGGAAAAAAGTCTTACATATATTGTCACATACACAGAAATATTTATTTATCCCACCTAAACCAAGATTTTAATTACACTTCCCAATCCCAGCGCAGTCTTAGTTATGGAGTCACTAGTGACAGCCTTGTTATTTATCTGCTTCTACAGATATATTTGTATGAATGTGTATATGTGAATGCTTGTGCAGGTATACACATGTGTATTCAAATGGCTTTTGCATATCCTCCTGCTAAGTTTCGGTAGTGTTTCCAATGCCTAATTAATTAAAAATCGGCAGTCAAAATGGTTTATAGAGCATTATTTGTATTATAGTCAACACAACAAGTGTAATTACTCTCAGGCTGATAAGAATAGTAGGTTTAGTCTGCCTTAGTTCACATTTTCTAGGCTGGAAAATATTCACTGCTTGATAAAAGCCTTTGTTTTAGCAAACACATGCACACAGATAGCACAAATAGCATGGTTTTAATGCTGAAGGTATCAGATTAACAAGTGGAAACTGGATAATATAACCTTCTTCACTTAAAGCCTGATTTGTTTATATTCATAATCTAATGTTTACTTCAGGACATATTTTCTGGAGACATGATGCCTTCCTTCCCTTTATTCCATGCACAACTCAAAAAAGAAAAACTAATGAAATTTAACTATCCATAAGTCTCTGTTGTGGATGGACTGAATTATAACTTTTTAATTTACTCAAGTAAAGAATTATTACAGTAGGACTCTAGGGCAGGAATGTGTTAATAAAATCATACTCTCTGCCTTTTCATTTAAAATAATCCCCTTGAGCTGATTAAATGAAATATCACTTGTTTAATAACTGACAGAACATTATTTTTAAGCAGAAATGTTTTGCATATCTTCCTATCCTGTTTTTAATTCCAGGCACAAAGTAGTGAAGGCACTGACATCACACAAAGGGAGCAGAGTTTAGCACTTGGATATAGTTTGTCCTGTCATAGTGGCATCTATAATTTAGTGTGAAGCAGTGAGGTAGACAGAGCATTATCATTAGAAATCATCCTGAACAGGGATATAAAACACAGTCGCAATAACACTTGTCAGAAAGGTGACTGCAGTCAAAACTAATATCCAAGAGTTTCAAGATAAATGCTGACACTGCAGCCATCTTACAAAGACTATTATTGCTCAAAAAAAACCCTGAAAAAACAAAACCAAACTGTGAACCTTCCCCAGAGAGAACTAGTTAGTGTGAAGTTTGTATCTGGGGTGGCATAAACTTTGTGAGATTTACAGTAACTAAAGCCCTTCTTTACCTGAATAAGGTACTTTATGTTGCTACAGAGAATGAATCAGATAGTCTTTCTGGCTTAATGACTTTAAGCTACTCTAAATTCCTCCCTCCACCCTCTCCCCATTATCTGGAGTGTACGAGTGCAATCCTCAGAACAGGCGATTAACTGTGCTGCTTCCAGGTTCAGTCCCTCTCCCTGCTGCCCACTTCCCCAGCCTGTATTCCTCAAACAACACTTGATTTTCCTGGTCTTTGTATTTAAACTCATCTCTGGCTCAGAATGCAGCTGTGATTTTATAGCCTTTTACCGCTGATCTTGTAAATTGCAAAGCCACAGGGAAACTCCCAAATCAAAATTACAGTCTTGAAACTTGGAGGTAAGTCTAGTAACTCCATTGTGTTTGTTTATTTAGCACCGATAATGCGTATCTCAATATAAAGATAAACAAACGCACAAGAATGCTGCCTCTTTAATACACTGATTCATAGCTCAATGTCTTTGCAGATGTACTGCAGGACAAGATACAGGTGCTGTGTACAAGGTATTTCTTCTGCTATAGGCAACCTGTCCTGAGCAGAGACACAGAACAGACACA
Source organism: Gavia stellata (assembly GCF_030936135.1). Classification (NCBI taxonomy): domain Eukaryota; kingdom Metazoa; phylum Chordata; class Aves; order Gaviiformes; family Gaviidae; genus Gavia; species Gavia stellata. The sequence continues at coordinate 30,084,476 of NC_082600.1, forward strand.
ATGGTTTGAGGGTCTAAAGAGCCTAATATCCCAGATGAGATGGACTTCCAACAGTGGCCATCACTGCTGAGAAATGGCAGAAAAGTGAGGAATGCCTGTTACAATCTCTAGGTTCTGTTCCAGGCCCCAGTAATTTTCAGTGCATAACATATTCTAAGTCTGATGTTGTTCATTTACTAATCACCATTTTCCAAGGTCTTCTACCTTTTGCCTGAAGAAAGCAAGGAGAAGGTTCTTCAGAGAAGACATAAGTGTAACATGTGAAATGGCCAGCTTGCAGAAGCTCATAAGCTATATCATGCAGTGTTATGTGGTATTATAGAAACTCAACCATAAACAGAATGAGACTTATCTTGTGTTGGTCTAAACAAATGTTATATTTAATGAAAAATAAAGGAGACTTGAAGAGTCCTTGTTACTAAAGGGCTTGGGAAGACTGGCTTGTTCAACAATCCCTCTTTCTGATTACAGATAACAACAAATGTGTCTGCAAGAAGACCTGTTGTGCACCTTTAGATAATAATGTGCATGTAGAAGGCTTTCCTTCCTTCAATCACCAGTTGGTATCTAAATTGAATTAAAGCACAATACACTCCTTTATAAAAATAGTTTAACTGAAATTAGAAGGGAATGCTATCACTGTAAATAAATACCCCCATATTTAAAAAGTCTGCTCTGTTCCTGACTGCAGGAATAGCTAGTGGCAATGAATTCCACACGTCCACAGTGATCGACAAACGTGCTTCCTTTTACCTGTTTCGCTGATCTCCCATATGAGTTTTACTGAATGCTTTTGTCTCCTTGTAAAAAGATACCTAGGGTACTATGAGGAAAATGATCGTAGTCTTTTACATCTTTTCTCAGAAATATTCCTATACCTCCAGTCATTTTTGTGATTCCAGTCTAAAGCCATTTCATACCTGTTATATGTCATGTGTGTGTGTTAATAGGAATAGCACATATAAAACCACATCATTTTTAAAGGTAATTTTAGTACTGTATTCCAAAACATTTTCGTAGATCAGGAAAATGTGTCTCTTCTAGGTAATCGTTGTTACCCTGCAGCTTTCTGGTTGCCGTTTTACTGGAACGTTGTATATTTTTTAGCAGCTTGTCAATTTCACTTTTCCTTCATATTTTTTCTTTTGTTATATACCATCTAGACCCGCTGATCTGCTGCTCCTGAACGTATCAGTTTGTTTGGATATCTTCTTTTTTGAAATCTCAGGTTTTGATTGCAGTAGTTTTGATCTCTGAACAACTGTAAATCCTCAGTGTCATTTGTGGTTTAGACTAATGGAAAGAACATAAACTAAACTGCCTTTATTCCATGCAAATTCAGTAAACTGAGTAGTTCATTTGTATCTGCCAATAAACAGACTTTCTTGCTATTTTTTTGCATGTAACCCAAATTACTTTTCAGTCTTGGCCTCAGTTCTCCAAATTACCACCTTGCATTTAACTGCCCGTACTTGACATATTCCTATTGTCTTTACTGTGATGGATTCATAGTTCTTTTGACAGATGTGAGTTGCATAATAACCTCAGGAACTTCACCATTTAGAGAGTCATTACTACTCTTAGTAAGTTCACACATGATGCCATTCAGTTGTCATTACTTAAATTAGTTTCATGATGAATTTATGGATTACAGTTTCCCAATACTGGCTAATGAATCTATGGAATACAGTTTCCCTGTATGGGCTATATTCAGCTCTTTCCTTTATTGAAAATATTCCAGCTCACTTGGTATTAGCAGTGATAGTTTGTGATGTGAATACTTCTACCTACACCTTGACATTGAACATAATTACATCAAAGGCTCAATCATAACTATTTTTGAACCAACTCCTTTATAATATGAAAGATTTCAGGTTGGACTCGATGATCTTACAGGTCTTTTCCAACCGTACTGATTCTGTGATTCTGTGATTAAGGTAGTAAACAGACCCGTCACTTCTGTGTGCCAAGAAGCACAAATGTCTCAAGAATCAAGAAGTATTCATTGAAATCTTGTCAAGGTGAGAAATTTCTGGGTAGTCAAATGCATCCAACATTATTCTTTAGATTAGTTGACTCTTTTATCTCCCTCAGTACTGCTCACACATTAGCCTTTTCCCGGCCAACATGTCTGAATATGAACCACCTGCGTCCCTGCATGATTAAGGATTGGGATTTCTACACATATATGTATGTAGAGAAGAAATAATGCTAAAGACTTAATTCTGACATCAAATTATCCCATAAAGATGTCATGATCAGTAAGATCTGACGTTATCCACTGTTTCCAACTGGTGGTATCTTCTTTCAACAATGCCTGGTTCCATAAAATTAAAAATAAACATGTACATTTGAAATTATGCAGCTCAGAGTACAAACAATAAATTGTGCAAAATCTTTTTTGGGATGTGTGATCACTGTTAGCCAGTCAAACACAAAGACTTAATAAACATAAGGTGTCAAAACCTGGCTGTTTTATTTGCAGCACACATATTGTGCATTCTAAGAACTATTATTTAAGAAGGAAGAACAACATTGATGTGCGGATTTTGGCAGGGGAAATTTCCTCTTCAAAATTACAGAAGACTTAAAAAATATATCTTCCTTATGTGGAGGTACCAACCTGCCTGCAGGTTGTAGATGCAAGCATAACTTCTGAGTTTGTTTCTGAGAAAAGAAATCTCACAGTTCATAAGTAGGATATGTTATATATATAAAATGGAAGCTATAAAGCAACCATATACTGAATTTCTTTGCTAGCAAACAAAGAGTCTAGATTTACAGTAAATTTACTTTCCTTCATAGCTTGAAAACTGCATTAAATAAAAAAATTCAGTTAGATGGAGAGGAATAAATTTAATCAAAACACTGTTAGATAAAATAACTTGGATTTAGGAGTCTGCAGCAGCTACTGCCAAAACAAAGCTGTTGTTATTTACTAAAGCTAACAGCATTCCTTGTTTAAAAATCCAAAGGTAAAAAACCAAAAAACTGCTAAATTATCTACAGTATTTAAGGTGGCAGACTACTTTGTTGCAATGTATTTATCTAATGGATTGCTTATAGTTGTATTTCACCTAGGAAATGCTAGAAAAGATGTATTTCAAACTATGTTCTTACTGTATAGGGAAATGCTGAAAAGAAGAAAAAATTGTCATGGATATGTAAGCGAGAAGAGGTCACGATGTTAAAGAAAGTGCTCACCCCACTGTAATTGTATAACATTATGCATAATGTTGGAACAACTTCATTACAGAAGTCGGAGATTTGCATTGTTTATAATGGGAGCATGATTTGGCCTATCAATTTCAATAGGATTGGGATTTTGGAAGAAGAACTGCTATTGCAAAATATTTGGGAAGATCACAGAGTGGAAGGAGATTTAATTTGGGCATTACAATTGCTAATTGTAAAAATATGAATATATAGAATCAAAACCGCTAATGTTTCTCTCTAAGTATCCTAAAATTAACACTGTTCAAAAAAATTCACATTCCAGATCAATTTGATCTGTTTCTTGCGGTGTGTGGAAGAGCAAATAGCAAAGCACTTTAGGTGATTTTACAAGTATTAAAAGAGAGAGCTGTGCAAATCAATTCCTTTTATTTGTTCTTTCTTTTGCCTTTATCTTGAACATAGAAATAGAAAACAAATCATAGTAACTATATTTCTCAGAAGTCAGTATCATTTACTTTCAACAGACTCTGTAACACTGTTTAAACCTTGAAAGTTAATAAACATGGATTTGTAGAATTAAAAATATTGAACAATTGGAAAAATAGCAACTCACAAAATTAAAGTTTTATAGCCCTAAGTTGAAGATTGTGTTCTACAGTTTAAATATTTCATATCTGACATTTTCAGACTCTACTACAGTGTGAAGGCTGATTTTGATTTTTCAATCCAATACAACTTCTTGAGTTTGGTCTTAAAATCTAGATACTACTAGCTCAGATTCATCTTTGTATTGAAAGGATATCCAAAGTCTACCTAATGATATTTCCTAAATCCTTTTTAGTCCACCACATGAAAAAATACGTAGCTTAGAAAAAATACAATGGTCCCGTAATGTTGTTCACAGTCTTTGATATGATTAACACAAGTTTCCTGTATGACACGTGTTAAAGGCAGCTTGAGTTCAAAAATACACTGTGCTATTACAGCATAATGTCTGCAGAGGTGACTGTCTAAAAATAAAAGCTGTATAGTATCTGGATAGCAACTCTGCCATACAAGTCAACAAACATTTGAGCTATGGGGTGTCGGAAGGTTGTTTTCTGATTATTATTAGAATTCATGCTTTATATTCACACTCGAGGTAGAAGTCAGTATCTACATCTGCAAGCCAAGATACCATTTTTTTGTCCAATTAAGGCCACTGTACATTGCTGGGGCTATCAGAAGTAGCAATTATGAGGACATCTATGACCAGGAGCAGTTTCTATTAGAATACGTCAACTGATTAAGCTGCAGCAGTAATTACAGAGAAGTAAGTTCACATCTGAAACTTGTCAATTGAGTTACCACATTGTTTTGGTGCTATGGGTTGATTTAACTGCCCTAACTTCATAATTAGATCTGGTGATTTCAAAAGATCCTCGGCCAAACCCACAACTGACTCCACACCTTTAAAACCAATGTGGCTGTGCTGATTTATACCAGCTAATTATTGAGGCTATTGTGTATTGTTTTCATTGATATCAAAGGGACTACTTGTCAAATAAGATGCTGAGTAAATTCAGGTTAATAAAACCCTACATGATGGAAATGCACAGTATGTGCTTAAAGAAAAGCAAAGATATTACTGGGTGTCTATATACATTGCATCTAGAATCACAGACTGTTAAAACATAAGAATATTAGAATACAAGGATATCAGTCCCATCAGTGAAGGTAAAATGAACCCAAGCAGCTTGCACAGCAAATACTTTCATAAGTAGTTGAGAAATGGTGACTCAAAATCCATGACTATTAACTGTAAGACAGCAATACTGTAGGGAACTCTCCTGCACTGGCAAGGGGATAGATAAGTTGACCTAATGGTTCTTTTCCATTTCTAATTTCTCTGATTCTATTAAGTCTTGGTATTTTCAGAAGAATGCAACTGCTTTCCAGGGCCCCTGAGACACGAGGATTTAGGCAATTCCTTCCTGTAAATAACACTGCTTTTCAAACAGTAAAAATACAGGCTAGGAGGAGACATTAAACCCAGTTTAATAACTTCTAAGCTCTGGCACAGCAGCAACTCTTTTTTTTCCCTACACTTTTCCTACTGGAGTTTAATTAAGATTGACAAAGCACTAACTCTAAATCAGCAAGGAGATCCTTAGATCCATTTTGTTGTCAAATATACTTTCCTTGCAAATGGCAGGAGTAACACATATCATTTCACAGATAATGTTTTAATATCCTGCATTGAATAAAACTTTTTTTTTAATCAAGTTGCAATGGTAGCACTAAACTACACAAGGGGCTTGGGGGTTGCAGATGGCTGCATTACTCTAAATGTTCAAGCTTGACTGACCCATTTCATCAGCACTGTCAGAGCCTTGCACTGATACATGTTGACAACATTTAATCTTAAAAAATTGAAAGAAATGAATTAATATGCAAATTTCATCAGCTTTGTAATAAAAATGTCCTTGAAAAAAAACACAGAACATGACCCCCAAGGAATACTGTGAATTATCCCAGCTCAATTCTTTAAGTTAGTCAGAGGTATGTGGGTCCGCAAGGAAATCAGCGCAGATTTGACTTGGAAATAATTATGATGAAGAACAAAACACAAGCAGGTTGAATAAATGTAACAACTTGGGAAAAAGTCTTAGTCCTGTTTGTTATTCACTTTGAATTAACAGGATTAGGTTTGGTTTTTGAAAATAAAGGAACACCACCATGTAATTTTAACACCTAAGTAATGTGAAAACAATTTTTTTCTTGCTATCAATTTTAGTAGGTATTAGAAACAGTTCTTGGAAAACCAGATTTTTTTCAATACACTGTAGCTTTTGGTACTGAGTAACTTAAGCCATGATATTATGTCTGCTGTGTGCAAGTCGGGTAAATACTGTCATTCCTTTAAAAAGAAAAGAGATGTCTGTGTGTAAATCAGGAAGATGAATGGACATTTCCCTGGACATCACTGGGGACTTCTGCAAGATAGGTAACAACCATCTCTAAAAAGAAGGAGTAAAAATTCAGGAGCCTTTTCTCATGAGAGAAATGCTTCCATTAATAAATAAATAAATTAAAGAGTTTCCATTTTCCAATCTAGCATACATAATTTAGAATCACAAAACAGTTCACTGCAACAAGCAACCTTTTTATTTAGATTGTCATTATTTGAAGCAGACTTCACTTTTTGAAAGATTTGATAAGCATGAATGAATAGGAAACAGCTTTTCTTACTGCTAGTGATTTGAATTCAAGTGTGTAGGAATCAAATTCTGAACATTCAACGTTTACTTCAGTGAAGTCAAGTAAAGTTCGGAGAACTCAGCATGGCTCTAGATAATATTTAAATGGTCATTTTATAATAATTTGCCTGCCAGGCCCCTAATTCATACTTCTAGTGTCAGTCATACTATTTCAACCTCTGTCCACAGCAATCTAAAATCCACAGCTAGGGCTCTGCTCAGCTTCTCTGGCAGGCAATCACATCGTAGTTATTCCACTTTCTTTTTGTTTAGTGTACAGCAGTTTTTGAACATAAGTTTTGCAGGAATTAACTCAGTGCTGTACTTAGACTCCTTGGAAAAGAGGTAGTCCAGGTCAACATGTTTTAACAGTATGTTTCCAAAATCAAAACCCCACTAGAAATGAGCAACTTCACATGAAAAGTAAAAATAACTACTGTAATAGCCCACAGTCTTTCAGAGCCTCTAAAATAAGCTGTCTGATTTTACAGTTCCATGGAAGACAGACATACTGAAATACAGACTATGATCAACCAAATTAATCTACTCTGTAAGCTTTTGTGGTTTTCTACAAAAGTCTTTGAAGTTTCTCCTTTCTCTTCTAATCTACAATCAGTAAAATCCTACTTTTATAGTGCCCTTTGCACCTGTATGCATAAAATGAATAACCTTGCAGTTTAATTATGCAGTATCTATCAGTTTTGAAATGATATAAAGTTGCAGATAGAAAAAGAATAAAACCTCTTTAAGAATCCAAAATTAATATATGTCAAACTCAGGCTAAATCTTAATCTTCGTGCAACATTTCTCTAAAATAGATGTTCTTTTATCACCTGGCATATCAAGACCCACTGGAAAAAAAAAAAAAAGCATTTGGTTAACATGCTGTGGAACAGCACTTTCTTTTCCACCTCACTTCAGGCTATTCTTGAAAGATCTGAGCAGTTGTATAATAATGAAAAATGTGCAATACTTGTGGGGCATTGCTTGTGCACACATACCTCCGCCCACGCATTCATCATTCTGCAGGTATTGTCAGTGAAAGTTTAATTGCATAAACACTCTGTAACTGTCCTGTCATATTTCTTGTCAGTCTGGATTCCCTCTCCGGGCTCACTATCTCACAAAACTATAATTGAATTGCTACCAAATCACAAGAGGGCCCCAAAAAATAAAATCTTTATGAATAGAATTTGTTTCCTATCAGCAGATTTGACAAATTGTGGCAGAGGAAGGGCCTTAGTGATAATTTCTGAGTTTATTCTAAATCCAGTTATTTGCTGTTTGCTCTTATCTGTTCTTTAGAATTTTAAAGCCCCAGTGAGAAAGAATCCCAAGGAGCTCAACAGTAGTATTTTTCCAGGTCCTAAAGAGGCCAGTAGTAAAAAAAATAAAATAAAATAAAATGCTGTATTAGCCATGGCTATGGCTAAGTATTGCTTAAACTAAAGACAATCTGAATTAATCCTGAATTATAGTGACTATCAGCCACTAAAAGTTTGTCATATTCCCTCACAGTCACTTTAATTATTTATTCAGGTCAAATGACAGCTTCTGCAAAATATCTTGTTTTGAATGTGTAACCTATGTCTATGTTACTTATTTTTTCCTGTGTGATGCTTCCATGTACATTGGATTCCTGAGTAAATAATGAAGGTAATGACCAAATAAACTTAACACAAAGGTGTGACACATACATTGTTAGTGGTACTGTGAAACTGGAATGCAAATTAAAATATAACTTATGTTAATGTTTTCAGAAAAACGCATCCCATTAGGCTACAAGTTACTCGTTTTAAGCTGAAGTTGATACTTTCCTGATATGCATTTTGATTTTATTCTTAGTGAGTTCTAGTGAATGGCAGAAAATTATAACTCTAGCAGAAACCTGAAAACATTGTTCATTCCACTTTAAAATTTTATTAGCAGCAGGTGCATTAGGAACATATCCTAATGAATAACTTTTAAATGGGACAGAACTTCAACTGGATTGACAACTGTCTGATTGTTTATGTTTTTTAAATGTGCTTATCAAAATCACATAGGATTGATGGGTGTTTTTAGATGAAGTTATGTTTTTGCAAGAGACTTAATTTAGGACTAAGGTTAAGGCTGAGGATAAATGAGTGCATTAGATGATTAAAGAACATTTGTCTTGTGGGACACTTAAGTCATTTGTTTATGACACTTTCAAAACAAGCTGTAAAATAATAATAAAAAGCACAGGTTTTAGCCAACCTCTCTCAAACATAAACCCTAAACTAAAATGAATTGTTTTTATGCAGAATTACAAAATTTATCAGCTTACTAAAAACGTGATTCAGTACATTTCATGAAAACGTCCAAGATCTAATTTTCTGTCTTTTTTCTGTTTTTTTTTCTTTTCCTGGTTGAAATATCTCTGACAATGTTTATTCCTGACTGAAGAGGGGTGGGCTGCAGAGTGGGAGAATAAGATTTCTCACCCCTTTGCAAAAAATCTTATTGAAGAGATTATTTTACTTTGCTTTTTCAATTTTTGCTTTGGCTTTTTTAATAGTAGTATCGTTATTCCGATATTCTTGCTAGGAGGAAAACCGTTGTTATAAGAAAATAGATGCCTCAGGAGCAATACAATAGGAAACATGAAACTAAAGCCTTTGATCTTTTGTGTGTAGGCCACTGAATAAAATTTCATTTAGGTAAGCAGTTAATTAGTATTATCATTTGGTGGCCTATTTGGACTGGATTGGGGGACCAACACACTTCCCATGCCAAAAAAGTTCATGTAAATGGATGCTAATTGGCACTACTGCAGATATTCACAGGAAAGCACCTGGGGTTTGGGCAGGGCATGGACTGTGAACTGCCTTCCCACCTCTATAGATTGTCACTGGAGGGCAAGGCTGGAGAACAGCAATGAAACAGCATGGGAAAGACTACACTGCTGCTGCCCAGGCCGTACGTGTTCTGTGGATAAACAAACAATTTCATTCCCCAGGGCTGTCTCCATCTGGCACCTATCATCAGAATGAAATTCACTTAAAACAGAAAAAAAAAAAAGAAAAAAGGAAGCTCTCTGTTACTGATGATAGCACAACTACATCTTTTCATTCAATGTTCTACAAAACCTTTAAGGGTAATGCACTTTGATAAACTACAGTTAATGAAATAATTGGTCCTAATCACCTACGCTGGACTGGATTAGTACTGTGTTTCAGTCTTGCCACGTTATCACCCATTAAGTGTCCAGTCCTGGGAGGGAGTAGCCGGCACGGACACTGGCTGCATGGAAGCATTCCCACAGACAGCTTATAGACCTGTGCAATAGCCTGACTGCAAAAAGCCTTATCTCTTTGACCAGCATAGATGAGTATCACCATCACCATTACAGGTGGCACTGTCGAGCCCCTGGACTACAACCCCACTGTGCTAGGTGCTGTACAGACACAGAATAGACAGCTTGCTGATAGCTGATCTGCTGCTGCTGGAGGAGTGACAAATTCAGACTGGAAACATCAGGATTCAGCGGCACAGAGGACTCAGCGAACAAACAAGGGAGTGGATTTATTAATTGCCCTGCAGGTAATTGAGCCATTTACTCCAGTAAAAAATGTAAAATGTAACAAAATCAGAGACACACTGTATCTATTTTACCTGGTGATAAACAAATAGAGATGATAAAGTGATGATAAATTAGGCAAGTTATTCAGTCATATGCTATTCACAGCTGAAAAGCAAGGAGTATCTGAGACAGACTGCCTGGGAAAAACCCCGAGAGCTGGAAGCTCTTTCACACAGAAGCAATATTTTCAGGCTTTTCCCGGTGTGACCATGAGTAAAATTGTTCACTGGAGGCGGACATTCCTTTTGGCCAGTTCTGCCTTTTCTGATCTCTGCCCCCCACAGAGCTGAATCGATACAAAGTAATATCATCCTTTGTATCTCTGCTGTTTTGTGTATATAAAGAAGATAGAATTGTGTAATTTTGACAAGAACAAGGTTTTAGTCTGTAGTATGATGAATTAAACATAACTGACTTACAACAAGCCAAGAGCTTTAAGCAGGCAGGTCTGATCTGCTAGAAATCTCAGATTATTAAGCATCGGTACTGTTCTACTCTAATATGCAAAAGAAACAGCTTATTCAGCTGCAATTAGAAGTATAATGTTTGAAAGACATATTAATATCACCATAGATTGGGGAAAAAAAGGCTGTAGTGCAATTTTATGTTATAGAGGAACACAAAAATAAATCTTAAAACTATTTTTTTAAATAAAATAATTTCTGGTTTTATGACTCAAAATTTAAAAGGAGGAATAAACAAAATTTGTAGATCACAAAATTACTTTGTGATCTACATTTCATTTAAAGAGGCCATCAACAAGTTTGTCAAATGAAAAGAAAAAGATTCCCTACAGTTAGAAAATAGATCTAATGAACAGGTGAATGGTAATTAATTTGGATAGATGCACAATGACACGGAGCAAAATTTAGGACGAAGAACTCAAAGAAGGTTGGAAATACAAGAAAAGAGGTGGGAGCAACAGTAAATGGGATGTGAACTTGTAACAACTGGATGGAGAAAAAAAGCTAAGGTGATTTAAGGCTACGTAGGTGAATATGGTGACAGACTAAAATTATTCTTTTGTTTGGGAAAGTGCAGATTTCACCCGAAACTAAGAGACAAAATTGAAAGAGCTGAGAGAAGGGCACAAAATAAAAACTGTGAAAGATTTCAGAACAAAGCACTTCTGAGGGAAGGATGAAACGAACATTATGGCTGTGTACAAAAATGAATGGAATGCACTCTAAACGCACATGTAGACTGAGTATCTCAAGTAACTGTATGAAATTGTCTCCTGTGAGAAGTTGCAAACACAATTACTATGATTTTTCCAGACTAAACTTTATGACCAAGAACAATCCCATGTAAGAATGGGGATATTCAGGAAGACAAGTTAGTCTTATTTCTCACAACCCTTTAGCTGACATAGGAACACACTCCATTAGTTCTGCTACAGACCTGTGATCAATGAAACAGAAATCTTGATCTCAGCCCAGATCAAATAGATCTGAAGAAAGCAGTTGGGGAAATCAATAGAGGCAAGTAGAGATTCTCCAGCCTACTTCGTTTATGTCTTTCTCTTTATTAAGGACGGGAAGGAGTACAGTAGAAGATCCACACAGTCTCCAATCCTCCAGCCATATTTTCAGTTTCTTCTTGCCTGTTCCCAAAGCACTTACAGGACTACACTAAAATACTGGTCCGTCCAGAGCGCAACAGGGATTCTACTGGATGGTCTCCCAGTAGTCATGGAAAAGAATTTGTACATAAAATAATTTCTGTTTAAGTATGCGTTTATCACAGTACATGGGGATCAAATGAAAGCAAAGGTAGATTTTTCTCCCATTTATACTGATTTGGAATTTTGTAATATGGTAAATATACTTGCTTAATTTTGTAATATAATACACTCGCAATAGCTGATTTCACAACTTACCATGTACATCTTGTATGTTCATAAATACATACTTATATATACACTTACATACATACACTTGCATGCCTCTATATCTCTGTATAATGGACCTACTTTATGGCACAGGTGTGAGACAAATTTCATCTTCAATCCAGCAGATACCTGTTGCAAGTTATCTGCTGGGTTTTTCTTTATTTACCTTGTATAAACACGTAAAGGAACTATATGTTTATTTGATATACATTAAACATAAATTCTACATTTTACTTTCATTTATTAATTACTGACTAAAGATGGCAGAGGTTTCCCTTGTATAGACTGCCATAAGATTGAAAAATTCAGTCGAAGGAAGAAAGCATGCACTTATTCTAAGAACCAATTTCTATTTTAGAACAAAACACAAGTTAATCCTTCAGGATTAACTATGGCAAAGGAACCTAGAAGAAGATAAACTTAGAGCCAAATTCAGCTCTGTGGTAAACAGAGGCAGCTGAACCATGATTATTATAATTAGGAAAAATCTAGCCTCCTGCAATAGCGGTTACACACATCCCAGGTTAACAGACAGATGAAATGACAATGTTCTTAGGAAGAGTCAAATCCAGACATCTCAGCCTCACCAGTAAATGATCTCAGAATAAATAAAATTTCCCTACATCTGAATATTTCTATTAATGTTGTTGCCATCACTACTTTACCTTTTAAAGCTGACTCGTGGCTGGAATGAAAGCAAGTTTTAACATTAGCATGCATACGGGTCACCCTGATATTATCCTACCACATAATGATTCCAAAAATCTCTCCAAGATTAATGATGATCACATAATTCCAGAAAGTCAGCACTATATATGTAGAAATATATTGGCAATAAAAACCAGTCACTGTTGTGCCTTTCCCCAGTTGGGGATCTCTCACTTTTCTTTGATTTCTAAAGGCTTCAGATCAATAACTGGAGTGACATTATTAACAGCTCCCTCAACACCTTGGCCAGCACTAATATTAAATCCATTATACCTTCTGTTTGACATTTGCAGTACAGCAGAAAGTGCTGTAGATACAGTCAAACTGCCTTGGGAATGAGGTTGGATGCAGGGTTAGTGAGATGGCTTCCCTTGCCTGACTCTAAATTCATCTCATTGATAGAAAACTTCAGCTATTCCAAAAACTACACTAGGCAGTAAATAATTCACCTGTCAAAGTGGGGAAAAAAAAATCACTTTCATGCTGGTTTTGAAATACATTACCAAAGCGTCTTCAAAAAATATTTGACATTCCTTATTGTCATCACGTTTACAGGATTTAATAGGTATCACAACACACATCACAGTGTTTCCAAATGAATGCTTTACAAGTGAATGATGTTGGAAACAAGACAGTACACAGTTGTCTGGTTTGTAGTTTTAACTTCCGTGGTAAGTTTTTTAAGGCATTTCTTGTACATTGTAGTCACCATGCAATAATATAGTTCAATCAACCTGAAAAATAATTGAGGGACAAATTAACCGGCAATTCTCAGGGTATTTACACTGGCATAGCTTATATCTATGTTTAACTCCTCAGCATGCCCACTTACTGTGGTATTCCCTGGACTCTAGCCCTGACGTTCTGGCTGAGCTGCATTCGGGACAGAATGTGACGTGGGAAGCTATGCCTAGGATACCTTCAGGTTCCCTGTTTGTGAGTATTTAACAGCAGCTTACAGCAGCTCACGGAACAGCGCTGTTTTAACGTGACTCCCCTTCCTGGCTGTACCTCTATCTAACGCCAGGAGCTGTGAATCTAAGATGTTCAGGGATGACTGTTCTAGGAGCCGGAAAATCAGCCAGAAAGAAGTTTAAAATTCTACTTTTAGACTATCATTGCTGGTGCACAAGAATGGATAGAAATATATGTAGTGGCTGTGGGCTGATGTGCTTTTACCTCAGGTTCAGTCTGCACTAAGACTCTCTGACACTGTAATTCCAGTAGCCTGTTTGCATTTGCTGTAAATGACTCTCCTAACTACATTTCCAGTATCTGTCCAACTGAAAGCTGCAGACAGGAGGAAACTGTAAGCTCTGCAAATGCAAACGAAAGAAGCAGAAGCTGGTGGCATTAGCTGGGGGTTGCCAAATGGGAGAACAGCAGCTCAGCAGAATGCTCTTTGACCTCATGGAAGCTTCGGACACTGAGTTTAGGAAAGAACTTTGCTTAATAGGAGAAAATAACAACAGGTTACGTACAGTGTTCTCACCCACTGTGCCTTCACAAGAAGTGAAGCTCTTGCGGCAGCACTTCTGATGAAACCTTCCTGCCATGGGAGGCAGCCATCCCTGGGATGGGACTAATACTAACACATGGCAAGGTCGCAGCTTCATTTCCCTTTGGCATAGTATGGGGTTTGCTTTCCCTATTGCTTTTACAGATAGGGGACTGTGACCCAAAAAACTCTGAAGATTCCTGCTGAGATGATTTAAAAGGTGTCTGCTTGCTAGGTCTCTGCCATCTTTCTGCCTGAGGTTGCCAAGAATGGTGTGTCTGCTTCTCAGCAGCTGCAATTCACAGTTCAGCTTGGCCACTATTGAAACCACCACTGATTTCAGCTTACATTAATATCCTGGCTGTGAATGTGACAACTGACAAATGAACAAGCTGTCCATGCTCTTCCCTCACCTTTGGGGGCATTAATCTGTGACAGAGGTCACGGTGTGTAAACGGGGCAGTAACCTCTTAAGCGACTTTAACAAACTCCAGAATCATAGTCCTAATAAACCATTCTTGTCTGAATGTGTGATTAAAGAAAGAAAAACGTAAAACAAAAATGGAGATGGGTGTCTCTGAGGTTCTGGGTCCTATCCTACTCTTTTGGGTTTTATTACACGTGCATACGATAAACCCTTTCCCTGTTAAAAGGAGTATTACAACATATAGGAGTGTCTTTTTTAGTCACAGACAACTCTGAGCAATAATAGGTGTCTCTGTCTGGTTCTTCTGAATATTTACCCAGATTTGAGGTGAATTTTGCAATAGAGGTGAGATCCATGCTGCTTTAGCACCACTGCTGGAATACCTGAATCAACAAATCTGAAACTGGCTTGGGCACATCAATAGGTGCTGCAGTTCAGGAGGTACCTGGCATGCAGGCACACATGAAGAGTCAGGAAGAGTCAAAAAACGGAACCTTCCGCAAATGTATTCATTCCAGCCACAAAGTGAACGGTTCATATTTTATGACTTGAATAGGATTATATAAACAATGAGAAAATACTTAAAAGAAAGACTTCCATTCCTGTATACTTTTGCTGAGGATGACTAAGAATGCCAAAGGAGTGAATTTGGAACTGTCATACCTTAACTGAAGGTGGATGAGGCTTTAAAACTTTATAAGAAGTATAATTTCCCACAGCCTAGCTCTGTTTGATGGCAGGACTGCAAGGAAGCTCCGTGTTCAGTGAGGTGTTAATGTAATTTTATGTTTTTAATTTCCTTGATTTTAAAACCACCCAAAGAAACAATTTAATTGCTATGCATGCTATTGTTTGAATACTTCCAACTGGGCTTTTTAAATTCGCACTTTACTGAAATGTACAGCGTGGGAAAGGAGTGACTTTCCTCTACATTTTACTTGTAGTATTTGACTGGTGACAGCATCATTTTACTGGCCATATACTTAGTCTTTTTACAGGTTCTTACTATTTCTGTGGCATTTCAATAGGAAAAAGAGATTTTTTAAAGTGAAAATCTAGAAATCTAGAATTAACAGAATGTTACAGAGACTCAAAAATCACTCTTCAGTTCTGCCTGAGACATTTCTTGGGTTTTTTTTGTTGTTTTTTTTTTTTTTGTCTTCTGACATTTCTTTACAGGATGTGTTATAAAGAAGTTATAGCCTTCTTCACACAAACTCAGCATTAGCCTATGGGCAGCTGTCCTTGTGTCTGATGTCAATCCATGCACGGGAAATGCAGTTACTAAAAGTATGTTCTCCTAAGACCTGAGCAAATACACTTGCAGTAACAGAACTTTCAGATGCTAACCTCTTCCACCCAAACAAAGTACAGGTATTCATCTCTACCAAGACTTTCCCCAAGAAAGTCTTTTAGTCTTCTTAGTATTGCTTACTCCTTCTGACTATGAGAAAGGTACCTCTTCTACTAAGTAGTAACTCAGAAAAAAGTGTAAATTTTCTTTGCATTTGAGCAATTTTACTTAATTGAGCAATTCTTTAATTGCTCATGTCTAACCTGAGGTTAGATGTGAAAAATTACAGTCAAAGAGATTTTGGATAACACATGTGAGGAGGAGACCTTTAAGGGAAATGGATTTGCAACCTTTACTATACTGGATACTTCCAGTCCCCTGCTAGAGTAACTAACGTTCTACTTTTCAACTAAGGGTTTAAGTGAAATGCTATAGACGGTACTTCAGGCACTCCATGGGTTAACCTGCTGTTGTAGTTATTCTTTGACCAAAGTTCTGTCTGATATATTTTGCTAAGTTGTCTAAATCCTGCTGTAGTATTGATTTCTCCCTTTAAAAGCTCTCACCCACTCAGTAAGCTCCAAGGACCCCTTGTCCCAGCTCAATTCATTCTAAAATGCGGCTGGGATATGTTATTCCTGACACCAGTCCTACAGTTACTACCTGATGTTAGAGATATAAGATGGTTTTAGGAACAGAAAGGGAAATGTTTCTTTACCACAGAGAAATATGCAGTAGTTCTTATAACCCTTGGATAACTGCTTTGCCCAAAGAAAGAGATTTTTTTCCTTATTCTGCTGCTCCTTGAAAACAGCTGGTTTTCCATTTATTGGGCACTTAACAGTAGCTACATTGAATTTATTAAAAGGAGAGTATTGCCATTATAATCCCAAGCCTGCAGAACTATTACAACTAATGAAAAGACACAAGTAGATATATAGAAAAAGTAAATTAACCATCCAGGCAGCATGGTCCAGAGGTTCTCTTCTCACAACGGGAGTCTGCAAGATAGGTTCTACATCAAGGCTTTCAAATTACCTTACAATCTTCACTGTTAATATTAAGCTGAATTGAAGGTTTCAGGGATTTCAGTCAAAGAACATACCCACTGAGGGGCCAGTCTTGAAAACAGCTACTCATGTAAGTAAAGTCTTTTGTCAAATATGTCTTCTGAAAGTGTGTCCTTAAACCCAGTTTTTTTGTGCTTTGCTGTCCAGTAAGTATATATCTTCAATTACCCCCATTATCTTCAGTCTAATTTCAAAGAAAGTCTGCTGCTTGAAGAAAAACACTTCTTATTATGGTGCAGTATCACTGCTTCTTAGGCTAGCTTAGTCAGTTATTTTCTTCTATTATAATGCCAAATGTTATTTAGATTTCAGTCATTTAGTAATGCTACACCGAACACATCAAGGATTCTGAAAAATTCCGTACCTACTAGCTGCCTCTTCATTTTCATAATAATCACATATTGATATCCTTTTTTCCCCAAAATTACACACACTGTTATTTAAAAAATATCTTAGTGTCTTAACACAGTTAAAGAGATTATGATGCAATGAACAGCAGTCTTCAAAAACATTCTTTCGTGTTATTAAAAGACAGAAAATCTAGTTAAAATTCTTTCAG